>NC_083831.1:7178747-8378747 GCF_015708825.2 Lethenteron reissneri | reverse complement strand
AAGCTCTTTTCAAGAGGGTCCTGCCAGGTTTTTTTTTTGCAGAATGGGTAGAGGGCGATGTTTCTGCTGTGTGTGTGTGTAATCCCAATTGCAGTTATTTGCATGTTATTTTTCGACACCGTGATTATTTGGCCAATGCCCGTGACATCGTACGTGCAGGGAGGAAACAGGAGAGCTGAGCAAACCCACACAAGCGCAGGGGGAGAAACACACAAACCCCACATGGTAAAGTTGCTCAAGTGGGGCAATCGAACCTAGGCCCTTTGGTGCTGAGGAAGGCGCGTTACTACTGGGCCACCCAGCCGCTCGAATGAAAGCCGTGACAGATGAAGAGCGTCACGCGTTTCTTGAACCGAGCGTGGTTTTACGAGCTCAGGATAGGGGACGATGGGAGGGGAGAGGCGGGGAGAGATACCGTATTTACCTGCAGCGTGGCGAGCGGGTGGGCGAGCGAGTGTGGTTGCGAGTTGCGGTGTGTGGCGGTGGTTAGACACGGCGTGGATGGGGTGAAACAGTCGGTCTGGTAGCCCGACTCCCCCGACATGGGTGGAGGATTCATGATAATGTTTGTTGGGTTTGGGTCACGTCAATGTAAAATGTGTCGTGCATCCACCTCCACCCCGACACCAGTAAGGGTTGGTCACGTGGAACAAAACGTGCAAACTCGTGGGGTGGAGGCGGGTGGTACGACACTTTACATTTATTTTACCGTGAATCATGTTTGGTCGCGAGAGCTCTGCGCGTGAAATGGGTGCCCGGATAACAATGAGGGAAGTCTGCAGGACCAGTGTAACCACGGTTCGAGCGACAGAAGACGAGCCCTGACTAGCCGACGAGCGAGCGACGAGGGCGCGAATCTCCGACTCGCTCGTGGTTGGCTACGTACGGTGCGCGAAAGGCATTCAAACGTGTACATCGGCGAGCACCGGCGCCAACATGGAATCACCGAGTAAACGCGACGCGTTCGTCTCACCGGACGGGCGAGGGGGACCGGTGCCCACGGGAGGAACAGGGGCGCACGAGCGTGGCCAACAACAACGCCCATTGTGCGCTAGCGCCACTGACCGTAGATTATTAAACACGATGGTAAAAAGGTGCGGCCCTGCAAATTGCTTGCTCGCGTGCCACCGCTGCCAGAAGTTCCCCCCAGCCACTAGAGGCCGCTATATTCGCAATGATAAAATATTAAAAGAAAAAACTGAGCTGCGACGATTCAGTGAATGGGAGGGGGTCTTTGACCGTATACTCGGGGAGGGGAGTCTCAGCGTAGACAGTTTTTTTTTTTTAAATCGACTTCAAATCCTTTAAGAATTTTATATCAAAGATCGGGTGACACCAACGAGATCTACTTAATAACAAAGTCTGAGCACTTGAAACAATGGTGTAATCAGCCCGCCGCGTCAACGGGCCTCAAATAGAAATCGACTGCGCATCCGATATCGCGTGGAAACCAGGATCGCGGGTCAATGGCGATGGCCCGTTACATCACTGTTAAAGCCGCCTCCACTCCCGCCGGAGGGCTCAAACACGGGCAGACTCGCTCACGCACTCGTTCTTGTGCTCACTCGATCGCTTGCTGGCCGACTCTCTTACCTCACTCACTTCAGTACCGCCGACTCACTCACCGTTTTCCTCCCTCTCTCGATCACGCGTTCACTCTCGCCGATTCGCCCACTCAATCGGCCGTTCATTCGCTCGCATACTCACTCCGTCACTCGCTCGTTCACTAACCCGATCACTCGTTTACTCACCCCATCATTCGTTCATTCACCCGATCATTCGTTCATTCACCCGATCAATCTTTCACCAGCTCGAACGTACGTGCACACTCCCAACACATGCCAACACGAATATAATGAATCACTTTAAACTGCAAATTAATATTATGCAGTCTTCACACGCTCGTTCGTAAAAGCAATTCGATAATTGAAAATCGCACACGGAAGCAGTCAAAACAACGAATAAAATACTTGCACGACATTTAATTATTGAGAAAAACAACAGAGTAACATGTTAAATTGGAAGAGTTCCCTGCATCCCAAAACTGAATGGGGAGGAATTTGAAACCCATTTGAATTCACACTTATAATTACTGTCATCTACGATCACATTTCACCACTCCCCCGTATGTATATATATGCGAACGATAAAATAAAAGTCCGACAAACTCGCGCAATTTCGCACGGCCAATGACGAGTGAAGCTTTTTTTGCCGAGCAAAAACGAGACACCGCCACCGCCGCCGCACGCTATTTTAAGGCTTTTGCTCGAAAAACCACATCGGCACCACGAGCCACCTTGTTTGTCAGAGCTGGTTACGACCGTCGTTCGAGACTCTACTGCTGCTGCCGCTGCTGTGGTGGTGGTGGATGAGCCAAACACCTGACAGCACTCTTTGGCCAACCTGCATCACTTCCGGCGAAGGTAAATAAAGTCGCAATCTCACACGTGGTCGGCTTTCGCAAACCAATATCATTCATGGTGAAGATTTTATTTTCTTCTCTTTGGGTTAGATCGCGTAAGTATGGTTGTGTCGCCAACTCGCCAATTCTGGCAACAACAAAAAAATCGCCCCGTGATGCTGGATGTTGTGCTGGACTAGTAATGAATTGGCATGTTCTGTTTACATGACAAACCTTACTAATTGGCTGGTCGGGTGGTGGCGGGTTTAATGACACATTGATATTTATGCAATCTAAACCAAAAAACTTTTATCATGATTCGTCCACCCATGTTGGTGAGTCGGGCTACCAGAGTGACTATTTCACCCCATCCACACCGCGTCTGACCACCGCCACACTGCAGTTCACAACCACCCACCCACTCACCAGAGTGCAGGTCAATACGCATCACATCATTATCATTAAAATGAATATTGGTTGCGAAAGTCGACGGTTAAACAGAGGATAAAAACTGAGTGTTTTCAGATGTTGTCTTATGAACACGCCCAGGACGCAGCAAATTAGTTTTTTGTTGTCAAACTTTAAGCTTCTTTGGGTCTTTCGGTAAAGTCACGTAGATAGGTTCAAATTAGTAAAAATTTAAAAAACTAAAAGTACGACTTTTTTTGTTACATTTTTATTAATTTGAACCTATCTACGTGACTTTACCGAAAGACCCAAAGAATATGAATTCCTGCAGTCACGAAAGCTTTAAGTCAAGAAATATTAACCTGCACGTGACAAATTCCGTCCAATCACAGGACGCGCTGCGATCACGACACAACCGTAACAAAATAAATAAACCCAAAGCGTGAATCGCAGCACACGCAATGGCGCCGGCGGGCGGCTACCGAGAGTGAAATTATTCCAAATCATCAGAAGCCTTGCACACGTTGCTCAAGGTCACACACTTCGTCGCACACTTTTGAACGGTAAAACAAGCGGAGTTATTTCCCCTCGCTCATCAGTGGGAGCGTTTTCTAAACGAAGCGGGCGCAACAAAATCGCTGCCAAAACTCGGTCGTGAAGAGTTTCTCGAGCCAACCGGTGAGAGCAAGCTGGAACGCTTGTGCACCTCGTGACGGTTTCACAGTGCCGGCGGGTCGGATGGTGGAAGGGTGACGCGACAACAAAAAAAACATTTGGACGTTACGCTACGGCAATTTCACTGGAGCAGTTACACCTGACGACGGAGGCTTGTGTTGCTTCCGAAACGTCGTGAGTTAACTTTTTTTTTTTAAAATACCTACGTGACTTTACCGACAAAGAACAAAGAGTATGAATCCTTGCAGTCACGAAAACTTCAAATCTAGAAAAGATCGTGGCGGTTGGCCTTAACCCCGGAAATTACGAGATAGAATTTGTCTCCAAAAACCGGGTTCTTACAGCAGTAGTTACATTTCAGAATCAGAACCTTTGTAATAGACTGGATAATGAATCCGATGAGCTATGAAGCTCTTTTTCACAGATGTATAGTTTGGACGGGTCAGCATTTAAAAGGCCCGCATATCCCCCACAGGGTAGAGGGGGTTGGGCTGAAGTTGGAATAACACTCGCCACTGCCAAAAGTTAGGGGCACGTGATATTTGTTTCTGAACAGCCCTGTTCATAACCTATTACCCTATTTATATTTTACAAGGCAAGGCCCACCGAACTACACATCTTTTTTTCAGAAGCGATCTGGCCAAAAACGAAAGGAGGCTTATCAAGAGCAAATTTACAGCAGCCAAATACTCTCAACGCATGTCTTAACTGGGGAGGGGAAAAAAAACGGAGGACCCGGAGAAATATCCACGCGACCACAGAAGGAGAGAGACAAGCAAACTCCAAATATACAGCAGGCGCCAGGCTCTGGATCAAACACACGACCTCTTGTATACCTGGTGAGGTAGTTATCATCTCCGAGCCGTCGCAGCGCTCCCGATGAGTGGAACGAGGTGCTGCACAAAACGGTGGTGTCCACATTGAGCCCAGGGTGATTTTTCTAGTCAAGGTCACTTTTTCACTTTGGGTTGACCTTTGCCCAAGGTCACAGCTCTGAAGGAAATATTTGAACAACAAATTTTTTTTTTAACGACTACCATTTCTAAACTCAACAGGCCCCAAACCCACCTTTCTCCCCCCCCGCCCCCCAAGGTGAATTTTCCCGGCAAAATCTGAGAACGTGGGACAACGGGTTCCGGCTGGGCTGGCACGGAAGACATTTCGTGTCTATATTTTTGGCTTTTCAAAAGAAACCTCTCGGCTATCCTGAGGAGGCGAGAGTTGACTGCGAGTCTTAAAAGCAAGTTCCTAGTCTTTGTATTTAAAAGAGTGTCAGTTAAAAAATATATATATTATATATAGAGACAGCCACAGCAGATATCACTATCTGACAGCATGTAGAGACAGGCCGGTGCACACATGTACACATTTCTAGGATATAATGTTGACATCAAACGCTCAGAAACGTCCGTCTGCTGTATAGAAATCTGTCCAAAGACGTTGCCAAAACGTGCATGCATGCAGTAATTCACCTCGCCCAAGTGATCCGATTCGATGTTGATGTTTGTTTCAGCGGTAAATCCTCCCTCTAGTTTGCACCGTCTTGTTTGCATTGCTGCGCTGTCTATTTTTTATCTCGTTTCTACAGCCGAGCGCCCTTCGTTAGCATAAACGTAACAGTTGCGCCATCTTCAAGCGTGCGCCGCATGTACGAGTCCTAATTAATCCATTCTCCCTCGAGACGGAGTCAGCGAACGTCCTGCGAGCACGTGGGCCCCATTCGACTTCAAGAAACGAATCGACGCATCGGTTGCACGTTCGGCGATTCGTCAGCTTGACAGAGAGAAGCGTTGGCGATGCTTACTGCCGCCGCTTTTCTGCGTTGGGTAGTGGTGCACCAGCACCTGTGGGCAAGAACTCGACGCGCTCGTCAACAACAACACCTTGTGTGTGGCCTTCAAAGGAAAAACCGTAAGTGGTGACGTTTCAGGCAATGCCCCCCTTCTTCATAGCGCACGAATGAAACGAATGAAGGAGGGCGAATGCCCGAACCGTCGCCTTTTATTGTTACATTTTTTTCCTTTGAAGGCCCCACACACACACACACACGGTGTTACATTATCGACGAACGCGTTGAGTTTTTTTTCGTTACAAGTACAAATATTGAGCTTCGCCCATTTCCCGCGGGGAGTTAACACGAGACGGAGGAGCGCGCGCGGTGCAGTGACGTGACGACACACAAGAGGGAGCACCCCGAGACCTGGCAACCACCACGAGAAGCCGCCCGCACACCCCAACCCCCCCCAGTGACCAACCATCAACGGGCTCCGAACCACGGCCGGTGGATTTTCGACGATATACGCGGGCCAAATGCGACCCACGACTTCAGCGCGCACGGCCCGCGTGACTCCGTTTCTCCACGGCCCGCGGCTGGATGAGGCCTAGCGCCTTCGAGGCGGTCCCGCAGATTATGTTTGTCAGTCACCAACGAGCGTCTTGGGCCGCGTTGAGTCTCTGCTGGAGAGCCGTTACATCACCGCGTTGGCGAGAGGATGGCAGCGCGGTAGATGTGAGCGCTAATAATTCGTCCCGTTATTATTTGTTATTGAAGCTGTGCGTGTCAATGTGTGTGCGTGTGGGGGAAGGAAGGAAGGAAGAGGCACCCCTCACCCGCCTCCGAGATAAACCCGCAGGGGGGGGGGGGGGGGGGGCAACGCTCATCACCGCGATCGGTTGGGCAACTTCAGCAGTCGCACTCGGGCACTTCCAGCTAATTGACACGCACGGGGCTTTAACCACCAGCCAACCGGCTCCCAGACCCGCGTTTCCCTCGATACGCGGCCGACGGAAAAAAGAGATGCGCTGCCGATTACACGGCAGAACACGCGCACGACGGCGGACCGGACAACCTGGGCGACGGAGTCCAAACGGAATCCATCAAACGGGATTTGACCACCACACTGCCCGCCCCCTCCCCCCCACCATCGCCGACTGGCAACCGGGCACGGCCATCCTAGCGCGGCCACCACAGCTCACGAGCACGCGGTGCACGCACGCACGCACTCAAGTGCCCACATGCGCAAATGCCTATGCGGACAAGCACACGAGTGCCCAAGCACGCGAGCACACACGCGCGCGCACTTCGAGCGCAAGCCCGCACGAGGCACACGCGCGCTTGGGCTGTGCACGCGACCGCGCGCACGCTCGGGAGCGAGGCTGTGCCCACGGCAGCAGCTGTGCCGGGCATCACATGCCGCGCGCTATTACGTCATGCCACCCGGCCGCTAGAGCGCCGCACGCTATATTTAAACAGGGATCAATGGGAGCGCTGAAACAATGAGCGTGTTGGGCAGGATCGGGTAACGGGATGCGGGTGGGGGGCGCGCTGGGGGGGGGGGGGGAAGAGGGGGGGGGGGCCGGAGAAAGGAAGACATTGATCTATGCGTGCGCGATCCCTCGCCGCACGCGATTTCTCTTCGGTCGCCCCCCCCTCTCGACTTCCTGCCTCTTGCTTCCCCTGCCCTCTATGTGGTTTTTTTTAACATCGCCCCCTTCTCCTCCTCTTCCTCCTCTTCTCTCACTCGTTCAGTCGTTTAACCTCTCCCTTCTACCCTGTGCAGGAGTAACCGCCGTCCCTACGCGTCGTTTTGTCTTCCGCTCGCTCCATCTCCCGCTCGCGCTCTCTCCCCGTCTCCTGCTCACCGCCACCACCGCTCCTCCCTCCCTCCCTCCCTCCCTCCGCAAGACCCAAAATCTTTCGGCGGCCACTTCTCCGCCGCAAGGACCACCGCTCCACCCCTCCCGCCCCGTGGAACCGTAAACAAACCGAGAACGTCGATGCGTTCATCCAGAAGCTCAGAACGTCGATATTGATCACCGAATCGACGACGCGTAGCTCCCGGCCCCGAGTGTGCCAGGCCGCGCGCAACGCCGAAGCGATGACATCAGAAGGCAGGTGCATCTTAATCATAATCAAATTGTGGGCAGTGGCGCAGCGAGGTTTGGCAACTGGCCCTGGTGCAAGCATTTAAATGCCGGCTCCAGCAACAACGCCCCCCCCCTCATCCAACTTATCTCCCTACCTCTTAGTAGCCCCACACCTGGGCCCGTGGTGCCTTGGTGCAGTTGCACGGCCGACACACCTCCTACTCACGAGCTACGCAGGCAATTCTAGATTTGAAGCTTTCGTGACTGCAAGGATTCACTATATTGTGGGGGGAGGATTGCCATCCACCCGACCCGATTTACCCTGCTGCTCCTGCTGCACCCGATTGCTCCCGGCCTTCCTCGGCCTTCACCTCTCATCACCCACAAAGCGCTCGCCACAAATGAACCACGGGATACCTCGCTGGTCTCGTGAAGGGGCACAAACCGTCACGTGACACTCCGGTCATCCCCGCAGCAGCAGCGGCAGCTTCTGGCTAAGCCATCGGACAAAGGACGGCGGTTACCGCCATCGCGCGCGCTTTCAGATGCGCTTTCGCGGCCGTCTGGAACGCCCTTCCGATATTAGGAAGCCGCTGGGAGCTATGCACTTTCAAATCAAACAGATTGAAAACTCGTTTGTTCAGAACTGCTTTCTGTTGACCTCCCCCCGCACCTCCGATTAGGACGGTTGGCAACGCACGGTGGGAAATAAGTTCAATGCACACACGCACACACGCGCCGCTTCATCTCCTCTACCTGCATGCACACCTCCTGGCACCTGCCCACGCCTTCCCTGGCCGCGAGTGACCCTGCTCGGACACAGCGGGCCCCCATCCCAGCATCAGGGCAGCAGTACAGTGTGGATCGGCACAGGCCCCCCCCCCCCCCCCCCCCCGTGCCGCTGTCTGGCACCGAGAGACGCGAGCGGTCTGGCACGTGTCAGACCGCAACGACGTGCCGTCGCCACACGCGGGGGGGGGGGGGGGGGGCGTGGGGCACGCTTTGCCAGAGATTGGGGACGCGTGGCCGCTTGGTTACGCGGCGCCTCTCCGCGCGGCGGCAGCGGCAAAGGTGTGGGAAACGTAAACCGGCGACAGCTTCAAACGCAGACCCCCGTGTCAAATGTGGCACTTTCCACAAAAGGCCGGGGGGGGGGCAGAGAAAGGAAGACATTGATCTGTGCGTGCGTGCGCGATCACTCGATGCAGAAAATGTTGAATGCAATTGTTAAAGAATGCGACGGGCCCAGCGGCCAGAGGGGTGAGATGAACTTGCCTGCTTCAAATCGGCAAATGCTTGAAAACTCATTTCTATAGAACTGCTTTGTGTGTTTAAGTTGTTGTCCTTTGTTCCCCCCCCCACCACTTCCGATAAGCACGGTTTGGCTATGAACCGAATCAACGACCGGGGGTAAAAAAATGTCACGAAGCCAAGGAAAGTGGGAAGCCTGTGACACAAACAACCGTCAAAACAGGTTCCTTCAAAACAAGCCAAGCAGCAGCAGCGGCAGAAGACGCAACCAAGAATTGGCGGCCGCAACCAAGAATTGGTGGCCTGCAACCAAGAATTGACGGCCGCAACCAAGAAGGGTGGCCACAACGCTCTGGGCCCCGTACCACGATCGGAGGCTAGGCAAGCCGCGGGCCGCCTTTAACAATTTAAACAGTCGGCTGACCTTTTGCACACGGCCTTGTCCCGCGATCGCAAAATCTGTCGCGTTTGCTGATTCTCGCATTAATGTAACGGCGAGCCCCCCCCCCCCATTGCCCCCAGCCCGCCCCCCACACCGCGCGAGCGTGCCCGCGCGTGCCCGCTCCCTATATGTGAGGGGGCCAAGGGGTTATGTCATCGGCCAGCCTCGAAAATTACTGCTACAGCAATATAGCCGCGTGCAACTAATGCTATTGATCATGCCGCGTAATAACTCCCGCGGCCCGCCGATTGAAATGAAAACGCGATGCTCTGCATGCCACAGAGTTCAAGTATCGAACAGAAAGAGCAATCTGGGAATGCGCGGCGTGGCGGGCGGGCGGCTAAATAAAGAGTGACGGGAATTTAAAACAAAGATGACTGCTCAATACAGCGGGAGAATTCCTTTACATATCTTCATTTAAGTCGGGCGCCCGGTGCGCTGACAGATGCCGTGGCGCTCCTCGCTCACAATCAAGGTCCACTCCACACGCGCGTGTATGTGTGAGCGTGTATGTGTGAGCGTGTATGTGTGTGTGAGCGCGCGTGTGTGTGTACACGCCAACTTACCCCGCGCGCACTCACAACACCACATGGGGCATGCCCGGTAACGTACGCGTTCGCATCGTAACGTGAACTCCGCCGACCCCCAGAGATTTGACGATTTTGACACAAGTTCGGTTTCGCGATTCGATTCAATGATCACGGCTCGTTTGGTCGCCGCCGCCGCCTCGTTTGTGTCGTTTCTCATTCTTCTCCGGCTCGTTTCTACGACTCCGTTCTGCCCAAACTTTGTCGAGAATCCACCGATCCTGGGGTACGCCATTACACGTACGAATCGACACACTGTCACATGCCTACTGCTTAAACGAAAACTGCTGATGAGACCAAAATGGTCAAAACAGGCAGACCATTTACTCGCTTAAACAGATGCCTTAACAGACTGTTGGGGCAAGTGCTGTTAGCGAGCACCTATGAAGGCCGGTACGGCACACGAGGGGGTGAGTGGCCAACACCACGCCCGGCCGCCTTTGTCTCCCCAGTGGCGATGTTTACACACCGCGCCAGGTACTCATTTGAGACCGAGTCGACCTAGCGGAGGCCCAGGACTGGTACAGACAACCGTCACTGTCGTTGACCACGAGCGGGAATCGTACACGGGTCGCCGAGTTCGAAGCGCAGCAAGCAAACCGCTACGCACACACAAGCACACGGACTGGAACTCTGACCAAATCCTAACTCCGGCACGAAATCAATTCTCCAGCTGAAAAGGCCTCCGCGCGCCGTCAAAGTATGAAAGTTAAAAATGTTTATGCTAAGGACGAAGCAAAAATAAACTCCTTGGGGCCGCAGCACGTTTACACCTCGCGCACGCGCGGCGCGGCTAATTAAGCGCCGTCTTTACGGAGTTTGTCCGCGGAGTCGTTAGGAACGGTAATTTAGTCCTGCTCACCTGCGAGCGATACACCAGAGGGCAACTTCAAGGCAATTGTCACCGGCAACACATTTACTTTGCACAGTTCCCTTGGCCGCACGTTGGGAATATGCCGGCGTCTGGGAACAGCACGGCACGGCACGGGGGCACACGCAGCAGCTGTCTGTTCGAACGACACCAGCCGGAACGAGAATCACAAAATCAGAGTGTTTATTTGGACTGGAGGAGGAATCCGATGAGCTGTGAAGCTTTTTTTCACAGATGTCCAGCATGGGCGGGTCACAGCGAGTTGCAACAGACCAACGGTACAAGAACACGATCGGAGAGCAAAATTGAGAAGGTAAGCAAGTCACTAAATGTAAAGAATCGTGTATTCATAATTATTATTGTAGAAATAAAACTAGAGGAGACCCAAGCCAAATAGCAAGGCTACGGTGAGGTTGTAACGTCCGGGTCAATGAAAAGAAAAATCGTTGAAAATTCTGTTTTGATGAAATGCGATTGGTCTAGAGAGCGCGCACACGCAAGCTCAGGTAGTCATGTGATCGGTGTGTCCACAATCCGATTGGAAGATGCCATCCAATAAGGAAGAGCAGCGGTCAGATTTTACCCAGCTTGGACACTTTTGTTTGAACGGTAGACAATTGAGCGGCAGTGACGAATTGACGGGAAGAATTTAACTTTGCGAGCTCAATGTGGACTTTTCTTGCCACCTACTCACAAACCACCCAGAGAAAAAAAGACACATTCGTCAATAGCACTGAATAAAAAATATACATACTTAGGAGATGTGCCGAGCAATAGTGCTCTTCACAGCACGTAAATAGACAGGCCAGAGAGATAGAATTAATTAAATTTTATTCTTGCTTACCGTGGCAATATGTTCAGAAGCTGAATGCCAATGTAGAGAGATCTGATAGCCACGAGAGGGCTTCGAGAGAGAGAGAGTTTGTGCAGCTTTGATATTCCTCCATTGAACGCGTGCCAATGGCAGGGATGTTGCCAGTGTGTGTATGTCGTGAGGTTACCAACACTCGACTTGCAATCCAGAGGCGGCCGGTCAGATTCAATCACCCCGGTAAAGTGTGGGTTACTCTCGACCTCTTTCAAGACGTCCGGCCATCGTGGGCCAAATAGCATCTGGCGGTCGCCGTCCTGCTGCCAAACGGCGGCACGATCGAGCGAGCAGTTGCGTGGCTGTCCCTCGACCTGTGACTAAAAGCCATTCTCTATCCACTGCTGAGCGGCGTTTCTCTCTCGACAGCGAGACGCGTACAGACGGGGTGCTGCGCCGCGGTGTGGTGGGGGGGGAAGGGGGTCGAGGTAGTTGGTGATGAGCACGCGGCCAGTTTGTAATTTCAGGAGGCGTACGTACGAGCCGAGCGTTTGCGCTCGCGAAAGCGCGAGCGCATAAAAAAAACCCAACTTCTGCCACATTTCAAATCAATAACACTTGGATAATGCACAGTGAAGAGCCGGCGATAGCTAAGGCGCCGTTCCTTAATGCATTATTTGTGGGCCTAATGAAAGCAGCGACACGCATTCGCAAAAGCCGCGCAAACCCCAACGGTTTGCAGAAAGGTTCCGTCCCACCGTTGTTGACTCCAGCTCGCGATCGGAGTTTGTCTTCTTGCCCACATCGTGCTATTTTTTTCTGCTCGATGCTCTTCGATGTTAATTTTATATTACGACGTTAATTTTAGCAGGTAAGGCCCATTGAGCTATGTAGATATTTTTCAAAGCGACCTGGCTGCCAGAAATGATCATTTATAGCGGCCAAAGACTCTAAACGCGTGACGTTGATTCTAATAATGTGGAGGGAAAAACCGGAGGATCTGGAGAAAAATCCACTTGACCACGGAGGGAGAGACACGCAAACTCAAAATACAGGCGTCAGGGTCGGGATAGAACCTACGATCTCCTGTATACAAGGCGAGGGAGTTAACATCTCCTAGCCGTCGTGATGATGATGAGAGAGAGAGACACCCAGACTCCAAATATACAGCAGACGTCAGAGTCGGGATCGAACCCACGACCTCCTGTACACCAGGCGAGGTAGTTAACATCTCGCCACTGTGGCACCCCCACATCTCCTTTTCCATCTTCCAGGTCCATCTCTTTAACTCTGCCAGTGCCCTCTCCAATGCCTTCAAAGCACTTCCCCAACACTCGCTGTACCACAGCTGGAGACCACTGTGGGTACGGCCCCAACCCGCGCCGGCCACGTGGACGTTGTGTTCTGCACTGGGATTGTTGTTACTGCTGCTGTTAAGAAAATACAAAAAAAGCTGCACGCGATGCAATCGGGCCATTTAATATCAGATTCATTCAATACAAGCCATGCATTCAATACAAGCAAACTCAATCGATACAGGCAATGAAATAGATACAAGAAACGTATTCAATACAAGCGATTCATTCACTATCAGAAACTCATTTGAGACAAGGGATTCATTCAATACAAGCGATTAATTCGTTACAGGCGATTCATTAATTATGGGGCGCTTCATTCCATACAAGCGATTCATTCGTTACAAGCGAGTCATTCGACAACGAGCGACTCCACACGGGAGCAGAGGCGTGGCCGAGCGGGAGCGAGCACGTTTGCCCCTCGCGGTTCAAGCCCCGCGCCCGCCCCGGTTAACAGTAACAACAATTCAAACGTCTAATGAGGCATTCCATCCGAGGATCCCGATGCACAATGCATGAAAAGTGGGAAACGAAAACCGAACCCGGGGAGGGTAACCGACCCAAACTAAAGAGGGAAGGCCACTTCAAAGAGATGGATTTTCAAAGCGGACTTGAATATACTGCGGTGCGCGTTCGGCGTAAAACGCACGACACCCCGACCGCTTGCCGGCGTCACCGTCGCAAGTTTAGGCCCAATTCCTCATCTTATTTTATATTATGTTTATACAGAAGCACCTTGGCTCAAGGCTCTTCGCGTGGGTTTAAGAAGCAGTTAAGAAAAAAAAAATATAAGAGCGATTTAGATGGCAGGGGCAGTGCAAGGGTCCGTGGGACGAGTGACCGTAACAGAGAGTCACGTGGGGGTCACGTGGGGGTCACGTGGGGGCTCCCCCAGGGGAGGGACGGGAAGGAGCGGAGGGGCGAGGGAAGAGGAAGGGAATGGGCGATGGAGGAGAGACGAGGCTTAGAGAGAGGAACGGAAGGAGGTTAAGGAGGTGGGACTGCTTCATGTTTATAGAAAGTTCATTTCAGTGGAGGGGTTAAACGTTTGAAAAATTATGCGCAAATTTTACTTGATTGGGCAAAACCACAACGTAGCATCGTCACCCACTGGCAGACGATACCCGGTTTGTGACAGCTCACGCTTTTGTGTTACCCTTGAACTATGAGACGGGGGCAACAATGCCAAAGGTAGTGCCTTATTATTCAACCCGGATATCCACACACAGCATTACAACAATCACTTACTGTGGGACGAGACAACAGTTTTCAACAAAACAAGATCCACCGTGCAAAGTTATAAAACAAAGGAATTTAGCTCAGAGTCTTATTGCAGTTAAAAAAAAACATAACCGCAACTGTACATTGGGAGTATTGTTGCTTTACGAGGGAGAGTTTCATTGACGTCTAAAGAACGCTCAATGTGCGGTGTAATCGAAGCGCAGCAGACAAAGGGCGGAACGCGTCCGTGCGGAGGTGGAATGATGAAATGAGCTACTGGGCAAAGTGCCGGGTAGATTGCGACATCGCAGGACGGTGAGAGATGGTGACCACTTGGGGAGGCCTTCATCCAGCAGTGGACCGATTACAGCCAATGATGATGGAAGATAATTCGGAAGCCACTGGGGCTATGCACTTTTAAATCTAGATTGAAAACTCAGAGCTGCTTATTGTGTTTAGCTTGTTGTCCTTCGCCCGCACGACCGATTAGCACTGTTGGCTACGTACGGTGCGAAAGAAGTTCAAACATACGTAATCATATCTCCTTGTTTACCAAGTGCCTGCTGCCTGTTTGCACCAATTACAAGTACTGTTGTCCATCACTGTGAAAGACGCTCATGTGGGTAAGCTCCGATCTGTAAAAATAAAAAAAATCTGATTGTAATTATTATTGCTAACATGTAATGTTTATTTAAAATTCTACGGGGGGGTGGGGGGGGGTGAAAATTTCAGTAGCCTTTTGAGTCGCCCCCGGTGACAAAGAAATACATCAAGCGATCACTTTTTCTCTTTTCACATATATATATAGATCTCGGCTTGGAAAATGCGAAAAAATGTACGTTGAATGAGAATGACAAGTTTAAGACACAGCAAATCAGTGACAGGCACCAGACACTATATTTCTATCAGGTCAACCTCTACTGCCAAGGTGAACAGCCCCAATTGGCAGTTTTAGTACCAATGTGTCCAGATAGTGTGGCATTAGACAACCCCCTCCCTCCCTCCCCCACCACCGCCCCCCCCCCACAAACCCCCCCCACAAACCCCCCCCTCATCCGCCCCCCCACCAACCTCTCAGGTCGAGCTTCTTGAACAATTACCCCACGTCGTTGAATAATTGATCAGTTATTGGTATCTGGGTGGAGTGGTGGTGGCACAGCGGTTCCCCGCACCGTACCACGAACCCAGATATCCGAGTTGGATTCCCGGCCAGGGTTACCGTCAGTGGCGCGCACGACTTGCCGGCAAGGGGCACAGGTTTGGCCTTTCCGTAAAAAAACGGAAAAGCAGCGCCACTGTCGTTAAGTCAATATCATCGATTTATCGAATGCTGCTTCGATGAAACAATTGCTCGATTAAAAAAAATAACATTTAAAAATAAAAACCATCGACTTGGAATTCGTTTGTCATTTGCACGAGCGCATATTTTTGTTGCTGCGCAACGAGTCTGGTAACGCCATCATCGTCGCCACACCGCGTCATGTGCTGGGCCTGCACTGCGGTGAGTTTTACGAGTAGGGGGTAAAAGGAGCAGCCCTGAAATTTCTCGCGCGCACCAACTGCTGCCGGGAGAGACGACACCAGTGGGCCCCCCGAGTGAGGGCCCCCCCGAGAGGGAGAGGGGGGGCGTGTTGTTGGCCCACTCGTCCACGCCGGTCAGACAACTCGGAAGAGGCGAGGGCACCCACACTTGACCCCACCGCAAGTGACCTGCCGATCGACTGCGGCGGATACATTTGCACCGCTGGGTGGACGGACGCGGCGCTAGGGATTTCAGAAAAACTTTCCACGTTGTTTCAACTGCCGCGCCAGGAGATTGCAAGTTTTATATACATCTACATTTTAAAAAAACAATTGCTTTAGCGTTAGTTTCCTGTGCTAACCACCCACCTGCCGGGTACGGGTTCATCTTATGAACTTGGCATTAAAGGATCCAGACGCCCACATGGAAATCAACTGCTTAGGCCACTGGCCAAAGGTCACACAGGGCCACACGCCAACACGACTCTGCCTTCAAATCTAATGAAAAATCCCATCACAACAGGGGCCAGACTTTCCCATCCATATGCCTTGCGTGCGTGTACAAAGATCTGAGCGTTGTCTAGACCACCAATTCAAGAGATGCATCAACACGCAGAGCCATGCTGCTCACGACGACCCATTCATGCACAGCACGTGACCACCACATTGCACGGTGAAAAATTCTCTCTGCCTTGCCGAGACCAGCGGCTCAAACGGGCCGAACATGCGGCCGTGTTGTCGTCTGGTCCACCTGGCTGGGACGAGATGAGAGTGTGGCCGTCCCTGTAGGGGATACGACAAGCCACTTCGTTGAGCTATCAACAAAACAAGGGGGGGGGGGGGGGCGGCCACGACCGTGCCTTACTTAACGGGGTCGTCCCATCACGACACGCTATTGCCGCGGCATCTCTTATTCATGCAGCACCGCCATGCGGACTTACAATCTACGGCAGCTTTTGTTTTATGCCTTTAAGACGGTATAAACATCACCGTGGCATATATACATATACTTTTAAAAGTTTTTTCTCTTCTTTATTGAGCCCAATTTTCCCCCTTCATTGGGCCCTCTCGCGTCCAAACCGGGATGCCGTTCACGGAGTTTCTGTTCCACCCCTCCGTTCTGTGACCGGCGTTGTTGGACCCGGGCTCGCGCTCAGTTGTAATAAAAACAATAAAAATACGAAAAAAAAAGTTAGTTTCTCTTTTTACACTCGTGTGCACCTCCTCGCTCCGAAGTCGACCATTTATGCAATCAAGTGCTCTTTTTTTATTGACGGGAACACGCACCGTCAAAAATCAATGACTAAGTAAACAAATTATTATTAATGTTATAACGTGCCCAGGGCTGACTGGGCAAACGCGAGCGCGCGCTTGGCTACTAGGCCCACCCGAGAATTGAGGGCCTGCGCGATGAGAGTGGTTTCACTCCGAAAGGCAGTTATTTCGCTGTGGGTTATTGTTACATATTTATTTTGTTTATCCTAACTGTTCTTTATTGAAGTCAATTGCAATTCTCTTAAGTACTGGCGAGGCGAGGCGAGGCCAGCCGGACCCTACACGTTTATGCGGGACACACACCAGAAACCACGGGACACAAAACAAGTTGCCCCTGACACCCGAGTGCAGTTTCTCCCGCTTGTGCGGCACGGCGTCGGTGCGTGGTGCCGGTACGGCAGCTGCCACGCGTACGTCCGTCCGTGCGTGCCAGGGTTTGCCGCGGCGTGGAGACAGCCGCATAACATCGTCCGACGTACGCATTCGCAAAACGCGAAGCTCATTGAACAGGGCTCTGCATGAATAACAAAAGCGTTCAGTGGTAAATATCAACAACGCTCCGCATTTCATGGGTTGGGAAGTGGAGGGGGCAAGGATGGGAGAGGGGGCGTAAATTGCCACCATCACACACCACCCCCCCCCCTTGCATCAGCAATTGGGGGGGGTTCACATTCTAGGGCGCCACGGTGTAGAGAAGTTATCTCCCTCGCCTGGTATACAGGAAGGTCGTGGGTTCGATCCAGACCCCGACGCCTGCTGTATATTTTGAGTTTGCGTGTCTCTGTACCCATGGTCGCGTGGATTTCTCTCCGGGTCCTCCTGTTTCTCCCTCCACATTTAGAATCAACGTGCGATTAGGAGTATTTGGCTGCAATAAATGCTAAGCCACTTCGTTTTGAGCTCATCATTTGTGACAGTGAGGTCCCTTCTAAAAAAAAAGAGCTACATAGCTCAGTGGGTCTTACCTGGGTAAAACAAAAAAAGTAGTCGCGGAAGTAGGATGCGTTACGGCATTAACGATTCACAGACCGACCTGGACACAGGCACCCATAAACCTCCGAGACTCGCACGACGTTCTCAGATTGTTGGAAAAGCAATCTGCATTACACTTCGTTTGCATGTATTTACCAGCTCTTTACAAATCCTCTGGTCACTTAAATGCATGCGCAGGAATTTATGATTTCCAGGAGGTACGCCTTCAAATGGAGGTTCACAAATCATTAAGATTAATAGGTACCGGCTGCCAAAACGTGCGTGTGCGACACAGGAACAATGCAAAGACAAAGATCACCCGTGTAACCTTAGACTGTAGGGGCAAGTGCTGTTAGCGAGCACCTATTAAGGCTGGAACGGTACACGAGGGGGGTGGGTGGCTAGCACCACGCCCGACCGCCTTTGTTTCCCCAGTGGCGATGTTTACACACCACACCAAGTACTCATTTGAGGCCGAGTCGACCTAGGGGAGGTCCGGGACCGGTTCAGATAATCGTCACTGGTGTTGACCGTGAGCGCGAATCGAACCCGGATCGCCGGATTCGTAGCGCGTTAACCACTACACGACATACACATGCAAGTGCATGTGTGTGTGTGTATGCGTGCATGTGTTTATGTGTGTGTGTGTGTGCGTGTGCGTATAGGGGGTGTGTAGGGAGCGGTAGTTTAGCGGTTAGCACGCTGCGCTACAAACCTGGCGACCCGGGTTCAATTCCCGCTCACGGTCAACACCACCGGTGACGATTATCTGAACCGGTCCTGGGCCTCCCCTAGGTCGATTCGGCCTAAAATGAGTATCTGGTGCGATGTATAAACATCGGCACGAGGGAGACAAAGGTGGCCGGGTGTGGTGTTGGTCACCCATCCCCTCGTGTGCCGTGCCGGCCTTCATAGGCGCTCGCTAACAGCACTTGTTCCTACAGTCTGTTAAGGCTATACGGGGGATCTTAGATCCTTGGTGTGCGTGCGTGTATGTGCGTGTTTGTGTGTATGCACACACATGTATCAAATGAATGATTATATTTGAGCAGCTCAGCCTATTTATTTTATCAGTTAGCCTGTTAGCTCAAAGTGGCCAAATATAACAGGATATAACCATGACAGTGTGTGAACTCCGGTCCCATGTGACAGTAATAAATAGAGACCTCGGTTAAAAATTTCTCACAAACATTTCAGAATCATTTGCTTTGATCAATCCACTGCTGGATGAAGGGCTCCCCCCCACAGATGCTGCCGTCTCTCCTGTGATATAACAATACACCAGTCACCTGCACACACGCGTTTGATGTAATCAGACTCCTCTTTTAGACTGGAGGAATCCGACGAGCTGTGAAGCTCTTTTTGACCGATGTGGGCATACTCTCAGATGCGTTCCATTCCCTGGCTGCCACTCCGTCATCATTTTTGGCCAATGACCATCATCCCCGAGAGTTGTGACGAATCCTGCCCAAGTCCACAGACTAGATCTATATTTTTTATTTTCACCAGGTTGAGGCCCACTGACTTGAGAAGCCACCTGTCCATCACAAACGATAGCTCAACGAAGTGGCATATCACGTGGACATTTATAGCAGCCAAACACTCTAAACGCATGCCGATTCTAAATGTGGAGGGGAAAAAACGGAGGACCACGCGAACATTTAAACTCCAAATATAGAGCAGGCCGTCAGGGTTGGGATCGAACCCACGACCTCCTGTATACCAGGCGAGGTAGTTAACATCTCCTAACCACCGTGATGATGATGATAGAGACGCAGACTCCAAATATACGGCAGGCGTCAGGGTCGGGATTGAACCCACGACCTCCTGTGTACCATGCGAGGTAGTTAACATATCCTAGCCACCGTGATGATGATGATAGAGACGCAGACTCCAAATATACGGCAGGTGTCAGGGTCGGGATTGAACCCACGACCTCCTGTATACCATACGAGGTAGTTAACATATCCTAGCCACGGTGATGATGATGATAGAGACGCAGACTCCAAATATACGGCAGGCGTCAGGGTCGGGATTGAACCCACGACCTCCTGTGTACCATGCGAGGTAGTTAACATATCCTAGCCACCGTGATGATGATGATAGAGACGCAGACTCCAAATATACGGCAGGCGTCAGGGTTGGGATTGAACCCACGACCTCCTGTATACCAGGCGAGGTAGTTAACATCTCCTAGCCACCATGATGATGATGATAGAGACGCAGACTCCAAATATACGGCAGGCGTCAGGGTCGGGATTGAACCCACGACCTCCTGTATACCAGGCGAGGTAGTTAACATCTCCTAGCCACCGTGATGATGATGATAGAGACGCAGACTCCAAATATACGGCAGGCGTCAGGGTCGGGATTGAACCCACGACCTCCTGTGTACCATGCGAGGTAGTTAACGTCTCGTCACCGTCGCGCGGGCATTTACAGCAGCCAAATACTGGAAACGCACTTCGATGATAAATGCGGAGGGAAAAAACCAGAAACCCGTGTGTAAACATCCACGTGGCCACCATGGGTTCTGGCAGGTCACGTATATGGTGGGGTGAAGTGTGGGTAACTCCACCTCTATTCAAAACGTTCCTCCAACGTGGGAGAGTAGGTCGCAATAAGCTTCAGAGTGGCTCTCTGGAGCTCCCCCGAGTTAAGGTCCGTCTGGCAGCAGTGCTGCTAGCAAGCACTTGCAGGGCTGCACCTTTGCCTTGCTACGGTCGCTAAACATGCCACGGCATTAATTCGGCAAAGCCCGTCTTGACGGCGAGCAATTATCATAATCCATTGCAGTACATTATTCAGGTCTATTGCAGTAAAACTGTTCAGGCAATTATTACCTTGGAGTACTAATTGTGCACCGATGCCGTTGATGAATTGCATTAATTATTAACAAACCTCGTGGCTTCAGCGCGCGACCAATTTTCCCCTCCATTCACGTGTAAATTCGGTCTTATCGAGCGCGTGCTCATTCCATGGCGAGCAGTGACACGTGGGTTTCATCGACAACGCGCGGGCAAAGCGGAGCCACGTGGGGTTCTGGCCTCCGACCTCCGTGCCGGGAATCTAACTCGGGATCGCCGGGTTCACAGCGCGGCACGCTCAGCACCAGGAACCTGCCGGGGTCCCACTGAGCGCAGTTGCCGAATGCGATCCTTCTGTTGGTTAAACAAATTATTGAGTGGCAATGCTGCTGCACAAGTCAGATTAACAAAACAACTTAACACGTTCAACCACACTGTGGCCTAAAAAGGATTATTAAAAGGTGATGGCCTTTCTTCGTGGCACATGAGTAGAGAGGCGAGGAGATAGGGCAGATAATAAGAGTTAGAGTCTGCGCTTGACACAATGGGGGCCTGAATATTTTTTTTTAAGAATGTCTCCTGATGAACAGATTCTTTTAAATCGCCAAAATAACTGCACTAGGTCAGTGTTCAAAGCGTCCTTTAGTCGTTCATTTTGTGTTACGTACTCGCCGTCGAAGTGGACTGCGTCAGATTCAACTCGCGATATCCAGCCGGCGTCCTCCAACTCCCTTTCCAGCCCCGCCCCCCGGTGCCCCCCCCCCCCGAACCCCCCCCAGCCCCCCCTTGCCACACTGCAGCCGTTCCCCAGGTTTTTTGTTCACTGGACCGCAAGGTGTCCCGATGATATGTAATTCAGGACTCAGAGTTCGGTAGTTCAGTTGTCTGTGCGTTTTTTTTTTTTTACCAGGTAAGGCCCACTGAGCTGCACAGCTCTTTTTTTTAGAAAGCGACCTGGCCACAAATGATAGCTCAACGAAGCCGCCGCTTCTCGTCGTGTGGAAATTTATAGCAGCCAAATATAACCTCAACGCGTGTCGATTCTAAATGTGGAGGGGGGGGGGGGGGGGAAACGACCCGGAGAAAAATCCACGCGACCATGGGGAGAGAGACATGGAAACTCCAAATATACAGCAGGGGTCAGGGGTGGGATCGGACCCACGACCTCCTGTATACCAGGCGAGGTAGTTAACATCTCGCCACCATGCAAACTCCAAATATACAGCAGGCGTCAGGGGTCGGACCGCCGACTTCCTGTATACCAGGCGAGGGAGTTAACATCTCGAACGTGCGGTTTTTCGAAATTTCGCGTTAAAGCAATTGGCAAATGACGGCCGTTAAGCGACTGACGAAATCGAATTTTACGCGCGAACGCAATTTCACTACGGCCGCACGCCACCGTGGCATCATGAAACGAGAAGCTGCCCGGAAGGGCTGCGTCATCGTCCAATCGGCGACAGCGTCACGTGTCCCTGCAGTGCAGCGGTAACGCCTTTACCATCGCGCCTTTACCGTCATTCCAACGTGCAGCAAAAAAGCAGGTCTTTCGGCGAGTTCACCGAAAAGGTTAATTATTTCAGCTTCGAATTCATTGCCATCCAATCCTTTCCAAATTTACATTGTTTATTATTATTTTAGTATTTTGGAAAGTGCTAGGTGTTTCTTTTTAGGTTAAGGAGAAGAGTTGAAATGACTGTCTGAAACACAACCATAATTTTTTTTTTAATAAAATTTACGGGAAAAGCCAGTCCAATTTACGAAATTTATTTACGAGTTTTTTCTTAAGAACCGCATCCTTTGCGTAAATCGAGGAGATACCCATCCAGCCTATTACCAGTTTTCGGTTTTCATTGCGACGCTGGGGAGTGGGGGGGGGGGTTCTAAATGGCCTTCCCAAATGCTCCCTAGTCCGCGTCTTCATCTGCACTCGTTAGCGTTGAGTCTCACTGTGGCCGGGCCCGTAGTTTTGGCGGCGGCCAGCGCCCGACAGCGACGATTTCCGTCCGCTTCGCAGCCAAGCGTTGGCCAAAAATAAACAAACAAAAAAAACGCTTTCGTCCCGACGGACGTTTTCCGCGGGGTGATCTCACGGGGCAACAAAAAAACGAACGCCGGCCTCTACCGCCGCTCAACTTCTGCTCGCTCGGAAAAGCGGACGCAGACGCTGCTTCCCTTTAAATATTAATTAGCCACGAGCAAGAACCTTGAGTGGGGTGAGGTCGCCGGTCCCTGTCCTATCACCTCCCCCAACCCCCCCCCCCCCCCCAGCTCCTTCCTCGCTCTCCCCGCTCACTTAACGGGCAAGAGGAGAGACAAGAGAGGGGGAGAGGCTGGGGGGGGGGGGGCTCACTTCCGCCGGCTTTATTTAGCTGCGAGCGTTCTCCGATTACGGCAGCGGCAACGCGACGGCATCGCGACCGTGCGTGGGAAACGCCGATCGCAGAGGTCGGTATGTAAAGGTGGCCGCGCGGTGTAGGGGTCACAGGACAGAGCCGGCCACCGGTGGGCCACCTGGGGTCTTGAATCGTTGCGAGATTGTTAGTGGCGTGCACAATCTGACCGACGTCTCGAACTCTCAGATGTGGAGGGAGCCAAATTAGGAATTTGTCCGTCACTTTGAGCTACTTTACACCGCACTCAAACTGCAGGGACGGTTTGTTGATCTAACCATTGATGCAATGCTCTTTTTCAGCACGCGCACGAAAAAAAACTGAAAGTTTTCCAAACCTACTCGCCGTTAGTTTTGCCCAATTATTTGAATGCTTTTTTTATTTGAAGGATTCTGCGACTCTTGATGTTGTGCGGTGTTTACCGCACTGCACCGTACTCTGAACCCGAGTTTGATTCCTGGCCACGGCGTCCGCAAGCGGGGGCGCAAGCGTGCCGAGTGGCTGGCAGGGGACACACTCCAGCACGCCTGACACAGTCAGCAGAGTGCCTCCACTGCAAGGCACCCCAGCACGCCTGACAGTGATGTAAAGGCCGCTTAAGGGAGGAAATTAAAAAAGCGCAGGTGGGAATGAATGTGTTTGCCGAGACGACTCATTAGGCAGAGGCACCGCGGGCCTGACCTGGCCTCACGGCATGCCCGGACGACAGCACCGCGGCGCAAACGCTTAAGAGCGCTTGTGACGACCCAATCGTTTCAGCTGCCCATGAAACCCGGCAGTTCAGGCCTAACTATCGTTGGTGTCACTTACGAACGCTCAAGTCTTGTGGGTCAAACCACTGTCGAATGAAGGCCTCGCCACAGACTCCGGCAACCTCCGATTCGCACGGTTGGCCACGTACGGTGCGAAAGAAGTTAAACATCGATTGACCATACCTTACCGTCAGAGGTCGTAATCGGGTACCCGATACCCGTACCCTACCCGATACCCGTACCCGGCCGGGTACGGGTACCCGTTTGCGACCCTGGTGCGACCGGGTACGGGTAGGCCGTGAGTCACTGGTGAGTAACCGTTTGTCACTCATTTTGGGTAGGGTAAGGGTACCCATTTGCGACCCTGGTGCGGCCGGGTATGTGTACGGGTAAGGAATCAAAACCCGTTTGCGACCTCTGCTTACCGTGCTGGCTACGGCGGGATGGGGAAGCGGGGAAAGTGGCTCGGGCCCGATTCGGATCGTACTCAACGCTTGCCTTAAGCCGTAGCCAAATATTTAACGCGGGCAAACTCCGGGGGTCCATAGAGCAGTGTCCTAACCATTGCGCCACCACTCTCCCCGAGAGCCACTTCAAATGGCATTTAACGTGGAGTGGTTTGCTTGCTCAATTAAATATTAATATTGCAAGTTTAAATATATATAGAGCAGCTTGCTAGACCTTCAAATAGGTGTGACTCACAAAGGTGTTTGGCAGGGTTCTGTGATTTTTCCTTTCTCTTTGCCCTAAAGGCTTCAGGCAAACTGTGCGCATGCGTCTATTTACATGTTGGCGAGGAGAGCGATACAGACACGCACTAATAGTACAGCAAAACCTCGTTATTTGACTATTTGATCATTCGTAAATGGGGACGGCTGCGGTTTTCGGCATATACAGAATTCGCCACGAGCCGAAATGCCGTACCGAATGGTCCAATTTCGGCATAAACGTGGAGCAACGCCACGCGCCACGACCAAAACAACTCGGTTATAATTTAGTGATAAAGTGAACACATGGTACAGTAAGTGCATACTAAGTGTGCATTAAGCCCCCTCTATAACCTATGTCACCTACCACATGGAAGCAACCACATCCTCCTCCTCCTCCTGCAGTGCCTGGTTATGGATGGCAAGCGTTACTTTTTTCCTAAAATCATTGTTGGAAAACTAATTTTGAAAAAAAAATACATTGGGGCAGGAGGCACTGGGAAGTAGCATTGCACATAATTAGAAATATGGGATAATTCGTCAAGGCCAGAGCCCCATGTGTGTCGAATTAACAAGGGTTTACTGTACGTATATTCCATGGTTGGCATATCTGCCAAAGTAGCAGCCAATGATGTTGCAGGGAGGGGCGGGGTATGTAGCGACGCCTATTATTAAACCATTTTTAGAATGCGCCTAATCACGACACATCTCAGAAGCCAAGCATGCGCAAGCCTAGATAGTGCGTGTAAGAGAGAACGCCATACATAAAGTGGGTGCTACAACAGGCTTCCGCGGGGCTAGAGGGCCCAAGAGGCCAGTGCACCTAAATGTTTTGTTGTACTCCACTTCCACATCTATGCGTCCGCATTAATGATCACGTTACGCCCCGTGCCCCTTCGTCGACCAGCGTGGTGAAGTATGGTCAAATAACCGACACGCCCCTACGTAGGATGGGAATGCTCTCTGGGAGCAGTGGCATGACAAAACGGCTATACATGCGGACAAGATAACGGTGTTTTGACTAAGAAGTCTACCTCGACCAAAAGGAATTTGTTGACCGGTTCACTGGGAGCGGGAACTCCAAAACATCGTCCAACTAAGTACTCCGCGGCCCGTGCACCATTTAGACGACGACCGTTTCACCGGTAAGATCCAACAAGGAGGGGCGTGCTAAGACTTCCAGAAGCCGACAGGGCAATGCACTTTTAATGGCGCTATCAGTAAGGGCTGGGATGTGACCAAGTGAACTTTGGACATGGGGCAAATGTGGCACCAACATGATGCACACACTCCCCCTCCACCCACCCCCCCTCTAACCGCCCACTAACTCCCCTCTCCTCCACCCCACCCAGGCACCAGGCTAATCAGTGTCACAGGCTGTCCTGTAACACACCCACGCGTCTGTGTGTGTCCAAGGTCCAGGGAGACGCTGCCAATGTCCCCAGCCCCATCTGCAGCACTACCCATGAGACAATTCCCCATCGCTCGTGATCATTAACCCTGGAAACCGTAGTCAGAGCGATTTCCCCTGCTCAAACGAGCATTGAGGCCGTACTCCATCTGCCATTCACTGCCCTTCTTTGTCTTCGTCCTTCCCCTCCGCACGGCTGGCGTAGGTGCAGAGCAACAACTGCAGTTTCACATTCTGGTGGTCAAGCCAGACAACGCTGTCAGGAGCGGTATCGTGCCGATGTCCACAGCCCTGAGCCCAGCGGTAAAAAAAATCCGCATTGCTATGGTGGGGGGGGGGAGGGGCGGGGGGAGTCTATTCAAATGACACCGTTGACTTGCTCACAAAGTGGTACTCGTTTTACCAACCCTGCAGGGATGATTGGCCGAGTTAACCTCAAAGCAGGATTTGAGCTCACATCCTTCCAATTGTGAACTGCCCGCACTGCCGTAGAGACTAACTATTAAAAAATATATTTTTATCAGGTAAGGCCCACGGGGAGGGGGGGGGGGGGGTACAAACGGCCACGCGTGCCGAACATGCGACGTGTACCCCGACCCTCCCGTCGACAACAACTCCGGGCCGCCTCGGGAGGTGCCTCAATCGTCGACAGCGACCCACAACAGAAAAGTGTCGGCCTCGAGTTGGTGTATTGGGGGGGGTGGAGGGGTTGGGGGGCCGATCGCCTGCAACGTCCGCTGGGCTTGTTCCACCAGCAAGTGACGGCCACCACGTTCTCCAGCTCGCCGCCCCCGGCGCAACAACGCAACAACGGCGTCCCTCTCTCTCTGGAACTGCGGCACTTTTTCGAAGGCGCGTTCGAGGCAGCGGCCGTATCGTCGGTGGCGGCGGCGATAGCGGCAGAAAGAACGAAACAAGAGTTGGCGCGGGTCGACCGCGCCAACCGTCCAACACCCCCCCCGCCCCCATCGCCAGCTGAGAAACAAACATCCTTGGAGCGCTATTAATAGCAGGCCTCATCTCCTCCACTCCAAATATAACCCGCGACACTCCATTACCCATGTGCGCGCGCGCGCGCTCTGCTCGTGCGGTGCGGTCCGACGCAGCGCCCCGGCGATGCCTCTCGCTCCGCCGCCCTGACAGGGGGCACATTAAGGCTGCCCTGCTCGCATCACGGATAATAAGTTACGGAAATTACTCACGGGAGAAGTGGGCGGTGCGGGAGGGGGGGGCGGCAGGTTGCTACACCGCACGCGGACGACCACGCGCGTCAAGTTCAAACGGCGACCGTGGCAGAGCGACGGCTTAGCGGGAAAACGATGAACGGTGTGGAGCCGTGTACCCCCTCCCCCCCCCACTGCCCCCCCCACCCGGGCGAGCTGGCTCCGTAGCATGTTGGCTCGGCTCAGGCTCGCTTTTGAATCCCTGCTCCGCTTGGGCTTTGTGAGCCCACCGCCCCCCTTTGGGTTTGCTGTGTGCAGAGGGTGATCGAAGGCCCAAGCTGCCACGGGTCTATAAAGTTCCCCGGTCCTGAAACTAGACCCTCTTTGCCACCTCCAATGCCCGACAAGCCGCGCTCTTCCTGGGGGGGCGGGCGGGGGGGGTGGTGGCGAGCAGCGTGCCGCTATGGAGAAGCGACCGGATCGCAGCGGGCCCAGAAAGAGGTTTTTTTGGTCCACAAACACAGCTCCGTGCAAACCTCAAACGGACGGCGGGCCGATTTGATAGAATAAGCAGTAAGCAGGGCCATTGCTCGGAAAACGTCTCCTGTAATTTATGTTCCCCCCCCCCCTCTTCAGGGTGGTGTCATTGATGAATGCGTCGAGTTTTGTACTAGCGGCACACCACTGTCGACGCAGTCACTTTTTTTTCTAAAACAATGCGAGTTTTTTTTTTTACACCACATTTTTACAAGGCTGGCTAGTGTGTGGGTTGTTAAATGTTTTAATAACCCCCTTAATTGATATTTACATTTCCAATAATCATTTTAAGGAAGAGGGCAAGACGAACCGAGCACTGCTTCGACTTACAACTTACGTTAGTTAACCATGGCCAGGGAATTTAACTTGGATCACCGGGTTTATAGCACGGTGTGCGCTAACCACTGTATGACCAGTCTCACCAAAAAGGCACGCTCCATTACTACCACAATAATAACCATCGCGATAACGATACTAACAATCATCATCATCACCATCATTGTCGTGCCCAGGGTTATCAGGGGTGTGCCAAGTCCGTTAAATATGTATATTGCTTCGCAACGTTGTTATGTCACATTCTGCCACTTCCATTCAGGCTCATGGCGTGCTCACCGAGGCGGCCTGTCTCGTTACAAGTAATGTCATAATGTACTTGGGCGGAGGACCATTTGCTGCCATCCTTCGCGCTCGCCCATCTCAGAAACTAATAAATAGGTCTCACCGCGCGCGAAATGAACCCGGGCAACTGCGTGCGGCAGATGCGAGATTTGGCCTTCGCCGAAGACAAACTCGACCTCGAAAGTCGGAACCCTTGCACCGTCCGCCACCTGCGAGAAAACTTTGAAAAATTGAGCAACGATATTGAGGTTTCTTTGGGTTAGATCGCGTAAATATACGTGCCGTTAAAACCGCCACTACTCGGCAATTCTGGCACGCAAAAAAAAAGAAATCGCTCCATGATGCTGGATGTACTCCGATTCGTAAGGTTTGTCACGTAAACAGAATATGCCAATTCGGGTTTAATGACAATTATATATTTACGCGATCTAACCCCAAAAAAAAACCTGTATTATGGATACTGGTCGCGAAAGCCTATATGTTAAACCGATAACAATAATGATGATACGAAGAGGGAGATTTTTCAGCCCCTTTTGCCAATCGCACGGTTGGTTACGTACGGTGCAAATGAAGTTCAACATACGCAAGGACACACAATCCACTGCTGGATGAAGGTTGTGCATCGGTCATGGCAAGGCGAGTCACTGTACTTTGTCACGCTGGTCGGTGCGGGTTGGTGAAGGGAGGCCCAGGATTGAGTCAAATATTACTCTAATTTAATCTATTTTGTATCTTACCAGGTCAGGCCCACAGTAGATCTTTTCAGAAGCGACTTGGCCACAAATGATAGCTCTAATATGAGAACTCAACGAAGTGGCTTATATCCGGGTGCACGGTGCAACTGTGCTAACCAATGGCATTATCCGTGGAGTCGCATAATCGAACCAACAATCGGTAGTGATAACCTAAATAAATCGAACAGAGCAGCGAGCCTCCACCCTGCATTCGCCCACGCAATGGAGAACCAGACCCGGAGCAACCCCAGCATTACGTTCGGCACGGGCCGCAAGCCTTTTAAAGTGGCTGTGCACGACGCACATGTGGTCGAGCGTTCGGTGTTGAGGACACGGTGAAATGTCAACGAGGGAGTCTAGTGCAAGACGGAGGATAATTAATAACATGCAAGGGGACCCAAAGTGGCTTTGCATGCAGGGCTGGAACTGGAGGCGAGGAGTTGGTGGATTACACAAATGCTCAAAAACTCCCTTGCCGTGGGCATTGAGGTGCCCAAACGCTACCTCGCCAGGAGACTGAAAAAACGAAAACATGGACTCTGTTGTGTCTGTATGGGATGAAGCGTTTCTCCCTTGCACACGTGGGTTTTCTTTGGCAATTTCCAGGTTCCATCCCACATGTAAACACTCATTAAATTGGTTGATACCATCTTTATACGTCGAGGAATGCAGAACTTTGGGAATTGAAAAACTTGATTGAAAAGTAATTTCTTTAGAACCGATTTTTGTGTATAGTTTGTCATCCTTACCACGCACCTCCGATTAGCACGGTCGGCTACATAGAGTGCGAAAGAAGTTCAACATTCATACAAAGGGGGCTCTTACTCAGCGGTGGTATTACGTGTTTTATGCCAGGAGTAGACTGGGAAGGGGACGAGCAGAGGTTGTTGAAAATGAGACTTGAATTTCGATTTAAAACTTTCGTGAATGCAAGGATTCCTCTTCTTGGTTCTTTCGGTAAAGTCACGTAGAAGGAAAATAATAAAATAATAAAAATAAAACATAATATAATAATTCTCACGACGTTTCGCCCACAACGCAAGCAGCCGTCCTCAGGTGAATAACAGGTCTGTCGAGACGACAGAGTCTGAATGACACACCCCAGGCTTGGAGCGTATATTTGATATGCAAATTCTTTTGTCAAGGCGCTCTTCCTCCTCCCTCCCAGCTTAAATATACGCTCCAAGCCTGGGGTGTGTCATTCAGACTTTGTCGTCTCGACAGACCTGTTCTTCACCTGAGAACGGCTGCTTGCGTTGTGGCCGAAACGTCGTGAGAATTATTTAATGTTTTATTTTTTATTATTTTATTATTTCCCTTCTACGTGACTTTACCGAAAGAACCAAGAAAATTAGACTTGACTCGCCGTGATGATGTGGGGACTTTGCACAGCAGGTTGTAAACAAACGAGCAATTCCACATGGTTGCTTGAGTGGTAAACCACGTTGGCATCGTAAGGGAAGTCGCGGATATAGTTTTGTTTATGTCCGTGGGTCCGTTCGTACATCAACGGTTTGCTCCGTACGGTGCGGAACAAGTTTAAACACACATCGATAGGCATGACAACTGGACAACCTATAGACCAGACCTGCGGTGAAGACCATGATGAGTTCTCATATGGCCAACTGACTTCAGACTTATAACGACAATAATCACAAAAAGCATTGATAGTTCAGTTACAATTACATCGTAATTGTAATTACATCGTAATTGCAATTCACTCCGGGGCATGCCATAAACAAATCGCGATGAAATGTAACACGAAGACTGCCAATACCAATACTCAGGCTTGTTTAGGTTTGGGCAAGAATGGCTTCTTCAATAATTAAATACCTTCCCGTTGTTTTGATTTCTTTTACGTAGCATTATTACGCTGCTACGTAGCAGCACGTTTAATTCAAGTCCGTTCGAATGCATGTGGTTGGGACGTGTATATTCAACAATACATTAAACGTAACATTCTAGATGCACAGATTGTATGTATGTTGAACATCTTTGGCACTGTACTCAGCCAACCGCACTAAATCGGAGGTGCATTACAAAACGGAGGATCCCTTAACAGACTGGCATTGCCAGCTTGCTTGACTTTGAAACTGGCTCCGACATCGCTTCTGTCTGTACACCGGGTGGCTCTTACCTGCAGGCTGGGTCTAATTGACATGTTATTTTTTTCCCCGCTCTCTACAGCTGTCCTTCAGCATTAGAACAACTCCCTGCCACTCGACAAGCTCCCAAACCATTTACATATTTCTGTGATGGCCCAACATGAGAAACTAAAACTAAATTATTTTTATCCCACCAGGTAAGGCTCCACACAGAGCTAAATAGCTCTTTTTCTCCAAGTGACCTGGCCACGAATGATAGCCTCAACGAACTTGCTACTCACATGGAAATGTATCGCGGGCAAATACTCTAAAACACGTGATGTTGATTCTAAATGTGATGGGAAAAACCAGAGGAGCTGGAGAAAAATACACGCGACCACAGCGGGATTTGAACTCGCAAACTTCTGTATACACTAGACGAGGTAATTAACATCTCGCCACCGCGGTATCTGTGATGGCCATACAAGAGAAAGGCACATCACATCCTTCCAAAAGTCTATGCCACGACCACTTGTGCGATGGGATCAATGGGGCAGGGAGCTTCAAAAATGACGGCTCAAGAGGGACCCAAATGTCTCCCAGGATGAAGTTACAGGAATCGTTAGACCCAGACATTAATGTCCATCAGATCTGTCATGGTCGGTGGCACGGGAAATAATTACTGCACCTGGCACACCACATCCAGTCTACCTCTCATTATTGTTTCTGTTCAGCGGCAACCCATAAAAAAATCTGGGAGAAATTAAGCCGTGTGTAACCGGGTCTCTATGCGAGTCTATGGGCTTTTTCGATTTAAAGCTTTCGTGACTGCAGGGATTAATCTTCTTGGTTCTTTCGGTAAAGTCACGTGACTTTACCGAAAGAACTAAGAAGATGAGTCTATGGGCGTTTACACACCGCACCAGATACTCATTTTAGGCCGAGTTGACTTAGGGGATGCCAAGGACCAGTTCAGATAATCGCCACTGATGCTGGTCATGAGGGGGAATCGAACCTGGGCCGCCGGGTCAGAAGCACAGCGCGCTAACCGCTACACTACCGCTCCCCATCGCATACACTCGCGGCTGACCACTCTCGTCCCGATTCGCATCTTAGATTCGCATCTTAGGTCTGAAAGGGGTCCCCCCCCCGCCGCCACCCAATTTTGCCCTTTCCTTCCCAAACGCCGAAAACGTCCCGCGTCGCTGCCAAAGGCGCCAGCTTGCTCGGCATAAATAATTCATTGGTGCATTTCCGCGGGCATGTATATTTGTTAACATAAAATCCATCACGCGACATAAACCTTGCAACCCGTGCGCGCTTGCGCCAGGGTTGCGCCCAGCCGCGCACGAACCAGCGGGCCAAAAAACGCAGAGCGACCGAGGACGAGCAGCGCTGTGGGTGCCACGGTGGCGAGATGTTAACTACCTCACCTCGTATGCAGGAGGTCGTGGGTTTCGATCACAAACCTGACGCCTGTATATTGGAAGAAATCTTGTAACTCAATTTTTACACACTTCCCAATGTGCTATCGACTGCAAACTTCGTATAGGTATGTCATACTGATGACAATACTATATTCTATCATTGAAAAAAATATATTTTTAAAACAATCTTTTAAACGGCTCTAATTGTCGACGCTCAACTGACGTTGCTTGTAAATCACCACGGTCCCTGACGTCACGGCAAGCCTCGGGGAGCCACGCCCAGGGGCGGGGGATGTGGAAGGAGGGGAGGGGCGATGGGGGAAGGGGGCAGAGGGAGAGGCAGCTCGGATAGTACATTTCATTAATGAGTGTTTAAAAAAAAGTATTTTAAATATTTTTTTTCTCTGGGTCCTCTGGTTCTTCCCTCCATATTTGGAAAAAGGCGTCGAGTATTTCGCTGCGATACATTTCCCCGCGACAAGCCACTTCGTTGGGTAGCCATCATTTGTGGCCAGGTCGCTTCTGAAATAAAAAACTCTAGCTCAGTGGGCCTTACCTGGTAAAATAGAAAGAGTTTAGCTTAACAAGCAGCACTGTCGAAGTTGTAAAAAGGCGAGTGTGAAAGGGTTCTTGAATCGAGCGAGATTATTTATAACGTATAGCGAAACAGCGCGAGGGAAGAGGCAGCAAGATAAGTGAGGTGACCTGGAGCGTGGTGGGCGAGTGAGGTGTTGACATGCGGTATGGTGGTTGAACAAAGTGTGGATGCTTTTTATTTTACTTCATTCACACCATCACAAGTACGCCGATTACTTCCTCATCTATTTTATCCACCTCATCGTCACCATCACATCCACACACTGCCGTTAATTCCCTGCAAGGCGCCACATAAATTACGTGAAGGCAATGTAAATACAATCAGGTGTCCGGTAGAACAGATCCCTCAAACGTGGAGCGGGGCAATTCATGGTTGGCGTCAGTGGCGGCTCCTGCAAAATCTCTCAGGGGGGGCAAATGTCTGGATGATTGATAAGGATAATGTCCACCCATGCAATGGATAAATTAACAGCTTAAGCATGTAAAGGCAACTTCACTTCTTTAATATTAATGAAAAATAAAGTGACTCTTACAATACATCTTGTTTGTTTCTATACTCACTATTAAAACAAACCACTCAAGTTTATTTTATTAAAGATTCCACTAGGTGGCGACAAATAATATTGTTGGATGAAACGTGCTTACGTATGATGACGTAAGCACGTATGATGACGTAAGCACGTTAGGGCGAGCCCTCCCGGAAGCCATAGAGAATGCATTGCAGCGCCCCCGTTCGAAAAAAAACATCTTTGAATGCAAGTCTATGGGGCCACTCGGGGCGATTCTCAGCTGGAGGGAAATCGCCCAAAAAGAGGCGGTACTCCACAGAACGTAGCATGACGCTGATTGGACTATATCCAGAGGCACAGTGACGGCTAGCGTGACTCTGGTTGAATGACATTGGTGGTGCGTCGCCCAATCGCCCTAATGAAGAAACCGCCCCTGGTTGGCGTTCACGGGAGCAGTAACCACAATAGGTCGCAGCAACAAAAGAGTGATAAGGAGGGCAACCGATGACCAGTGAGTGACTTAAAGGGAATCGGTGAGTGGCTGGAGTGAATTGGCGAGTTCTGGAGTGAATTGGTAAGTGCTGGTAGTGAATCAATCCGCGAGCGACTGGAGCAAATCAGTTGAGTGCTCGGGGCTACCGTGCCTGGCTGGCCTCTTCCATCGCAGTCTGATGTGGGCGTGACGCGGGCTAGCAGGCCTTGCTCACCCGCCCGACGGACAACCCCATACATCATCGGAGAGTTCCACGGCTCATCTCACACCCAGCCGTGGCGGCGGCGGCGGCGGCGGCACACAAAATTGAAACTCCGAGGGCTCGGAATGAGAATGTTCCCTTTTATACGTTCGGACGGAGAGAGGCAGGAATGATGCGGTCTCTGCTCTGAATTATAATCCATTTATGATTGTGGCCGAAACTTTAGATTTCGGATATGAAGTTCTGTGCGTAACGTAATTACGCGGGCGGCGCGACGTTTATTGGATCAGGGCGGTGCGTGACTGACGGCAGAAATTTCACCCGAATTATTAAAAATAGCTGCGAGTCTGACAACATTCTAAAATAGCGTTTGTTTGACTGAAAAAAAATTAGCTGCACTCATTTATCCTCGCACAAATGGAGCCTAATGAATGGAATTACCCCCCGTGTATTCGGCAGACTCGGGTGAAGAATAAGAAATCCGTTTTCGACTTTATGTTTACGCCGATGACAGATTGACTGGCGCCAGGCGATAAGTTGCCGTTTAATTCGAGGGTTTTGATTTTCGGAAATAAAAACTCCAGGGATGGGGCCAAGACGACGACACAAAAACAACTCAAATAAATTGCAATTATTTTTGGACACGTAAATTATGTAAATCACATCCCCCACCCCTCAACCAACTTGCCCGCGCATGAGGCCTTGCTACCGTTTGGCATTCCCGTCATTCATCTTAAAATGCAATGCATAACCAGGTCCCACCCGCCCCCCCCACCAAACAAAAGAACACAGTAAATTTACAAAGGGAAGCAAGCAAAGTATATTTATTGTTTATACATACTGGAATATGCCTTTAAACTTTGTGTCACTCCAGGCTCCATGAAGCAGTGACGAATTTACGAGGCAGATCCTTGCTTCTTTTATGGAACTGTATAAGCGTGGCAGCTCCATACCGCGGAAACCAACTCATTTACAAGGCAGCCTTGTTTAAATTTGTTTAGAACGTCGAGCAGGTTCATTGGGGAGGAGTTGTTGGCGTGGTGGTTTAATGCACAGCGCGACAAACCCCAGCGACCTAAATTTGTTCGCTGGCCACATCTGTGGGGCGGGTGGCATCGGAACCGATGCTGGCTCCCTCGCGCGAGCGCCTGCCACCTTTCTCCTGACACCGCGACGTCAGTAGCCAATGCTGATCCACGCGGTGCGGTACGGTCATAATAAACCCACCCCACCATACCCTCGACCGACGTAGCGTGGTGAAGGAGGCCTTGGTCCAACAGCCGTCAATTTCGGCGAACAGTCGGACAAAAAGACGCGCTTCAAGATGTGCTTCTGCGGCCGTCTGGAACGCTCTTCCTTCTGATATTAGGAAGCCACTAGAACTATGAATTTTAAATCGCATAGATTGAAAACTATTTTCATTCGTATTCTTAGGTTTTTTAGGTAAAGTCACGTAGGTAAAACATCAAAATTAATGAAAATAAAATAAAACAAAAATCACGATGTTTCGGAGGCAACACAAGTCTCCGTCATCAGGTGGGACCGTCACAGCCGAATTAGCTGCATCAAGTGATGCAGCTGCATCAAGTGATGCAGCTAATTCGGCTGTGACGGTCCCACCTGATGACGGAGACTTGTGTTGCCTCCGAAACGTCGTGATTTTTGTTTTATTTTATTTTATTTTCATTAATTTTGATGTTTTACCTACGTGACTTTACCGAAAAAACCTAAGAATATGAATCCTTGCAGTCACGAAAGCTTCAAATCTAGAATTATTTTCATTCGAACTGCTTTTTCCGATTCGCACAGTTGGCTAAAAACAGTTCGAAGTAAGTTCAACATACATGTCGATTGACAAAGGCAGTAAATCTTTCGTAAAGTTATTTTTTTGCTTATTTATATCCACACAGACTTGCGCAAGACGGCCGAATTTGCAAATACCACGAGCGCACGCGCGAAAAATCGGCGCGGCCACGATTTCCGATCGAAAAAGGACGATCCACGCCGTGCCAGACGCATCTTCAGATTCATATCGCCCCACTGTGCAATCGGAGACCCCCACAAACATCTCGCCCCCGCGAGAAGCCAACGACGATGGCAACGTCGGCGTCGGCGTCTCGTACTCACGTGCTCTTGCTGCCCGGCGAAACGCGACACCTGGACATGGCAGGCGAAGCGGACGATTCGTCGCCGTGCAGCGTCGCCCCTGCGGCAAGTGATGCTCACATCCGCAGATGGAACGCGTGTCTCCCAACCCACCCCTGCCGCTCGATCGCCCGCGTGCTCGCCCGCCCGCACGTCCGTCGCGGTGTCTGCTGCCGAAGTGAATGGAGATAGGCATCTGCGGCAGTTCGCGTACAGCGGCGCAGAGGATCGCCGGACGAGAATCGACGGTTCACGGTGACGATGCACATCACGCAGGCGCTTTATGGAGCAGTCCGTCATGGACAAGTTCGCACCTGTCACCTCGGGCCCTTCCCTGAGCAGCGAAATTTGCGCATTCTTGTCTTACTGGAGCTCGGGAAAGCCTTCAACAGGCATCGCTATTGTTGCTACGGACATGCTGATATTTACTCACGAAATCGTACGAGTGAGCGTAAGTGAATCTTTATTTTTTTATGTAGCACCTTGGATTATAAAACCATCTCCCAAGAGCCGCACAGAAAAATAACGATGGTGAACACAACAAGCAAAACTCATTAAATATGCAAATGATACGATTTTAAACGTTTACAAACTTACTAAAAGTATGCTTATTTAGTGTCCAAGAGCGTAGAGCAGTGCTGCAGCGGTTTGCGCAAAGGGTTATGAACTGAACTTGATTCCCGGTCACAGCAAATACCAGGTGGCGGAGTGACATCTGAACAGTGCCCAGGGTGGTGAAGTATGGCCACCTGCGGCTTGTTAAGGACTGCTTCGTGGCATTATTCACATCCATTGCGGCTGTTGAAATAGAGTTTTTTTTATTACCGAATTGAAAATAATGGTCTCTTGTTATTTTGGTTGCCGACTGATGATCATGACCGAAAGTCACGGGGAAGCATTCAATGCAGCAGTGGACTGACAAAGGTGCGTACGTTATTAATAATATTACTTATTAGTGGCTAAAAGTAACATTTCATTACGCTGCACAAAACATTGGGAAGATGATAATCCCAAATTACATTCATCAAGCAATGACAGTAACATCACTTTCACGTATCGCAGCTTGAACAACAATTCAACTTTTTTCTAAAACGATAAACGTGAAACGGCAAGGTAGACGGACATTCCACAAGGCCGGCAATGCTGGGTGTGTCCAGCACGGTGTATTCGAATGATGGACAGCCTTTTGTAATGGCATTCGCATTCACTGCGCTGCACACACCCCATCAACCCTACCTACCTGTCAACGGCTGTCTGCCAAAAAAAAAAAACCCAGCGAGTGTTAGTTTGCATTTTATTTCCGCAGTTACCAAAAGACACGGACGAGAAAAAAAAAAGCAGAGCCCGCAAAAATAATGGCACACGTCGTCCTAAGGTAAGGGCTGCCCGGGAAGTGTCCGGTGACGGCAATAACCACAAAAAAACCCATACCGGCCCATCAAGCCATCTCTGTAAATTCCATCACCAAAACCGCCCCCCGCCCCACCCCCCCCCCCCATTTGCAGTTGTGGCGCGCGCCGACTACAATCGCGGGCAGAGAGAAACCGGATCTAGAGAGCAGCCGTGGTGGCGGCAGTCTCAGTTTCAAGTCATCTTCGCAGTTTGCGCCAATTAGACCGCGCACGCGTTTTGTAATCACGACTGTTCCATGAGAGGGCCCCCCCCCCCCCCACCTGTCCCAGACGCATTCCCCTGCCCGCGAGCGGGTTAATTCATTTCGACACCAGGGGCGGGTGGTTATTTCGCGTGTCTATATCGAATTAGCGCGCTGCCTCTCCGAAGCGTGGCAATCTTATGACACGTCCCGTAAGTGTCACGTGACGGCGGGGCGGGAAGAAGCGGTGTGGGGGGCGAAGCCATAAATAGGATGTCGAGCGTAGGGTTTTTTTTTTTTTACTCGCTGAACATTTTGTGTCCAAAGCTGCGAACGCTGCCGGTGTTAATGGAGAAGACGAAGAGGCACCGGATACATTACGCGACTCAGAACGTTTTCTAGGAGGTGTGCTATATTAAATAAACACCTCAAGTGTAAGTTTGTGCATTAAACAGAGATAGATTGTTATTTTTTTTACACGCAGAAACATAAGAACGTGTCCAAATAAGCTGTCAAATTTGTAATATGTCGCGGGACTTCGGAAAGAATAAGAATAATTGTTCAGCCCTTCATCAATCCACTGCTGGAGGAGCACCTCCCCGGGCCATGTGTTGGTCAGTGTTTTTATTTACAAATCATATTTCGTGTTTTAAGCACGTGGTGACTACAGCGGTCACTGGTGGCTGTGCAGGGGTCAAGAGAAGCCCATTCAATACATCGGAATAAATGCATTCGAGTAACCTCTATTCGATGCACGTACCGACCACAGGAACCGACGTGAATCGATTAATCTATGCGGCGTTATACCCTCCCCCCCCCCAGTCCTATGTAACACACCTGGTTGTCGCTAGAAGGGGTGGGAAAATCACTTTCTAAGCACGACTACGCCAAGCAATAATGAAGACAAACCAAATCAGGTGATTTGTGCAGATATCAAATCTTAGTCTTTTGCGCCCATGTGTGTGGACTAAATGTGTGACGTCACCTTTCAGATGCGCTGCTGCGGCCGTCTGGAACGCCCTTCCTTCCGATATTAGGAGGCCACCCAGGAGCAATGCACTTTTAAGTCTGGACTGAAAACTAACTTCTTTTGAACTGCTTTTCGTGCGCTAGTTTGTAGTCCTTCCACCGCACCTCCGATTAGCTCGGTTGGCTACGAACGGTGCGAAATAAGTTCAACGTACATACACAGTGGACTAGAGACCGAGAGAATGACGAAGTGAAATCCAGACTCCACTAAAATTCTGGAGGGTTGTCAGACTAAACCAGGGGTCAGCAAACCAAAATAACCACCCTCTCCCCCCACCCGGCAGGCCATTACAACTGCAGGTACGACCAGCCGCACCTGCCGTGGGCTTCAACCGGATATCGCGTGACCAACAGGGCCTAGACAAACCAGTTATAGCGGCGGCACTGGTTGCAAGCGGCTCGGAGCAGTCATCGCCGCCCAGTGTGGGTACTCCAGCGATGTGTCTCGGCTCTCCTTTTTTGCACGTGGTGCCCGTATCTTGCACTGCGGAGGTTTAAATCACGTTCGCACGCGTTGGGTTAACACGGCCATTGTCTATCCACTGCTGGGTGAAGACCGCTGCCGCCATCAATCCTACTTCTGCACAAGAACCGATCTTTATTGTTCCTCCTCCACCGGCGGTTGTACGTACGCGTATTGAACTTCTTTCGCACTGTGCATAGCCAGCCGTGCTAAATCAGAGGTGCGGGGGAAGGACGACACAAAAAAGCAGTTTAACAAAAAATAGGAGTTTACAAAAACACATCCAAGAGGTGGGCCTCATAGATATGTTCCCGACTGTGGCTGCCACTCTTGTCACCGGCCCAGTCCACCGACCATCACCCATCCCGTCGCGAAAAGTGTGGCGCTCAAGCCCATTTACGATGCTCGTCACCGTGATGCGTCCGATTTGCGTTTTTTTTTATCTGATCCACGTGCTCCTCTTTCCGTCTCTAAGTAGTTCCAAGCATGCTCCTCTCCGTGCTGCTTTGTGCACTTTTAAACTTTTGTTCCATAGTATTTAACGTAATATAAACACGCACACACAATGCGCCCATCACGGCAAATCTCGGAGCTAAGCGGGATGGAGCCGTCCTGGACAGTGCTTGGATGGACGGCCACCATGCACAATCCATTGTTGGGCGAGGGCCTCCCCATATACTCGTGCGAGTCATCAGGATTATTTGAACGACGCTTCTCCGTGCTGTTAGCGCGGTTGGTGAAAGTGAAACGCATAGGCACCGAAGCATAGCAGTACAGTACAACGGTAATATTTTTCTGCCCTTCCCTTGACTGCCCACCACATAGCCCTGCAATCCCTACGGCAACCCATTTCGCGATTGGCACGGTTGCCCAGGTAAGGTGTGGAAGAAGTTCCACATGCATACATATGGCGGTCACCCCCCACTGAAGTGCAATTCAGGCTCAACCTAGTGGAGCTCCTGATGTCTGACGAGATCACGTGCTTCCCAGGGTGGTTTGGTGTCAGGCAAGCGGGCATACGGCTGTTAAAACGTCGCACCACTTACACCTCAATGGTCCTTAACGACTGGAAGCAACGGAGTGGATTGTCAGTTGTGTGATGGAAAGCCTAATGGAAATTGTGTAAATAATTAAAAAGGTAAACACACCATAATCAAATAGTCTTTAACTGGCAGAGCTCGCTGAAGGTAGACAGTGGCTTGTTAGCAACCTTACGGAGATATTATACATTAAGGAGGGGGAGCGGGTGGGGGCATGGAAAAACGTTTTACAACTCTCTGATGTATTTTCTGATTGCACCGTCGGTTTCGCCACGACGTCCGACGTTTCGCCCCACGCGTCTGGCGGGAGCTTTCCCCGTTTCTTCAGTTGCCGAAGGAGCTGCCCGGCACGGCATGTGGAGCGAAACGTCGGGACGTCGGAGGCCGCCGACCTGACACCTGTCGTAACCCGAAGAAGAGATACCGGAGGGGTGTATACAACACGAGCGCAGGGGACAACGAAAAAACGTACACAGTAGCATGTTTGACAGCTGTCAGGAATGGGGGGAAAAAAGCAGTTGATAACCTTACGTAGTAGATTGTAGAGTATTGGACGGATGAAGGCGGCGCGTTCGATGTAAATGGCTCCGTTCTTACCCCGGGACTAGGAAAGCAGCAGCAGCAGCAGAGCGCGACATCGACGTTTTGTAACTCTGGGGGTGGAGTTCTGGCAACCCCTGCACTGTCGCCACATGCGTTACACATAAATCCCGCACAACAGCAACGCGCGTTGCGTAATGTGAAAACGAAACGTGATGTCGCCAATTTATATAAAACAATGTTCTGCAGGGACTGCAAAATACATGTGTACTGTATACTGCCCGTGGCCCAATCTCGTCACATCAAATAAGCCAAGCGGGGTAGAGCGTGAACAGTGCTTGGATGTCTTGACCACCGTGCACAACAGGTTGTTGTTGTTATAGGCTGCAGCAGAAGGCCGATATTTCAAACCATCAGCAGTATATTTGTGTACGCACATATGGCAGGTACGGAATATTATACACTTTACTGAAAGTGGAAGAGAATTCGTGTCCCGTACAGCATGTGTGCAGCCGTTTAGTTAATCAGCCGCTGCGTGAGTGCCACCACGTGTGGGGCACGTCATGGGTGTACAACTTTGACCACGCTGGTCAAGTGTGGTGTTGGTGGAGCGTAGTTACGGGGGCATAGAAAAGTACGGTTCCATAAAGGATGTTGCTGCCCTGTCCTCTGCTACCCACCGTGTAGCCCCCCGCGGTCTATAAAATCAAACCCGTTGTTGCATGGTCCTTTCTGCATAAACGTTCCACCACCGACTTAGGCCCACCAATTGTGGAGCTCGCCGCAACACCGAACCAAGTAAGGCGGCGGGGGGACTACTGACTTTCATCCCACGGTGACGGCTTTAAGGGGGGTGGGGGGGGGGGGTTCGGACAGGCGGTGATGAAACTCCAAGAGATGAACCGTGAACTTCACAGTAACGGGGTGACAAACTGTGATTGGCATCTTAAGGACACTGCAAAGGTGCGGGGGGGCGCGAGGGTCAGCAGGGTCGGCGGAAGAAAGGGGTCGAGTATTTTCAAATAAGGGCATGTTTGGAGAATTGGAGACCACAGGTAAGGGAATCTAAAAACTAAACTCTATTTAACCAGAGCTGCATCTCTTTATTCGGAAGGAACCTGGCCACAAACGATAGCTCAACGAAGTGGCGTATCACGTGGACATTTATAGCAGCCAAATACTCTAAACGCATGCCGATTCTAAATGTGGAGGGGAGAAAACGGAGAACCACAAGAACAATTAAACTCCAAATATACAGCAGCAGGCGTCAGGGTCGGGATAGAACCCACGACCTCCTGTATACCAGGCGAGGTAGTTAACGTCTCCTAGCCACCGTGGCGCCCGAGTCGAGGCTGTGGTACGAATCTAAGACTGTGGTACAGTAAAGTGCAATTACGGATTCGCAGGGGAGAGGGGGCGGAGTTAATCATTGGCAGAGGAGCAAAGGGTCTTGAACAAGCGGGGTACGCGGAACGCCTCGCTCTGTCGCACGGCTTAAACCAGTGGTTCTTCACCTGGGGTGCGAGATGCCCTTTCTGGGGGTGCGAGACACGGACAGATTTTTTTTGTAATGTAAATAATCGAAAAACAAATTAAAGCACGGGCACGCAAGTACAAACTACCGTTTCATCAATCCCTATGTATTTATTGTCATTAAATGTTTTATTGTTTTACGATTGAGAACCAAACGGGGTTCAAGGCTGCGGTAAAGGTTAAGAGAGCCACTGGCTTAAAACGATTGTGTGACAAGCAGGAAAGGGTTCTAGATGGGGCAGAAATCCTGGGAGCCCCGTTCACATAACCCAAGAGGCAAGGTGCTCCAATGTCAGGCCAAACAGCCCATCCGGCCTGCAGGGCACACTTCAGGATGATCCTCGTAGCAAAAGTAGCTACTACATATGTAGTAGCTACAGGCCCCGCACTTTCAAGGGCTCTGCGCTCAATGCTTTCAAGCGATCAATTCCGGTTAAGCGATTCTGCACTTGCTCTATTACTATAGTACTATACCGCCTTAAACTTTTATGAACGACTGGGTGTTTCAGGTTAGCGATTTGTCGTATTATCTGGCTGTATAGCAAATTTAAAAAATACAATTACTTTACCGTGCAAGTAAAAACAAGTGGTTTAATTATTTTTTTTTTATTGAGGGCCCCTTTATAACATATGCTACAGGCCCCGCACTAGCTTAATCCGGCACTGCTGCAGAACACACGTTATTGAGTCAATGCATCACCGCCCATGTAAGTGCCGTATGTAAAACTTCTTTCGCACCATACGTAGCATATCCGTGCCCCTACCACAACTCACGTTCGCCCACGTTGAAGACTACACAGCCCACGTCTCTCAACGCGTCCCAGTGTATGTAGCCAATGTAAGTCCATACACCTCAGAGCCCACAGAGCGTATACAATGTCATAAAATACAGTCAACGTTAAGCTCATACAGGCTATACAGCCCCAGGTAGTCCTTACAACACATGCAGTCCATCATGTATGCTATGAACTCGATATATACACACACACACATAAAATAAAGATATATAGTTTCATGCATCACTTACAATTCATGAATCCCGGACGGTCCATTCAACTCGTGTAAGTTCGTGGCAGTCCATGCAACCCGGCCCCAACAACCCAAACATTCCAACGTATTCTTCTTAGTTTCTTTCGGTTAAGTCACGTCTAAAGATAAAATAATAAATTAAAGAATAATTCCTGCAGTCACGAAAGCTCCAAAATTAACATTCCCAAGTATCTAACAGCTGCACTGCGTGATGCAGTCCACAGAGGCAACGTGTCCCCTATAGAGCTCGCCGAACCGATGCAGCTCACACAGCCCAATGCAGTTCATTCAGGTTTACGCTATCCACATACACCCTGTACAGAGATCACGATGCAGCCCTACGCAGCTTTACAACACATCGTACAGCCCATGAAGTTCACACAGGCCATATCGTGTAGCAGACTCCCCCACACCAACGCAATCCTCCACAAGCACGTGTTGCTGCTGCTGCTACTGCATGGAAGCGCATCGACCCACAATTAGCCCCACATGCGTTCACCTCTCTCTCTCACTGACCACGCTTCACGCACACAGCCCCGAGCGAAAAATCCCACTCGCGAGCGCCACGGGCGTCCACAGCTCCAGGCGAATACGACAAGAGAAACGGGACACGGGACACCCCGACACCACCAAAAAGACCGACGTCACCGGCAGGGGTCACAGCCGCCGCCGCGGTCACGCCTTGCCGGGGTGCTACCGCTAGGAAAGCGGCGGGGGCCCGGCGAGGCCTAGGTCCGCGCCGGGCTGTGGAGCGCGGCGGAGACGAAGCGCGGCTCCACGTAACCACGGACCCCGGCGCACGGCGGGGATCCGCGGGGACGCGCAGCGTGGACGAGTCTGGAAGGGGTCGGGCCCCGGGGTAGGCAGAGCGAGAGCGGCGGGGGAGGACGCGGGGTCGCTCGTACCTGTGCCTCGGGCCGCCCGCACGCCGCCTGCGGTGCACCATGTCCGCGGTGACGTCACGCGTCACGTGGCCACGCCCCCCCCCCCCTAAGCCCCCCCCCCCCCCTCCTAAGCCCCCCCCCTCGCACTTATGCCACCCTCCCACCATTCACAATCAGAATTTTTATTTAATTCGGGATGAATCCGATGGGCAATAAAGCTCGTTTATTTTTAAATCCTTTATATTAAGTTCACTTGCTTGCTTGCTTGCGCGCTTACGACCGTGCAAATCTTTCGGTCGTTTTTTAACCCACCTTCCCGTGATCCAATCGAGCTGACATTTTGCACACAGACTCGTTGTGCGTGACAATTTATTTTCTTTTTAGGAAAAAAAATGTTCATATTTAATTTAAAATACCAATGTGATAAAAGTGAAACTCTTACTCAAGAAAAACAGAAATTAATAATAAAATAAAATCGATGCCACGCATATAAAGGATTTATAGTGAAAAACTTTGTTTTTACGGGTTAATTTTTCACAGGTGTCCAGTAGGGGCAGGTCAGAACGTCACGACAACAAACAATGCAACATTTTAACACGTAGGCTTTCACCACCGGTATTATTCATTACAAAGGTTAGATGGCGTTATGTATGTGTTGCAATCCTCCACCACCCGACACGGCAAATCAGTAAAAAAAAAGTGTCACGTTGGCAAAAGACAAATAGTTCACTACTTTAGCCCACCGGTGTGTTGAAGAGTGAATCCACACCATTCATAATTTGAATATGACGTTTCGCTGGCTGTTACATCCAGCACCTTCGGGCGATTTTCCAGACGAGTGAAGCCACCCACGTGCTTCTGGTCTTAAATAGTGCAGGATGACGTCATCGTTGTTGAACCCCGTCAGGATTCGAGATCAGAGGCGGGGGTGAATACAACAAGGTAACAGATCACTAATCAGCCACTTAGCATGTGACTCACCTGTAAGGAATTGCAATGTGTGTTGTGTTTTACTTAATAATACGCTTCCAGGCTGCGCTGAGTCTATAGCTATCACAGCGATTAAAATTATTTGAATTATTCTCAATTTCAATTGATTCTCTAATTAATCTTGGCCAGTTATAATTCGTTTTGCATAACACTTCAACGGTATTAAAATCAATTGAATGTCCACAACATGCTCTGCCACTGCTGACAGCTGTGTTTGGGATAATTTAATGTTCCTTTGGTGTTCTTTTAGTCTTATGCAAATGTTACGTCCCGTCTGTCCAATATAACACTTACAGCATAAGCAATTGATCCGATATCCACCTTCTGTTGATAACTCCGGTAATTCATCTTTAGTATAAGACATTCGTTTTATAATTTTGTGTATCGTACCAAATCTCACTTTAATCTTGATTTGAAGCTTTCATGACTGTAGGAATCCATACTCTTTGGTTCTTTCGGTAAAGTCACGTAGGTATAATGTTTTGCTTTTGCAAAATACGTCCTAATTTGTCAGTAACTCCCGAGATGAATGGTATTTTAATTGTTTTGATAATCTGATCACTTTCAGTAGTATTTTTGTTCGATGTTGATTTGGCATTCAATGCCCTGTTAATTTGAGCGTAATTGTAGCCATTTAGTCTCAGTACTTCTTCAACATTTTAATCTCTTTCCCTACATTTTCACCATCTGACACTGTCTTTGCCCGATGTATGATGAGTGTCTTGATGAGAGAGGATTTCTGTGTTGGGTGATGATGCCAATCTGCATTTAGATAGGCATCTGTGTGCATTATTTTGCCATTTTGACCGCGTCCAGAGGGGGGGGGGGGGGGGGGTAAAAAGTCCGCGTGCGTACAGGGAGGGGGAGAGGGTCAAGTTTTGACAGATTTTTTGCGTTCGTACCAAATGGATGGGCCCCATAATCGGAAGTGCTGGGGAAGGGCAACAAACTAAACACACAAAAAGCATCTTCTTGGTTCTTTCGGTAATGTCACGTAGAAGGGAAGTAATAAAATAATAAAAATAAAACATAATAAAATAATTCTCACGACGTTTCGGCCACAACGCAAGCAGCCGTCCTCAGGTGAAAACCAGGTCTGTCGAGGCGACTTCCCTTCTACGTGACTTTACCGAAATAACCAAGAAGATGAATCCCTGCAGTCACGAAAGCTTTAAATCGACAAAAAAACAAAAACACAAAAAGCAGTTCTCAAAAAACATTGGTTTTTATTGCAATCTAGATGATTTAAAAGTGCACAGCTCCCCCGGTGATTTCCTAATATCGGAAGAGCGTTCGAGACGGCCGCATACGCGCATCTGAAATCGCAGTGATGGTCTTTGTCCGGAGGCCAGCCAAAAGACGCTGCTGGAGGATAACCAGAATGAATGTACGTGATACTCTTAGTTATTTCGGTAAAGTCACGTAGGTAAAAAATGAAATTAAAATTAATAATAATATAAGGTCGTAACTCTTGGGACTTCTCTTCACTTGATACAGATATTTTGCTGTGACAGTTTCACCTGAAGACGGAAGCTTGTGTTGCCTCCGAAACGTCGTGATTTTTTTTTATTAATTTCATTTTTTACCTACGTGACTTTACCGAAAGAACTAAGAGTATGAATCCTTGCAGTCACGAAAGCTTCAAATCTAGAATGTACGTGGTAGTTGACGCTCCTGCTTTCACTCACACCCCCCTCTTTCACAGCCCGACCGCATCGCTTACCTCTTCACTCAATCTCTCCCATTAATCTGTGAACCCACTTCACTCACTCACCACATGGAACCCCCTTAATGTGCCCACAGCCTCCTATCTCTATCACTCCACACATTCCTCTCCCTCGCCCCCACATTTCCCTTCTCGCTTTACCCTCCCCCCGCTCTCACTCGCGCAACCCCCTATTCTCACACATCCCGACCCACACCCTCACTCACTCACTCACCCCTCCTCCACCCTCACCCACAAACTCACCCTACTCTCACTCTTACTCACTCCATCGCCCCCCCCCCATTCTCACTCATCCCGACCCACACCCTCACTCACTCACCCCTCCTCCACCCTCACCCACACACTCACCCTACTCTCACTCTTACTCACTCCATCGCCCCCCCCCCCATTCTCCCTCATCCCGACCCACACCCTCACTCACTCACCCCTCCTCCACCCTCACCCACACACTCACCCTACTCTTACTCACTCCATCGCCCCCCCCACTCTTACTCACCCCAACCCACACCCTCACTCACTCCTCCTCCACCCTCACCCACCTACACACTCACCCTACCCCCACTCTCACTCATTCCATCGCCCCCCCCCCTCACTCCCACTCACCCCACCCCCCTACTCTAACTCAGCCCACTGTCACTCACCTCAGCCCCCACTCTCACTCACCCCAACCCCCACTCTCACCCACCCCATACTCTCACGCAAACCACTCTCATCCCCCCTCCACTCTCACTCACCCCACCCCCCACTCCCCCCACTCTCACCCACTCTGACTCACCCCAACCCCCACTCTCACCCCCTCCCTCCATTCTCACCAATCCCACTCACCCCCCCCCCCCCACTCTCACATCACTCTCACTCACCCCAACCTCCACTTTCACTCACCCCACCCTTCTACTCTCACTCACCCTCCACCCTCTCACTCACCCCCTCTCACCCCCCCCCCACTCTCACACCAATCTCACTCACCCCCAACCTCCACTTCACTCACCCCACCCTTCTACTCTCACTCACCCTCCACCCTCTCACTCCCCCCTCTCACCCCCCCCCCCCCCCACTCTCACACCAATCTCACTCACCCCAACCTCCACTTTCACTCACCCACCCCCCTACTCTCACTCACCCACCCCCTACTCTCACCCACCCCACACTCACACACCATCCCCCCCCCATTCTCACCCCCCTCCACTCTCACCTCACTTCCACTCACCCCCCCTCCTCCACTCTCCCTCACCCCACCCCCCACTCTCACCCCCCCCCACTCTCACCCACTCTCATTCTCACTCACTCCACCCCCCTAATCTCACTCACCTCACCCACCACCCTCTCTCACTCCACCCCCGACTCTCACTCACAACACCCCCCCCCCCCAATCTTACTTTCCCCACTCTCACTCACCCTCCCCCCCACTCTCACTCACCCCAAACCCACCTCTCACTCACCCCCCCCCCCCGCTCTCCTCTCCATTCTCAGTAACCCCCATTCCCATACCGAACCCAAACATGTTGATATCCTCGGAAAAGCTAAGACAAACACCCACACTGTATGTCTAAACGCATGCTGAGAATCTGCACTAGTCGCAGGACGAAGAACACTGAAATGCTGGAGGGGAAATGCCCAGACCTCAGCTCACGGACTGGAAAGAAATATACATTGAGGTCTGAAAGGAAGGGAGAAAAAAAAACCCCGTCGTACATAGGTCCACAAATATTTTGAAAATATATATATCTCTAAACAAATACTTAGGTCTGAAAAGAGATTCATCAAAGCGCAGAACATCTTCTCAGCTCATAAAGAACAGCATGCCTGAGTCTCATAAAATTCACGAAGCCCACAGGAATGGTCTGTAGGGTATTGGGGACGTGTTCTCAATTTTTGGATCAATTTGATAACAGATCTGAAAATCGGGCCTAAATAGGGGAATTCGTATGATCCGATAAAAATATATATTGATTGGGATTGATACAAAATGTAAGGTGTCACAGGAAGTGACTTCACTCTAAGTGATCGTGTTGCATCACTTTTGTTCGCACGAAGACGCGTTATGTTACTGCACAATGTAAATCATCCGAATATCCACCCAAATATCTCTACATTAAAAAAATCTGAAATGTTTAAATCCAAAACTCATCCGTAGTCTGTATCTGGTTGTCCAAAATCTCTGATCTCCGTGTTGTTATTTTTTGTTTCTCAATATAATTCCAAGCGTGACTTTTTCCACGTATTTGATTACCTTCGTCATGTTCTATCCGCTGCTGCGTGTCGATCAACTTGCAAGCGCATTCTCGACGGGACACAAGGTAAGCTTCATAGTGTCTGCGAAGACTAGTTGACACCTGACCCACGCTAATTGCACGCACGAAAAAAATGATTTAGCTAAATCAAAATATATAGACAAAATAAATAAAGCAGACTCCCAACGGGCATAACCCACTTGCAGTTAATAAGGAAATGCCCTACATGTGCTTACAGTACGTGGAAAAAAAAGCACGTTGAGAAAAATACATAGTAAAATAACAATCCAGATTCAGACCAGTATTGACGTGGACAGGTCTGAGTGTGGGTCTCAGATGTTGTGCTAAATGAGGATGGTGAGATGGATTCTTGGGGATCGCGTGACTTGGATCGACTGGGATACGACGGGGAAGAAGGCACGAGTGGTGGCTTAGAGGAGACGTGGCACGAGGCGACGATGGAAAATCCCTATGTTGAAAGAATCCGAATACGCATTTACGCTGGAGGAATCCGATAAGCTATGAAGCTCTTTGCTCACCGATCTTCCAGTATGGGGCAAGGTCAGAAGAAAGGCAATGAACCACGGACACACCGTGGCGGAGAGCGAGAAGCCAGGCCTAGAGAAAGAGGCATTTCGAAAAAGGTGAACCAGGATTTGAAAGAGTACAGCCGATGTCGAGATCACCCAGCACAGGAATGAACGGAGACGGACGTGCATGAAAGCAGCCCGCCACGCGAGTTAGAAAAAAAATCCCGGGAGTGAGAAAAAAAACCTCCCCCAATAATAATAGCATTAGTTAATGATGAAAAACCACACAATAGGCCGTTTGTACGGCAAGTGCTAATGGCATGTGACAGCACCTGGTCATTCAGCCTCTCACCCCGTGGCCCCTCCTCACCTCGCCTCCTCCTCCTCACCTCCACCCCGACACTTTACACCCGCACGCCACCGGCCCCCCCACAACACCCCACCCCTACCCCCTTCACGCCTTGAGAAGCTGCCACCTCGAGTGTGGAGTGGCACTACGGGTCGCACGAACGGGTGGCTCGCACTCGCTAGCTCCCCTGCCCTCCCACCCCATCTCACCCCCGGGAGGGGAGAGGGCACGTGTGATCCAACAGGGCCACTCGACCGCCGGGTATTTACAGTCGAGAGAGTTTAAGATTGCACGCGTCGTGTTTACCTCCACGGAGCAAAAGTGCGCAAGAAATTCGCGTTTTATGGTTTTTTTTTTGGTGTTACGACGAATTTAAGGCGTTTTCCTACACCGCGGCATGCACATTGTTCACGTGCGCCTATAGGCTGCCACGGGGCAATGGAATGATGAGATGAGATAGGATGCGAGTCGCGTTCAGTTGCTGGGCCATTTAAGCGCCCATTCAAATGCAAATCCTTGTCGTTATGAGACGTGTCATGCACAAGGGTCGGCTATCCAAGCACTATGCAGGCTCAATTCTGCTTAGCTTCCCAGATCTGATGGGATCGGGAACATTACAGGTGATTTGATAGGATGCATTCAGAAGGGAAATCATCATCATCATCGTCACACATGGTCATTCAACTGCTGGATTATGGCCTCCTCAAGTCACCGCCACCTCTCATAACCATACGATTCTACAATTAACCAGGCACCTTCATACAAACTGAATTTTATCTCCTTATTATGTACGTATGTATGTATGTTGAACTTCTTTCGCACCGTACGTAGCCAATCGGAGGTGCGGGGGGGGGGGAGGACAACCAACTAAACACAAAAAGCAGTTGTAAATAAATTAGGTTTCAATTTAGATTATTTAGAAGTTGCAAAGCTTACAGTGGCTTCTTAATATCGGAAAGGAAAGCGTTCCAGACGGCCGCAAAATTGGATATCCTCTCAGACGCGTTCAATTCCTTGGCTGCCACTCCACTATTAATCTCGACCATCGTTCATCATCACTCCGAGCCGTGTCGTGTCCTGGCCCAAGCCCGCTCACTTTTCGTAATGTTTTGGATGAGAAAAGAAATATCCGTAGAATATGCTTATACCGTATTGATTTCATTGACATTGTTTAGATTATTTTGCTGCTATAAATGTCCACGTGTTAGCCACTTTTGTTGATACTATCGTTTGTGGCCAGGTCGCTTCTGAAATATAAATTAAGACCTCAGTGGGCTTTACCTGCTTAGATTTGAAGCTTTCGTGACTGCAAGGATTTGTTTTTTTTTGGTAAAGTCACGTATGTAAAAAAGAAATGAAAACAACTAAATTAAATCACGACGTTTCGGGCGCAACACAAGCGTCCATCATCAGGTGAGTAGCAGCAGGCCATGCTTTCCCACCTGATGACGGACGCTTGTGTTGCGCCCGAACCGTCGTGATTTATTTTATTTGTTTTCATTTATTTTATTTCATTTTTTTCCTACGTGACTTTGCCGAAAAAACCAAAGAGTATTCACCTGCTTATTTTAAAAAAAAAATTGGTTTTATTTGTATATTTTTTAAAGGGATTTGTTTACACTTCCTATACTTGCCACTCCTGTCGTATTTTTGTGTTGTTTGTTGTTGTAACATTCTGACCCGCCCGTTCTGGACACCTGCGAAAAAAAGCTTCATAGCTCATCGGATTCCTCCTGTAGTATAAATAAGTACTCTAATTCTGAAATGTTACACGGACGGTCCCGCTTAGCAAAGTTGCCCGACTATTTTACACGAGAGATCCGTGGTGCGTGTGCACTCGAGGTCTCTCCGGTGCGGTGGCTATGAGATGTTAACTACATCGCCTGGTATACAGGAAGTCATGGTTCTAGATTTGAAGCTTTCGTGACTGCAAGGATTCATATTCTTAGGTTTTTCATTTTACTTTTATTAATTGTAATTTTTTACCTGCGTGCCTTTACCGAAAAAACCTAAGAATAGGAGGTCGTGGGTTCGATCCCGACCCTGGCGTCTCCTGGAGTTTGCGTGTCTCTCTCCCCGTGGTCGCGTGGATTTTTCTCCGGGTCCTCCGTTTCCCACCCTCATCTAGAATCGTGCGTTTAGAGTGTGTGGCTGCTATACATTTACACACAAATGAGCCACTTCGTTGAGCTATCATTTGTGATGGCCAAGTCGCTTCTGAAAACAAGCTACACATCTCAGTGGGCCTTACCTGTTAATATAAAAAAAAGGTTTCAGTTTTTATCCTGGCCGAAGCGAAATGTCTCCTTGATGGCATCTGAACAAACTCGCTGCACAAACGAAAGTCAAGGTCACGAGATCAAATTCCCCACGGGTGTCCACCGTACTCTCCGAATCGCGGGTCAATACGGCGAAGAGTCCCTGAGACACAGCAACAAGCGGAGCGTCAGACATCAATCAGACGAAACGGGATTCCATTTTCTGTCAAAACAAATGATGCGGCGATGCTGGGTTGGCAGTAGTGCACAAGCACACAAAACAACAACAACTACAGCAACAACAGCAACTATTCAACGCAGTCGTTAACAGCGCTGTTGCCTTAAAAATAAGAAATAAATTTAGCCCAGGTGACGTTTCAGGCAAAGGCCCTTCGTCATAGCACATAGAGAAGTCAGAACGATGCGGTGGATAAGAGTTATAGAAGACACTGTAAGGATTCCCTCGTTATTCGCGAGGGATACGTTCTTGAGATGCTTGTGGATAGCCAATTTCGCGGACAATGATATTGGCCTCTGGAAGCATATCTTATAAATAAATTACCTTAAATGAATACGTAAATTAAGCTATTCCTTACCTGAAACTCATCATAATAACACAAAATGTTACAATTGGTTATAATAAACATACGGTAAATACAAAATAAGTATGAAAGTATTAAATAATAGTTCATAAATTAACTTACCTTAATCTCATCACTTTATCTCTCGTCACTTTATCTCATCGCTGGGAGAAGGAGGGACAGAGAGAGAGACAAACAGAGAGTAGATTGAGAATGAAGAGGACGAAATGTGACATTGACGGAGATGAGAGAGGCGAGATGAGGTGGCAGAAGGCCATGAAGAGATTTAAAAACGAGCGTCATGTGGAGAAGTTGAAGTTCATTGATTAGGTACAGCCCTGTGAGCCATTCGGCTCTTGAATCGGGTGCAACCGCAACAAACAAAAACCAAAAACATGAACAAGAAAACATCTTAAAGTGACTATGTGCAAACAGAAAATCCAAGAAAAGACGGCTAAATATTGCAGAAAAAGCACCGTACACCAACACTGTGTGCAAAAATCATAGTGGGATGCAAGTCAAACAACAACAACAACAACCACAAGACAACTTAGATTAAGGCCATCAGTCTAACTCTGTACTACAACAAACAAACATGGCCAAACCAAAAAACTTTTCGAAAATCACCAAAATAAAGCCATAAAAGCAATGAAACAGCGATCATAGGAACTGTGACCGAATTTTCACAATAAACGACGTAAACAACATGTATTACCAAACTCTGCAGCCACAGCTGGCTGCATGAGTCACTCCACAACAGCAGGAGCATCAGTCGGAGAAAACCGGTAGGCACCCACAGAAAAATCCACGTGTGTGAGATGGGGGAGAAGGCAACATTCTATCCCATACAGACGGAACAGATGGGGTGGGGGGGGGGGGTGCGGGGGGTTCCACATTTGCTATACTGCTTTCTTCTGTAGAAAGTAAAGATGCACCCCTAAGAGGCATAGAGACGGACGGGCGGACAGGGAAAAGCTAACGGATTCCATAACAAAAGTTTTTTCGGTTAAATCGCGTAAATATAATTGCGTCCGTAACCCAACACCACCCGAGAAAGCCAATTAGTAAGGTTTGTCCCGTAAGCAACACGTGTCCATATTCTTTGGTTGTTTCGGTAACGTCACGTAGATACATTTTTTTTTAATGAATAAAAACATCACGACATTTCGATCGCTACACAAACGTCGCGATGTTTTAATTCACTTTACATATATATATTTTTTCTATCTACGTGACTTGACCGAAAGAGCCAAAGAATATGAATTCCTGCAGTCACGAAAGTTTTAAGTCAAAATTGAACACGCGTCCAATGAGTTGCTACTCAAAAACATCCGGTGTGTTGGAGAGTAAACCCACCGCATTCACGAGTCGAGCACGACGTTTCGCTGGCGATTGCAAACCAGCTTCGCTGGGCGATTTGCCAGAATGGTGTGAATTAGTCTGCCGGCGGTTAACGATACATTCATATTCAAGCGATATAACCACTTAAACCCCCCCCCCCCCCCACATCCTTTATTGCGGATAATATTGGTCGCGAAAGCCGCACGCGTTAAAGGGGCCGTCCATAAATGACGTCACAGCACCTAGGGGGGGGGGGGGGGTCAGACATTTGTGACGATGCGTGACGAGGGGGGGGCGTTTGAGAAATGTGACGTCACATCAAAATGCGCAACTTTAAATAAATATAGACAACACGTTCTATTTCATTAAATAGACTTTTTAATAAATGTTTTCTTCTACAACATCAGAGTGCAGCGCCACATTAAATACGCACTACAATGACAATAGTTTAAAGCGATTTGAAGCATGTTTTATTTTTATTGGGGGGGGGGGGCAGAGCTTTTTGACGTTATATTTGAGGAGGGGTCTGACTTTTTGTGACGCCGTGTGACAAAGGGGGGGAGGGCGGTCAAAAATCGTCCAAAATCGCGTGACGTCATTTATGGACGGTCCCAAAGCTGTCTAGAGTAGCATCGTACCCTCCTCTCATCCTCAGGTCGGAGCGCGTTAATAAGAGCGGTGCTGTGGGGGGGGGGGGGGTCTAAGTGAATTGTGTGCGGCGTTATAGGTCAAATTACCAACTCCTCAATGAATAATTTCACTGGCCCATACGGTGAGGATCAATAAATCAATGAGTTCTATTATTTAAACCCGGATGGGAATCCATCGAGAACGATAGGGCATCACGCGAAGGGAGATCTGGGGGGGGGGGGTTGAAAGAAAAACAATAAAATACGCAGCAGCAATTCGGGTAACAGAAAGGGATTGCGACCTGGTTCACGAAGGGAATGTTCGTCAAATGAGAATATTTATTTATACTGGAGAAACCCGATTAGCTGCAAAGCTCTTTTTTTTTTTTACAGATGCCCAATAGGGGTGGGTCAGAACGCTACAACAACAAACGCAATACAAAAACACGATAGGACTGCAAAGTTTCGATTTAAAGCTTTCGTGACTGCAGGGATTCATCTTCTTGGTTTTTCCGGTAAAGTCACGTAGAAGGGAAATACTAAAATAATAAAAATTAAACATAATAAAATAATTCTCACGACGTTTCGGCCACAACGCGAGCAGCCGTCCTCAGGTGAAGACCAGGTCTGTCGGGGAGACAGCGTCCGAATGAAACACCACCACGCTTGGAGCGTATATTTAAGCTGGGTTGGAAGGGGATGAGCGCCTTGACAAAAGAATTTGCATATCAAGAGGAATTTAACATATTTATGGGAAATGCAGATATGTGATTAGTACTACTTGTGAAATGCGTAGGAGGTGCTTTAAATCGAAATTTAAAGGGGATTGTTGTTATGGTTATAGTCGAAAGGTAAGCAGGGGTAAAGGCGTAGCCATGCAATGGCTTGCTCATGCCACTGCGGGCGGGAAGGGCCATCAGACGCCCTGGAAGGGAAGGCAAGAACCCACGCTCCAACCCCGACACACGCAACCTGCCGATGGACTAACTAATATGATTGCTTCTGCATTTTTGTACATGGAAATTATCCGGCATATATTTCAGTTAAAAATGTATATATATATACAAACCTATATAAATGTTGTTTTCAATAAAATCTGAAAATAGGAGAGAGAGAGAAAATAATATAATTTTTTTGTTGTTGTTCAATCCCCGCACAATGTGCAATATTTACAGATATAGTCGGGGCCGCATCAGTTCTGCTCCTTGAAAATGTTCCCACAGGAAAGTGCTGCTAACATTTATAATTTGATTTTGCAAATGACGCTGAACAAACACAATGCGGTGTTTTCATGTTTAAATTACGGCCTCCCTAGACCGCAAGCTCTCAGCAGAGCTCCCATCCATCCATCCGAGTTTTCTTACCACATAGTGGGGGGCGGGGGGGGGGTCACATCGGACGGGGGAACGGGGGGGGTGCCCAGAGAGACACACAGGGACACACAGAGACAGACACAGCCACTAGTAGTGAGCCACCGTGTTAGTGAGCCATTCTGTGAGTGTGCCGCATTGTTCGTGAGCCATTATTTCATTGAGCCGCATTGCTAGTGAGCCACAGTTAGTGAGCCGCCGTACTGGTGAGCCACTACTCGGCCTCACAGTAGGCCGCTCTGTACGTGAGCCACTCTGTTAGTTCCACTGTGTAAGCGAATCCACGATTTTTTTTAGTGAGCCGTCACTTTTCAAATACTCTTTGTTTGCCCGCGCCACCGAATTTATTGCGCAACTCGCCGCTTGCGTCGCCCGATGAGCTCGCTCCACGGCGTCTCCCGTCCACGCCGCTCGCCTCCCACAACATTCTCGATCCGATTTTCCCCGACGCAACGACGGCCAGGATCGCCTGCGGTGGGTCGTGGTGGTGGTGGGTGGTGGTGGTGAGTGATGGGTGGTGTTGGGTGGTGGGTGGTGGTAGGTGGTGGTAGGTGGTGGGTGGTGTTGGGTGTTGGGTGGTGGTGGGTGGTGGGTGGTGGTGGTGGGTGGTGTTGGGTGGTGGGTGGTGGTGGTGGGTGGTGGTGGGTGGTGGTCGTGGGTGGTGGTGGTGGGTGATGGGTGGTGTTGAGTGGTGGGTGGTGGTGGTGGGTGGTGGTGTTGGGTGGTCGGTGGTGGTGGGTGGTGGTGGTGGGTGGTGTTGGGTGGTGGGTGGTGGATGGTGGTGGTGTTGGGTCGTGAGTGGTGGTGGGTGGTGGTGGTGCTGGTTGTGGTTGGTGGTGGTGGATTGTGGTGGTGTTGGGTGGTGGTAAGTAGTGGGTGGTGGTAGTGGGTGGTGGGTGGTGGTAGTGGGTGGTGGATTGTGGTGGTGTTGGGTGGTGGTAGGTAGTGGGTGGTGGTGGTCGGTGGTGATAGGTGGTGGTTGGTGGTGTGTAGTGGTTGGTGGTGATGGGTGATGGTCGGTGGGGAGGGGGGGGGGTTCGCTTCAGGGAGCATTTCCTTGTTTGTTTTTCTTTCCCATATATCCCCCCCCCCCCCCCACTATAAAAAAATATAATTGACCAAAAAAAAATGTAAAAAGAAAAATAATAAATTTCTTCTTCAAATGGGAAAAGGCACGCGGTGTGAAATGGGATCACAATTCTAAGGAGGTTGACCGCAGGGCTGACGGGCTTGGCTGCTGGGCTTGTGCCTCTCTGCTGAACGGTGCCGGAGCCTCGGCTGGCGCGCGGGGGGGACCCGCCGAGCAAAGGGACGCGAATGAGCTGTCAATCACGGGCCTGCACTTTTACGAGCGTGCGAATCCGGGCAGCTGTCAGTCTGGCCCATCGCTCGCTCGCTCGCCCGTTCCTCACACGCCCGACGGAGGGAGAGAGGTGATAGAAGAACGGGGGGGGGGGGTCAAGGTGGGGGGCATAGCCGGTTTCAGGATTTACTACTACTATTTGTATTTTACCAGGTAGAACCCACTGAGCTAAACAATATTAGCAATTTTATTTTACCAGGTAAAGCCCATTGAGCGGTACAATATTAACTATTTTTATTTCGCCAGGTTAGGCCAACTGGCCTACATATCTCCTTTGCAGAAGCCATCTGGTTATCACAAATGATAGCTCAACGAAGTGGCTTATCAAGTGGACACTTATAGCAGTGAAATACTCTCTAAACGCACGTCGTTTGTAAATGTGTAAGGAAAAAGCAGGTTGACCCGGATAAAAATCCACGCGAACTCAAAAGTAAAACAACAGGCATCAGGGCCGGGATCGGGATCGAACTCACGACCCTCTTGTATACCAGGCGAGGTAGTTAACATCTCACCGCAGGTGGCTTGATGGATGCAAAGATGAGTTTGCGAACAAAGCTGTTGGGTGTCTTTTTGTCGTTCCTGGGTCTCTGACTGATTTCCCACAGGCGAATGCTCAGCTCTCCCTCTTCCTGTTGTCAACGTCCTTCATTTCAATTCTCAAAAATGGAATTAAACGAACAAAAAAATGGTGGCGATGTGCAATGGATTCGTCATGAAGATGAACGTGGATTCAAACGAATGTGCACAATTACATTGTAGATTTATTCGTGAATTAATATTGATTCTTACGCTCATGATAAATTCACAGGATTGTGCGTGAGAAAATTGATTATTTTACGAATTATGCAAATTTTACGTCAATTATTTGATGGAAGGTTTTGGTTAATGGGTCAACCATGCCATTAGGTAGTTTCATTCATAAAACAAACATACAAAGGTAAAGGTGCAGCACTGAAATTGCTTGCTCATGCCACTGCTAGTGGAAGAGGCTCACTCTAGGTAGTGCATTGGCCTACTCTTCCATGCTGCCACAGACGTCTTCGAATCGGTGGAAGTACCACCACTTTACCCCACCACAAATGACCTGCCGGTCATAGGCCTACACCCATTTATCTTGCTTGGTGTGCAGACGCGGTGGGGTTGCTGGGTGAGATGTTCGGGGTTAGGATTTGAAGAGGTGCAGGACTCATCGCTGGAATTAGGATTGAAGTTCAAAGGCTCAAGAACGTATGTATGTTGAACTTTTTCTCACATGACGTAGCCAACCGTGCGGGGAAAGGACAACAAACTAAACGCTAAAGAAATTAGATTTTAACCTAGATTATTTAAAAGTGGCACAGCTCCAGCGGATTCCTGTATCGGAGGGAAGAGCGTTCCAGACGGCCGCAGAAGCGCATCTGAAAGCGCCACGCGATGCGGCGGCTGTTCTTGTTCGATGGCCACGAGGAATTGATGTTCCAAGGCTCAATAAATTATGTCGGTGCATGGGTGGACAGAGACGGGCAGAGACGGGCGGACACGTTTTCAAGAAACTAGCGTCACAGTTTCAACCGGCCGTGCCGGGGAGATCGAAATCGAACCGGCGGCGACCTCTGAAATTGCAGGCCAAAAATTTGACCGTGTGCGTAAAAAATTTCTGCAGGCCACGTTCACAAACTCCAGCGGTGAACACCATCAGCGATGCGAATTCAACGCCGATGAAGCTTGCAGAGCTGAACGGAGTCCAAAAGAACTCACAAACAGACACCTCGTGAAAGACTCAACGCGGAAGATCCCGCGTTTGACCTTTCACTGAGCTCACGGTTCACCCGAACACCGCATCCGCACAAACCCATGGCTGCAGGCGCGGGACAACCCCGATGCACAAATCGAACAATAAAAAAAAACTCCTCAGTGTGCGACTGCGGTCATCCAGAACAGACCGCATGACTTATAATGACGCGGTTATCCGGCTTCACCGCCTGAGTGTGAAATTGTAGCTGTTGCTCTGCCATGGAAGAAGAAGAAGAAGAAGACGAAGATGGGGAACTTGCAACGGGGAGAGCCCTCTCCCTACGACACCGAGCGGCACGGTTCAGGTTCGCGCCCAATGGAGTTTACGCGACGATGGCGCGAGATTTCACAACGCCTTGTCTCGCGTGTCCCCGATAACGAGTAGCAGACAAAAGCGATGCGCGCTGCCAGCCAGGGCCAGCCTGAATGCCCACCAACAGCCAATGCCGGATTATCCTCGTAGCAAAAGTAGCTACTACATATGTAGTAGCTACTGGCCCCGCACTTTCAAGGGCCCCCGCGCTAAATACTTTCAAGCTATCGATTTCGGTTCAGCGATTCTGCACTTGCTCTATTACTATAGTACTATACCACCTTCAACTTGTATGAACGACTGCGTGTTTCAGGTTAGCGATTTGTCGTATTATCCGGCTGTATAGCAAATGAAAAAATAAAATTACTTTACTGTGCAAGTTAAAAATGTGTTTTAATATTCATGTGTTTTTGTTTTTATTTCGGGCCCCTTTATAACATATGCTACAGGCCCCACACTAGCTTCATCTGGCACTGTCAACAACCAAATAAATGGTTCCTTGGAACCCAGTGGCCTCGAAGCGACACCACTGCAGTGGTGCACAAGCACACGTAATAATAAAAAGACCAGCAACACATGCCACGCATTCACCCATAGCGTCGGCCGATAAGGAACATACGGTAAATGTGGCTCTGGATGTGTGGCGTCTTTACACGGTAGTGCAACGGTGAGCGCTACGCTGCGCTACAAACCCGGCGACCCGAATTCTATTCCCGCTCACGGCCAACGCCAGTGACGATTATCTGAACCGGCCCTGGGCCTCCCCTAGGTCGACTCAGCCTCAAATGAGTACTGGTGCGGTGTGTAAAAACATCGCCACTGGGGAGACAAAGGCGGCCGGGCGTGGTGCTGGCCACCCACCCCTTCGTGTGCCGTGCCGGGCTTCATCGGTGCTCGCTAACGACACTTGCCCCAACAGTCTGTCAAGGCTACACGGGGGATCTTAGTCTTTGTACGTCGTGCACCCAATGAATATTCACTGAGTGCGCCTACCGCGTTCCCTCGCTGGTCGCGAGGGGTACAGTTCGGAGGTGGTCATCGCGCCTCCGATTCTCTACGTACGGTGCGAAAGAAGTTCAACGCCGCGCTTAGCAAATTCCGCGGATACTGATGTTGTGGCTTTCGAAAGCCTATCTTTTTTTGTCGTGAATTATCTGAAATCAATACGTAAATAAGCTATTGCGTGAAAATTATAATAACAATGAATCTCTTATTTTGTCACGTTATCTTATCGCTTTATCTCGTCACCGTGTCTCTCTATCTCGATGCAGGAGCCGTCCAGAGTTCCAGATGCCGATTCGCGGATAGCCAAAACCGCGGATAGCAAGTTCGGCTTTCCCCTCCACATTTAGAATTGACATCGTGCGTTTAGCGATATTTGGCTGCTATACATTTCCACGCGATTAGCCACATCCCTGAGCTATCTTTCCCGATGGCCAAGTCGCTTCTGAAAAATAGTTACAAAGCTCAATGGGGCCTTACCTGGTCAAATAAAAAATATAGTTCAGTTAAGACTTGTGTGTGCCGTGCCCCCATTTATTATTTGTTCGCACCCACTCCGCCCCGGTGCCTTCTTTAAAACGAGGCCACGCTGCAAGGGTCTGGCTGGTATGACACATTTGCTTACAAAGAAAGGCACCTCGCGTGAACCCCACCTCGCTTGAACCCCAAAACCCTGTTCACAACACACTGGACCAATCAAAAGCTAGGCTGACAACTTCGGGGACAATCTGTGCACCTCCCTCCTTCCCTCCCTCCCTCGACCTCGCCCGCACACAAGTGTTGCGCAAGAGTTCGAGATTGTAGAGCGGGGAGAGAAGGGGGGATGAGGTGTGGGGAGGTGGGTGTGTGTGTGGAGGGGGGGGGGGCAGAGCGTTGCCGTTTAACCCACGGCTTACAGCAAATTGCCGCTCGCTGGGTAGCAGTTTATAATTTTACGGCCGCCTATTGAGATGGCTCGCGAGCTATTGGAGCTTGCCAAGAAATGAAAAGTATCGATTCGTAAATGCCACGGATGTTTGAGGCCAACTCAATCTGCCGGCGCTCTGTTAGCGGCAACGGTCTCGCCCTGAAAGGGCTATCTGTCTCCCACATTGACACTCTGTCAGCGGGCTGATAACGCACCCCCGAATTACTGCTAAAGTCGCCCGACACATATTAACGGCATCACCCTACTTACCGTAATGCTTCCCTTATGGCTGGTGCAATACCATCGCGGGAGGGTTTAATTACATGGCCGATGTCCTCCCTGCTCTCGCGCGCACGCACGCGCGCGCGTGTGTGTGCGTGTGGTGTGTGTGGTGTGCGTGTTTGATTTATTTTAGCCAGGAAAGTCCAATGGAGACCTTTTTTTTTGAAAGGGGGAACACTGGTTGGCTACGTACGGTGCGAAATAAGTTCAACGTACACCATGCATAGGTAGTTGGGATGTGTTGGCCAATGCCAATGGATGAATAACATTTTGTGTGTGTCTGGGTTTTTTTTGGTATAGGAGATAAATGCAGAACGCAGATGAACCCGGAGGCAACCAATGGGAAAAAGTGTGAGAACGTACACACTTCATCTCGACAGTCCAAAAAAAGTGGTAGATTCACAGCCCAATCATCACCACCATCACCACCATCATCACCACCATGATCACCACCGTCATCATCGTCAGCACCAAATGTATGTATGTTGAACTTCTTTCGCACCATACAGAGCCAACCGTGCTAATTGGAGGCGCGGTGCTAATCGTCGGTGCGGATAACCATCATTATTACAACTGCCAAATCATGACGACCATCATCATCACTGGCATTATTTCCAGCATCATCACTAGCAAAATGTTTTGACTTTACAATAATTTTCAATTGGGTGGGGGGTGATTGGGGTGGGGGCTAAGCCCACTCCCAACCCCATCCACCCGACCGCTATGGGGCAAAAAAGTAGCGACTCTGGGAAGACAAAGACGGTTCCCGAGATCGACTCAGCCTTAAATGAGTACAGTACTGTAGCTGGTGCTGTGCGCAAACCAGCAGCACTGGGGAGACAAAGGCGGCCGGGCGTGGTGCTGGCAACGGACCTCCTCGTGTGCCCTAACAGCACTTGCCCCAACAGTCTGTTAAAGGCGATACGGGTGAAGGGAGTGGGGGTATCTTTGTCTACGTGTATTATTTATACAGATTTACACACTGGCACGAGACATCCACGGCGCCATAAAACGCCGCTCATGAAGCAAGTTCACTCAAGCAGTATTGCGGAGGCAGAGAACACATTCCGCCGTTACGAGGGTTGCTGCTGATGAGAAACGAAAGTGCTGAAACCGCGGGGCGTCCGTAGTTTCGATTCCACTTAAAAGTTTACTGCGGACCTTTGCACAACGACGGCTCGCCAGTCCCGGTCGCAAGCTCATTGCGCTCGAACAAGAAGAGGTGTTCTAAATACACATCGTCCAAATGGTACCAGTAAAGCGATACCAATACTTGGGGGGGAAAATAATGATATCAACAGTGACGATAGGTTTTTTTTCCTCCTTTTGTCTGGCAACAAAGCAGGTGTTAAGTTTTTATTGGTTTATATTTTTATTATTTTATTATTTCCATTCTACGTGACTTTACCAAAAGATCTTAATTTTGGAGCTTTCGTGACTGCAGGAATTATTCTTTGGTTCTTTCGGTTAAGTCACGTCTAAAGATAAAATAATAAATTAAATAATAGCATATTACCAAAAGAACCAAGAATATGAATCCCTGCAGTCACGAAAGCTTTAAATCAAAAGGTGTTAAGTTGTTAAAACACCAAACTGAAACTTTTACGAGGAATCATGTCCGCATTAACCACAATACTTGTGGTCAAAATGCAAACAAAAAACATACTCTGATAATATATGCATTGTCCTTGAAACTGATTGGTCCACACCAGAGACAGCTTTCTTTTGAGCCTCGTCTCAAACGGAGTTAGACCAGAGGACGCCAAAAGGCGAACAGCCCAAAGACAATGCACCATCAGAGTAATGAGAGCTCGGGGTGAGCAGCTACATCATGGAACCTCCTTTGCCAGTACCAAAATATGATGATAGGTTTTTCCCCTTTTATCTGGAAAACAAACTTAACACCTGTTTTGTTGCCAGATAAAAGGGGAAAAGCCTATCATAATATTTTGGTACTGGCAAAGGAGGTTCCATGATGATATTAACAGTGGTTGTCCAATGGATAGACTCAACCTTGGCCATAGTAATGTGCAATTTCCACCACTGGCTCAGGGCTGGGTGATTAAATGTGCACCGATTAGCACGGTTGGCTACGTACGGTGCGAAAGAAGTTCAACATACACACATGTGAGTCTCGAATTAGCTTGAACTTATGTTGTTAACGTAATACATACACATAATGCATTAACAGATATAGGCACGTATTGATAAATGTATTCCCGAATCAAAATCAATTTCTTATGCGCTTGATGAATGCATTGGAGTGTGTGTGTGCCAAATCAATTATGCCCGTGTAATTTATGAAAATGATTTGCAAATGTATTCATCATTGATTTTTTTAAATGTGATGGTACGTGCAATTGAATTGCGTGCGGTAATAAATGATTCGTGCAAATGATTTTGCTCGTATTACATCAGGGTTAATGGCTCATACAAAAGTGGACAATGTGTACAGTTGCATACAACTGAAAAAACAAATGAGATGGGTTAAAAAACAAAGAGACAAAATCTAGATCGATTCTCGAATTAAATTGCGATGATGAATCATTAAAGTTTATCAAATAAGTTTTATAGGAGGGGGGGGGGCGGAGGGTGATGCGGGAGGATGTCACGTGACAAACAGAGGTGGACTACGATACTTTATTTATTGAAATCGATTAGTACGCTTATGACGCATCAAATTGCCTGTGAAAGAACCAATACTGTCATTACCGCCTTCTGATTACAAGACGCTCGCTCTTCCTCCCCACCCCCCGACCTGTATTTCAAAACATATATTTGGGGGGGGGGGGGGGGGCTGCGTCTTATAATCCGGTAGTGTGTGTGTGTGTGGGGAGCGGTAGTGTAGTAGTTAGCTGTTCTGCGCTTTGAACCCGGCGACCCGAGTTCGATTGCCGCTCACGGCCGGTACCAGTGACGATTATCTGAACCGGTATTGGGCCTCTGTGTTATAAATGTTATAAATGTCGTTTCTATATGATTCCAGTAATTTTTGTATCGTCAAAATCGCCACATTTGCGGAGCTTCGCTGCAAATACAGGGAGAGACGAGACGAGAGGCGAGGCAACGACGCGCTTGGCCTCTATATCTTTATTTTTCCTCCTGATCGCTTGTGTTGTAATCGAAACGTCGTAGTTTTTTGTCATTTTTTCAGTTATTTTCTTTGAACCTATCTACGTGACTTTACCGAAAGACCCGAAGAATATCGTTTTTGTTGTTGTGGCAATTTGACTCCGCACTCCCGTTTCATGCACGCATCGTCGTAGGACGTTTATAAGGCTCGTGTAAAACTAAACGTGTTTTTATTTTACCAGGTAAGGCCCACTGAGCTATATAGCTCCTTTCTGGCAATGAAAAGCTATAGCTCCACAAAGTGGCTCAATCGCGTTGACATTCACAGGAAGCCCAATGAGCAGATCACCGGCGGTGCGCCCGATCGCGTCTGAACTGGTACTCGGAAGCTCCGCTACGATTTTTAAATCCTTTATATTAAGTTCACTTGCTTGCTTGCTTGCACGCTTACGACCGTGAAAATCTTTCGGTCGTTTTTTAACCCACTTCCCGTGATCCAATCGAGCTGATATCTTGCACACAGACTCGTTGTGCGTGACAATTCATTTTCGTAAAAAATTTTTCCCATAACTTTACACTTTTAGGAAAAAAAAGTTATATTTAATTACCAATTGCTTAATGGTGGCAGGCAATCATCTGACCCATAGGTGGCAGCCATCTCAAGCCAGAGGACGAGAGGACTCTAGCCGCCACGCATATAAAGGATTTATAGCGAAAAACTTTGTTTTACGGGTTAATTTTTTGAGGATGGATTAAATGTTTGGGTTGCGCCATTGCGGTTCATTTTAGCGGCCTCTTGTGGCTGGAGGAGTCACGTGAAATCATGTCCATTCAGCAAATGCAAAAAAATGTAACCCGAATACCCCAAAACAAAGACAAAGATCCCCCGTGTTGCCTTCACAGACTAGAGTAGCAAGTGCTGTTAGCGAGTGGCACCTATGAAGGCTGGCATGGCACACGAGGGGGTGGGGTGGCCAGCACCACGCCAGGCCGCCTTTGTCTCCCCAGTGGCGATGTTTACACACCGCACCAGGTACTCATTTGAGGCTGAGTCGACCTAGGGGGGAGGCCCAGGACCGGTTTAGATAATCGTCACTGGTGTTGGCCGTGAGCAGGAATCGAATCCGGGTCGCCAGGTTTGTAGCGCAGCACGCAAACCGCTACACTACCGCTCCCCATATACAGGTACATACACGTAGACATACGTACAGAGAAACAACGTTGGGTGTGTGCGCGTGTGTTTGTCTACCACGTGTGCCGCTTGGTGGGCAGCTGTCTCCTCGCCTGATTTCGCTTCGTTTCGCCGTTAACATTTTTTTTTATTATGGAACGCATCTACTACGGACCGCAGCTATGCACGCGTCGGTCGCATTCGCCAGGAGATTCTCCTCCGAGCAAGCCTCAGCCTCGGGTCGTTTGCGAACGCCGCTGAAACGTGCGAATTCCCAAAGCATTTACAGATGGTTTTCTTTTTCATTCCGTGAAACTTCAAGAGGCCGCTGTTAAAGTCATTTGAGGGTGTATCGTTAACGGGGGTGGATTTCGCGGTGTTCACAATTGTCAACGAACATTTATTTTCGCATCTTGATTTGAGGCTTTCGTGACTGCAGGAATCCATACTCTTTGGTTCTTTCGGTAAAGTCACGTAGGTAGAAAATAAAATAAATCACGACGTTTCGGGCGCTTGTGTTGCGCCCGAAACATCGTGAGTCGTTTGATTTTATACCTTACGTGACTTTACCGAAAGAACCAGAGGTTTTTTTTTGTATCTTTGCCGCCAGTAGGGGGTTTGGAGGTTTGCACAAAAAAATGTACACCGGATAACGGAGTACATCGTAAATCTCAATACCCGCGGGATGGCGCTGGTAGTGTCAGCCGGCCGGGTACGTCGTGAAACTGAGTGGGGGGGGGGGGGGGGGGGGACACACACACAGCAAAGACAAAGGTCCCCCGTGTAGCCTCTGACAGATCGTTTGGGGGAAAGTTGCCGTCAGCACCCACGCCCGGCCGCCTTTGTCTCCCCAGTGGCGATGTTTACACACCACACTAGGTACTCATTTGAGGCTAAGTCAACCTAGGGAGGCCCCGGACCGGTTCAGATAATCATCACCGGTGTTGGCCGTGAGCGGGCCAGCGAAGCGTAGCGCTAACCACCGCTCCCCATAACAAAGACAAAGATCCCCCGTATAGACTTAACAGACTGTAGGGGCAAGTGCTGTTAGCGAGCACCTATGAAGGCCGGAAGGGTACACGAGGGGGTGGGTGGCCAGAACCACACCCGACCGCCTTTGTATCCCTAGCGACGATGTTTACACACCGCACCAGGTACTCATTTAAGCCTGAGTCGACCTAGGGGAGGCCCCGGACCGGTTCAGATAATCGTCACCGGTGTTGGCCGTGAGCGGGAATCGAACCCGGGTCGCCAAGTTCGTAGTGCAGCGCGCTAACCGCTACACCACCGCTCCCCACACACACACACTCACACACACACGCACACGCTTTCTCTCTCTTACACACGCACAGGGCAACATGATGAAGCGGAGCTGCCTTGCCAGTCTGTGCTGTCACGCCACCCACCCACCCACCCACCCACACTCACTCACCCCCCACGATTACGCACTCACACGCTCACGCATCGCACGCAGGGCGACGTGATAAAGCGTGGCCGGCCCTGCTAGTGAAGCTTATTAATGTGATTGAGGGGGCATGTCAGCCCCGCTCTGCTGGCGGCCCGGCTGAGTGAACCGGATCGCGCGTGCGATCCTGTGCGCCGCTTCTACCCCTGGCTGACTCGATGACACGGGACAGAGGGGGGTGGGATGGGCGGGGGGGGGCTGTTAGCAGTAAAATTGAAGCATCACACATTTCCACATATTCTTAGGTTTTTTCGGTGAAGTCACGTAGGTAAATTTTTTTTAAAATTAATAAAGTAAAATAAAATAAAAATAAAATAAAAATTACGACGTTTCGGAGGCAACACAAGCTTCCGTCTTCAGGTGGAACCGTCACAGCACGCTTGGTTCCACCTGAAGACGGAAGCTTGTGTTGCCTCCGAAACGTCGTGATTTTTATTTTATTTTTATTTATTTTTTTACCTACGTGACTTTACCGAAAAAACCTAAGAATATGATTTCTTGCAGTCACGAAAGCTTCATATCTAGAATTAACATTTCCACAATCGACTACGACGACGACGACAATATCCCTGTCCACGTCTTGCCCCTACCTCGGAACTTGGCTCGCAGCGCAACGCTTTTTGTGTTTGTTTTGATGGTCACTCGAGAGGCGGGGAAGTCTCCACGCACTCGTGGAACATTTTCCTGGCACCATACGGAGCCGAACGCGCGAATCGGAGGTGCGGCGGGGAGGGACGGGACAACAAGAATGAACACGACAGAAGATTATTGTTTTATATTTTTATTATTTTATTATTTCCCTTCTACGAAAGAACCAAGAAGATTTCAACTGAGAGTCGCTCGCGGCTCTGAGAGAGAGTGCTGAGCAGACATCGCTGAGAATCCTGTGTTTTGAAATAGAATTTACAGCCGCCTGTGATCGAACTGGGTTGTTGAGCTTAGGAAATTGGTGTGTTCCGGCATCCAGTGACTGGGCAAAGGAACACGTCACTTAAAAATTTGGTTTTGCGCTGAAATTGCATAAATTGCAGCTCCGAGAATCAACATTTTCTTCCTCCAGATACATTTCGGCAAGAAAGTAATACTCGTTGGCAAAAATGAGTGGTCAACCTGGATGATTTAAAAGTGCCATTGCTCCCGGTGGCTTCTTAATATCGGAAGGGAGAACGTTCCAGACGGCCACAGAAGCGCGACGCGGGGACCGCCACCGCCTTTGTACGATGGCAGCAGCCAAAGCCACCGCCGCTGCTGCCGCTGCCGCTGCTGCTGCTGCTGTCGCTGCGAGGATGAGCGGAGTGTCGCGTGATGGTGGTCTATGATCCTTGACGAGATCGGCAAGGTGACCGTGGTTCGCTGGTGGCAAGCAAGCGCTGTGTGTGTGCGTAACGTGTGCGACCTTAGAATGCCGGATCCGTTCGGCGACCGAGCGAATACTTCCACATATGGATGGGAAGGGAGGAGGCGTTATTGATATCGGTACAAGTGACGGTGTGGGTCGTGGTGTTGGACACCCGCCGACTCGTGCAACGTGCCGACCTTCGCTAACGGCACCTGCCCCGAAAAATAAGACGAGGTTGCATACCCTTCATTGCAATAAAACAGCTGTTCAAATTTTTCAAATTTTCTTACTGTGTTTTTCACACCTGATGATGATTGCTTGTGTTGCGGTCGAAATGTCGTGAGAATGTTATTGTTTTATTATTTTTATTATTTTATTGTTTCCCTTCTACGTGACTTTACCGAAAGAACCAAGAATATGAATAGCTGTTGAGATGTTCAAACGCCGAAGAGATACTTCTTTATTTTGCTGCAAGGAATCAATTCTGCATTAACCGCACACAGAACGTTCAAACAAACGTGCTCTGATAAAAAAATGAAACAAGGTCCCATGATAGCACTTGCCCCAACAGCCTGTCAAGGCTATACGGTGGAGGGGGCGATCTTTGTCTTTGGTGGTTGTGCTGCTGGTGTAGACGAGGGGGGGCGAGGTTGAGGTTGGGGGGGCAGAGAGAGGGGGGGGGGGTCTGAGAGATGCGATGAGAACGAACGGAGGGGCAGCGTTCACTCTGGCCCGCTGTTTGTCCCCATGGCGCCTCGCCCAGTCAGATTCAGAGGAAGACCGCGCGGGTTCCGCCGAGGTCGCCATGCAAAAGGCGACCGGCGACTTTTTAAAACATTTTTTTTTACACCTCGGCTCCTTTACCGCAACGCTTCACCGATTCTTATCGCCGTACCAACATAGAAGATAACAAACAGACGCAACACACATTGACGGCGGTGCTTGCAGCCTGATGTAAACTAGAAACGATTAAACACGTGCAGTTTTTATTTAATTTTACCAGGTAAGGCACATTGGGTTATGCAACTCTTATACTCATTGGTTTTTTCGGTAAAGTCACGTATGTAGAAATAAAATAAAATTAAAAAAAATACAATTAAATAAAATTGAAATAAATCACGACGTTTCGAACGCAACACAAGCGCTCATCAACAGGTAGAAATTGGGTAAACACTTACCGATGATGAGCGCTTGTGTTGCGTTCGAAACGTCGTGATTTATTTTAATTTAATTTTCTTTCTACATACGTGACTTTACCGAAAAAAAACCAATGAGTATAATTTCTGCAGTCACGAAAGCTTCCATTCCAGATTATGCAACTCTTTTTCAGAAGCGGCCTGACAATTGCCAAAGATATCTCAACGAAAGTCGCTTCTCGTGTACAAAACGTCTCGTGTACAAAACGTCTCGTGCACAAAACGTCTCGTGTACAAAACGCGTCGTGTACAAAACGTCTCGTGTACAAAAAGTCTCGTGTACAAAACGTCTCGTGCACAAAACGTCTCGTACACAAAACGTCTCGTGTACAAAACGTCTCGTGTACAAAACTTCTCGTGTACAAAACGTCTCGTGCACAAAACGTCTCGTGTACAAAACGTCTCGTGTACAAAACGTCTCGTGCACAAAACGTCTCGTGTACAAAACGCGTCGTGTAAAAAACGTCTCGTGTACAAAACGTCTCGTGTACAAAACGTCTAGTGCACAAAACGTCTCGTTTACAAAACGCGTCGTGTAAAAAACGTCTCGTGCACAAAACGTCTCGTGTACAAAACGTCTCGTGCACAAAACGTCTCGTGTACAAAACGCGTCGTGTACAAAAAGTCTCGTGTACAAAAAGTCTCGTGTACAAAACGTCTCGTGCACAAAACGTCTCGTACACAAAACGTCTCGTGTACAAAACGTCTCGTGTACAAAACTTCTCGTGTACAAAACGTCTCGTGCACAAAACGTCTCGTGTACAAAACGTCTCGTGTACAAAACGTCTCGTACACAAAACGTCTCGTGTACAAAACGTCTCGTGTACAAAACTTCTCGTGTACAAAACGTCTCGTGCACAAAACGTCTCGTGCACAAAACGTCTCGTGTACAAAACGTCTCGTACACAAAACGTCTCGTGTACAAAACGTCTCGTGTACAAAACTTCTCGTGTACAAAACGTCTCGTGCACAAAACGTCTCGTGTACAAAACGTCTCGTGCACAAAACGTCTCGTGTACAAAACGTCTCGTGCACAAAACGTCTCGTGTACAAAACGTCTCGTGTACAAAACGTCTCGTGCACAAAACTTCTCGTGTACAAAACGTCTCGTGCACAAAACGTCTCGTGTACAAAACGTCTCGTGCACAAAACGTCTCGTGTACAAAACGCGTCGTGTAAAAAACGTCTCGTGTACAAAACGTCTCGTGTACAAAACGTCTCGTGCACAAAACGTCTCGTGTACAAAACGTCTCGTGTACAAAACGTCTCGTGTACAAAACGTCTCGTGTACAAAACGTCTCGTGTACAAAACGTCTCGTGTACAAAACGTCTCGTGTTCAAAACGTCTCGTGTACAAAACGTCTCGTGTACAAAACGTCTCGTGTACAAAACGTCTCGTGCACAAAACGTCTCGTGTACAAAACGTCTCGTGTACAAAACGTCTCGTGTACAAAACGTCTCGTGTACAAAACGTCTAGTGCACAAAACGTCTCGTGTACAAAACGTCTCGTGCACAAAACGTCTCGTGTACAAAACGTCTCGTGTACAAAACGTCTCGTGTACAAAACGTCTCGTGTACAAAACGTCTCGTGTTCAAAACGTTTCGTGTACAAAACGTCTCGTGTACAAAACGTCTCGTGTACAAAACGTCTCGTGCACAAAACGTCTCGTGTACAAAACGTCTCGTGTACAAAACGTCTCGTGTACAAAACGTCTCGTGTACAAAACGTCTCGTGTACAAAACGTCTAGTGCACAAAACGTCTCGTGTACAAAACGTCTCGTGCACAAAACGTCTCGTGTACAAAACGTCTCGTGTACAAAACGTCTCGTGTACAAAACGTCTAGTGCACAAAACGTCTCGTGTACAAAACGTATCGTGTACAAAACGTCTCGTGCACAAAACGTCTCGTGTACAAAACGTCTCGTGCACAAAACGTCTCGTGTACAAAACGTGTAGCAGCCAATGGACTACGAAGGCACGTTTCGCTGGTGATTGCAACCAGCTTCATCGGGCGATTAGGCAGAATTCTAAAGACGTCTTCCTGTCTCCGTCTTAAGTAGAGGAGCAAAAGGCACTCGAAGTAATCGCAAAGTGGAGGGTCCTTCCCCAGCGGTGGCATTAGCCGCCGCTTGCAGGGCTACGCCTTTGGCATCCTTCACACCATCACCACCATCACCACCATCAACATCACCATCACCACCATCATCATCATCACCATCACCACCATCACCACCATCATCACCACCATCAACATCACCATCACCACCATCATCATCATCACCATCACCACCATCACCACCATCAACATCACCATCACCACCATCATCATCATCACCATCACCACCATCACCACCATCATCACCACCATCAACATCACCACCATCACCACCACTATCATCAACATCACCACCATCAACATAACCACCACCATCACCACCACCATCATCAACATCACCATTACCACCATCACCATAACCACCATCACCACCACCATCACCACCACCACCATCACCACCATCACCACCATCATCATCACCATCACCACCATCACCATCATCACCACCATCATCACCATCATCATCATTATCATCACCACCATCACCACCATCATCATCATCGTTATTGTAGGGGACACAATACGCACCGCACGGTTCTCTCCGTTAATTAACGCAGAGAGCCCGCGACGCCGCTTCTTGACGTTAATGATGTAATTACCGCGGCGGCCACCTTTGTGATTTACCTTCGCTCGCGTTTCTCGTTTCCTTGATAGAGATACAAACAAAACCCCCCAAAAAGTTTACCCTCTTCGTTCTCCTCCTCATTGTTTAATTCGACACTCCATCTTCCTGCCATTCACTCCCCTTCGACATAAATCTCCACACCGCGCAAAACAGCACAGAAAGCTAAAGTGTAATTTGATGATCTGCCCCTATCTTCCCAGTTTTAGCCCGGCCCGCGTAGAATTTTTTTACTTAAAATATTTTAAAGGCTTTTTTTAGGTTGGGTGCCTATCCCCCGCTCATGCATCACTCAGAGTAGCTTCCTTAGTCCGCCTTCACACACGCGCATTAGCATAGAAACAGCAGCAGTAAGCATCTTTCTCGATGAGTAAAATAGATGTTTGGGCTCGCTGCGTGCAAAAATCCAATACACTCGGCTCTTAGAGGTCTCATTTCCCACAGCCCGGAACCCACAAGCGCACCACGAGGCTCGTCTGTGGTGGGGGGCTGGGGGGCTGGGGGGGGAGCGGTAGTGTAGCAGTTAACGCGCTGCGCTATGAACCCGGCGAGCCGAGTTCGATTCCCGCTCACGGACAGCACCAGCGACGATTATCTGAACCGGTTCTCGGCTACCCCTAGGTCGACTCAGCCTCAAAATGAGTACCTGGTGCGGTGTGTAAACATCGCCACTGGGGAGACAAAGGCGGTCCGGGCGTGATATTGGCCACCCACCCCCTCGTGTTCAGTGCCGGGCTTCGTACGTGCTCGCTAACAGCACTTGCCCCAACAGTCTGTTAAGGCTACACGGGGAATCTTTGTGTGTTGTACGCTCTTTTAGTGTCTTGTATGGGGAGTTGGAGTATAGTGGGTGGCATACAGCTCTTCAGAATCAGAATCTTCACAGATGCCCGATACGGGCGGGTCATTCAGACGCTGTCTTTCTGACAGACCTGTTCTTCACCCGAGGACGGCTGCTTGCGTTGTGGCCGAAACGTCGTGAGAATTATTTGATTATGCTTTATTTATTTAAAATTTTATTATTTCCATTCTACGTGACTTTACCGAAAGAACCAAGAAGACGAATCCCTGCAGTCACGAAAGCTTTAAATCGAAATTTAGTAAAAAAAAAAAACACAAATAGGAGTGCTAAGTATAGGAACGGTTAAATAAATCACTTAAAAAATATATGAAAATAAAACTGAACTTTGTTTTATCTAACCAGGTCGCGCCAAATGAGCTATTAACTTTTTTTTATCCCCAGAAGTGACCCGGCCACAAATAATAGCTCAACAAAGTGGCTTATCATCATGCGGACTTTGATAATGAACGACAGCGGAGAACATCTGAGATGACCCCTTGTGCCTCCAATAGATCCCTTCAACCTCAAAATTAGCGCCTAGTACGGCGAGTAACACATCGGCACTGGGGAGACAAAGGCGGCCGGGTGTGGTACCGGTAAAACAGACGCTTGTCGCTAACAGCACTTGCCCCCACCCTCCTATAAAACCAACGTGGGCTACACGGTGGGACCTTTGTCTGTTGTGTGCGGCAGTTTCTCGGGGTGAACCTCGCGGGGGTGAAACACTTGGACCCTTCGAAGCCACCGATTCCCCATCGTCACCAGCCGCCGTGTCTGCCCCTTCTCATTAATCACAGCAGCATTTAACAGCCGTGGCCAGGGCCTCCCCTGTCTCTCGCCATCCCAGTCCCGCACCTCTCTTTCTCCTGCTTCCCCAGTCTCGGGCGCCACGGTGGCTAGGAGATGTTAACGACCTCGCCTGGTATGCAGGAGGTCGTGGGTTCGATCCCGACCCTGACGCCTGCTGCTGTATATTTGGAGTTTGCGGTGTCTCTCTCATAATCATCATCACGGTGGCTAGGAGATGTTAACGACCTCGCCTGGTATGCAGGAGGTCGTGGGTTCGATCCCGACCCTGACGTCTATACATTTTGAGTTTTGCGTGTCTCTCTCCCCGTGGGTTTTCTTCGGGTCCTTCCGGGATTTTTTCCCCCTCCACATTAAGAATCGGCGTGCGTTTCAAGTATTTGGCTGCTATACATTTCCAGACGATGATAAGCAACCTCGTTGATGTATCATTTGTGAAAGCCATGTCGCTTCTGAAAAATAGCTACGTAAATTTCGATTTAAAGCTTTCGTGACTGCAGGGATTCATCTTCTTGGTTCTTTCGGTAAAGTCACGTAGAAGGGAAATAATAAAGTAATAAAAATAAAACATAATAAAATAATTATCACGACGTTTCGGCCACAACGCAGGCAGCCGTCCTCAGGTGAAGAATGAAACACCATCAAGCTTGGAGCGTATATTTAAGCTGGGTTGGAGGGGGAAGAAGAGCGCCTTGACAAAAGAATTTGCATATCAAGAGGAATTTAGCATATTTATGGGAAATGCGTAGGAGGTGGGCGGGGGGTTTCAAAGTCATATTATGCCCGTGCATTATGCAGGATTAGCAGCATCAAAGGGAGGGGATAGGGAGTAGCATTAACAAAGGGAAGGAATGTTAATAGTATGTAGCTGCAGTTACTAAACCACCGCGTAAAAAAACTAAAGTATAAACTACATAGTATCATCAGTATACTAAATATACTCTCCAATAAGCTGAGCTACTAACAGTAAGTAATACGTTAGAATTCTACGTCGCAAAAAATACAATATGCTTCCAGCTAAACTTTATTCTCTTACATCACACGAGTCTACACCGTACTATATATTGCCATATATACTGCCATAGAATTGTGGCCATGCCTCCAGCACGCGGCTGCCCGGGGTCACGTGGGCTTCCGCGTGAGTGCCGCGCCCTGACTCGCCAGGCGAAGGTGGTACAGCAAATGTGTACTCCACGTGCTCCGTCCGTGTGGGGATAGAGCAGTGGCTCTTCACTGCGAGGCCCGCGGGTCACTGTCGGCCCCTGGTGGTCTTTTGTGCGGCCCCCGACAATACACACGAATGTAATAAGAATTAACCCGTAAAAACGAAGTTTTTCACTCTAAATCCTTTATATGCGTGGCGGATAGAGTCCTCTCGTCCTCTGGCTTGAGATGGCTGCCACATATGGGTCAGATGATTGTCTGCCAGTATTAAGCAATTTGTAATTAAATATTTAATTTGTTTTCCCTAAACAGTGTAAATTTTTGGACATTTTTTTTTCAGGAACATTAATTGTCTCGCACAACGAGTCTGTGTGGAAAATGTCAGCTCGATTGGATCACGGGAAGTGGGTTAAAAAACGACCGAAAGATTTGCACGGTCGTAAGCAAGCAAGCAAGCACGCAAGCACGCAAGCAAGCAAGCAAGCGAACTTAATATAAAGGATTTAAAAACACCCCGCAATTCTGTCAAACCCCCAATGGTTTCAAATGTGTGGCGGCCCTCACACCGATGATGTCTTATTGGCGAACCTGGCCCTCCTCTGAAAGCGAGTGAAGAGCACCGGGATAGCGTGTTGCTCCCTCGCACGCGTGGGTTTTCTCCGGGTGCTCCGGTTTTTCCCCACATGCAAACACTCATTACTTATATGATGACAAAGACAAAGATCCCCACCCCCGTATAGCCTTGACATGCTGTAGGAGCAAGTGTTGTTAGCGAGCAGCAGCTATGAAGCGCGGCACGACACACGACGGGGTGGGTTGGTCAGCACCACGCCCGGCCGCCTTTGTCTCTCCAGTGGCGATGTTTACACACTGCACCATATACTAATTTGAGGCTGAGTCGACTTTGGGGAGGCCCAGCACCCACTGGGATTGTTGCACACAGCGTTGGTGTACGGTGTTTTTTTCTGCAATATTTTGCTGTCTTTTCTTGGATTTTCTGTTTGCACTTAGTCACATATTCACTTTAAGATGTTTTCTTGTTCATGTTTTTGTTTTTTGTTTGTTGCGGTTGCACCCGATTCAAGAGCCGGATAGCTCACAGGGCTATACCTAATAAATGAAACTTGAACTTGAACAAGCGTCACAAACTAGAGTGGCGTACAGACTCACAGAGGAATATAGACACACATTAAGACTCAGAGTAGAGACTCATAGAGATGCACACGTAGAAGCTGGGTGAACAGTGGGCTAGGGATTTCCCAATCCTTGCCACCTTGGCTCAACAAACGTAACAAACGAACTCCCGTCGCTGGCCAGCGTGGTGAAGTATGGTCAAAGACCGCCCGCGAGTGACACGGCACGGCAAGGCTTTCATCCAGCAGTAGATTGACAAAGCGATTTAAGTAATAATTTGCTTTTTATACACGGGCTGCAATGCGTTGACCTGATTATCGCAGCCACTATTTTGATGATAATGTTAAAACAAGAATGAAAGTATATAGTAGACAACGTTTCGGGCAATGGCCCGATTTCACAGCACATTGGCCAAGAGAGGCAGAGTGACCTTTTTATGTGCTGTGAAAAAGGGCCGTTGTCCGAACCGTCACCTATTTTATATTTTTTTTACTTGTAAGGTCACACGGCCGAGTTATTATTGCCTAACGTATTGAGTTAAAAAAAAAATTTATTCATCGTTTAATTGCGCTTGTGCACCACTGCCAAAGCAGCAGCAACATCACCGAAATGATTTGTAAAAAAAAACCCGCCAAACAATTGATCGTAGACTCAGATCCTGACCCTGAATCGTGGCAATCCATCAAACCGGGATGCGGGTGGGGGTGGTGGAGGGGTGGGGGTGGACGGGGAGGTGAGGGGCAGGGGGATGGGGGGCGGGGGGGTGCAGGAGGAGGGAGGGGCGCGTGGGGGGGGTGATTCCAGGTGTGTGGGCTGGGAGTTTGTTCGGCTGCGTGGTTTCCGACTTCCACTGCTCCTCGCTGTGACTGCCTCTTCCACAACCCTCACGTGAGGGGGGGGGGTATGGGGGAGACAGCCCAGGCAGAGACAGAGAGACACGTGGCTTGAAGACTGCTCCACCATTCCCAACGTTACGAATCATCACGAGCATCAGCGTCGTCACCAGCCGTGGTCGATCAACTGCTGGATGAAGGTCGCACCAAGCCAACGGCGTCTCTCGCCTGGGGTCGGTACCGATGTCAGCCACAACCACAGCCCGGGATCAAACTCAGGTGGCTAGGTTCGAAGCACGGTGCGCTAACCACAGTGCCACGACTCCCCCTTGTCAGCTGCGTGCATGCGCTTTGAGATTAATAACCGCGTACACTCCAAAAAACTCGACGCACTCGTCAGCAACGCTGTCTTCAAAGAGACACATTTATAATCGGCGACGTTTCGGCCGATGGGCTTTCTTTTTTGATATGATACGAAGAAGAAAAAGAAGGGTTATTGCTCAAAATGTCGCCGATCATATGTATATTCGTGTTTTCAAAACAGTGAATGTTTTAAAAAAAATGTTTTATTAACTGTGCTTGTGCAGCAGCAGCAGCAGCACCAAATAATTTGTTTAATTTTGATCACAAACACTATCGGACGGATTATTTGCTGTAAAGAATCACGAGAGATGGTGACGGCTCGGAGAAGCGTTCCTCTAGCAGTGGATCGAGCATAGCTGATGATAACTACGATGAATCGAGAGTAATAATAATGCTAATAGAAATGATTTACGTTTCTAAAGTGGGGCATTTCATCCGTAGATCCCAGCAAAGCGCCACCGCTGTGTATGGAAAGCCAGGAAATAAAAAAAACACAGAACCTGTACAACTCTTTGGTTCTTTCGGTAAAGTCACGTAGAAAGAAAACATAAATGAAATCATAGAATACGACGTTTCAATTGCAACACAAGCAATCATCATCAGGTACAAGGGTGTTGACTGTTATGTTAGCCAACTCTCTGTGTTGTATTGCATTCTATTTCTGAGTTTACTAGGTTTGTTACTCTTTCATTTGTACCTGATGATGATTGCTTGTGTTGCAAACTACACTATACACTACACTATACACTCCGTTATACACTACACCATACACTACTATACACTACACTACTATACACTACACCACTATACACTACACTATGCACTACACTATACACTACACCACTATACAAAATTGAAAACTAATTTCTTTCGAACTGCTTTTTGTGTTTAGTTTGCTGTCCTTCCCCGGGCACCTCCGATTAGCGCGATTGGCTACGTACGGTGCGAAAGAAGTTCAACGCATGTACACACACACACACAATCTCATAGTCCACTTGATACATGAGAGGTAGCCAGTGCAAAAGACGAGAGAGCAGGTGTGTGTGTGATGTGACACGTGGGAGCGGTGGTGCAACGGTTAGCGCTACGCTGCGCTACGAACCCAGCTATGACCCAAGTTCGATTCCCGCTCACGGCCAACACCGGTGACGATTATCTCTGAACCGGTCTTGGGCCTCCCCTAAGTCGACTCGGCCTCAAATGAGTACCTGGTGCGGTGTGTAAACATCTCCACTGGGGAGACAAAGGCGGTCGGGCGTCGTGTTGGTGACCCACCCCTTCGTTCGCCACAGTGCCGGCCTTTCATAGGTGCTCGCTGACAGCACTTGCCCCGACAGTCTTTTAAAAGCTATACGGGGGGAGGGGGGCGGAGAAATCTTTGTCTTTGTGACGTAGGAGACGTCGTTGCACGCGGACGGTGGCCGCGTAGCCTGAGCCCCCCGGCGCTTCGTCGGCCATCACGTGACGGCGGAGCTGTATTACGCGAAGAGAGAGAGAAAGAGAGAGAGCTCTGCATGCAGTTAGGAGCTACCCGTCGGAGGCCGTCGGACTGCGAGAAGGGCTGCGTGCAGAACGAGAGAGAGCGAGAGAGTAAGCGAGAGGTGGGGGTTTACATAAAGCAAAGTTATTATTAAAACAAAAAATTATGAAATAATGAACGAAGCAAAGTGCCGACTACACCGAGCATCTTCTTGTTTCCACTGATCGTAAAAAAGAGAGAGAGACTTTTGACTTGTACACCACTTTCATTGCTGCCAGCAGCAACAGCGCTGGAGCCGACTTCGACACGAAACACAAAGTCACCGGCAACAAATGACACAAACACAATAAATAAATACGTAATAATCCACGCGCTGAGGTCACGTGGCGCTGGGCGCGTCACGCGGCGCAAACTCTGTGACGTCACGCGGTGGCGGTGGTCGTCATCGCGCAAGCCACGCCCGTCGACCGAGCACGTGAGAAGGTGACAAGGAGGGTGCCGTTGACGCCGGGTATAGAGGGGGGGGGGGCTTTTCCGCCCCCCCCCCCCTCCTAGCGTTCGACGAAGACGAAGACGACATCACCGGCATGCGAGCACGTGAAGCTTTGGTCAGCCTGGACGCACGAGGCTCGGGAAGATTCAACCGCGTACGCGCGTCGATAAAATAATAAATGCGCGCACACGGTGGACCAAGGGGGAGTTGTGTGGTTCTGTGGCTAAGGGGCCGTCCATAAATGACGTCACGCGATTTTGGACGATTTTTGACCCCCCCCCCTCCTTCGTCACACGGCGTCACAAAAAGTCAGACCCCTCCCCTTAAATATGACGTCACAAAGCTCTGCCCCCCCCCCACCAAAATAAAACATGCTTCAAATCGCTTTCAACTATTGTCATTGTAGTGCGTATTTAATGTGGCGCTGCACTCTGATGTTGTAGAAAACATTTATTAAAAAGTCGATTTAATTAAGTAGAACGTGTTGTCTACATTTACTTAAAGTTGAGCATTTTGATGTGACGTCACATTTCTCAAACCCCCTCCCCCCTCGTCACACATCGTCACGAATGTATGACCCCCCCCCCCCTCCTCGGTGCGTGACGTCATTTATGGACGGGCCCCTAAGCGCACTGCCACTTTGAGCCTGGCGAACCTGGGTTTGATTCCGGGCCTTGGCTGGCATCAGCAGCGAGCGATCTCGGGAAAAGTCTTCAGCGCCCCCCCTCCCTCTCCCCCATCCACCTCCCCCTCCCCCCCTGCCGATGTGACCATCCACCGAGCGCCAGGGCACGGGCAGGTCCCATCGCTCCTTCTGTGCGGCAGACTCCGTCTTCATCAGCACGTGGGGCTGAAACGTCGGACCTCGGTCCCGAAGACACACACACACAGCGCACCGGAGGTCCGTTACAAAATCCCAAGTGCCCTCTTCGTCAAAGTGGTTATGGCTAGACACCCTCCCGGGGGAGGAAGAGGAGGATGGGGGCGGGGGGGCGGTGGTTTGTGCGCGGGGATTTTAGTCCGTATCGTCTTTAACGAGCGCAGAGTGAGAGGAACGGCCTCCGCTGCCTACGCCGGCTGCTCTTAAAAGACGAGAGTGAAAATCACTTTTACGAAAGTGTCGCGTCAACACCTGCGCGCGTCGCGGGCGTAGTGACGGCGTAACTCAGCCGACGATCGGGATTTACGCGCTCCCGGTACACTGTCAAGCCCGCCCCACCAAGAAGCGAGATACAGCCCAGCCAGCCAGCCCGCCCGCCACACAAACGCCGGGCTACAGCCCAACCAGTCAGCCCGCCCGCCACACAAACGCCAGGCTACAGCCCAACCAGTCAGCCCGCCCGCCACACAAACGCCGGGCAACAGCCCAACCAGTCAGCCCGCCTGTCACACGAAGAAGCGAGCTACAGCCCAACCAGTCAGCCCGCCAGCCACACAAACGCCGGGCTATAGCCCAGCCAGTCAGCCCGTCCGTCACACAAGCGCCGGGCTACAGCCCAACCAGTCAGCCCGCCCGTCACACAAACGCTGGGCTACAGCCCAGCCAGTCAGCCCGCCCGCCACACAAACGCCGGGCTACAGCCCAACCAGTCAGCCCGCCAGCCACACAAACGCCGGCCGACAGCCCAGCCATACTCTTTGTTTTTTTCGGTAAAGTCACGTAGGTGAAAACCGTCACAGCAAAATTGCTGTACAGCAATTTTGCTGTGACGGTTTCACCTGAAGACGGAAGCTTGTGTTGCCTCCGAAACGTCGTGATTTAATTTAGTTGTTTTCTTTTTTAACCTACGTGACTTTACCGAAAAAACCAAAGAGTATGAATCCTTGCAATCACGAAAGCTTCAAATCTAGAATTAATACAGCCCAGCCAGTCAGCCCGCCCGCCACACAAACCACCCGCGCCTGCCCCATCGCAGCAAGTTTAATGACAATATTAATAGTTTACACTTGTAAATTATTATTGTTATTGCATCTGTAATATCCCACCAATGCGCTACCACCACCAGCACTGCCGTGTATGGAAAGCAGAAGAAAAAAAAACAGAACCTGCAGGGTAAACAGCCAACATGAGGCGTGGTGTAAAGGCCAATTTAGAAAGATGAGTTTTCAAGATAATTACATTATTTAAGTCCTGTTATAATATCTCAAACGACTCCCTTCGTATTATAAGCAAAGGGCAAAGCGTTGTTCCATAGTCTGTGAGCTGCACGCTGCCAATCTCCCGATAACCCCACGCTGGCCAAACGTCTCGGATGAGCATGGGAACACCCACACACTTCACCCCACCACGTACGAGCCATCGACCGACTCTCCGTGGTCAATCCATGAACACCGCCGGGTGGACTTAGCAAACTCGTCCCACCGCTTTCAACCGCCGCTCCGGGACATCGAATAGAACCGGCGTGGGCCCTTCGGATCGCAAGTCCCCGTGCGCTGCTCACGACCACGCCGAGGAATCGCAATGAGAGATAGAACAGAGGCGGGGCGCGTGGACGTTTCGAGAACATCCACAGGTTCTTGACATCACCTCGGTCCGTTAAGGAGAGTGAGTACGCCTTTTGGCAGGACTCGTCGCTGGAATGAGGAATTAATGTTCCAAGGCTCAAGAACTGCGGAGAAGGATGGAGAGGGGCGGTCACGTTTTCAAGAAACTGGCGTCACCGTTTCAGCTGAAGCGTCGCGACATCGACATCGAACCCGTGGCGACCTCCGCACTTCAAGTCGTGCACCGTAATCAGTGCACACCGTAGAGCAGCATGTATATACTGTATGTACGTTGAACTTCTTTCGCACCGTACGTAGCCAACCGTGCTAATGGGAGGTGCAGTGGGGGAGGGGTCGACAGAATATAAATGCTTAAAGCAGTTTTAAAGAAATTAGTTTGTCAATCTGGATTATTTAAACAGTGCATAGCTCCAGTGGATTCCTAATATCGGAAGGAAGAGCGTTCCAGACGGCCGCGGAAGCGCGTCTGAACGCGCACGATGCGGTGTGTGAGTCCATGGGTCTATGTGTGATGAGTCTGGGCTTCTGTGTGAGTCTATCGGTCTCTGGGTATGTATGTTGAACTTCTTTCGCACCGTACGTAGCCAACAGTGCTCATGGGAGGTGCGGGGGGGGGGGGTAACAGACTATAAACACAAAAAGCAGTTTTAAAGAAATGCGTTTTCAATCGAGATGATTTAAAAGTGCATAGCTCCAGCAGCTTCCCAATATCGGAAGGAAGAGCGTTCCAGACGGCCGCAGAAGCGCGTCTGAAAGCGCTGTGCGATGCGGTGACCGCCGTCTTTGTTTGATGGCTTAGCCAAAAGCTGCTGCTGCTGCTGCTGAGAGGATGATCGGAGTGTCGCGTGGTGATGGCTTTTGCTCCTCGACGAGAGCACCTTTAATACTTTCCGTACACTCTCCGTGCGTGTTTACGAACCGACGCTTCACCAGCGAAACCTCGTAGTCGAATTGTACAGGAAACTTTATGGGTTTACTCTCCAACACACCGGTGTGCTGAAGCAGTAACGAATTGACACGTTTCGTTTACGTGACAAACCTCACAAATTGGCCGTGTCGGGAGGTGGCGGACTCAACGAAACATTTATATTCAAGCGATCGAACCACCCCCAAAATTAAAACCTTTATTACGGATAACGGCAGTCGCGAAAGCTTGGCGTATCACAACGATTAATAGAGTGCCGACCAAATTAAATGCTCACCGCGCATCCGTGCCGTGGCGACACGCGCCAGCTCTATAAATACAAGAATTAAAAAGAAGCCCGCGTCCTCGTTCCCACAGCCCCCCCCCCCCCCGTGATGGATGCACGCCAGAGCAGCCCGAGAAGGCAATCTGCAGGCGCGCACAGACCGCGCGGATACCGTGACCTCCCCCGGTGAGCACGCACGCCATCGCACGCACAAAAGATCCCCCCGTGTGGCCTTAACAGACGGTTGGAGCGAGTGCCCTGAGCGAGCAGCTTAGTGAAGGGCTGGTGGCAAGCACCACGCCCCAATAGCGGTGTGTACCGCGCATCGCACCTGGGTACTCCATTTGAGGCTGAGTGGACCTAGGGGAGGCCCAGGACCGGTTTAGATAATCGTCATTGGTCTGTTGGCCGTGAGCGGGAAACGGAACTCGGTGTCGCTGGGTTCGTAGCGCAGCGCAGCGCTAACCGCTTGCAACTTTTACCGTGCGCCAGGTGTGTGAATAAGCACGCACGCAGGCAAGCGCACACGCGCTCACGCGGACGCACGCGGACTCACGTGGACTCACGCGCGCGCGTGCACGCACGCGGTCTGTCCCGCAACCCTCTCCTAAACGTCGTGTAGTGAGCACCACCCCGGCCCTTAACGACACAATTATTCTGCACTTGAAAAGCAATCATGCCCGTCGCGCCGGGCGCAAAGCCCAGGAGAAAGCGGGGCGCGATTGCCAAAGGCTCCTAATGGAAATCACCGCGTTCTTGTAGCAAAAAAAACATTAATTTCAGAGGGGAAAGGAATAAAAATCAATAAACAATTTAACCGAGCCGAAAAATAATTTTGTTGAGCTAATGAATATACAATCAGGGTTATGACTCAATACAAAGGCTGGCTCGTTCATTAGTTTTTGGTGGGTTCCTTTTTTTATTGGGGGGCGGGGGGTGGGGGAATTGTGGGGGGGGGGATGTTGGGGGGGGGGGGGGGGGCTTCACTCACTTCTCGGCTCTGCGGGGTTTGTGTTTGTAATGCCGAGCCGCGAGTTGTCTCTGGACCGCCCTGGGTCCCTTAAATTGCACGCTACCTCCCCCCTGCCCCGGTCCCACCGGTCCAGCATGGCTAGTGGCGGCGCTCGGCTCAAGTAAGCCCAGCAAAAGATTAAGGACTTCAAGTGGGAGAGAGGGGGGGGGGGGGCGGTGGGGAGAGGGGGGGGCGTCCGGGAGAGGAGGGGTGGTGCGAATTCATGACATTCATAAATGAGGGCGCGTCATCAGATATGGGCTCGAATTCAAATCCCAATTATAAACATAACGAGCTAATTAACGTAGACAGCCGATTCAGGATCAGAATAATTTATTTATACTTGAGGAATCCGATTAGCTACAACGCTATCTATATATGAGACTTTTTTGCCAGCATCCAAAAAAAATAAGAATAGGTTTTACCTTTGCTAGCTATAAAACAGCTGTTAAGATGTTCAAACACGAAATAGAAACATTTTACTGGTAGGAACCCACTGGTTCCACCAGCCCACAGGGGATTATTGTGTCCGTCCGTCGTGCATCCAAAAATGGGAGGGGTTGGGCTGGGTGGAGAGGGGAGAGGCTGGGTGGGGAGGGTGGGGAGGGGCTGGGTGGGAAGGGTGGGGAGGAGCTGGGTGGGGAGGGTGGGGCTGGGTGGGGAGGGTGGGGAAGGGCTGGGTGGGGAGGGGGGGGCTGGGTGGGGGGTGGGAGGGGTGGGGCTGGGTGGGGAGGGGCTGGTCACCACGTGGTGCCCTTATAAAACTCAACGTTTAACCTACTCACGCAGGCTTATGCTCGCCCTCACAGTCGGGCATATTTTCGGAATACACCACGCCGCCGTTGACCCTGGCCATTGACCGAGCAACCCAACGTTCCTACCAGCTCCCTCCGCAGGAATGTGTTTCAAAGAATAAAGTCTGCATTAACCGCACGTACTTGTGGTGAACATACATACAAACACACACGCTCCGATAATAGATGATGCATTGTCTCTGAAACTGATTGGCCTACACCAGAGACAGCCTTCGTCATGGCCTAGTCTCACCCAGTGTCAAACCAGAGAACGTCAAAAGGCGAACAGCACAAAGACAATGCCGCTATCAAAACATTTATAGCGAGCAGTGAGCAGCTTTAACATGGAGACCATTTTTGCCAGTATCAAAGGATGTACGTCTTTACCCTCCCTGGCAATAAAACGGCATGTGTTAAGATGTTCAAACACATAATACATTAATTGTTGTTGTTGCTACAACGCCCTTTTTAAATCATTTATATTAAGTTCACTTGCTTGCTTGCTTGCGCGCTTACGACCGTGCAAATCTTTCGGTCGTTTTTTAACCCACTTCCCGTGATCTAATCGAGCTGAAATTTTGCACACAGACTCGTTGTGCATGACAATTTATTTTCCAAAATTTGACACTTTCTAGGAATTTTTTAAAATATTTAATTACCAATTGCTTAATGGTGGCAGGCAATCATCTGACCCATAGGTGGCAGCCATCTCAAGCCAGAGGACGAGAGGACTCTAGCCGCCCGTTTCAAAGACCAATGTGGGCTGGGTTGTGGCCCATTGAACACGCATATAAAGGATTTATAGTGAAAAACTTTGTTTTTACGGGTGAATTTTTTTTCACAAACGACCCAGTGCGTGCGTTCATTCATCGCGCTCGGCCTCCGTCTCTCATCAGCACCTCTTTCTTATCTCGTCACTCTGCGAGTGTGTGTGGGTTGTTGTAGTTTTTTCTCTCTTGGTCGTCGGCGTTTCCAGAAAGTTTCCGCGAATCTTCGAGTGCGCGTGCCGGCGGGTGCGGTTCGACTTTCGCGAACCGCGCCCGGCTCTCGTTCCGCTCGCTTGCTCAGCTGAGAGCCGAGTTTCAAATCTAAGCATAAAAACCCCACAACACTTGAAAAACAAACGAGAAAACAACGGGTCGCGCGACGCTCCGTGGTGAGGAGTTACGAAAACATCGGAGAGAACGGCCCCGAGGAAGGTGATGTTGCGGAACTAGCGTTGAGATATATTTAGATTTAACGTTTTCGTGACTGCAGGGATTCATCTTCTTGGTTCTTTCGGTAAAGTCACGTAGAATGGAAATAATAAAAATAAAACATAATAAAATTATTCTCACAAGAGAATAATATAAAAGTAATTGTATTGTTTAATTTTTATTATTTCATTATTATTTCCATTCTACGTGACTTTACCGAAAGAACCAAGAAGTTGACATATCTTGTTCATGTACTTGGGGCCACTGCAATGCCACAAAGATAAAGATCCCCCGTATAGCCTTAACAGACTGTAGGGGCAAGTGCTGTTAGCGAGCACCTATAAAGGCCGGAACGGTACACGAGGGGGTGGGTGGCCAGCACCATGCCACACACACACACGCCATGCTTCGTGTGTAGAGACTCTCCACACGTTTCAGTGCACGGGGAATCGTTTCGGAAAGTTGTGACATGCCATGCAAACGAGGTCAAAATTACAATAAAAATCGATCTGTATCCCAACCAATTTGGCCAATGCAGCTAACCGGCCCCGCCGTTGTGCTGTAGTGGTAACAAATTGACACGTTCTGTTCACGTGACAAACCGTGCTGATTGGCTGTGCCGGGTGGAGGTGGGTTTACGACACATTTAACATTGACACGATCTAACCGAACCCAAAAGCGCTTATCATAAATAAGTAAAATTCACAAAGACATTGATTCAAACCGAACCCAAAAGCGCTTATCATAAATAAGTAAAATTCACAAAGACATTCCAAATCTACAGCAGGCGTCAGGGTAGTTAACATATCCTAGCCACCGTGATGACGATGAGAGTGACACGCAAACTCCAAATATACAGCCGGGATCGAACCCACAAACTCCTGCATACCGAGTGAGGTAGTTAACATCTCATAGCCACCGCGTGCCCCAACTCCACTTTAACCCCAGCCACACTCTCTCACCTACCCCCCTTCTCTCCCTATCCCACTCCCTCCTAGCCCCCCTCTCTCCCTAGCCCCCCCGCACTCTGCCCCTAGCCGCTCTCTCACCCCTAGCCCCCCCCTCCGCCCTCTCCCCCCTTAGCCCCCCCGCCCTCTCCCCCCTTAGCCCCCCCCCCTAGCTCCCCTCTCTCCCGACCCCCCTCGTCCTAGCCCCCCTCTCTCCCTAGCCCCTCCCCCCAGCCCCCCCCCTCTCTCCCTATCCCCCTCCCCCCTAGCCCCCCTCTCTCCCTAGCCCCTCCCCCTTAATCCCTCCTCTCTCCCTATCCCCCTCCCCCTAGCCCCCCCCCCTAGCCCCCCCCTCTCTCCCTAGCCCCTCCCCATTAATCCCTCCTCTCTCCCTATCCCCCTCCCCCCTAGCCCCCCCTCTCTCCCTAGACACCCCTCTCTCCCTCCCCCCTCCCCCCTAGCCCCCCCTCTCTCCCTATCCCCCTCCCCCCTAGCCCCCCCTCTCTCCCTATCCCCCTCCCCCCTAGCCCCCCCCTCTCTCCCTAGCCCCCCTCCCCCACACCCCGTGGTGGGCGTGCCCCCACCACTACCCTCTTACCTCGCGCCTCCTCGACCAATAGGAGCGCGTCCTCGGCTGTCACATGACAGATGTGCTCGCTAACTCCCCGCGATGAGCGATCCGTTTTGTGTGTTTTGTTTTTGTTATTGCTCAAGCCCCGGCTCGCCAGCCGCAGAGACGGAGCCTGAGTCCCCCCCACCCCCCCAACAACAACAACCCCCGCACCACCCCCACCAATGCTAGATCATCCTAGCAGCAAAAGTAGCTACATATGTAGTAGTAGTAGCAGCTACATATGTAGTACTAGCTACTACTACATCTGTAGCTACTACTATATGTGTAGTACATCTGTAGTAGTAGTTACTAGTACATATGTAGTAGTAGCTACTACTACATCCTAGCAGCAAAAGTAGCTACATATGTAGTAGTAGTAGCTACTACATCTGTAGTAGTAGGGTCCCGCGCTAAATTCTTTCAAACTATCAATTCCCGTTCAGTGATTCTGCACTTGCTCTATTACTATAGTACTATACTGCCCTTCAACTCGTATGGACGACTGGGTGTTTAAGGTTCGTACATCTGTAGTAGTAGCTACTACTACATCCTAGCAGCAAAAGCAGCTGCATATGTAGTCGTAGCTAGATCAAGGGTCCCGCGCTAAATGCTTTCAAACTATCAATTCCCGTTCAGTGATTCTGCACTTGCTCTATTATTTTAGTACGATACTGCCCTTCAACTCGTACGAACGACTGGGTGTTTAAGGTTAGCGATTTGTCCTATTATCTGGCTGTATAGCAAATGAAAAAATACAATGACTTTACTAGGCAAGTAAAAAACAATTGTGTTTTAATATTTTTTTTAATATTTCGGGCCCCTTGCTAACAACATATTCTACAGGCCCCGCAAGACCCGGCTCTGCTACCGCTGCGAGTGGCCCAGTCGAGCCAGAGTGGCCCAGGTGCAAAGGAGGGGTGAGGAGGAGGAGGAGGGGTGGTGGTGTGGGGGAGACGACAACACGAGCCGGGACTGAAATGTTGAGTGCAGTGCGCAATGCCACCGCTGTCCATCGAGTCATCATCCCATGGGCCAAGCGTTCCGTCCGTCCTTGGACTTCCGCACTCTGTCGGTGATGTTAGCTACCTCGCCTCGTATGCAGGAGGATCGTGGGTTCGATCCCGACCCTGACGATGCCTGCTGTATATTTGGAGTTTTCGTGTTTTCTCTGCCTCTTCTCTTCTCTGTGGTCGCGTGGATTTTTCTCATTGGTCCTCCGGGATTTTCCCTCCGCATTTAGAATGAACATCACGCGTTTTTTTTGAGTATTTGGCTTCTTTAAATTTCCACGCGATGAGCCGATTCGTCGAGCTATCATTTGTGGCCAGGTCGCTTCTGAAAAAGAGCTATAGACCTCAATGGGCCTTACCTGGTAAAATAAAAAAGTAGGTTTTTTTAGTTATTAGAATATGTATTTACACTGGAGGAACCTGATGGGCTATGAATATATTTTTTCACATGTAGGGGCAGGTCAGAACGTTCCGGCAAAACATAATACAGGAGTGTAAAAATATACAAATATTTTTAAAAATATAATCAGGTAAAGCCCACTGAGCTATTAGCTTCTTTTTCAGAAGCGACCTGGCCACAAATGATAACTCAACGAACTGGCTTGTCACGTGGCAATTTATAGCAGCAGAATAATCTCAATAATCTGGACGCACGTTTCTAAATGTGGAGGGAAAGAAAAACCACGCGACCACGGGAGAGAGAGAGAGACACTGCACACTCCAAATATACAGCAGGCGTCAGGGTCTGCACGTGTTTGTAAGAAGAGCTTCACAGATCATCGGATTCCTCCAGGATAAGTTCAGATCTTGATTCGGATAGCCTCGAACAACGGGCCAACAACTCCCTCCTCCATCCCTCCTGGCGAGGCGTGCTGCCCCAGGTCTGCCACAGACGAGAATGAAAACACACAAAGAAACAAATTAAGGTATAATAATAATAATCACTTTTGTTGATTCACATGGGAAGTCTAATTTTGGGTTGGGATCATTAAATGAAAAGTTTGAGAGCGACTCGTGTTAGCATTTATTCGTACTATATATATACAAAATTATAATCTCCATGTCTGTCACCTTGAAAGCTGTGAGACAATTACAAGAGGGGGGGGGGGACCACTCCTCTTCCCAGTGGTGATGCGACACGACAGGGTGGCGTTCGCGTCGTTCAAGTGAAAATCTGTCGCACGACTCGAGAGAAGTGCGGCGTGGTGTCGCGAAGCCGGCACGCCGACGGACCCTGCTGTCACTCCACTGCTGGATGAGTGCCTATTCCCCTACCCCTCCCCCGCTTACAACATCTATCGGGTCGTGAGGATCGTTCGAAGGTGGCCACCAGCAGATGCATTGGAGCATAGTGCAGTACAACAACGAGGGCAGTTTTTTGACCCACCGCTCTCTGCCGATGGCGTGATACTTCATCAAGCAGCCTATAACACCTGTTTTTTTTTTAATGATGCAAGGTGGTCACCCCTCCGAGCGCGTATGGAGGCTCAACTCTGCCGAGCTTCTGAGATCTGACGGACAATCACCCTGGCTGCATCGACGAGGTTGTTGAGAGGCTTCGTCGGGGTTCAATCGTGGGAGATCGAACGGACTTAGAGGCGCCTGATCGCAGGCGCATCGCTTCGCGCCCCCCCCCCTCCCCAAACTCACCCAGATCCCCACCCCACCCTCCTGAATCCCGAAACCCAGAGCCAGATTCCTCGCGCCTACCCGGAAAACCGAGTTGCCTTCTCTCCACGCGGGCACTCGCTCTGCATGCCTCGGCACCTCCACCGAGCGGGAGTGGTGGTGCGGGGGGGGGCACAGCAGAGGTGCCTGTCTGCCTGCCACCACCCCCCCCCCCTACCCACCGGTATCCTTCAGCGGCCCATTAACATTGTTTTGGTGGGAGCTATGTGGGTGAGAGGGCCCGTTGAGACCGCGAGGCTAAAGCGACCAGGAGCGCTAAAAGCAACACGCAATCTAAACTGTTGCACGATGACGGACGCAGCGGTCGCCTGGGGGGGTGGAAGGGGGGGTCCGAAAGGGGCAGCTGAGGGTACGGAGCGAATTCTCGGTCGTTATTTTCGATGAGCACGGCTGGGCCACGTACGGTGTGAAAGAAGTTCACGATGGTCGTACGTAAATGCACTGCGATCTACCCACCCACTCACCCACCCATTTACCCACTCACCCACACACCCACACACCACACTGCAGGTCACAACAACAGCCAGTCAATCACTCACGCACTCACCCACCCATTCACCCACCCACACACCCACTCACCACACTGCACGTGACAACAACACCCACTCAATCAAGCACTCACCCACTCATCTACCCACCCACTCATCTACCCACCCACTCACCCACCGATTCACCCACTCACCCACCCACACTCCAGCTCACAACGCTTCTCGTTCACATCGTCTCTTTTGCCGCAAGTTCTAATCGCAGCCCTGGTCTATTTGATCGACGCGTCGACCCCATATTGTCTATTACATCTTCCATAAGAGTGCTGCCTGTTGCTGGCCGCTTGACGTTGTTGGGCCTTTGGACCCTGTGCTCAGCAAGTGTGGTGTAAACAAAAGTGCCAGGACGGCAACTCAAAAAACAACAACAACAACAACAAGGACAAGAAGGGCCATTTATTTTCGAATTCGGTCAAACAAACCGCCTCAATAGTTCCAATGCATGCCACGAATACGAGATGGTGGTGGCACTGAACGAATGACCGGTCACCAAGCAGCAGTTCCTTAAAGAGCTGCCGGTTGCCGATCTACTGGTCTGGCACCTCGAGATGAACCGCATGGGAATCTTAGGAGTAAAATTCATCGTTATTTCAGTTTCATTTATTAGGTATAACCATGTGGGTCATGCGGCTCTTGACTCGGGTGCAACCGCAACAAAACAAAAACTTGATGAACAAGAAACATCTGAAAGTGACTACACGCAACAGAAGAATCCAGGAGAAAAACAGCAAAGTGTTCCAGAAAAAAACACCGTATTTCAACGCTGTGTGCAAAAATCCCAGTGGAATGCAAGTCAAACAATAACAACCATAAGACAATTTAGATTAAAGTTATCAGGCTAACTCTGTACTACAACAAACAAACAAAAATAAAGCTATAAAAACAATGTAACAGTGATCATAGGAACTGTGATTCAAATTTAACAATAAACGATATACATAACATGTACGACCAAACTTCGCAGCCATAGCTGGCTGCATGAGTCACTCCATAACAGCAGGAGTATCAGTTAGCAGGATCAAACATTTTCAATGCACCTTTATGATGATGATGATGATGAAACTATAGGAGGGCCTCCAGTCTGTTCAGCAGAGGTCGCAAACGGGTTATGATGTTTTACCCGTACCCGTACCCGGCCGCACCAGGGTCGCAAACGGGTACCCGTACCCGGCCGTACCCGTACCCTACCCGTACCCGGCCGGGTACGGGTAGGATACGGGTATCGGGTACCTGATTGCGACCTCTGGGATGAAGCCATGTTGCAGGCGCGGGTGGGTTGATTCTAGGAACTTGAATTGTGAGAAGAGACAAGACGTTGGGAAATGAGTGACAAACGGTGACTCACCAGTGACTCACGGCCTACCCGCTACCCGTACCCGGCTGGGTACGGGTAGCCGGGTATCGGGTAGGGTACGGGTATCGGGTACCCGGTTGCGACCTCTGCTGTTCAGTCTCTGGGCCCTCATCACCACCCCCCTCCCTCCCTCCCCCCTCCTCCACCATCCACTTGTAATACCCTAATAATTAAAGACAAGTCATCTGCTGCCAGAGGCAATCGCTGTTGGGAACACGGCCATCCGTCAGCCGACGCGGTGGGCCTGAGACGGGCGTTAAGACGCAGCAGTAACAACCCCACCGGCCACTGATTAAGGGCGCAGCGCTGATTTACTTTGCGTTAATGTAAAATCCATGACCACCCTGATGACTGGCTCGAGCTTGCGACGGGATCGCGAGCAGCAGCGGCGGCGGCGGCGGTATGTTCAATACGTTTAACATGTTATGTTGAACTTCTTTCGCACCGTACATAACTAACATTGATAATCGGAGGTGCGGGGGAAGGACAAATAAGCAGTACTAAACAAATTACTTTGTTAATCGAGATGACTTCAAAGTGCATCGCTCCCAGTAACTTGCTAATATCGGAAGGAAGAGCGTTCCAGACGGCCACGGAAGCGCTTCTGAAAGCGTCGCGCGACGCGGTGACCGCCGTCTTTGTTGGATGGCAGCAGCCAAAAGCCGCTGCTACTGCTGCTGCGATTATCGGAGTTTCGCGTGATGATGGTTTTTATTGCTCCTTGACGAGATCAGGAAAATGCCCCGTGGTCTATTGGTGGCAAGCGATTTATAAAACGGCAACAAGAAGAACAAAGGATGTCAACGGCGGCGTGAGACCGACGTTACTGCCGAGACGGTGAACGATGGCATTGCGGCAGATGCCGCGATGAAGTGTTCGACACAGGAACCGCTACACACGCACGCACACGCAGAAATAAACCCCACGGGCTCAGAGCAAAACGGACGGACGAGGCAGACGCGGGTGTCGTTATCCCCTTTGGAGAGACAAGTCCATTGAGACGACGCCTCTGCTGGTGCCGTTTGTCGCGGGGTTTTATTTAATTTCTTTAATTTTCTTTTACCGAACCTGCGGAATTCTGCGAAACCCTCCCTCCCTCCCCCCCAGGAGAATTTAATGGTAAGTTTTTTGATGGCAGGTAGGTGTTCTTATTTTATTTGTTCACTCTCCCCCCCCACATTAATTGGATTGTAATCGTGATATTGAAGCCACGGGGGGGGGGGGACAGTCAGGGGGGGGGACGTCGGGGGGGGGGGGTGGAAAAGTCTACCGCCCCATTCACGTCGGGGTGTTTATATATATATTTTTTAAATGATATCAACACCAGTTCACACATCGCAGGAACCCTTTGCCCAGTACATTTAAACATCTGAACACCCCCTGTATTATGCCAGAAAGTGTTAAACTATTTTTGTTGTTGACATCCTGACACTGGCAAAGGGTCCGTAACCCGAGCTATGAATGCTTTGGAGTTTGCATTGCCCTTGTACTTACTGTTCACCTGTTGGTCGATAACACCGGTGAGACAAACCCGTAAAAGAATCTGTCTCTGCAGGTGTAGGCCAGCAAATTTCACACACACACACTGAGCGTACATTATCAAAGCATATTTGCCAGCATGTTTTTCCCACAAGTCTGTGCGTTTAATGCACGTCCCGTATTGGTGTCTACTTGATGTTTCAACATCTTAACACACCCTGGATTATGGCAGAAAAGCACAAAGTCTTGTTTCGTAAAAACAACACCACAAATTCACACGCTGTACACGGATTACGCGGTGCGCCAGCCTGATGTTTACACACCGCGTGCATTTCAAGTTTCAAGAGTCCGTCTCGTCGAGACCCAGGGGACCGGTCCAGAGCGAGAATCGAACGCGGGTCACCCGCCGGGTTCGTAGCGCAGCGCTCGCCACCACACTTACCTCTCCCCTGCCCGCATCGCCTGTAACAGACTGTAGGGGCAAGTGCTGCTAGCGAGTAAGCAGCACCTATGAAGGCCGGCACGGTACACGACGGGGGTGGATGGCCAGCACCACGCCCGGCCCACTTCGTCTCGCCAGTCTTGATGTTTGTTACGCACCGTGCCAACGTACTCATTTAAGGCTGAGTCGACCTAGGGGGTAAACCCAGAACCGGTTCAAATAATCGCCACCCTCATTGGGTCGTGAGCGGCGAAATCGGTGTCGGATCGCCTCCAAACGCCGGCTCCCTTGTACTCGGATTGTAAATGTTTGCTGTACTGGTAACGAATTGGCACGTTCTGTTTACGTGACAACCCTTACTAGTTGGCTGTGTCGGGTGGTGGCGGGTTTAACGACACATTTAGATATTTACGCGATCTAACCCCCCCCCCCCCCCAAAAACATGTATTATGAACAAAAACAGACTTCACCCCCCTCCAAAAAGTGATTGCGACTTACACACACACACTAGTGATACCTGATTAAAATGTCCGCGTGCCAGAGAGTAACACAAATGCGGAGTCCACAAACGGACATCGAGATGATGCCCGGAGCACACTGCACTTGCAATCCAGAGGTCACCGCCGGGTTCGACCTTTCGGCGTGGCAGTTTGAAACAATGATTCAAGACTCGAAATGTCCACCCTCCCACCGATAGCAAAAGTAAGAAGAAGAGCCATTTTTTTTTCTCGAATTCGCTGAAAAAAATCTCAATATCTTTCCAAGATCCGCAACGCACTGTGGGTGAATACGAGAGGACGGTTCTCATTAAATCACGGCACGACGCAGTCCTTAAAGGGGCCTGCTGCGGCTCCGAAGCGACAGGTTGCCGACCCCTGCTGCTAGACGATGGGGAGGTGTGCGATTGGTGGGGTGACCTGTGGGTGCTCTCACCTCTTGCAACGAGGTCCAGCCAGCGATGAAGAGAGTTGGTCAGAACACCCTCCAGAGATGGATCTCTCTCTCTCTCTCTCGCGTTGTCTCTCTTTTAGAGCTCTCTCTCTCTCGTGGAGGCTCTTCCGCCAGCAGGGGCGTGAACAGGCAATTGCAGGGCTGCGCCTTTAACCCCATCTAAAGGGGAAGTCGTCGCAAAGCTGCCGATGCAGTGTAAGACTCAACGGGACCAGGGACATCCTTTGGCATTGGTGGGCAGTGAGATGCACGCGGAATATTTAAACCGCTCTGAAAGAGCAGAGGGGTCACCTCCGTTGTCATCACTCGCGTGGCAGGAGGGATGTCAGTTGTGGCAAGGGCCAGCACACCGAGCCATCAATAACAATGTTAATTATGATGTTGGACGACGACGATGATGATGATGAACACAAGAATGGTGATGTTGGATGATGATGATTATGATGATCACGATGACGATGGATTTTGGTGATGAATGTATGTATGTATGTTGAACTTGATAATTGTTTTTTTACCCTTCTATCTGGCAACAAAACTGACACTTTTTTTACAAGGAGTCATGTTTGCATAGACCACAATGTTGATTGGTCCACACCCGAGACAGCTTTCCTTAGAGCCTAGTCTCACATGGTGTTGGACCAGATGACGCCAAAAGGCGCACAACTCAAAGACAACGCACCATCAGAGTATGAGAGCTAATGGTAAGCATTTACAAAAAAAAGTTGTCAGTTTTGTTGCCAGATAAAAGGGTAAAAAACAAATGATCATATTTTGCTACTAGAAAAGGAGGTTTCAATGGTGGAACGACAACGTACATCACAACAACTACAACGTACATCACAACAACAACAACAACAACGTGCATCACAACAACAACAACGTACATCACAACAACAACAACAACGTACATCACAACAACAACGTATCACAACAACAACAACATCAATAACGTACATCACAACAACAACGTACATCACAACAACAACAACGTACATCACAACAACAACAACAACGTGCATCATCTGAGCGCCGTCTCGCACCACGCGCGAGTGAGAGCCGCGCGCCTGCCACCGGGACGCGTTGTCGGCTCGAGCCGAGTGGTTTCCTACGCGGCGAGGCACCGACCGTCACCCCGTCGCTGGCGTCTAAACTCAGAGGCGTCGGAGAAGACGTTTCCATCAACACTCGCCCTCCCAAGTCGCGCCCGCGACGTGATGCGACTCGCGGTTTTTTGTTGCCGACTGCAATTTCTGCATCGGTTTTTTTTTCTCTGTCTCTCTCTCTACGCTGCGCTACGAACCCGGTGACGATGCTTAAACACCGCGCCAGGTACTCATTTGAGGCTGAGTCGACCTGCGGATTTAAACGCACACAGCAGCAATCAGCGCACCCGCCCGCCCGCTACTGGCAGACTCATGCCACCCCAGGCCACTATTTTGTGCTAATTAGACTCAAATTGGTGTCTCGAGTTCTCACCTGGTGGTGACACTAAACTACACCTGGAAGTTACGACGTTTGCAGTTGGATAACACGAGGCAAACTAATGAGGAGGTGGGTGGTGGAGGGAGGAGCGGGCAAAGGTGCAGCCCTGAAATGTGAAGTTCGTGGCACTGCTGGCAGAAGGGCCTCCACTAGATGACGTCTTAGTTGGCTACGTACGGTGCGAAAGAGGTTCAACATACGCGCACACATTACACGTATTAATTATTTACGCACTCAATTTTAATACGATTATTAATTATAACTGTAAACGTCCATGCAATTCGTAAACAAACAAAAAAAATCTGATAAAGTTCCATGGTCATTGCGACGTTACGTGACATTGCTCGGAAAAAAATCTAAAACTTTGTTCTTTTTCGATTTAAAGCTTTCGTGACTGCAGGGATTCATCTTCTTGTTTCTTTCGGTAAAGTCACGTAGAAGGGAAGTAATAAAATAATACAAATAAAACATAATAAAATAATTCTCACGACGTTTCGGCCACAACGCATGCAGCCGTCCTCTTCACCTGAGAATTATTTTATTATGTTTTATTTTTATTATTTTATTACTTCCCTTCTACGTGACTTCACCGAAAGAACCAAGAAGATTTGTTATTTTTGCGGCGGATCATTCATCATTTCCCATTTCTCGGCACGATTTTTGTCATTTCCCCCCCTCCCCCCCCACGTTAATTAAATAATTAAAACACACCGAGACAACGCATCCCTCGTAAATGCCGTATGAGAACTATATTAATAATAAACACGGGCAGTCGGGGCGTTCACCTATTTAATTCGGTCTCCCTTAATCCTCGAGGCTAGCTTTTGCGTCTCAAATGGCAACAGATAAACATATCGTAAATATTTCTAGATTTGAAGCTTTCGTGACTGCAAGGATTCATATTCTTAGGTTTTTTTCCGTTAAAGTCACGTAGGTAAAAAATTAAAATTAATAAAAGTAAAATAAAATAAAAATCACGACGTTTCGGAGGCAACACAAGCTTCCACCTGAAGACGGAAGCTTGTGTTGCCTCCGAAACGTCGTGATTTTTATTTTATTTTTATTTTACTTTTATTAATTTTTATTTTTTACCTACGTGACTTTACCGAAAAAACCTAAGAATATGATATCGTAAATACGTGATACATTGACCGCTGTTCACAAAAAACAAAATAGCAATTAAGGAGCCTCTCCTCGTGTTACGCTGTCCGTGGCACGACAGAATGACTTCTTCCTCGCTTAGTGCCACCTAAACGGGTTGTCGGGATCAATCGCAAATCCCTGCGTGCAAGAAAGGCGTCCTTTGAATTGTCAATCACGACTTCGGGGGGGTATTTAAAGCCGTGAACTCATGCGAGCTCAAAATAAACTACCTTATGATTATTCTTAGGTTTTTTCGGTAAAGTCACGTAGGTAAAAAAAATTAATAAAAGTAAAATAAAAAAAAGACAACGAGACAAGAAGTCACAGCTTCTCGAGACGCTGGAATTCCAAAAGAGATGCCGAGATAACAAGGTAATACCCATCGCTTTATATATACAAGGACTGTTTTCTTGGAATTTCTCTCACTTGATACAGCTATCGTGCTGTGACGGTTCCACCTGAAGACGGAAGCTTGTGTTGCCTCCGAAACGTCGTGATTTTTATTTTATTTTTTATTTTACTTTTATTTTTTACCTACGTGACTTTATCGAAAAAACCTAAGAATATGAATCCCTGCAGTCACGAAAGTTTCAAATCTAGAATTACCTTATGATTATTGACACGCAGGCGGTCTCCGTTTTGCGACGGCTCGCATTTACGACGTCGGTTTTAATGCCACGCCCGGTCAGATTTACGGCGCAAGATACCCGAAGCAGGAGGAGCAGGAGGGGGAGCAGCAGCAGTAGCAGCAGCAGGAGGAGCAGCAGCAGTAGCAGCAGCAGGAGGAGCAGCAGGAGGAGGAACGCGCGTTATCCCGCGGCTTGATCGCTAATTCCAGAACAAACACGCGGAGAAGAAGTCTGGAGCGATGTGTCGACGCGTGCGCGTGTGTGACTTTGTGTGTGTGTCTTTGTGCGTGTGTGTGTCTGTGCGGGTATGTGTGTTTGTGTTTGTGTCTTTGTGTGTTTGTGTTTGTCTTTGTGTGTGTCTTTGTGCGTGCGTGTCTTTGTGTGTTTCTGTGTGTGTGTCTTTGTATTTGTGCGTTTGTGTGTGTCTTTGTGCGTGTGTGTGTCTTTGTTCGTGTGTCTTTGTGTGTGTGTCTTTGTGTGTGTGACTTTGTGTGTGTGTCTTTGTGCATGTGTGTCTTTGTGTGTGTCTGTGTGGGTATGTGTGTTTGTGTGGGGAGCGGTAGTGTAGCGGTTAGCGCGCTGCGCTATGAACCTGGCGACCCGGGTTCGATTCCCGCTTACGGCTAACACCAGTGACGATTATCTGAACCGGTCCTGGGCATCCCCTAGGTCGACTCAGCCTTAAATGAGTACCTGGCGCGGTGTGTAAACATCGCCACTGGGGAGACAAAGGCGGTCGGGCGTGGTGCTGGCCACCCACCCCCTCGTGTACCGTTCCGGCCTTCATAGGTGCTCGCTAACAGCACTTGCCCCTACAGTCTGTTAAGGCTATATGGGGGATCTTTGTTATCTTTATCTTTGTTTGTGTTTGTGGCTTTGTGTTTGTGTGTGCGTGTCTTTGTGTGCGTGTCTTTGTGTGTGTGTGTGTCTTTGTGCGTGTGTGTGTGTCTTTGTGTTTGTTTGTCTTTGTGCGTGTGTGTATTTGTGTGTGTGTTTGTCTTTGTGCGTGTGTGTGTTTTTTGTGTGTGTGTATTTGTCTTTGTGCGTGTGTGTGTCTTTTTGTGTGTCTTTGTCTTTGTGTGTCTTTGTGCGTGCGTGTCTTTGTGTGTCTCTGTGTGTGTCTTCGTCTTTGTGCGTTTGTGTGTGTCTTTGTGCGTTTGTGTGTCTTTGTGTGTGTGTCTGTCTTTGTGTGTGTGTCTTTGTTTGTGTGTGTGACTTTGTCTTCGTGCGTGTGTGTGTCTTTGTCTTTGTGCGTGTGTGTGTCTTTGTCTTTGTGCGTGTGTGTGCGTGTGTCTCTTTGTGCCTTTGTGTGTGTCTTTGTGTGGTCTTTGTGTGTCTTTGTGCTTGTGTGTGTCTTTGTGCGTGTGTGTCTTAGTGTGTGTGTCTTTGTGTGTGTGTCTTTGTGCGTGTGTGTCTTAGTGTGTGTGTCTTTGTGTGTGTGTCTTTGTGTGTGTGTGTCTTTGTGTGTGTGTCTTTGTGTGTGTGTCTTTCTGCGTGTGTGTGTGTGTTAGTGTGTGTATGTCTTAGTGTGTGTGTGTCTTAGTGTGTGTGTGTCTTTGTGTGTGTGTCGTAGTGTGTGTCTTAGTGTGTGTGTGTCTTAGTGTGTGTGTGTCTTTGTGTGTGTGTCGTAGTGTGTGTCTTAGTGTGTGTGTGTCGTAGTGTGTGTAAGGGGAGCGGTGGCGTCGTGGCCAGCGCGCTGCGCTACGAACCCGGCGACCCGAGAACCATTCCCGCTCACGGCCAACACCGGCGACGATAACCTGAACCGGTCCTGGGCCTCCCCGAGGTCAACTCAGCCTCAACATTTGTACCTGGTGAGGTGTGTAAACATCGCCACTGGGGAGACAAAGGCGGCCGGGGGTGTTGCTGGTCACCCACCGCCTCGTGTGCCACCGTGCCGGCCTTCATAGGTGCTCGCTAACAGCACTTACCCCAACAGCCTGCTGAGGCTATACGGGGGATCTTTGTCTTTGTGCGTACAGCTTTCCAGAGGGGGCTCGCGCTCAGGGTCCCGACCCACAATCGTCGATTTACATTTTTAAAAAAAGCCGCGCAGAATGCAATTAAATTTAATAAAAAAAAAACTCTTTCACACACCAAGGCAGTCAGGAGGAAAAGTGTTACTTGTCATACTTTTTATAGCTGTGTCAAAAAAGAAAAACGATTACCCTCTCCCACTTCTTTGCGACGGCTTTAATTAAAACGGGGGAGAATCTCCAAGGACCGCCGTCAAATGCCGCCTCTTTGAAAAAAGTCCGAGTTAAACGTCGGCTTACTTCGTGCAAGCCTCTTTGTGGACAAAATTCATCCACTCCCTCCCCTCCCTCCCTTTCATCCCTCCCCTCCCTTCCCACCCCTCCCCTCCCCTCCCTCCCTGCCTCCCCTCCCTTTCATCCCTCCCCTCTCTCCCCTCCCTCCCCTCCCTCCCTCCCATCCCTCCCCTCCCTCCCTTTCATCCCCCATCCCCTCCCTCCCCTTCCTCCCTCCCTTTCATCCCTCCCCGCCCCCAGCTCTGCCGTGAGGGACGAGGGAGATGGTGGTGAGGGAGGAGGGGAGATTGTCTTGGTTAAAGCGAGAAAATCCTGGAACCAACACCCACGCCCGAGCGTCTTTGTCTCTCTCCCCAGTGGCGATGTTTACACACCGCACCAGGTACTCATTTGAGGCTGAGTCGACCTAGGGGAGGCCCCGGACCGGTTCAAATAATCGTCACCGGTAGTGGCCGTGAGCGGCAATCGAACTCGGGTCGCCAGGTTCGTAGCGCTAACCACTACACTACCGCTCCCCCCAACACACGCACACGTACACACACACGTACACACACACACGTACACACACACACGCACGTACACACACGTACACACACACGTACACACACACGCACGTACACACACAACACAGTACACACACACAGCACACGTACACACACACAACACAAAGCAACACAGTACACACACACGTACACACACACACGTACACACACGTACACACACAACACACACACACGTACACACACACACACGTACACACACACGCACATACACACACACACGTACACACACGTACACACACACACGTACACACACACGCACATACACACACACGTACACACACGTATACACACACACGTACACACATACACAACACACGTATACACACACAACACAGTACACACACACACACGTACACACACACACAACACACACACACGTACACACACAACACAGTACACACACACAGCACACGTACACACACACACACACAACACAAAGCAACACAGAGCCCGTGTTCGGATACGAACTCAGCAAATTTCCGTCTCCATATAAAACCCCGTATCCTGCCATCGGCGTCGATCACCGTCGAGGTGGTGTCCGGCGAACTGCTTTTTGTTGTTGTTGTTGTTGTTTCCGCTGGACTAATTACAACGTACAAATCATCAATTAATTATCATTAACCTTTCCCCTCTCCATCCCCCGTGCTGCTATAAAAGATCAATGATCGCGGCGGGGGGGTTGCCCGTTATTTATGAGCTTCTGCGATGAGGCCGGCGTCCTCGTAAATCAGCGGCTGCCCGCACGGTGATGCGAGGGGGGGGGGGGCAAAGTCGCGCCTCGAAGGGGTTTGCAGCGAGCAGAGACGAAAAAAATAAAGTTCAGAGCCCCCCACTCCCTCCAAGCCCCCCCCCCCAGCCCCCCAGCCCCCCCCCTCCGGATTAATGAAAACAACTGGAGTGTTCACGTTATCTCTCTCTGTCTCTCACTCCTTGCACCGCCCCCCCCTTTACCACTGGAATCAACTTCCCACGTGCATTAAGCAGCATTGCTCATAGACTCAACACTGCACCATAGACTCAACACTGCCCATAGACTCAGCACTGCACCATAGACTCAACACTGCCCATAGACTCAACACTGCCCATAGACTCAACACTACCCATAGACTCAACACTACCCATACACACAACACTGCCCATAGACTCAACACTACCCATAGACTCAACACTGCACCATAGACTCAACACTGCACCATAGACTCAACACTGCCCATAGACTCAGCACTGTACCATAGACTCAACACTGCCCATAGACTCAACACTGCCCATAGACTCAACACTACCCATAGACTCAACACTACCCATACACACAACACTGCCCATAGACTCAACACTACCCATAGACTCAACACTGCACCATAGACTCAACACTGCACCATAGACTCAGCACTGCCCATAGACTCAACATTGCCCATAGACTCAGCACTGCCCATAGACTCAACACTGCCCATAGACTCAGCACTGCCGATAGACTCAACACTGCCCATAGACTCCACACTGCCCATAGACTTAACACTATCCATAGACTCAACACTGCCCATAGACTCAACACTGCCCTTAGACTCAACACTGCCCATAGACTCAACACTGCCCATAGACTCAACACTGCCCATAGACTCAACACTGCCCATAGACTCAACACTGCCCATAGACTCAACACTGCCCATAGACTCAACACTGCCCATAGACTTAACACTATCCATAGACTCAACACTGCCCATAGACTCAACACCGCCCTTAGACTCAACACTGCCCATAGACTCAACACTGCCCATAGACTAAACACTGCCCATAGACTCAACACTGCCCATAGACTCAACACTACCCATAGATTCAGCACTGCCCATAGACTCAACACTACCCATAGACTCAGCACTGCCCATAGACTCAACACTGCCCATAGACTCAACACTACCCATAGACTCAACACTATCCATAGACTCAACACTGCCCATAGACTCAACACTGCCCATCGACTCAGCACTGCCGATAGACTCAACACTACCCATAGACTCAACACTGCCCATAGACTCAACACTGGCCATAGACTCAGCACTGCCGATAGACTCAACACTACCCATAGACTCAGCACTGCCGATAGACTCAACACTACCCATAGACTCAACACTACCCACAGACTCAACACTGCCCACAGACTCAACACTGCCCCTGTCCATGAAGCAGTCCCCGTCGTTAACCTCCTTCCGTTCAAATTCCCAAAGCCTCGCCCCTCCACTCCGTCCCGTCCCTCCCCTGCCCTCACGTGACCCCCACGTGCTCCTCTGTCACGATCACTCATTCATTGCACTGCCCTTTGCCATCTAAATCACTCTATTTTTGTTACCGCTTTTAAACTATATACAGCACCTCGAACTAAGGCGCTCCATACATATAAAATAAGACAAGTTCATATCAAATAGTCAGCTCACGTTCTAAATCTACTGAACACGCTCTACGTAGTCGTTTAGCGGTCGTGCTGCTGTATAACTTTCCAGCTTTGCTTTCTGGCTGTGCCGCTCTTCGTTGTTCGCCATGATGCTCCACGTCTCGCTCCACGTGCTGGGCGCTTTCTTCAGGAGCTGAACATTTTATGGAACTCGTTGCAGCGAAACGTCGGACATCGTGCCAAAAAAAAAGAAACGCGCGGTACAACTCGAAAGTGCATCAGAGAGCAGCAGCAAAAGCGAAATAATCAGAAGTCGATGAACCTCTCCCATCTCAATATATCTCCTCTGCCTTGCACGTTATAGAATATGTGCCGTGTCTCTCCTCTCACCTCTCTACGTCTCTATTTCTGTCTCTCGATCTCACGACAGCTTGTATATATCTCTTTCGTCGCGATCCATGGCGTATTGGGATCTACGGATTAAATGTGCCGTACAAATGTAAATCATTATTATTAAGAATTTTTATTTTACTTAGGGCTCCCATTGGATCAGCACTACTACTGGGTAAAGGCTTCTTCTCTTCATGGTCAATCAAAATGACTTTTTTTTAAAGCATCTACAATAAATTTTTTATCTTACCAGATAAGGCGCGCCGAGCTATGCAGCTATTTTTCAGAAGCGACCTGGCCACAAATGATAGCTCAACGAAGTGGCTTATCGTCACGTGGACATTTATAGCAGCCAAATATTCTGAACGCGTGATGTCGATTCTAAACGTGGAGGGGGAAATCAGAGGACCCGGAGAAAATTCCACGCGACCACAGGGGGAGCGAGAGACACGCAAACTACAACTATACAACAGGTGTCAGGGTCGGAATCGAACCCACGACCTCCTGCGCACCAGGCGAGGTAGTTAACATACCCTGGCCACCGTAATGATGATGAGAGAGACACACACACACACACAAACTACAAATATACAACAGGCGTCGTCAGGGTCGGGATCGAACCCACGACCTCCTGCGCATCAGGCGAGGTATTTAACATCTCCTAGCCACCGTAATGATGATGAGAGAGACACACACAGACAAACTACAAATATACAACAGGTGTCAGGGTCGGGATCGAACCCACGACCTCCTGTGCACCAGGCGAGGTAGTTAACATCTCCTAGCCACCGTAATGATGATGAGAGAGACACACACACAAACTACAAATATACAACAGGCGTCGTCAGGGTCGGGATCGAACCCACGACCTCCTGTGCACCATGCGAGGTAGTTAACATCTCCTAGTCACCGCGACTTTCGCACACAGCATGCCCCTCTACCCCCGTCGCTCCACTCCTGGGACAGTCTCGAGGCTTGCGAGGTGGGGGGGGGGGGGACCCAGGAGGAGATACCAATTGGAGCTGGAACTTGGGACGACAAAACTGATGAAAGTTTAAGCTGCGTGATATCCCACTTCTCCGCGGCTGCTCTCCGAAACAGACGGTCGCCTTTGCTGTATGTCTTCTCTGTCGCCTTTGCTGTAAACGAGAGTCTCGCATGGCTTCTCCGTCGAATGAGGGTGACACTCAAACCCGATGGCACCAATCAGGGAGGGTAAATCTGCGCCGGAAAGGATTTAAAAAGAGAGAAACGTGGGGGTTTGTTTTCACAAAGGGCAGCGTTTTTACTCCGTCTGCCTTCATTGCCGAGGGAGTAAAAACCTGGGCCCCGTGAAAACCCATCGTACTGGGCACAATCAATACTCACGTCCGCTAAATTACTCAACGGCAAATATGTTTGTTAGTGTTTTGAACGTATATTCTAACAACGCAGTCACTGTGAACAGTGAGACATTGCGCTGAAAGTACAGATTTTCCTCTGAATATTCGTCAATTGAAACAAATTAATGTATATATTTTTTTCAAATGAATGAGCGTATGTATTCATTATTTATTTACATACGTACACATACGAGGGTCTCCCAGGTAGTAATGGGCCCCCCGCTTGAATGTTTTTTTTTTCTCGGCCAAAGTGTATTGAAGAAAAGTAGAAGCTACCAATGAGAATGAGCAGATGTATTGGCTCACACGCACACGACTCCCATGTATTCCTTGCCAGTGGTGATGGGGGGGAGGGGTGGAATTATAATATTTTCTGGGCGACCCTTGTTGATTTTTACGTAATTTTTTGTTGTTCCATTGCCAACTTCAGTGGTTTAAGTTCAAGTGGCAGGGTTCAGTGGCCAGCCTAACGATCGTAGGGGGGGGGGTAATCTTGGCCAAAGTGTCCATACCCTGATCCTGTCTTTACCAAGCAGAATGCCGGAGGTCGCAGGCTCTGCCAGGAGGTGATATTGACCTCTCCTCTCTCTCGTCTCTCTCTGTCTCTGCAAGATGCTGCCGAAAGCTTCGAACGACGCGTAGAAATTGGGTAACAAACCACCACCACGCGTCCTTTGTGCATATGACACCGGATGACCGCTGAAAAGTATGATCTTGTGTTTTGATTATAGTGTGCTGATCTTAAAAGCGCATTTAAAAATGTTGATACTCCTACTGATACTCCTGCTGTTATGGAGTGACTCATGCTGTCAGCTATGGCTGCAAGGTTTGGTCGTACATGTTACGTATATCGTTTATTGTTAAATTTGAATCACAGTTCCTATGATCACTGTTACATTGTTTTTATAGCTTTATTTTGGTGATTTCGAAAACGTTTTGGTTTAGCCATATTTGTTTGTTGTAGTACAGAGTTAGACTGATAACTTTAATCTAAATTGTCTCATGGTTGTTATTGTTTGACTTGCATCCCACTGAGATTTTTGCACACGGCGTTGAAATACGGTGCTTTTTCTGGAAGACTTTTCTGTTTTTTCCTGAATTTTCCTGTTTGCGCGTAGTCACTTTAAGATGTTTCTTGTTCATGTTTTTGTTTGTGGCGGTTGCACCCGATTCAAGAGCCGAATGGCTCACAGGGCTATACATAAAATAAATGAAACTGAAAACTGAAACAAACACGCAAAACACATCCCGATAAACATTACCTGAAGATATGCTCCTGTTGCCTTAGGCGACCTCTCAATAAATGTGAACACCAGTGACCAACTCACACCGCCACTAGGTTCTAAAAAATTCTAATACATTTAATAATAATACGTTTAATATTTATTTATGTACGCGGAAAAGTCACACTGAGTCCGAATGCTCTTTTGTGCAGGAGGGTCTTGTAACGTGGATGCTTGGCCAACAATAAATTACATTACATTTTCGATTTAAAGCTTTCGTGACTGCAGGGACTCATCTTCTTAGTTCTTTCAGTAAAGTCACGTAGAAGGGAAATAATAAAATAATAAAAATAAAACATAATAAAAATAATTCTCACGACGTTTCGGCCACAACGCAAGCAGCCGTCCTCAGGTGAAGACCAGGTCTGTCGGGGAGACAGCGTCTGACGCTGTCCCTTCTACGTGACTTTACCGAAAGAACCAAGAAGACATTACATTTGTTTTAAGCTACGGGAATGAAACCAGAGAACCCGGAGTGGAGAACCGCACACAAATTCCGCACACAAATTCCGCACAGAGAGACGCGCCCGAGTCAGGGATCTAACCCAGGCGACTTCTCGCTGCGAGGCGCGGGTGTCACCCCTGCGCCGCTACTCCTGCCACCCCCCTCCCCCCCCAAGCAACTCCCCTTAATCCCCTTGCCCGTGAAGAGCGCGTCTGTTTGCACGTGGAAGACGCGCTTCGAGGTGTGCGAGTGAATAAAAAAAAAGTGACTCTAAATTCAATCGGCAAGAGGGCTTTTAGGTGCTAAGTGGCAGAAGAAACACTTTGGGTGGTGGTGGTGGTGGTGGGGTTTGTGTCTCCCTCTCTCTATCTCTTCTCTCTCTTTCTATGACGCCTGCAGAGCAACAGGACCAAGGGTCTAAGTCACCAGGCGGCAGTCAGCAAGCAGCACGATCGGAGGTGCAATCGATGACGAGTTGGCAACACAGCTGTCGAGTTGAACCGGGTTATACGAGGTTAACCAAGTCATAGGAGTTGGACCAGCTTACACGAGTTGAAACTGGTTATATCACTTTCTAGATTTGAAGCTTTCGTGACTGCAAGGATTCATATTATTAGGTTTTTTCGGTAAAGTCACGTAGGTAAAAAATAAATAATGAAAATGATAGAAATAATATTATAAATAAAATTATAAATCACGACGTTTCGGAGGCAACACAAGTCTCCGTCATCAGGTGGGACCGTCTAGCTGCGACGTTGCCTCCGAAACGTCGTGATTTATAATTTTATTTATATTATTATTTATATTATTTTTATGTAGAATTATTTATTTACGCATTTATTATTATTTTTTTGCCTCCGTGACTTTACCGAAAAATTCTAGATTTGAAGCTTTCGTGACTGCAAGGATTCATATTATTAGGTTTTTTCGGTAAAGTCACGTAGGTAAATTTTTTTGAAATGTATTTTAATTTTTTACCTACGTGACTTTACCGAAAAAACCTAATAATATTTACCGAAAAAACCTAAGAGTATGGTTATATCACAGCCATGACCACCACAGCAATGCCTACCAGAGCCATGCGTAGGCTCGCACAGCTGAAACCCTTAACGCGGTCCCAGCGCAGCGCAGGACGCCCCTACACAGCGGGACGCTGCGATGTTCGCTCAGGAGGGCGGGCGGCGGGGGGGGGAGGGTTGCTTTCTGTGTGCGTGTGTTCCGGGAAGAACGAGCGGGGCTATTTATAGGGCCGACGATGAGTAACGTTCCGCTAATGCCACGCTTCATACTTTGCAGGTACGGAAGCCGCTAATAACGCTCGCGACGAAAAAAAACACAGGGCGGCTATGAATAGGCGCTTTTGCATTGAAACACGAAATGATGAAACACACAAATACATCCGCGGCGACACTGGCGATAGCTTCGGCAGCACCGATCGGGTCCTGACGTACATCACATTTAGTTCTTATGCGTCTGTGATCGAACAAAAAAGACTGGGCCAGGATACATCGGGGATCGCTGTGTGCATCGCACACGAACTGGACCGCGGGCAGATGGTTCGACACGTGGGGAGACGGGGAACGCATTGGCGCTGGGAGATATGAGAGGGACATTGACACCCAGGGGGACGTGTGGAGAGCTGGAGACGCACAGACACACGGAGACACGAGAGTCAGAGACACACTGACACACGGAGACACGGGGAAACTGAAGACACGGACACACAGAGACAAAATGAACGAGAGACACATAGACACACAGAGACGCGAGAGTCAGAGACACATTGACACACGGAGACACGGGGAAACTGAAGACACGGACACACAGAGACAACATGAACGAGAGACACACAGACACACAGAGACGCGAGAGTCAGAGACACACTGACACACGGAGACACGAGGAAACTGAAGACACGGACACACAGAGACAACATGAAAGAGAGACACACAGAGACACACTGACACACGAGGAAACAGAAGACACGGACACACATAGACAAAATGAACGAGAGACACGCAGACACACAGAGACGCGAGAGTCAGAGACACACTGACACACGAGGAAACAGAAGACACGGACACACAGAGACAACATGAACGAGAGACACAGACACACAGAGACGCGAGATTCAAAGACGCACTGACACACGGAGACACGGGGAAACAGAAGACACATACACACAGAGACAAAATGAACGATAAACACACAGACACACAGAGACAACATGAACGAGAGACACAGAGACACGAGAGTCAGAGACACACTGACACACGGGGAAACTGAAGACACGGACACACAGAGACAAAATGAACGAGAGACACGCAGACACACAGAGACACACGGAGACACGGGGAAACAGAAGACACAGACACACAGAGACAAAATGAACGAGAGACACACAGAGACACAGAGACAACATGAACGAGAGACACAGAGACACGAGAGTCAGAGACACACTGACACACGAGGAAACAGAAGACACAGACACACAGAGACAAAATGAACGAGAAACACACAGACACACAGAGACAACATGAACGAGAGGCACAGAGACACGAGAGTCAGAGACACACTGACACCCGGGGAAACTGAAGACACGGACACACAGAGACAAAATGAACGAGAGACACACAGACACACAGAGACAACATGAACGAGAGACACACAGACACACAGAGACAACATGAACGAGAGACACAGAGACACGAGAGTCAGAGACACACTGACACACGCGCAAACTGAAGACACGGACACACAGAGACAAAATGAACGAGAGACACTGTCGAATGGGGGTGGTGCGCTGTCCTCGTGTTGACCTGCCGCTGACCTGATCATCTCATCTTGTCGAGTGTTCACCGCCCGGCATCTCTCTCCTTCCTTCTTCCCCGTCTCTCTTTTGCTCTCCTTTTTTACGATCAGTGGAAACAAGAAGATGCTCGGTGTAGTCGGCACTTTGCTTCGTTCATCATTTCGTAATTTTTTTTTTTAAATTAAACTTTGCTTTATGTAAACCCCCACCTCTCGCTCACTCTCTCGGTCACTCTTTCGCTCACCCTCTCGGTCTGCACGCAGCCCTTCTCGCAGTCCGACGGCCTCCGACGGGTAGCTCATATCAGCATGCAGAGCTCCCCGTCATCTGCCACCGAGCACACGGCGCTCCTCCATCGCCCACTGCTCCTTGAAGGCCGGCATGGCGTGGGTCAGCCGCGCATAGCCACCCCCTGGCTCCGACCAGAACGCGGAAGATGCCCAGGCTGCTCTCTCGGTTGTAATTAACTCTCGGTGTACAAAGCTAAAGATCTCCCGTATAGCCTTAACAGACTGTAGGGGCAAGCGCTGTTAGCGAGCACCTATGAAGGCCAGCACGGCACACGAGGGAGTGGGTGGCCAACACCACGCCCGGCCGCCTTTGTCTCCCTAGTGGCAATGTGTACACATCGCACCAGGTACTCATTTGAGGCTGAGTCGACCTAGGGGAGGCCCGGGACCGGTTCAGATAATCGTCACTGAGTGTTGGCCGTGAGCGAAAATTGAACCCGGGTGGTCAGGTTCGTAGCGCAGCGCGCTCACCGCTACACTACCGCTCCGCACACGCGCGTGTGTGTGTTGCCTTGTGTACATATTTCTCGGTCAGTGATATTCCTTGGAGTGGCTTGCCAGCGTGTTTTATCTATCTATATACTACATATATACTTCTTACCCTCGGCGATCTGAGACTTCGAAAAGCGTTGCTCCCAAAAATCAGCTACGCGGCGCATGTGGTGCTGCCGCTCGCGCTGCTGTGTCGTTCTCCCGCGTGTTCGTTCGGTACGATGTCCGACGTTTCGTTTGCCCGCGCTGGGAGCTTCTTCGGGTCAGTGTGGCGGGAGGAGAGAAGTAGGCAGCTAATGACATAGTCAGCCAGCGGAGAAAACAAAGACAAGCACGCACACGCACACACACCCAGACTGCATCCGCCACCAGCGGATATGCAGCGATCACATCGGCTCAGGTGCGCGAGCTGGATGGATTTGTTGGCGTCGCAGGAGCGTGGGAGACGATGACGGAGTCTGTCATCGAGCAGTGGATAGATCATGGCTGATGATGACGATGCTCTGGTGTGCAGTGGTATGGCAGTCATTGGCAGTGTTGCGCTAAAACCTCAGCCGATGAGTTCAGCTCATGCGCAGGGCTAGGTAAGCAGCGACAGCTTTGGAGAGGAGGCCTCCATCCAGCAGTGGGAACATCTCACGGCTCACGGCTCACGACGATAATCACGATGATATATCGGCCAATGCCGCATGCATATATGCAGCATCTATTATTCCAGAACGAACAGCTCCTCGACAACGCTGCCCTGCTGGGTTGGGGAGGGGAGAGGGGCAGAGGAGGGGGACGTGTTCGTCAAGGTGTGATTTAGCCGCGTTATAAACGACGCGATAACTCCGCTGATGTGACCAGGGGACACCAGCCGAGCGATTCTTTATGTCCCCGCAGCCCGGCGAGCGACAGATCACCTTGACTGTGCCCCCCGCTCTCTCTCGATAAGTCTGCTATCCCGAGCTGGGCTGAGCACCCCCCAGGAGGGGGGAGGGGGTGGGGGGTTAGCAACGTGGAATGGAAGAGACTGACTGTGAGAGGGAATAAAGCAAGTCCTCGTTTAACGTGGTAGATGCGTTCCTGAATAGCGCGGCGTGAAGCGAACAACGCGTTAAGCACTAAACAATTCCCCCCCCATGAATAGTCTAATCACGGAATAATGTATTAATAATTTAATAACGTTATAATACAGTATCATAATTATGTAATAACGATAACGTTTGGCGAGATACGATATCCGCATCTGCCACGGTTTGTGCAGCGGATGCGGTGTTAGCGTGGACCATGAGCTTCGTGGAAAATCAAATCCGCAGATCTTCTGCGTTGGGTCATTCAACTGGTTAGTGCGTGTTGGTGAAGGCGGGGGTCGTAGACGTTGCAGCAGAGGGTGCAGTACAACAATGGATGTTGCTGCCACTCCTCCCTTTGCACACACTGCAGCTCCCCGCAGCAGCCTACGACACCTGCTTTTTATTAAATCCTTTATATTAAGTTCACTTGCTTGCTTGCTTGCGCGCTTACGGCCGTGGAAATCTTTCGGTCGTTTTTTAACCCACTTCCCGTGATCCAATCGAGCTGACATTTTGCACACAGACTCGTTGTGCGTGACAATTTATTTTCGTGAAAATTTTTTCCAAAATTTTCCACTTTTTAGGATTTTTTTCATATTTAATTTAAAATACCAATGTGATAAAAATGAAACTCTTACTAAAGAAAAACAGAAATGAATAATACAATAAAACCAATGCACGCATATAAAGGATTTATAGTGAAAAACTTTGTTTTTACGAGTTAATTTTTTACACGCTTTTATTTAACTCACTCTGTTGTTGTTGTCGTTGTTGTTATATCCTCAAATCTTGTAGCTCAATTTTAACCCACTTCCCAATATGGTATCGACTGCAAACTTGGTATACTTATGTCATACTGATGACAAGACTATATTCTATCATAAAAAAATAAAAATATTTATTTTTAAACATTCTTCTTTATATGTTATGTTTCGGCTTGGGTCTAATTGTGCACGGTCAACTAATGTTGGTTGTAATTGGCCACGCTCCCTTACGTTATGGCAAGCTTCGGGGCCACTTCCTGGAGTCGTGGAGTTCTTCCATTACTGCAGTACATTCATGTTTACCATGTGACGATCGGTCTACTTTTTAGTACATTTCATGAAAGCGTGTTTAAAAAAAAGTTTTCAAAATATATATTATTGTGGACTCTGGTTGCACCTTCAACCGCTATCCAGGCCCAAACCTGCTGAGCCGGCTTGGGAATCAAGGGCCTCCACCGATCTGCGCACGTGGCGAGGTGAGCACGGTTGGCTGCGTACGGTGCGAAAGAAGTTCAAGCGTACACGCGTCGAGCCACATCGTCCAATGAGTGACCAACGCACGCATCTCACCCGTTCACACGTCACAGACCACGAGCTACACCGTCCAATCAGTGTCCAACGCACGCATCTCACCCGTACACATGTCACAGACCACGAGCCACATCGTCCAATCAGTGTCCAACGCACGCCTCTCACCCGTACACACGTCACAGACCACGAGCCACACCGTCCAATCAGTGTCCAACGCACGCATCTCACCCGTTCACACGTCACAGACCACGAGCCACACCGTCCAATGGGTGACCAACGCACGCATCTCACCCGTACACGCGTCACAAACCACGAGCCACACCGTCCAATGGGTGACCAACGCACGCATCTCACCCGTTCACACGTCACAGACCACGAGCCACACCGTCCAATGAGTGTCCAACGCACGCATCTCACCCGTACACGCGTCACAGACCACGAGCCACACCGTCCAATGAGTGACCAACGCACGCATCTCACCCGTTCACACGTCACAGACCACGAGCCACACCGTCCAATCAGTGTCCAATGCACGCATCTCACCCGTACACATGTCACAGACCACGAGCCACATCGTCCAATCAGTGTCCAACGCACGCCTCTCACCCGTACACACGTCACAGACCACGAGCCACACCGTCCAATCAGTGTCCAACGCACGCCTCTCACCCGTACACACGTCACAGACCACGAGCCACACCGTCCAATCAGTGTCCAACGCACGCCTCTCACCCGTACACATGTCACAGACCACGAGCCACATCGTCCAATCAGTGTCCAACGCACGCCTCTCACCCGTACACACGTCACAGACCACGAGCTACACCGTCCAATCAGTGTCCAACGCACGCATCATGCCCGTACACGCGTCACAGACCACGAGCCACACCGTCCAATGGGTGACCAACGCACGCATCTCACCCGTTCACACGTCACAAACCACGAGCCACACCGTCCAATGAGTGACCAACGCACGCCTCTCACCCGTACACGCGTCACAAACCACGAGCCACACCGTCCAATGGGTGACCAACGCACGCATCTCACCCGTTCACACGTCACAGACCACGAGCCACACCGTCCAATGAGTGTCCAACGCACGCATCTCACCCGTACACGCGTCACAGACCACGAGCCACACCGTCCAATCAGTGTCCAACGCACGCATCTCACCCGTACACGCGTCACAGACCATGAGCCATATCGTCCAATGAGTGACTGACGAGTCTAACTTGCTTGCTACCTTGGGAGTCGATGACTCCCAGCTGTCTTCACCTACCCTCCCCCACCACCATTGACCTGTGATGAACCCTCACGTTTTGAAATCGCCACACACGAGAAGGATGATGAGGATAATGCTAGTCAAGCTTCTGAGATTTGCTGAGATCGGGCGGTGATTTTGTATCGCACAGCTGGCTAGCAAGTAGGCCCCACAAACAAAACAAAAACCACAGAACACCGATTCGGAATGAGTTTACCTCTGGGTCAGAGCGTGGAGGCAACAATTCCAACTCTCAGCTATTACAATCCAGCAGCGTAGTGAGCGGTGGGTGGCTCCATGGGGTGCCTCCCCCCCCCCGTCCGTGGCCAAAGCTACGAGTTAGGCCCCCCACCTTGGCAACTACCATGAGACACGTTCACAGCCAACAGTGTACAATAACAACAACTTCCTTAAACCGCGGTTTAAATGTATTTTCACGAACATGCTTTCGCGTCGAATTCCAATTTCTGGGATATTAATTTCACGAGATACGCGTCAATTAAATTGCCCCTGAGCTGCAGTGCGCTGCCTTTTGTGAAACCGGAGCGCCCCTGCAGCGTTAAACGTTCGAGACCGTGAGTGTAACGACGATGTGATCAAGGGCAAGATAACCCGCGATATGTAACAGCCTGGGTGCGAACGTGCGAGACAAATGGAATATTGGGGCCCCACATGAACGATTAGCGCACCTGCTGAGCCGACGATGCCGTCACTCCGCCACTGAGCTTAAACCCCCCACTACCCGACACAGACAATCATTGTTCCGTAGCCACGTGATCTAACTCCTGCCGCACGTGCTAATAATTACGAATCGTAACATCATTCGTTAAAGGCACGGGTTGTGTTTCGAGCGTTAGAACGACGCGTTCACCCTGTGTGAGTGAGAAGGGTAGGGGAAGGGACATAATGGGAGGGGGGGGGCTCTCTCACCCCCCACACACCTCCTATCAGCTCTGTAACAGCTGGGTAAGTGTAACGTCCTGATTATGCTGCTCAAACAGCAGTCGTACCTCCCTGAGCCAGCTCCACCGTAATTGCAACCGGCTATGGGAGTCACACGCGTTTGCTTAACGATTCATCACGAGGAAGTCCACTATCCGGCAATGTCGCGTGGACACTTTCTCCCTGTGCCTACTGAGTTAAGGTTGAGGGGCAGATTTCTGTTTGAATGCTTCTCAAGGGGCTGCTGCCAGGGTCGGCGAGATGTTAACTACCTCGCCTGGTATGCAGGTGGTTCGTGGTTTCGATCCCGATCCTGACGCCTGCTGTATATTTGGAGTTTGCGTGTTCTCCCCGTGGTCGCGTGGATTTTTTTTCAGGGTTCTCCAGTTTTTCATATTGTGGAACGTGCGTTTGGGGTATTTGGTTGCTACAAATTCCACGTGATCACTTCGTTGTGGCCAGGTCGCTTCTGAAAAAAGCTACACAGCTTCGTGGGCTTTGACTTGTAAAATAACAATTGTTGTTTAGTTTATAGATTTAGTAATATGGGTAGCAAGCTGGCTGCACAAGCAATACACACATACACACGCAAGCTCCGTTACAGCATTTTTAAACACATTCCTGCTGAGGGAGCTGGTAGGAACGTTGGGTTGCTCGGTCAATGGCCAGGGTCAACGGCGGCGTGGTGTATTCCGCAAATATGCCCGACTTTGAGGGCGGGCACAAGCCGGCGTGAGTAGGTTAAACGTTGAGTTTTATAAGGGCACCACGGGGTGACCAGCCCCTCCCCACCCTCCCCACCCAGCCCCTCCCCACCCTCCCCTCTCCACCCAGCCCCACCCCTCCCATTTTTGGATGCACGACGGACGGACGGACGGACACAATAATCCCCTGTGGGCTAGTGTAACCAGGAGGTTCCTACCAGTAAGATTCAGTTGCAGATTGGTGCTTGACAATTAGATGTGCAGCCCTGTAATTGCTCGGTCATTCCACTGCTGGTGGAAGGGGTTCCACTCAAGAGGGAGTTTTTAGAGAACTCCTTGTCGAGACAATTTGGCTTCCTCTTCCACGCCGTTGGCAAAGATATCTCAGACGTGGCAGGAATAACGCAAACTTTACCTCCGCCACACACGGCTCGACTTACCGCCGGTGTAGCCACTCACACCGCTGGTTGGTCAGCGACGGCTGTGAGATTTAAGATCCACATCCCCCGCCCCCCCCCCCCGGAACCAATGATGCCAACGGGCGCACCGTGAGATCGAAGTGGCGATTGGCCAGATTGAGAATAAAAATCGTCGGTCTGAAGCCCACCCCCCCACACCCCCGTGTCTTTCGCGATGAAGATCGTGACGAATCGAGAAATGGGCGTGCAGAATCCGCACTAAGTCGTACAAACGTAATCACATGGACACAACAACAACAACAACAAGAAATACACCACCCAAAAAAACACATTTAAACCCTGGACGACTTTCAATTTTGGCCTCATAAAAGTGCTAAAAATAATTCTGCACACTCCGCAGCGATCGGACAGCGCCTTTAAATTAAGACGTGTGACGGCAGGGCGCCGAAATAATGGCGATAGAAAAAAAAAGTACGAATTATCACGACCGCGCTTGCCCTTATAACGCGATATTTACAAATCGTTGTGATCGCGAGATGCCCTGACGAGGAGCGATCGCCCTCCCGATACGACCCTGACCCTCTCACCCTCACCCCGACGCGGCTGCCCGCGAGGTGAGACGGGCCTTTAACGATGACAAGGTGGCTTTTTCACCCGGGGTTGTTATTTTTTCTTCCCTGCGCCCCACCCCCCTTCCACGCACCCCCCCCCCTTCGTCTCGTCAGTTCGCCGCCGATGTCCGACGTTTCGCTCACGCCTGCGCGCTGCGCGCGCGTGCGACCAGCGAGTCCTCTTTGGCTTTCGTCGGGGAAGAGGTTCTCAGCACGCGGAGCGGACATTTGGCTCGGCAGCTCCGGCGGTCGCGAGGCAGAGGTCGAGAGGTCGGCAAGGGGCGTGGTCAGAGTGCGGATCTTTTGACCTTCTGCCCGTCGCGTAAAAGTTCGCCGCGATTCGTTAGCGGTTGGTGTCGCATCGCAGCTTCGCTTTCCGAGACATTTTTTTCGTAGGGCTTTTGATCATCTTCGGAGGACACGCGGGAGGTAGTCAGAATATGTATTTCTACGTACTGGAGAAATCTGATGAGCTACTAAGCTCCGTTCCACAGATGTCCAGTATTCACAGTGTTCATAATCAACGTTTTTGGGTTTAGATCGCGTTATTTATAAATGTGTCATAACCCTCCACCACCCGACACGGCCAATCAGTAAAAAAGTGTCACGTTGACAAAAGACAATTAGTTCACTGCTTTAGCCCCACACCGGTGTGTTGAAGCGTGAAACCACAACAATTTACAATTTGAGTACGACGTTTCGCTGGTAATTGCATCCAGCATCATCGGGAAATTCGCCAGAATGGGAGACACAGCAGAGCCTGACCATTCTGGCGAATTGCCCGATGATGCTGGATGCAATTACCAGCGAAACGTCGTACTCAAATTGTAAATGTTGTGGTTTCACGCTTCAACACACTGGTGGGCTAAAGCTGTGAACTATTTGTCTTTTGTCAACGTGACACATTTTTACTGATTGGCCGTGTCGGGTGGTGGAGGGTTACGACACATTTATAAATAACGCGATCTAAACCCAAAAACGTTGATTATGAATAATATTGGTCGCGAAAGCCTGCTACGTGTTAAACTGATTCACAGTGCTGTCCAGCGATCAAGTCAAGCAACAGCTGGCCGCTCTTCTGATGTGCAGTCGCGCAAGGGCGCCGCGATCCTTGATGGTGCTAAACATCTGCCATCTAGAGGCGAACTATGGAGAAAGAGAGAGAGAGATAAATTTCGATTTAAAGCTTTCGTGACTGCAGGGATTCATCTTCTTGGTTCTTTCGGTAAAGTCACGTAGAAGGGAAATAATAAAATAATAAACATAAAACATAATAAAATAATTCTCACGACGTTTCGGTCACAAATCAAGCAGCCGTCCTCAGGTGAAAAACAGGGCTGTCAGAAAGACAGCGTCTGAATGTCTTTCCGACAGCCCTGTTCTTCACCTGAGGACGGCTGCTTGCGTTGTGGCCGAAACGTCGTGAGAATTATTTTATTATGTTTAATTTGTATTATTTTATTATTTCCCTTCTATGTGACTTTACCGAAATAACCAAGGAGAGAGAGAGAAATGTTACACGCAAGAGTACCAGCAGCATGTCCCCTCCACGTACACACACACGGCCCTTTAGCAATCCTGGGTGGTTCTGGATGGAGGGTTTTGACCACACCTCACCAAGCTGGCCAGTGCGCGTTGGTGAACGCATTCGCTGAGCACGTTCTGCTGCAATCACACTGGCATAGGCTGCAGAATGAGTCAAAATGCGTTTTACTCATTTCGCTATGGCCAAACAAATCGAGCTCTCGAGTCAAGAATTCTAGAAACTCGCTCTGGCGGAGGCCCCTTTCGATCAGCAGTGGTGCGACCAAGCACATCGCAGAGGCCCGTTACCTTCACCTATTTCGTCACCCAATGCAACAAAACAAAACAGTGGGGCCAAGTGAGACGTTCCTATCCAGGTCAGCACATCAGGGCGGACCGACCCGGGGGGAAAGGCCCTCGTCTCGGAGTTGGAGGTCAAAAAACCGGACGGTCCCTGGACTGTCGGTGACTAGGAAGCTCAGGCGCGCCAGATCACATGGTCACCCCCTACCTCGCCCCTCCCCCCCACCCCCAGCCCAGGTCATCGGTGGGGGGGAGCGGGAGTCAAGTCATTGTTTTTCCCCCAAGCTGAAATTCATCCGAGGATGGGATGACGACGTCTCCGGCATCTCGTAAAGAATCAGCGGAGCTCAACTCGCCGGCTGGTGCTGGCCCATTCTCCCTGGGAAATACTTCACCCGCTGCCGCAAAGCTTAAACAAGAGAGAGAGAGAGATTCTAGATTTGAAGCTTTCATAACTGCAAGGATTCATACTCTTAGTTTTTTTCGGTAAAGTCACGTAGGTAAAAAAAAATGAAATTAAAATTAATACAAATAAAATAATACAAATCACAACGTTTCGGAGGCAACACAAGTCTCCGTCATCAGGTGGGACCGTCATAGCCAGATTTGCTGTATCAGCATTTTTTTACCTACGTGACTTTACCGAAAAAACTAAGAGTAGAAAGAGAGAGAGAGCGAGCGAGCGAGAGGGATATAGAGGATGAAAGAGAGAATCAAACACGTCGGTTCGGCTGTCGTGCAGCGAACCTCACTCTCTCTCGTGTGCTACGCACCGCTGATGGAAACTCGAACAAGCGGGAAACAAAAACCCCGTTCGCTTACGAGGCGGACACAATCCGAAACAACAAAAACAGACGACTCTTATCGTCTCGAAACGAAAACGGTGTCGGCGAATGAGAACGCAAATGGGAGAGGTGGCTCAGAGGTTTAGAACGCTGAGCCAGGCACCCATGAGACCTTGGGTTCGAATCCAGGCGGCTGCCTGTGAATAATCCAGTTTTCTCAAGGTTGGTGAGTCGAACGTCGTCTGCTCGGTCATCAATCACTCTACATTAAGGCTATCGAATATATATTTTTAAAAATCCTGAACCGAATTTCGGCTAAATTCCACCTTCGAACAATTAACAACATCGGTTTGCGACGAACATTTGCTCTCGTATGGCAGAGCGGGCCGGAAGTGCTGCCCTTTAACTCGATGCGGACCAGGGGGTTTCCTTGCTGGGAGCTCGGAGGTAGCTCTTTGAGTTCCGCTTCTGTGCACCGTTCTCCAGCACAGTGACTTGCACGAATCTGCGAGAGTTACGGAGAGATTCCTCATCTTGTGACGCCGAGAGCAGAAATTGTATACAATTGTGTGTGTGTTGGGGCGGCGGGGGGAGGTAATTAACAGCGCAACGTATGTATTTATTGCAATTTAAAGCGCTCGGCATCCCATGCCACATATTTACGAACGGTTCTTTTAGCACCGTTTTTTTTATTGCCACGTGTTCAGAAAGCCTTCGATCAGTGTCACCGATTGTCCATTGGCAACGCAACTCTAAACAACAACAACAAATCCATTGGATATTGAGCCATCTTTTACGACAGGTCATCGCGTCTCCATGTTACAGGCAGACAGACAGACAGACACTCGGTCAGAGCCGACACGTGACCTCTCTCCACCCAAGCTGGAAAGCGTTCGACAAGCAAGGATACAGCCGCGGTGTAACGGCCAGCACGACTGGACTCGCGGTGCAGAGGTCGCCGGTTCGTTCTCGCATCTCGTAAGAATCTATCGCGGTAGGGCTGTCCATATGGGGGGTGGGGGCCCGGGGCGGTCGCTCCGATTCGCCGCACCTTAGGGATGGCATCATCGGGCCACGGCTCGCTAGCTCAGGAGTCGGCAAACTTGCGGCTCTGGAGCCGAATGAGACTCGTAAAGGACTTCTATATTTGAAGCCTTCGTGACTGCAAGGATTCATATTCTTAGTTCTTTCGGTAAAGTCACGTAGGTATAAAATGAAATTAAAATTAATAAAAAATTAAATAAAAATCACGACGTTTCGGAGGCAACACAAGTCTCATACGTGACTTTACCGAAAGAACTAAGAATATCTTAAAGGACTGCTTAGTGACATGTTTATTTACGTGTTCATTATTAAGGACCACCTTCTCGTATTCACCACGTGCATTGCGGCTCTTGAAACGTGTCGGTTTTGTTGTTGTTGTTGTTGTTTTACCGAATTCGAAAATAAATTTCTCTTCTCGTCATTTTGGTTGCATTAGCTCTTAATGCCCCCGTTCTCCCTGGGGGCAACACCGCTTGCTGCTGGTACCGCAACTCTTAGACAGAGAGCGAAAAAAACCAAGAGGAGAGAGACAGAGAGCGAGCGAGAGTGAGCGAGAGAGAGAGAAAAAAAACACACGCGTGATCAATCCAAAGCGCTCGGCATCCCACGCTGCTGACAAAGCCGTGTTCCACTTCTTTGCAGCCGGAACGCGAAGGAGCAGAGACCCGAGCGAGCGAGCGAGCAAGAAGCCTCCGCGTCGCCCCAGGGGAAGCCGCTCCGCAAATGAGTTGTTGCACGGCTAAAGCCCGTGAGAAGAGACTTTAAACGGAATAAAAATGCCATGTTACATATTCATAAATCAACGGTGGCTGTGGCGGGACACGCGCGCGCGCTCCGTCCTCAGTCACGGTGGCTCGGAGATGTTGACTCCCTTGCCTGGAGTGCAGGAGGTCGTGGGTTCGATCCCGACCCTGCAGCCTGCCTGCTGTATATTTGGGGTTTGCGTGTTCTCTCTTTCATCATCATCATCATCACGGTGGCTAAGAGATGTTAACTCCCTCGCCTGGTGTGCAGGAGGTCGTGGGTTCGATCCCGACCCTGACGCCTGCCTGCTGTATATTTGTGGTTTGCGTGTTCTCTCTTTCATCATCATCATCATCACGGTGGCTAGGAGATGTTAAACTCCCTCGCCTGGTATGCAGGAGGTCGTGGGTTCGATCCCGACCCTGGCGCATGCCTGCTGTATATTTGGGGTTTGCGTGTTCTCTCTTTCATCATCATCATCACGGTGGCTAGGAAATGTTAACTCCCTCGCCTGGTATGCAGGAGGTCGATCCTGACACCTGCCTGCTGTATATTTGGGGTTTGCGTGTTCCTCTCTTTCATCATCATCATCATCACGGTGGCTAGGAGATGTTAACGCCCTCGCCTGGTATGCAGGAGGTCGTGGGTTCGATCCCGACCCTGACGCCTGCTGTATATTTGGAATTTGCCCGTCTCTCTCTCTCTCTCTTACCCGTGGTCGGGTAGATTTTTATCCTGGTCCTCCGGGTTTCCCCTCTAAACGCACAGTGATGTTGATTCTAAATGTAGAGTCTTTTGTCTGCTATAAATGTCCACGCGATGATGATGAGTCCAACTTGGTCGAGCGATCATTTCGTGGAAGGCCAGGTCGCTTCTGCCAAAAAAAAGAAGAGATGCGTAGCTCAGTGGGGGCCTTACCTGGTTAAGTAAAAAAAAAATACAGAAACAAACTATTAAAACATTTAGTTAATAGTTAAAAGGAAGACACCCCCCCCCCCGTCCGGCAAGCAGCGAGCCCTGCCTTTGTCACGCATGGCACGAACAGAACCGCAGCGGAGAGAAATGTGGACATGCGCCTTGTTTGTTTCTGTTTGTTTGTTTGAAGTTGATTTCGTTCTAGCAGGCGAGGACAGCTCAAGGGAGCTGGGATGAAGAGGAGTGTTCGCGTGAGAGGGAGTGGCACTTCACGGCGCATTCGTCTGCCAGTGTCGGAGCGTCAATGTTAGCTGCTGTTGCTGTGTGTGTAATTTGGGCAAAGTCCCATCAGGTGAGCTCCTCCGGCAGGCAAGGCTGCGGTGGCTGGGTCATGTAGCCCGCATGCCCAGCTACTGCATGCCTTAACAGCTTTTGTTCGGCCGGATCGAGGGGGCTAAACGGGCGCGGCACGGGCTAGAGAAGAGACTGAGTGATGTGGTACAGGAGGACGTGGAGCTGAGTGGACTTGCCGATTACTGGTACCAGGGGTGTCAAGATCGGCCTCTGTGGAGGAGGCTCGTGCTACTGGGCAGTTGGAGGCAGTCGCTCTCCAACAACGGAGGAGCGACGCTCACAACAACGAGCGGAGCGCCGGGTGGCTAAAGCACAGCAAGTTGGTACAGTAGTGGGCACAGGTGGTGCATCAGCCAGTTATCTCGGTCATCTCAGTCAGTCGACCTGTGGCACCTGAGTCTGCCCCGTGACCTCCTGCCAGCGGGCGTTCGACACTTCACATGGCCTCAAGGTGCACATGGCCTGGCACAAGCGTCGTGGTGACGGCACCGCCACTTAGTGGCGAATGGCGGTTGTTGTTGTAATGGGGGAGCGGTAGTGTAGCGGTTAGCGCTACACTGCGCTATGAACCCGGCGACCCGAGTTCGATTCCCGCTCACGGCCAACACCAGTGGCGATTGTTTGAACCGGTCCTTGGCCTCCCCTACGTCGACTCAGCCTCAAATGAGTTACCTGGTGCGATGTGTGAGCATTTCCACTAGGGAGACAAAGGCGGTCGGGCGTGGTGCTGGCCAACCGCCCCCTCGTCTACGGTTCCGGTCTTCATAGGCGCTCGCTAACAGCACTTGCCCCAACAGTCTTTTAAGGCTATGCGGGGGATCTTTGTATTTGTATAATCCACATCGAGTCATTTCCGTGGGAATTTTTTTGGGGGAATTTGGCAAATGTGGAGGCACACGACGGCACATGACCGCCTGCTCTTGCGAATGACATCACGGGATCTTTAACGTCCACTGTGAGTGAATAACTGTTATCAAGTGGCGGTGGGGGGGATATTGATCGGGATGGGAGGAATGGAACGTGCATTCATGGACCACGCTCTTTCGCAGAGAACTTGGGCAACGTGAGTCTGGCTTGCGCGATGATGTTTGTTAACGACGCGCTAAAGTGACGAGGTCTCATCCAACAACAACAACAGAAACTCACCACACACGCAGCCCCGAAGCTCGCACTCGAATCCCATAATGCACTGGGGCTCGCCAGGAGGTCTGAGCCGGACCCAAGGGGCAATTACTGCTGCCCGCTTCTGTGCGCTCTGAGCCCGTCACGCAGCACGCACCCCCCCTTGCCCCCCCCCCTACCCCAGGTCCTATTCCCATGGCGATCGCACCTCATCCATGGCCTCATCTCCACCACTTTCTCGGTCCTCTTGCCACTGATCGCCCCCCCCGCGCCGCCCTGCCAACCCCAACCCACCTCTATGCCCCCCCCCTACTCCACCTCGCCTGCACCCCCCCCCCCCCCAGCCGGCTGATGAATGTCCCCTCCAACTCCTGTCCTCTTCCGCCTCCCGTGCTCCCTAACTCATTTGTCTGGCCTCCCTAAAAACCAACCTCCTGTCAACAGCGCCCACCGCCTTAGAGCGCACGGACACGCACACACATCCACACACACGTGCACACACACACACGCACGTGCACACACACGTGCACACACACACACGCACGTGCACACACACACACGCACGTGCACACACACGTGCACACACACACACGCACGTGCACACATCCACACACACGTGCACACACACACACGCACGTGCACACACACGTGCACACACACACCACGTGCACAACAACAGCAGCAGCAGCAGCAGCCTCCATTCGCCACGAACTATTTTCTTTATTTTGTTTTACCAGGCAAGGCCCCACTGAGCTGTAGAGTTGTTTTTTTCAGAAGCGAACTGGCTATCACAAAATGACAGCTCAACGAAGTTGGCTCTCATCATCAGCATTATCGTGCTGACATTCATAGCAGCCAAATACTCTAAACGTGCGATGTTGATTCTAAATTTGGAGGGGAAAACCGGAGGACCCGGAGTAAAATCCACGCGACCACGGAGAGAGAGAGAGGAAAGACACGCAAACTCCAAAGATACAGCAGGCGTCAGGGTTTGGATCAAACCCACGGTCTCCTGCATAACAGGCGAGCGAGTTAACATCTCACCACCGTGGCGCCACGAAATGGTGGTGACGTTACCACAGCGTTTGTGCCAGGCTAAGTGCACTCCGAGGCCACATGAAGTGTCGAAGACTCGCTGTTGGCAGGAGGTCACTGGGACAGACCCAGATGCTATTGATTGACAGACTGAGATGACTGGCAGATGGACCAGCTGTGCCCTCTATTGTGCACACTTTCATCACTTTATCGGCCCGGCGCTACGCTCGTTGTTGTGAGCGTTCTTTATTCCGCGCCAAGCATCTTCAGGACAAAATCCGGCAAAACCCAGAACGAGTTTGTGGTAAGATCCGACGAGATTCGGTGCGAGTGAGATCTTTCACACTAGAACAACGCTGTTGTGTGGATGTATGTATGTATGCTGAACTTCTTTCGTACCATACGTAGCCAACCGTGCTAATCGGAGGTGGGGCGAAAGGACAACAAACTAAACACCAAAAGCAGCTCGCAAGAAATACGTTTTCCATCTGGATGATTTCAAAGTGCATAGCTCCAGTTGTTTCCGAATATCGGAAGGAAGAGCGTTCCAGACGGCCGCAGAGGCGCATCTGAACGCGCGCGATGCGGTGACTCTCCTTGTCCGATGTCCGGCCAAAAACACGCCGTTGCTTCGAAGACAACCGGAGTTCGCCTGATGGCGTGTTGTGCCTCCCCGTGACGAGATCGGCGAGATATTTGTGGTTCATTTGTGGCAAGTTCATTCTGTGGCAAGACATTTGCCGCAAAATGAAATCGTCCAGGGACAGTTGGAGTGAGTGGGAGTGAGGAGGAGGAGGAGGAGGGGAGGTAGGAGCGGTGGGCCCCCTAAGACCACGACGGGCCAAATGTGGCCTTGACAGTGGCGCAAGGGGTAGCGACGTAACCCTCTAAAAGCAGCCGCACTTGTTGGTTGTGCGACGGGCGCGTGTGGCAATGATGGGTGGAGGTGGCGGGCGGGCGGGGGGGTGGAGGGACCAGTGGCTGCATTAGGGGGGGGGGGGGTGGAGGGACCAGTGGCTGCATTAGCGCCACCAAATCAACGCTGTCCAACCGCCCCGGCTCCCCGCGGGCGCGCTCGGGGCTTTTAGTGGTGACTATATCGGGCTCGCATTATCACGGCGGACCCCGCGGGAAGGGCCGTGGGCTCAGGCCGAGTGGACCAGGCTGCATTGTCCGCTCGTTCAGCCACCCTCCCCCCACCCACTCCCCCCCCCCCCCCACTGGCTCTCTCTTTTCTATCTTCTCTCTCTCTCTCTCGCTCTCCCAGTGGCGCGGAGATGCATGCCCACGGAGAGAGAGAGAGAAAGAGGAAAGAGAGGCGGGTAAGGGTTGCCACCTCCTCTGAGCTGCATGTAACGAAACTGAGAAAAATCTTTGTCGGGACACCGCATCGGAAGAAGGACGCGCACCCTATCACATCACGATAGAGATCAGCAGAGCTGCGTTTTGTCTGCACGCACAAATGGAAACAACGTTTTAGTCCATGGGCCTCTAACGGCTGTCCGGCACCAACAGGCAGAGGTGGGACAAAGTCATTGTCATGCAAGTCCAAGTCGAGTCTGAAGTCATCAAATTCATGACTCGAGTCTGACTCGAGTCCAAGTCACATGACTCGAGTCCACACCTCAGAGGTGGGACAAAGTCATTGTCATGCAAGTCCAAGTCGAGTCTGAAGTCATCAAATTCATGACTCGAGTCTGACTCGAGTCCAAGTCACATGACTCGAGTCCACACCTCTGCCAACAGGTGCATTGAAAAATGTTGATACTCCGACTGATGCTCCTACTGTTGTGGAGTGACTCATGCAGCTAGCTATGGCTGCAGAGTTTGGTAGTACATGTTGTTTATTGTGAAAATTCGGGCACAGTTCCTATGACCACTGTTTCATTGCTTTTATGGTTTATTTTGGTGATTTTCTAAAAGTTTTTTGGTTTGGTCATGTTTGTTTGTTGTAGCACAGAGTTAGACTGATGGCCTTAATCTAAGTTGTCTTGTGGTTGTTGTTGTTGTTTGACTTGCATCCCACTGGGATATTTGCACAGGGTTGGTGTACGGTGATTTTTCTGTAATATTTTACTGTCTTTTCTTGAATTTTCTGTTTGCACTTAGTCAATTTAAGATGTTTTCTTGTTCATCTTTGTTTGTTTGTTGCGGTTGCACCCGATTCAAGAGCCGAATGGCTCACAGGGCTATACCTAATAAATGAAATTTGAACATCGTCAGGCAGCAGTTGTTAAGGCGAACAAACTCCGGGGCGGTTTTGACATTCTGGGACTCATCAGCAAAGTCGCGCCTCGATAAACACCTTGCTGCTGAATCTTGCCACATTGTTGTTGGCAAGAGCACTGCCGATGAACTGTGGGGCCCGATTCAACGCAATGAGGAATCGCGCGCGCAGACTCAATATGCGTTGCCGTGGGTGGATTATGGGTGAAAGCAAATGCGGCAACACCCGGTTAACGTCGGGGGATGCGTTCCTGAAACGCGCGACGGTGAATATCGAAACGACGTTAAACAAAGCGACGTGCAGGGTAGGTGGTGGTGGTGGTGGTGGCGGTGGCTAAGAGGCGACGGATAACGAGACAGAGCGAATGATGATGTCAGCGGCGGTGTTCGTAAATGACGACGTATTCACGAAACGACGTGAAAGGGGCAAAGACGTATATTGGGGTGTAACTTTACAAGCTGAATTCCGTTCTCTGTCTGCACAAACAGAGCACACAATATGTGTTAGCCTATCAGCCCCGTGCATGTCACAACCATTTATCACCCAGCGTGTCAATCCATCGCCCTGAGTGGTAAATTATCATCACCATTGTTATTATTATTATTGTTCGTTAGGCAACTAATACAAGAAGCCGAGACTTGGAATGTCCCCGGGAAGACCGAGACCGAGGGCTCTCCCAGGGACAGCAAGCCGCCTCAACAAGAGAACGGTTCCGGTGTAACAGGCCGTAGTATACCCGGGGTTAAAAAGGCCTCGGCTAGATTATACCCGGGTATATAATGGCCTAGGCCAATTTTTACTCTGGGGTATATTATGGCCTAGGACAAATTATACCCCCATCATAGTAATAGTGTTGGGCGATATACACATGCATTACTACATTTGTACAACATTTTATTTAAAACTGTAAACACATAGACTTTGATTGCTTCAACCTGAAAAACTTCACCTAAACTTAACCCTATTCCCTAACCCTAATCTTAACCTTATCCCTTACCCTAAAAATGCTACAATGGATAAAATTGAGATTCTTACTTCCATGTATACGCTTTTTAGATATCGATTGAAGTTCGTTTGAACTTTCACACGGGGCATTTTCTAGCCTGGAGGGGGTGTATGGTCTGGCCCAGTCTAGTTTAAACCCCCGGGGGTATCGTTTAGCCTAGGACACTTTATCCACCCAGGTATACTCTGTCCTGGGCCACACTCTACCCGGGTTTAATCGGGGCAGGCGTTATTTTAGCCTGTTACACCGGGACAATCCAGGACGGGTGGCAACCCCCAGCGGCGGTTGTCACAATCGTGCCCCCACCCCCTCTCCATCTCCCCAGCCCCTCCGCTACGTTAGTTTTCCGTCCCTTAAACTCGAGGTTACAGGCGAGGGGGGTGGTGGGGTGGGGGTGGGGGGGGGTGTGGGGTGGTGGGGTGTGGGGTGTGGGGTGGGGGGTGGGGGGTGGTGGGGTGTGGGGTGGTGGGGTGTGGGGTGGTGGGGTGTGGGGTGGTGGGGTGGTGGGGTGTGGGGTGGTGGGGTGTGGGGTGGTGGGGTGTGGGGTGGTGGGGTGGTGGGTGGTGGGGTGTGGGGTGGTGGGGTGGTGGGGTGTGGGGTGTGGGGTGGTGGGGTGTGGGGTGGTGAGGTGTGGGGTGGTGGGGGAGGCGTTCGCCAAAACTCTCTGGGCCGAGCACCGCGCGGCGTGCCTGGGATTCCTGGGGGTGAAGTGAAAATGCCGCCCGCGTCTTTAGGGCACCCGAAAGCGAGCGGGGAGCAATAACGAGGCCAGGAGAGTCACGGCGAACGAGCGAGCCACGTGGCCACAGATCGGAACGGAATGCAAACACGGCAACGCTCGCTGTCCCTCGCTCGCTCGCTCTCTCGCTCGCTCTCTCGCTCGCTCTCTCTCTCTTCGTTTTTTACGATCAGAGGAAACAAGAAGATGTTCGGTGTGGTCGGCACTTTGCTTCGTTCATCATTTCGTTTTTTTAATGCTTTGCTTTATGTGCCCCCCCCCCTTTTAAATGAAATATTTCATGAAAGAGTTCACGCTCTGCTCTCCTTACCCATTTCCCTCTCTCTCTACCCCCCCTCTCTCTACCCCCCCTCTCTCTACCCCCCCCTCTCTCTCTACCCCCTCTCTCCCTACTCCATGTCTATGTTACCCCGATGTTTTTATGTAATATTTGTAAAACATTTCTTTTTTACTACGACAAGTGCTGCATCTGCACCCAGCCCTTCTCGCAGTCTTACAGCCTCCGACGTGTAGCTCATATCTGCCACCGAGCACACGGCCTCCTCCAGTGCCTCGCTCGCTCTCTCTTATCCCTCTCGCTCGCTCTCTCTTCTCCCTCCCTCTCGCTCGCTCTCTCTTATCCCTCTCGCTCGCTCGCTCTTCTCCCTCCCTCGCTCTCGCTCTCTCTCTCTCTCTCGGCCCCTCGCTCTCTCTCGGTCAGTCCATGAGCTCAGGTCAGATATTTCACCCAATGTCGTTACGTGGCCAGAAAACGATGAATTGTGCGGTTGGCTACGTAGGGTGCGAAATAAGTTCAACACGTAGAATACATCGGCACTTCTGGAAGGTTCGCCAATCTCTCTCGGTGGTATCTCCATCGTCGTCCACCGCGCGGTGTCTCTGTGCGGTTTTGGTTTAGTTTAGTTTTGCTGTCGTTTAAAATCTAAACAAAAGTTCGGTCGCTCACTGCGCAACAGAGACACGCACGAAACGCGACGCAGGAAAAAACAGTGCCCAGCCTAAAACGTGGGGAGGCAGTAAGTGAACGTGATGATGATTCATGTGGCAATAACGCGCGCGTTTGTATCTACCGTCTAAAGCTGTGCAGTTAAGGTGTGGGGGGAAGGGGGGGGGCGAGTGACCCCTGACCTCCCGCTGTCCTCCTCCTGCTCCCAGATAACACGGAGGCTGATGAGCTGCAGACCGCTCGCGCGGCTGATGCAGCGGTGGTCGTGGCGCGCCTCTCCAAAATCCGTCGATTGTAACGAAGCGAGAGCGAGCGAGAGAAGAGAGTGGCGGAGGGGGCTTGCGAACGATCACGGCGCGTGGCACGCGTCGAGTCGTGAGATTCGATCATTTGTTCTTGAGATTCGTGCAAACGCGAGACCCCAGAGGGTGTCAGACAACGTACGGTTCCGATGTTGCGTAGTAGTCGTAGGCTTTCGCGAGCCGATATTATCCATAATAGAGGGGCGGTGATCAACACACAAAAAAGAAAACAAGCGTCTAATCTTCCATACTCTTTGGTTCTTTCTGTAAAGTCACGTAGGTATAAAATAAAATAAATCACTTCCTACGTGACTTTACTGAAAGAACCAAAGGGTATGGATTCCTGCAGTCACGAAAGCTTCAAGTCAAGATCTAATCTTCTATTGTGAAGCTGAATCGTCACAATCGGGGCTTAATCTAACACTTCAACATTTTGCCGAAACGCTGCTAGGTTGATCTGCAATAGGGATCATTGACAATAGGCACCACCACTTGCCTATCCATAGTAATCATATTATTGTACCTTATATTCCCATAATCCTATCAACAGGATTAGGACAAAATACAGTTCCATGGATGTGGCTGGGTGGCGAAATTATTCCCGGAACAGCGTTCCGGACTGTTCTGGCTGAAATGAAGCGATGGTGACAATTATTCACATTGAAGTCAAATATTATATTCTGCAATAATGGTACATTTCGCTTTGCATAAGACGATCAATAGAAAGCTTATGCTCGTGATGGTACACACGCACACACACACAGCCGTAGAATTTGTATTATTTCCATCTGAAACGGGCAGCACAGACAGGAGAATACAATGACAGGTAAACGATCACTAATAAGGTTTTTTCCATTTTTTCTGGCAACAAAACTGACACCTTTTGCAAGGAATCATGTTTACATTAACCCCAATACTTGCAGTCAAACGCAAACAAAAAACAATACTCTGATAATTTATGCATTGTCCTTGAAACTGATTGGTCCACACCAGAGACAGCTTTCTTTAGAGCCTAGTCTCATATGGTGTTCGACCAGATGACGCCAAAAGGCGCACAGTTCAAAGACAATGCATTATCAGAGTAATGCGAGCTCGGGGTGAGCAGCTACATCATGGGACCTCCTTTGCCAATACCAAAATATACTAATAGGGGTTTTCCCCTTTTTTTGGCAACAAAACTGACACCTTTTGCAAGGAATCATATTTACATTAACCACAATACTTGCAGTCAGGTAAACGATCAGTTGTCGAGTCGAACAACGACTCCCGAATCGCGACACTCCATTGAATTCAGAGGAAAGCAGAAGAGGCGTCGCATGCTGTTTGGAGAATGTTAAACTTCAGTACTTGGACGAGAATACTGCAGTACAAACGAGGACGCATAACGCAAATAACCATCTCAGGCATGGCGATGGTTGTATGGGGTCGCATTTAGGGCAAAGCACAAAAGTGCTCGCCGCAAATGCGACCACAATACCTCGCTAATCTCGTCAAGGAGCATAGACCAGCGGGCCTTTGGCTAGGCCATCGAACAAAGGCGGTCATCGGCATCGCGCGCTTTCAGATTGCGCTTCTGGGGCAGTCTGGAACGCTCTTCCTTGCGAGATTAGGAAGCCGCTGGAGTTTTGGACTTTTAAATCATCTCGAGATTTAAAAGCAACTTCAGTGGAACTGCTTTTTTTAGTAGTTTGTTTTACTTCCCACCGCACCTCCGATTAGCGCGGTTGGCTACGAACGGTGAGAAAGAAGCTCACACGTGCGTACGTAATCGAATCTCGGAGGTAACGGTGGGGATGACGCGGGTCCGTGGCTGTGACGCGCGTTCGTGCGCACGTGACCGCATACATGGGCCACGTGGCACGAGCCGAGCCCAAGCGGAATTAACGAACGCCGCTCGACGCTGTGGCCTTTAAAACATTTAAACAAAGAAATACATCGGAGACGAGGTTTTCTGGAAAGGATTAACGGGGCAGCAACTAATAATTAGCTTAACTCTGTGAACAAAAAAAGATAACATTTACTGAAATAAACATTTGTAAAATTTTATTTTACCAGGTAAGGCCCACAGAACTATCTAGAACTTGTTTGAGATGCGGCCTGGCTATCTCAAATGATAGTTCCACGAAGTTGCCTCTCATCACGTGGACATTTCTAGAGGCCAAATCATCTAAAAGGGGCGATGTCGATTTCTAAACGTGGAGGGGAAAAAAAACCGGAGGAGCCGGAGAAAAATCCACGCGACCACGGAGAGAGAGAGAGAAACGCAACCTCCAAATATACAGCAGGCGTTAGGGCCGGTATCCAACACCACGAACTCCCGTATACCAGTCGAGGTAGCTAGCATCCTCGCCACCGCGTGGCATGACAGACATGCGTCTTCGAATCTCGCTCAGATGGTGCGAGGCGCTTTGCCACAAATTGTCACGCGAACCCAACAACGGCGTGGGAGACCCTCCCTCCCCCCACCACCACCACACACAAAAAGAACAACAGCGGCAAACCGAGGCGGATAAAAACCCAGAGACCCGCGACAAAACTGCGTGGAGCGCGCGCCCATAAGTCATTGTCAAAGTGGCTGCCCGCCCCATACATCTCAACGCGCGGTCAACGCCGAATTTTTTGGGGGAGGGGGTAAGGACACTCAATCTCGTTGCCTCAAGCGCTGCCCACCCATTACACATGGGATTGACCCCCCCCCACTCCCCACTCGCCCCCCTCTTCTCTAAGAGTCTCTCGCGCGCTAATCCAGTCGGCTGCTGCGTGACCTTCGACCTCATGGGGAGTCCACCCTGGGCTCGTGAAGAGGGGACGGCACCAGGGGCGAGCCCAGTCGGGTCCACTCCGCCGGCAAGTCGCCCAGTGGCACGGAGAGCGGTGGGTAGGGGGGGGGCGTGAGCTGGGGGGGGGGGATGTCTCTACTCCCCATTCATCTTCAAACGATTGGCTTTAAAAGGGAGACGGCGAGGCGAGAAAGAGAGAGAGAGAAAAAAACAAGCCGGTGTTGCCAGTCTATTAAGGGAGCCTCCGTGGAGTCGGAGGGAGACGCGACACAAAACAAGCTATGGTTGCCGTACCGATGTATTCAGGGAAGCTCCTCCTGTGTGCCAGCCCTGTAGGGTTAGAAGGAGACGCAAGGCAAAACAAGCCGGCGTTGCCAGTCTATTAAGGGAGCCTCTGCAGAGTTGGAGGGAGACGCAATACAAACAAGCTGGGCGCGCCGGCCTATTAAGGGAGCCTCTGTCCTGTCTGGGAATCGGGGGAATTCGACTGCCCACACGCAAACACCAGAAACGCGCACTGATATGTCGGGAAACGTTAGCTTGCTTCGGGGCGATGTATGCTCCGTATTGTGATTGGCCGAATTCGTGTTTGTTGTCGTTTGACTTTCCATCGCTTTGTTTGAGTTTTCACGGCAATAATAAACAATTGAACAAAACATCAACCTGAACCTATATTCAACACTGCCATTGGCCACATCAGTATAATGTTTGTACCACGAAGAAGGGCCATTGCCCAAAACGTCGCCTATTATGTATTTGACACGATATATATAGTTTGCCTGTGAAGGCCACAATGTTCCACGTGATGTATGTGTTGAGACATTTTTTATTAAAAAAGTCTATTTAATTAAGTAGAACGTGTTGTCTATATTTATTTAAAGTTGCGCATTTTCATGTGACGTCACATTTCTCACCCCCCCCCCCCTCGTCACACATCGTCACAAACGCCTGACTAGCCCCCCCCCAGGTGCGTGACGTCATTTATGGACGGCCCCTTAAGAAGAACCCACCGCTCTATACGTACCTGTTTCATTTCCTGCCCCTCCCCCACCCCCCCACCGCCACACACGGTTCATACCGCAACTCATGGGGGCTCCGGACCGATTCTGATTGACAGCAGGAAGTGAAGTTTCAAACCGCGACCCAAATTCATCGCACGAAGCGTGGCAGCGGGGCGCCCATCCGCGTGCGATCGCGGCAAAAAAAAAATGGGAAGACTGCGCGCATAGGCGAATCTTCCAGACCTCCTCGTACAACGTCGTCACCCGCATTTAACGTCGCCGTTCGCGGCCGGCGAAACGTCGGTTTTGACAACGTCGGCGAAGCTTTCGTGGGCGAGTGAGTCGCACGCGCAAACTTTTTTTTTTCGGGCGAAAACTACTTTTGGGGCGAGAATGAAACCTCGGGGACCACCCATCACCCCCCCCCCCTCCTCAGTTTTGCAAGTTCAGGAGGGGGCCCACCAAATATCGCACGAGTCGATCACTTACAGGGGTCAAGGTGGAGCCCCGCTATTGGTCGCCACCGCCGCCGTGGAAGGGCATCCGCAGGACGACGCTGTAGTGGTCCACCCGCCCCCCTCTAAGGGTGTATTTGGCCTACTCTTCAACGTTGTCCAAATCGTCTTGGGGAAGAGGTGGGGGTAGTGACGGGCACACCTTGCACGACCACGCGCGGTCTGCCGATCGACCGTAGTTTTTATCTAAATGACATAATCGTTTTACATTTTTTTTCACGATTATTAAACAAGATGCACGTGAAATTCGAGTTGTCGCTCTGCCTCTACATATTAGCCATGGCAAAGAGGAAGAAGAAAAAAGCAGAAGGAGGGGGAGTAGGAGATTGAACGAGAGTCCGGTAAAGAGCGCGAGCGACGTGGAGCTTGGGAGGGCCGTGCCAAGACATCCCGCGAGCGACAAACCCGTAGCCACGTGCGCTTGGGACCGGGACACGTGACCGGGCACCGGCCGCTCAAACCCAACCAGGGGCAACGATTTTGGAAGGTGGCATTTTTTTTGAAGGGAAAGGCATGACGAGGGAAGAAGGGTTTGCCGATCGACTGCCAACGCGACAGATTTGCTGAAACGTCTCACAAAATAAGCAGTTGGACCTATCGTGAAGAGCCCAGCGGTGCAAACCGATAAAATGAAATCGCAGCCGGTGTGAACATCGTCTGACGCGGTGTATTTCGCGAGAAATTGACCGAATTAAGACGGCAAATCTCTCCAAGATCTCTGCTCTCCCCCCCACTCCCCCCCTAAGCTTCTGCCGGAATGTAAAATCAGCTGTGTGTGGCGGTTCTTGTCTTGGCAACAGCGACGAAAAAAAAAACATGGAAATTTAATCTAATTACGTCGGCACAACCGCAGGTTTCCTATCGGTTGCGCTCACGCTGTTCCAAAAGCCCCAAGTGCCCCCCTGTCTTTCTCCCACCTCACATCCTCTGCTCGGCCTCGTCCACCTCACGCGGCCACACTCGAACGTAATATCATTTGGCGAAAAGTTAATATAATCGTTTTTTCGGGGCCGGTTCCGCCGGCTATAATGAGTCCTTCAGTAGTGGCGACGACAGAAAGAAAATGCTTTATCTGGAGTGTGCAGCCGGCGATGAAAACGCCGACACTCGAAACTCGGCCACCATCCCGGCCCCTTCCCTCGCGAACCCACACAGCCTCGGCCATCCACGGCCACTCACGCACAAAGATAAAGGCAAAGTTCCCCCACAACCTTTTTTTTTCAATCTCGCCCAGGTTGTTGTTGGGGGGAGGGGAGGGGGGCAAGTGCTCGTTAAACGAGCACGCACGATGGAAGGTCAGCACGGCACACGATGATGATTGGTGCTGGATAAAAAAAAAAGAAAGCGTAGTACCGACGGTTACTCGCTTAAGGCTGAGTGGACCCAGAGGAAGCCCAGAGCTGGTTGTCACATCACTTTGCCACCAACGCGGAAAGTAAAGTTGGTAGCGCAGCGCGCTAACTACTGCGCCACCGCTCACCCTACGCAAAGGCCCTCCGTTATAGCTTTCGCGGAATTATGGCAAGTGCTGTTAGCGAGCAGCTGTGAAAGGCCGGCACGGCACAAGTGGGGATGGGTAGCCAGCACCACGCCCCGTCGCCTTTGTCTCCATTGGGGCGATGCTTTCTGAACACCGCACGAGGTACTCACTTGAGATTTTGAGATTGAGTCGACCTAGGGAAGCCACAGGACTGTGGTTCAGATATAGACGGGAATAGAATCTCTGTTTCTGTGTGAATCTTTGGGTGCCTGTGTGAGTCACTGTGTTTCTCTCTGTGTATGAGTCTGTGGATCTCTGTGTGAGTCTGTGGATCACCGTGTGAGTCTTTGTGTCGCTCTCTGTGTGAGTCTGTGGATCTCTGTGTGACTCTTTGTGTCTCTCTCTCTGTGTGAGTCTGTGGATCTATGTGTGAGTCTCTGTGTCTCTCTCTGTGTGAGTCCGTGGATCTCCGTGTGAGTCTCTGTGTCTCTCTGTGTGAGTCTGTGGATTTCTGTGTGAGTCTGTTGATCTCTGTGTGAGTCTCTGTGTCTCTCTCTGTGTGAGTCTGTGGATCTCTGTGTGAGTCTCTGTGTCTCTCTCTGTGTGAGTCTGTGGATCTCTGTGTGAGTTTCTGTGTCTCTCTCTCTGTGTGAGTCTGTGGATATCTGTGTGAGTCTCTGTGGTTCTCTCTGTATGAGTCTGTGGATCTCTGCGAGTCCATGGATCTCTGTGTGAGTCTATGTGTCTCTCTGTGTGAGTCCATGTGTATCTCTCTGTGTGAGTCTGTGGGTCTCTGTGTGAGTCTCTGTGTTTCTCTCTGTGTGAGTCTGTGGATCTCTGCGAGTCCATGGATCTCCGTGTGAGTCTTTGTGTCTCTCTCTGTGTGAGTCCGTGGATCTCTGTGTGAGTCTCTGTGTCTCTCTGTGTGAGTCTGTGGATCTCCGTGTGAGTCTCTGTGTCTCTCTCTGTGTGAGTACATGGATCTCTGTGTGAGTCTCTGTATCTCTCTGTGTGAGTCTGTGGATCTCTGCGAGTACATGGATCTCCGCGTGAGTCTCTGTGTGTCTCTCTCTCTGTGAGTCTACGGGGTCTCTAACCTCCAGAGCCCTTGTCACGGCATCTTCTTTGCCTCTTCTCAACGCGCGCCCCGGTTGGCTACGTACGGTGTGCAAGAAGTTCAACATACACACGCACGTGCCCAGATCATCCGAGTATCGCCTCCCTGGCCTCCAGAATATTAGTGACACCCCCCCATCCCCTGCTAAAACTCTCAACTCTTTAATTCCTCCTCTTTCTCCCGACAGGTAATAATTCCCATCATCCATCTGAGCATTCTCAACATCTCTCCTCTCTCTCTTCTCTCTCGACGTGTAAATTTTGCGTCGTCACTTCAGGGCGCACTTAGCGCGCTGTAAATTGTACAAGTCTCTCACGATTTTTTTTGCTGTTTGTGAACTTTAAAAGCCACCGCTGTCATTTTTGGTGTTTCCCCTGGAATGAGTAGGAGAGGCGGTGCCCTCCCGCCGTGAGCAGCAGATGAGTAAGCGTTCGAGTAAGTTTTATAGGATTTATTGACTTAGGAGGCAGGCGCCGGCAGTATTCATACATCACGCCTCTCGTCGGGATTTAATGTTCTGCGGTAATAGCTCCTAAATTAGTCTATGATTGTATCAACGACACAGACCACTGAAACTTAATGCCTTTAAATTCATTTCATTGATTTATTATAAAATTACGCTGTAATGAAGTCAGAAATGTCCGCGCCTGCTGACTCGGGAAAACTGCTGCTGGAGTGATGCTCGGCCGGTGATGGTGATGGGGGAGAGAGTGTTTGAGAGCGGTGCACATTAAAGGGCTGGAGAGAGAGGAAGAGAGAGGAAGAGAGGCAAGACACGGAGGTCTCCGATGTGGATGGCAGGAGTTTGAGGAGAGCGAGGCAATGGAGGTGACTGTGAATCGCAGGGCGACGCAGAGTGACCGTAACTCGAGTCTCTCATTGCCTCCGTCTCTGACCTCTCTCTCTCACTCCTTGCAGCCCCTCCCCACTGGAATCAACTCCCCCCCGTGTATTAAGCAGCACTGCCCATAGACTCAACACTGCCCATAGACTCAACACTGCCCATAGACTCAACACTGCCCATAGACTCAACACTGCCCATAGACTCAACACTGCCCGTAGACTCAACACTGCCCGTAGACTCAACACTGCCCGTAGACTCAACACTGCCCATAGACTCAACACTGCACATAGACTCAACACTGCCCATAGACTCAACACTGCCCATAGACTCAACACTGTCCATAGACTCAACACTGCCCATAGACTCAACACTTCCCACAGACTCAACACTGCCCAGCGACCCAACACTACCCAAAGACTCAACACTGCCCATAGACTCAACACTACCCATAGACTCAACACTACCCATAGACTCAACACTGCCCATAGACTCAACACTGTCCATAGACTCAACACTGCCCATAGTTTCAACACTGCCCATAGACTCAACACTGCCCATAGACTCAACACTGCCCATAGACTCAACACTACCCATAGACTCAACACTGCCCATAGACTCAACACTACCCCTCGACTCAACACCGCCCATAGACTCAACACTGTCCATAGACTCAACACTGTCCATAGACTCAACACTGCCCATTGACTCAACACTGCCCATAGACTCAACACTGCCCGTAGACTCAACACTGCCCATAGACTCAACACTGCCCATAGACTCAACACTACCCCTCGACTCAACACCGCCCATAGACTCAACACTGCCCATAGACTCAACACTGCCCATAGACTCAACACTACCCATAGACTCAACACTACCCATAGACTCAACACTGCCCATAGACTCAACACTACCCATAGACTCAACACAACCCATAGACTCAACACTGCCCATAGACTCAACACTGTCCATAGACTCAACACTGCCCATAGACTCAACACTGCCCGTTGACTCAACACTATCCATAGACTCAACACTGCCCATAGACTCAACACTGCCCATAGACTCAACACTTCCCACAGACTCAACACTGCCCAGCGACCCAACACTACCCAAAGACTCAACACTGCCCATAGACTCAACACTACCCATAGACTCAACACTACCCATAGACTCAACACTGCCCATAGACTCAACACTACCCCTCGACTCAACACCGCCCATAGACTCAACACTGTCCATAGACTCAACACTGTCCATAGACTCAACACTGCCCATTGACTCAACACTGCCCATAGACTCAACACTGCCCGTAGACTCAACACTGCCCATAGACTCAACACTGCCCATAGACTCAACACTACCCCTCGACTCAACACCGCCCATAGACTCAACACTGCCCATAGACTCAACACTGCCCATAGACTCAACACTACCCATAGACTCAACACTACCCATAGACTCAACACTGCCCATAGACTCAACACTACCCATAGACTCAACACAACCCATAGACTCAACACTGCCCATAGACTCAACACTGTCCATAGACTCAACACTGCCCATAGACTCAACACTGCCCGTTGACTCAACACTATCCATAGACTCAACACTGCCCATAGACTCAACACTGCCCATAGACTCAACACTTCCCACAGACTCAACACTGCCCAGCGACCCAACACTACCCAAAGACTCAACACTGCCCATAGACTCAACACTACCCATAGACTCAACACTACCCATAGACTCAACACTGCCCATAGACTCAACACTGCCCATAGACTCAACACTGCCCATAGACTCAACACTACCCATAGACTCAACACTGCCCATAGACTCAACACTACCCCTCGACTCAACACCGCCCATAGACTCAACACTGTCCATAGACTCAACACTGTCCATAGACTCAACACTGCCCATTGACTCAACACTGCCCATAGACTCAACACTGCCCGTAGACTCAACACTGCCCATAGACTCAACACTGCCCATAGACTCAACACTACCCCTCGACTCAACACCGCCCATAGACTCAACACTGCCCATAGACTCAACACTGCCCATAGACTCAACACTACCCATAGACTCAACACTACCCATAGACTCAACACTGCCCATAGACTCAACACTACCCATAGACTCAACACAACCCATAGACTCAACACTGCTCGTAGATTCAACACTGCCCAGCGACCCAACACCGCCCCTGTACATGAAGCAGTCCCCCTTCCGTAACCTCCTCCCGTTCATCTTCCCAAAGCCTCGTCTCTCCTCCATCGCCCATTCCCTTCCTCTTCCCACGCCCCTCCACTCCTTCCCGTCCCTCCCCTGGAGCCCTTTAGTGACCCCCAAGTCCCCCCCCTCAATCGTGGCCACTCGTTTCTCAATCCTTGCGCCTCGCCTGACATCTCAGGCGTCCTATGCTGTCACCATTTGTTGCAGGCTCCGTGTTGTTCCGCATGATGTCCGACGTTTCGCTCCGCGTCCTCGGAGCTTCGCACGGCAACGGAATGATGTCATCGCCATGCGGATTTTGTGCTCTCTCATCCACGCGCTCCCTCTCTCTCTCTCTCCCCAAATAGAGAAACCTCTACGCGAGTTTTTTCCACCCCCCCCCCCCCACAAATATGTTTTGTCACTTCTTGCTCTCTTTCACGTTCCAGCGCTGGGTGCGAAACGACATCGTGCCGAACAACCCGCAAAAACGCGTAATCGGAGAGCCCCAACAGCGACGGGTACAAGAACAATGTACATGCATAATGCACGTTGATCACCAAATGATTAGTTCCGATCGGCAATGAATAACCATTATCATTTATAAACATTAATTAATCGCCCCCCCCCCCCCCCACCTTCACACGTGAAGGGCTCACAAGTGAAGTCAACACATCTGCCCCTCGATTCCAGGAACGAAGCAGGAAAGATTTCTCCACAAATCTGGCTGCCGCCTGATGATGCCGGTTGTAATTACCGGGCCAAACGTCGCACTCAGATTGTGAATTGTTGTGGATTTGCTCTCCAACACGCCGGCGTCGCTGTGCTGGCAGCTGATCGGCACGCTCTGTTTACGAGACACTAAAACCTTCCTAATTGGCCGTGTCGGGTGGTGGCGGGTTTAACGACACATTCATATTCACGCTCTTCTACGTGTTCATCTGTGCGACGACAACACACAGCCGCGACTACGCACGCAAGCGACAGATCGTTAGCCTCCTTTCCAGGGTTGCAGTGGGCACGACCGGTCTCTGTGAACGTCAGCGGTGGTTGGATTGCAGAAGGTGATGATGCTGGCGCTGGGGTGGTCATCGCCTGCCGCCGTTCTCTCTCAACGCGCACCTCATTCTGCTCTTGCGCAACGTGGCGATGTGTTCCGGGAGCCGTGTGCCGATGTCGAGGTCTGCTGGCCACATCAAGAGGACATCAGCAGAGATACAGACAGAGAAAGAGAGAGAGTTTGTGCAGTTATGCAATTCGTCGTCCTCCGTTGAAGGAACGCAGACCACAGTTGCGAATTCGCTGCGCGGTCCGTAGATTGAGTTACGTGGCCACAATCGCGATGCTACGCAACTTTGGCTGGCGCCTTTCATTTTAAAAATTCACGACGGGAGAACGGGGGGGGGGGCGGGGGCTCACGATGTCCTCCCGGTGCGGTTGATGGTACCACCGGTGTCGCTCGAGGAGGAGCACGAAAGCCAGGAGGAGGAGGTGTACATGTTCGGAAATTACGCGAGGTGTTTATTCTACGAGTTGTTCCACTCTGTCCGCCGGCAGCATTCTTCCGGATCGAGGTGGGCTTCTAGGATGGTGGTTGACAGAAGAAGCAGATCTCAGAAGGAACGGAATCGGGACTTGAATCGGTGGCTCGGGACTTCGTACGTGCGTACGCGTGTTGAACTTCTTTCGCGCCGTACGTAGCCAACCCGTGCTAAACGGACATTTCTCTTATTGGTTCTTTCGGTAAAGTCACGTAGAATGGAAATAATAAAATAATAAAAATAAAACATAATAAAATAATTCTCACGACGTTTCGGCCACAACGCAAGCAGCCGTCCTCAGGTGAAGACCTGTTCTTCACCTGAGGACGGCTGCTTGCGTTGTGGCCGAAACGTCGTGAGAATTATTTTATTATGTTTTATTTTTATTATTTCATTATTTTCATTCTACGTGACTTTACCGAAAGAACAAAGAAGATGAATCCATGCAGTCACGAAAGCTTTAAATCGAAATTTAAACGGACATTGTTAAGGTGTTGGGTTTGACGCGTCGGTTGTGGTTGATGAGCGTTCATTGGTGGCGTCACGTGACATCGGCGTGGGTGGGTTTGGGCGAAGGGGAGATGCAGTCGCATTGTGCTCATCTTTTTTTTGAAATCCAGATTTTGTCGAGCTAATGTCCCTTTTCCCACTGGCACATCCAAACTGCACCAGCACGGTATGGGTGGTTTTCCACTGGCTATTTGACGTACATAGCTGAAGCCAAACCGTGATGCGCTGGCCCTACAAGAATAGTTAACTAAATTTTTTATTTTACCAGGTAAGGCCCATTGAGCTATATAGCTGGCCACAAATGATCGCTCAGCGAAGTGGCTTATCACGTGGAAATTTATAGCAGCCAAATGCTCTAAACGCGCGTTTCTAAATGTGGAGGGGAAACCCGGAGGACCCGAAGAAAAATCCACACGATCACGGGGAGAGAGACACGCAAACTCCAAATATACAGCAGCAGGCGTCAGGGTCGGGATCGAACCCATGACCTCCTGCATACCAGGCGAGGTAGTTAACATCTCCTAGCCACCGTGATGATGATGAGAGAGAGACACGCAAAACTCCAAATATACAGGAGCAGGCGTCAGGGTCGGGATCGAACCCACGACCTCCTGCATATCAGGCGAGGTAGTTAACATCTCGCCACCGTGATGGTGATTGGAGGGACAGCCTGCCAATGTTTGCACGCTTCACCGCATGACGAATTTTTGGACAAAAGTTTTTGCAACTTTTATTTTCTCTCCTATTCGCTTTCAGATAAATAAAGTATATCCAGTAAAGTACAAATCGCACAAGTACTCAATTTCCTGCAGATCTTTCAACACTAAATTAACAACAAAAACATTCGCAGACCACACCAAGCCAACACACATAATCCCTCGATTCCATTGCACTTCAACATTTAACTATCAACAGAGAACGTGGGCAAGGGTCACAGTCACAAGCCACTTTTGCAAATGTGGCTGTTATCTGGCACGGATGTGCCTACGGGCAGATACAGACTTTTGACTTTTAAACAACTTGTGTTGCCACCAGCAGCAACAGCACTGGAGGCGATTCCGATATGAAATACAGTCACCAGCAAACAAATAATCGCTATAAATCCACACGCTGTGGCGCTAAATGTACCGCGCACAACACGAGAGAAAGGTCACGTGGTTGTGGTGGTTGTGGTGGTCATCGCGCACGCCACGGTGACGAGCGAGCGCTTCTGAAGGTGAACACGAGGGTGCCGTCCACGCTGGTACAGAGGGCTTTTCCGGCTCCCCAGCATTCGAAGAAGACCTGCACATCACCAACATGTGTGTGGTGTGCGTGCTCCAGCCGCAGCCGCGCCTTAAGCAGGCCCCTGAACACTGGAAGCAGCACAGAGCAGCCGTCAGTGTCACCTTCCAGCATCGACAGAGAGAGGAGTTGGTCTGAAGAGCAACCAGATTCGTCAGTGCCAATGCAAAGTTATGGAACGGAGGCGGGAGGGGTGGGAGGTTAAATATTTGGAGGGTGGTGACTGGTGGACTACGATGAGCCAGCTGCGTGAGATGTCCGTTGTGCTTCTGCGGCCGTCTGGAACGCTCTTCCTTACGATAATCGGAATCCACTGGGAGCTTGGCGCTTTTAAATCATCTAGCTGGAACCCTCATTTCTTTAGAACTGCTTTTGGTATTTAGTTTGTTGTCCTTCCCCTGTAATCTCCAAATAGCACGCGTGGCTAAGTACGGTGCAAAATAAGTTCAACATACATACTTCCACACAACAACGTTGTTCTAGTTTGAACGATCTCACTCGCACCGGATCTCGTCGGATCTTACCACAAACTCGTTCTGGATTTTGCCAGATGCTTGGCGCAGAGGAGCAACGCTCACAACAACGAGCGGAGCGCCGGGCGGCTAAAATATAGCAACTTGGCACAATAGGGGGCACGGGTGGTGGTGCATCTGCCAGTCATCTCAGTCAGTAAATCCACGGCACCTGGGTCTGTCCCGTGACCTCCTGCCAACAGCGAGCCTTCGACACTTCACGTGGCCTCGGAGTGCACCTAGCCTGGCACAAACGCTGTGTCGACATAATTTCTTTACAAATGCTGCTTTTCCATGTTTAGTTTGTTGTCCTTTCCCCGCACCTCCGATTAGCACGGTTGACCACGTGCGGTGCGAAAGAAGTTCAACGTACATTCTGCTGGAGGGCATCGGGCGATGATATTGACGCATAACATTAAAAATAATCATAATAAACCCGATGTTCTACTGTGTAGGTGTTCGCAGTTGCGCCCTCTCGGTCTCCGTCAAGCTCCTTCAGCATCTGTACGGTTTTAATGATTCGGTTGCCGAAGAAGCTCGCAGCGCTTGGAGCGAAACGTCGGACATCGTGCCAAAACGATACACGCGCCAAAACCGGAAAAACAAACTTAGCTCAGGGCTATCACGATTTAAACTCGGGAGTTTGGGGGGCAACGTGGGGTCACCGCCCCCCCCCCAAATAAATAAAATCAACACATGAGTCAATAACATTGTGTGGCCTTGAAAGGTGAAAACATATCAAATGGGCGACGTTCCGGGCAACGGCCCTTATCGATAGCGCTTAAATAGAGAGGCCCAGAGTGGTTTACGAGTTGAAAAACACTGGGGCCCATTTAAGAGTTAAGTAAATAAGGAAACTCTCCCTCCCTCTCTCGATGGGGCCCGCGAAGTGGCAACACAAGGCGAATCACAAGGGCCTGAATAATGACAATAATTTAATAGCAATGTCACTTTACAGAGTGTTATTCATGCGATTGCATCCCACCACGCTGCCATATCAATTAGCCGGTTCCCTTACACAGATGGTACAAAAAACAAATCCCGCCCGCCCCCCCCCCCCCCCCCCACTTAACTTAGCAAATAAAAACAAAAAAACGAATACGTAATGAACGAGAGAGAGAGAAAAAAACATAACTAGAAAATAATCCGAACAAAAATAATTTAAAATAAATAAAACATCGCCTCGCAGCTGGGGTTTTACGTGGAGAGGTAGCGCCTCCACGTGGAGTAACTGGTAGTGTGCACCGATAATAAAGATGGAGTTGTTTTGTTTGTTAGATCGCTAAATCTGTATAATTAAACCCGCCACCACCCGACACAGCCAAATAGTAAGGTTTGTGTCACGTAAACAGAACGTGCCAATTCGTCACTAGTACAGCAACACCGGTGTGTTGGAGAGCAAATCCACGACATTTGCAATCCGAGTACGACGTTTCGCCAGTAACTACCACCGGCATCTTAAGGCGGCAGCCAGATTCGTGGGGTAAATCCTCCTCCTGTTCACGTGTTAAAGTGGCAACGTGCAGTCCACGCAGCCACGACTGCATTGGCCTCGCACCCCCAAGCTATGGACCCCCCAGCCAAACACCCAGCCAAACGGATGCAACCCGATGCACAAATGGCAAATTAATCAATAAAATAAGTATAACCAGTAAAAACAAAGTTTTTCACTATACATCCTTTATATGCGTGGCGGCTAGAGTCCTCTCGTCCTCTGGCTTGAGATGGCTGCGACCTATGGGTCAGATGATTGTCGACCAGTATTAAGCAATTGGTAATTAAATATTTAAATTGTTTTCCCTAAACAGTGTACAATTTTGGAAAATTTTTTTCACGAACATTAATTGTCTCGCACAACGAGTCTGTGTGCAAAATGTCAGCTCGATTGGATAACGGGAAGTGGGTCAAAAAACGACCGAAAGATTTGCACGGTCATAAGCAAGCAAGCAAGCACGCAAGCAAGCAAGCAAGCGAACTTAATATAAAGTATTTAAAAAACCCTCTCCAGGAGCAGTGTGTCACTGTGGGTCATCCAGAACAGAGACCGTAACAAAGTGTGACGACGCAATGGCCCCGATCCACAAATACGTAGGAGACATCATCGCAGCGATGATACACTCCGCTGTTCTCCTACTGACGTGGCCGTCTGAGCTTGACCATCTGAATGTGAAATTGTGGTCGTTGATGTCGCTCTGCGTCGACATCAGCCATAGGAAAATAGATTAGCATAATCATCAGCCAGGGTCTATCCACTGCCGATTTGGAATTGCGCGGTAACGTGCACTCTTTGCGCACCATGATTATAAACCAGGATCAATCCACTGCTGGATGAAGGCCCACCTATCACGATGCAAGCACTCCATCCAGTACCTGCGCACGGACCGATTTAGTGATTCCATCTCACCAGACGGACGTCCCTCGCCGTTGCGTTCCCTCCTTTCTCGCTGCCACTCCCGTTGTTATTTTCGACCCACAGGTCACGTGGCCGCAAAGGTCACCTGTTCTCCAAAGGTCATTTGTCTGACTTTGAAGCGGCGCGTGACATTTGAATCTGCATGGCTCACGCACGCGGTGACGGCTCTCCAGCACAACGAGCCCAACTTAGCCGTGGTGCTTTGGTCTGCACACAATCGATGTTGGGTCATTATTTACCGTATTCTCGGGATTGCAGGAGGCACTTTTTGAAACCAATTTTTTGGGTTTTATTTAAAGCAACAAACACTGCAGGGGGTGGACCTTGTGATACGGTAGATGTACGCGTGTGGGGGGGGGGGGGGGGGCACGTGCAAATCCGTACCTAGTGCGGTGTGTAGTAAACATCGCGATTGGGGAGACAAAGGCGGCATGGGCGTGGCGCTGTCCACCCACCCCCTCGTGTGCCGTGCAGGCCTTCACAGGTGCTCGCTAACACCGCTTGTCCTAACAGTCCGTTCAGGCTACACGGGGGATATTTGTCTTTGTGACCACTTTTTTTTTGGAACAACTTTATTGACAGGGGGCGCATGTTTTTGTTGTTGTTGTGTTGTTCGGTGCGTCTTACTTTGAAAATACGCGAGAGAATGAGTGTGAGAGGGCGTTTTCATAACAGCGGGATGCCACGAGGCAGCCCTGTGACTACCACCGTGCCAGTAGCAATAATGTCGAGGACGTGTCGCCCTCCAGTGGCAAGGGCCTGGCATTGACGGCGTCAGACATTGGGCCCACGATCATTGCAGACAAAGGTTTTCTCGCGTGGCCGTTCGTCCGTTTCTCAGTCCGCGTGTCCTGGTGAGGGTCGCGGCGGCAGCAGCTTGAGTAGTGGTGGTCCACACCTCACTTTCCCTGGCGATAGACTCTAGCACTACTACACTATACACTACACTATACACTACACTATATACTACACTATACACTACACTATGCACTACTACACTATGCACTACTATATACACTACACTATACACTACTATACACTACACTATACACTACTACACTATACACTACACTATACACTACTATACACTACACTATACACTACACTATAAACTACACTATACACTACACTATACACTACTACACTATACACTACGATATACACTACACTATGCACTACTATACACTACACTATACACTACACTATACACTACTACACTATACACTACTACACTATACACTACACTAGACACTACTATACACTACACTATACACTACACTATACACTACTATAGACTACACTATACACTACACTATACACTACACTATACATTACACTATACACTACACTATACACTAATATACACTACTACACTATACACAGACTCTAGCACTAACTTTACACTACTACACTATACACGACACACTACTACACTACGACACTATACACTATTACACACTAATACACTACACACTACATGTATACACTACTACACACAGACCCTAGCCATTCCTGGGGTAATTCCCAGGCGTTCCCAGGCCAGCCGAGAGACATCGCCCTACCGGCAGCAGCGTGTCCTGGGCCGCTGGTAACCGATAAAGTTCCAGGGTGGAGTCTATTGGGGGTTAAAGGGGGGTGGGGGCATTCTTACCAGGGTGCAGGAACCACCTCAAGCTGGCTCCTCTCGATCCGGAGGAGGAGGAGAATCAGCGGCTCGACTCTGAGACTCTCCCAGGTTGAGAGAGATCCTCACCCAGATCGCCTGGGTGAGAGAGCGGGGAAGAGACCGGGTGTGCGGAGTGGGTCTCAAGTAGGGTTGAACGATTTGGGGAAAACATCTAATTGCGACTTTTCTGACAGATATTGCGATTTGATTTGCGATTACATTTTTTAAAAGTCAAGCTTCAGTTCAATATTCACGGTGTAATAAATTTAAAACATGTGATGGAGCATTACCACATGATACCGTCTAAATATGAACTGCTCTATATATTCTAATGCAAGGATGAGAACTTAAAAGATATGCATTGCTTCCAACATGTATTTATAATATATTTTTTAAATTAAAGTAGAACAATCAAACATACAACAATTGTTAAGTTAAATAAATAAAGTTATCATAATAAAAAAAAATTAAACAATTCCAATAAGAAAGCAAAAGGACTTTTCAAATCGAAAAAAAAAACGCAGCCTTTGCAATTTGCTAATCGCATTGTTTCAAATTGCGATATCGATTTGAAATCGATTAATCGTTCAGCCCTCGTCTGAAGGTGTCTGGAACGTTACCAGCACGGGTCACTCTGCCCCGCGAGGTTTATTGACACGTGCTCGCTTATTGCTCCTCGTTCCGGGTGAACTCGAGATTTAACTTCTCTGTAAGTCAAGCAAACTTTTGATCACTTTTCAAACTCGCAGCTTTCACCGATGCTTGTTCCAGTCGCACCGGATGCTGTTCGGTTTCACGCCGCCACCACCGTGGCAAGATGTTGACTACCTCGCCTGGCACATCGGAGGTTGTTGATCCGATCTGGACCCGAACCACAACCCTCCCCCTCCCTCTTTCTCTCCCCTCTTTGCCCCTCTCCCCTTTCCTACCGATATAACCTCTTGCCACGGCAGCTCTCTCTCCCTACTTCAGCATTTTTTTCTTGCTGTGGTTTCCCCACCTGATAATGATTGCTTGTGTTGCAATCGAAACGTCGTGATTTGTTTTATTTATCTTCTTGGTTCTTTCGGTAAAGTCACGTAGAAGGGAAATAATAAAATAATAAAAATGAAACATAATAAAAGAATACAATTCTCACTGTGTTTTATTTTTATTATTTTATTATTTCCCTTCTACGTGACTTTACCGAAAGAACCAAGACCATGAATCCCTGCAGTCACGAAAGCTTTAAATCGAATTTTTTTTAAATTTAATTAAACATTTCTACCTACGTGACTTTACCGAAAGAACCAAAGAGTATGGATTCCTGCAGTCACGAAAGCTTCAAATCAAGTTTGTATGTTTGGAGTTTGCGTGTCTCTCTGCCCGTGGTCACGTGGATTTTTCTCCAAGTCCTCCGGTAGCCCTGCTGAGAACCATAATTTCGTCCCATTGTATCCTTGTTTTTGTATGTATATATTCATAAATATATTATATTTGTAATTCCTATACGTTTTACCCGTCGTGGGTTAAACGTATCATGTCATGAAGCTAAGAATCCGTGGGGAAATCTCATGGCCGAGAACAGCTGCGCAAGGGATCAATAGACGTGCGTCTGTGCGCAGTGACGATTATCCGAACCGGTCCTGGGACTCCCCTGGGTCGACTCGGCCTCAAATGCACACGTGGGGCGGGTGTGTAAACATGCGTGGGGACCTGGGGAGACAAAGGCGGGCGGGCGTGGTTGACTGGCCAACCGTCGCGGCTTTCATGAGGACGCACTTGCTCCCAACGGTCGAAGGCTATACGGGGGATCTTTGTCTTTTGTGTCGCTGTGTTGATAGGCGTCGAGAGGAAGAGCGGAGGGTTCCATGTCAAAGGCAGACCATTGTGTAAGCTTTTTCCGACAAACAAAACAAACTACCCCCCCCCCCGGCCCCCCCTTCGAGCCATTCCCTATACTCCACCCCCACTCCGACAAATTTCCGGGTTTGTCACTTGGAAAGAAACTCCGGCAGCAATGAGACTCACCCTATTCTCCGGATAATAAGACGCTCCGGACACCCTAAGGGGCCGTCCATAAATGACGTTACGCGGTTTGGGACGATTTTTGACCACCCCCCCCCCTCCTCGTCACACGGCGTCACAAAAATTAGATCCCCCTTCAAATAGGACGTGACAAAGCTCTGCCCCCCCCCCCCAAAACCATATTTCCAATTTGAAAATAAAACATGCTTCAAATCGCTTTAAACTATTGTCATTGTAGTGCGTATTTAATGTGGCGCTGCACTCTGATGTTGTAGGAGAAAACATCAAAAAGTACATTTAATTAAGTAGAACGTGTTGTTTATATTTATTTAAAGTTGCGCATTTTGATGTGACGCCACATTTCTCAAATGTTTGACTCCCCCACCCCCAGGTGCGTGACGTCATTTATGCACAGCCTCTAAGACACATTCGTATGCATGCGTGTGTGTGTATGTACGATGTACGCTGGGAACTTCTTTCGCACCGTGCGTTTATCCCACCGTGCTAATCGGAGGCGCATTCTCCCACGACGAAAGTGTTTTTTGTTGTTGTTGTTGTCGGCTATTAGCAATCAGTGGCAGGATGATGATTGAAGCTGCCTTGGGTCACCACCACCCTCTTCCCAACTACTGGGTCTCCCCTCTTCCGCTTCGTTCACCCGTACTGACCAGCGTGGTGAAGTATGGTCAAATAGCCCCAACCGCCCCCGCACTCCTACCAGTGACCGATTTGGCGTTGGGCAGATCATAGTCCAGCAGGACATATGACAACAACCGACTCGACATTGTTAATAATTATCATTGCTAGGATTATAAGACGCACTCGCCCACCCGCCCGCCCGCCCCCCGAATCGAATCACTCGCACACACACCGGATTTTAAGCGCGTCTTGTAATCCGCGGTGTTGTGAGAGTTTAGCTGTGTATAACTTTAATGACACCGGGCCACAGGTTGGTGCGTGTTATTTTCCGGTGCGTCGTATAATCCGGATACTGTAATACGCTGCGTGTCTATATCGGGGTTGTTATGTCAGCATGAGTGTGATTCCACGTTTTGGAAATGTCACTGGATTCAGGGTTAACGCATGGAACATTGGCAGCACGAACGGCTGACGGAGAGCACAGTGCTGCGAGTGTGCGTTCAAGTAATTCATACATTGCTGGATGAAGGCCTCAGCACGCCGGGTCAACCACGGGCGTTGTTTTGACCATACTTCACCACGCTTGCGAATACTGTGCTTCTCAGGACCGATTCGGCTGTCACCGGCCACTGATGTTGACCGACTCTCTGTGTCGTTTTACATAACATTTCGATACTTTGCTAGGTTATTTAATTTAGTGTGTTCTGTCTCCCTCTAAGCCTGCTTACTTTACTACGCCTCCCTTCGTACTCATTGACATGTACATTTTTTCCCTACCCCCTCCCTCTCTCTCTGCCTCCGCCCCCTCTCTGTCTATTTAAGGCCTCCCCACAGAGACGATCACCCCTCTCTGTACCTGTGTTGCTCTCTCTATGTATCTTGGTGATATCTGTCTGCTTATATGTCTATCTATAGTTTTCTGGTTATATTCTATGTCGCTATTTCATTATACCTGATGATGATTGCTTGTGTTGCAATCGAAACGTCGTATGCTATTATTTAATTTAATTTATTATTTTATCTTTATACGTGACTTTACCGAAAAAAACATGACCTCGAAGAGGTTAGGGTGTGTGACCTTTGTAGAGAAGGGGGGTCCCATATCCTTCAGTGCACCATGGCCCGTGCCAACTAAATCCACGCCAACGTCAGATTTTCGTCCAGACGAATGAATACAGGGACTCCTCTACTTACGCACATTCGACTTACGAACTTTCAGAGATACGAACAAACCTGGTCCGTATGTCCGGTTGCCTGTTCGGAACGAGAGTCGTAAGTTCAACCGGCGCGCGATAGATGGCGGTGGTGGCATCTACATCTGCAGAACGTGAAGAACCAGTGGCATCTACATCTGCAGAACGTGAAGAACCAGTGGCATCTACATCTGCAGAACGTGAAGAACCAGTGGCATCTACATCTGCAGAACGTGAAGAACGAGTGGCATCTACATCTACAGAACGTGAAGAACCCGTGACATCTACATCTGCAGAACGTGAAGAACGAGTGGCATCTACATCTGCAGAACGTGAAGAACGAGTGGCATCTACATCTAAGAACGTGAAGAACCCGTGACATCTACATCTGCAGAACGTGAAGAACGAGTGGCATCTACATCTGCAGAACGTGAAGAACGAGTGGCATCTACATCTGCAGAACGTGTTGAACCAGTAGCATCTACATCTGCAGAACGTGAATAACCAGTGGCATCTACATCTGCAGAACGTGAAGAACCAGTGGCATCTACATCAGCAGAACGTGAAGAACCAGTGGCATCTACATCTGCAGAACGTGAAGAACCAGTGGCATCTACATCTGCAGAACGTGAAGAACCAGTGGCATCTACATCTGCAGAACGTGAAGAACCAGTGGCATCTACATCTGCAGAACGTGAAGAGCCAGTGGCATCTACATCTGCAGAACGTGAAGAACCAGTGGCATCTACATCTGCAGAACGTGAAGAGCCAGTGGCATCTACATCTGCAGAACGTGAAGAACCAGTGGCATCTACATCTGCAGAACGTGAAGAACCAGTGGCATCTACATCTGCAGAACGTGAAGAACCAGTGGCATCTACATCTGCAGAACGTGAAGAACCAGTGGCATCTACATCTGCAGAACGTGAAGAGCCAGTGGCATCTACATCTGCAGAACGTGAAGAACCAGTGGCATCTACATCTGCAGAACGTGAAGAACCAGTGGCATCTACATCTGCCAGAACGTGAAGAACCAGTGGCATCTACATCTGCAGAACGTGAAGAACCAGTGGCATCTACATCTGCAGAACGTGAAGAACGCAGTGGCATCTACATCTGCAGAACGTGAAGAACCAGTGGCATCTACATCTGCAGAACGTGAAGAACCAGTGGCATCTACATCTACAGCAGAACGTGAAGAACCAGTGGCATCTACATCTGCAGAACGTGAAGAACCAGTGGCATCTACATCTACAGAACGTGAAGAACCAGTGGCATCTACATCTGCAGAACGTGAAGAACCAGTGGCATCTACATCTGCAGAACGTGAAGAACCAGTGGCATCTACATGCACGTGAAGAACCAGTGGCATCTACATCTGCAGAACGTGAAGAACCAGTGGCATCTACATCTGCAGAACGTGAAGAACCAGTGGCATCTACATCTGCAGAACGTGAAGAACCAGTGGCATCTACATCTGCAGAACGTGAAGAACCAGTGGCATCTACATCTGCAGAACGTGAAGAACCAGTGGCATCTACATCTGCAGAACGTGAAGAACCAGTGGCATCTACATCTGCAGAACGTGAAGAACCAGTGGCATCTACATCTGCAGAACGTGAAGAACCAGTGGCATCTACATCTGCAGAACGTGAAGACCAGTGGCATCTACATCTGCAGAACGTGAAGAACCAGTGGCATCTACATCTGCAGAACGTGAAGAACCAGTGGCATCTACATCTGCAGAACGTGAAGAGCCAGTGGCATCTACATCTGCAGAACGTGAAGAACCAGTGGCATCTACATCTGCAGAACGTGAAGAACCAGTGGCATCTACATCGCAGAACGTGAAGACCAGTGGCATCTACATCTGCAGAACGTGAAGAACCAGTGGCATCTACATCTACAGAACGTGAAGAACCAGTGGCATCTAGCATCTGCAGAACGTGAAGAACCAGTGGCATCTACATCTACAGAACAGTGAAGAACCAGTGGCATCTACATCTGTAGAACGTGAAGAACCAGTGGCATCTACATCTACAGAACAGTGAAGAACCAGTGGCATCTACATCTGCAGAACGTGAAGAACCAGTGCATCTACATCTCAGAACGTGAAGAACCAGTGGCATCTACATCTGCAGAACGTGAAGAACCAGTGGCATCTACATCTGCAGAACATGAAGAACAGTGGCATCTAGCATCTGACAGAACGTGAAGAACCAGTGGCATCTGACATCTGCAGAACGTGAAGAACCAGGTGGCATCTACATATGTCGACGTGAAGAACCAGTGGCATCTTACATCTACAGAACATGAAGACCAGTGGCATCTACATCTGCAGAATGCAATAACTCAGTGGCATCTACATCTGCAGAACGTGAAGAACCAGTGGCATCTACATCATGCAGACGTGAAGAACCAGTGGCAATCTAAATTCTGCAGACAGTGACGAACCAGTGGCATCTACATCTGCAGAACGTGCACGAACCAGTGGGCATCTACATCGGCAGACGGTGAAGAAACCAGTGGCATCTACCATCTAGCAGAACGTGACGAACCAGTGGACAATCTACATCGTGCAGAACAGTGAAGATCTCAGTGGCATCTACATCGCAGAACGTGAAAGACCAGTGGCATCTACATCTGCAGAACGTGAAGAAACCAGTGGCATCTACAATCATGCAGAACGTGAAGAACCAGTGGACTATCTACATCTGCCAGAGAACTTGAAGAACCAGTGGCATCTACATCTAGCAGAACGATGAAGACCAGTGGCATCTACATCTGCAGAACGTGAAGAACCATGTGGCATCTACATCTGCAGAACGTGAAGAACCAGTGGCATCTACATCTGCAGAACGTGAAGAACAGTGGCTTCTACATCTGCAGAACGTGAAGAACCAGTGGCATCTACATCTGCAGGACGTGAAGAACGAGTGGCATCTACATCTGCAGAACGTGAAGAACCAGTGGCATCTACATCTGCAGAACGTGAAGAACCAGTGGCATCTACATCTGCAGAACGTGAAGAGCCAGTGGCATCTACATCTGCAGAACGTGAAGAACCAGTGGCATCTACATCTGCAGAACGTGAAGAACGAGTGGCATCTACATCTACAGAACGTGAAGAACCCGTGACATCTACATCTGCAGAACGTGAAGAGCCAGTGGCATCTACATCTACAGAACGTGAAGAACCAGTGGCATCTACATCTGCAGAACGTGAAGAACCAGTGGCATCTACATCTGCAGAACGTGTTGAACCAGTAGCATCTACATCTGCAGAACGCGAAGAGCCAGTGGCATCTACAGGAGATTATACAACTTCTAAAGCCATTCCCGTGTTAAGTGTACAGGTCGTGCAACATGTTTGGAATCGACAGGAGTGAACAAATCGACTTACGAACGAACCTCTGGAACCTAACTCGTTCGTAAGTCAAGGAGTCCCTGTAAGTGCCTTTAAATGGCCACGTGGCCAACTGCTGTAGCTTCATGCAGCTGCCAAGCAGTGCGCGTCCTATGGATTACTTTAGCCCCTGCCATAGGAACGTGGAATTTCCACCGCAGGTGAAGAAGGGCACAAATGCGAGCGGCAGTGTTCGATTGTACGAGCGGAGATGTACACCGAGTGTATTGACAGAGCGTGTCTCGCGATCCCGCGTTTGTTCTGTCTCCCTCGCCCTTAAACGTGCGAATCGTCGTGCGAATCTCACGGTAATCAATTATCACGCGCACGATAGCACGCGTGTCGATTAATCGATTGTTAACACGATAAAACGATCCTGCCTACGTCATCGCCAGGACGTATTTGAGTCGACCGCATGCATGCGCTGAGATCACTTTCATCTAGCAGTGGATCAATCATGGCTGCTGCTGTTAATGATGATTTGTAAAGTTTCCTCTCAGGCATGTTTCACACTCATCTGGCTTTCGCGGAAACCACGCGAGAATCAATGATGCGCCTGTTTAGCGATCATTTTCTAGACTTAACCCGCAGAGGGCATGGCAAAATTAATCTTTAACATTCCACACGTACATCCTGACTGGAGACGTTTGGTATTTTAACATTTTTTTAACCCGTCGTTAAGATGCTTTTCGCACGAGACGGCGATGACGTATTGCACGCTGATGATTTAGTGACGCTCTCTGTGCGTGCTTATGTCGAGGTTTGCGATGATAATTATGGCACAGGCAGTGTGCATTTTTTTTTACTAATCTTCAGAGAGGGCCCACTTTCGCCGATGACACATCATCAGTTGTGAGGACTCATACTCTTAGTTTTTTAGGTAAAGTCACGTAGGTAAAAAAAAACTAAATAAAAATTAATATGAAAAAAATAAAAATCACGACGTTTCAGATTTGCTGTATCGAGTGAGGCTCACTTGATACAGCAATGAGCCTCACTTGATACAGCAAATCTGGCTGTGACGGTCCCACCTGATGACGGAGACTTGTGTTGCCTCCGAAACGTCGTGATTTTAATTATTATTTTATTTTTATTAATTTTAATGTCATTTTTTTTTTACCTACGTGACTTTACCGAAAAAACTAAGACTATGAATCCTTGCAGTCACGAAAGCTTCAAATCTAGAGTTGTGAGGACTGCCACGCATTTGAAACCATTGGGGGGGGGGGGGGGGTGGGGTTGACGGCAGTACGTTGATGTGGTGCGTCTGGGGGGCCGGACTGAAGGCCACCAGGGTCAGTCAATGGCCCGCGGGCCTTTCAATGAAGAACGACTGGTACAGAATCACGATTGATATCAACTCGCCACTGATGTTAGCTTCTGCTGGAAATCAAACTCAGGTCGCCTCTGCCGGGTTCATAGCGCAGTGCGCTAACCACTGCACCACCGATCCCCGCTCCCTTCCGTCCCACCCCTCCCCCACCACTTTATTTATAAATCCAAAGCTCACCCGTGTAGCCCACGTAGACTGTTGTGACAAGTGCCGTTAACAAGCCAACTTTGAAAGTCAGCGCGCAACGCAAGAGCGTTGTAATTCCATGCGTTCATCCGCCTTTATCGCCCCAGTGCTGATATGTACGCACTTGCACGTACACATATAAGGCTGAGTTGACTTAGAGGGAGGCCCAGGAGCGGTTTAGATATCAGCCGCGGTTCGTGATCGAACTTGGGGTCGCTGAGTTCGTAGCGTGAAAACTAACAACTGATTCCCCTGTATATTAATCATAAAATAAAGATGCCCCGTGCAGACTACGTAACGGACTGTCGGAGCGAGTGCTGCTAGCGAACGCTTCTGAACGCCGGCCGGCACGGCACACGAGGCGATGGGGTAGCCAACATCACACGCGGCCGCCTTTGTCTCCCTAGTGACGATGTTTACACACCACGGGGTTCGTGGGGAGGAGGAGGGGGGGGGGGTGCAGTGCGCGTTAACCGCTGCGCCACCACCCCACGGACGCGTTCTAGACACAGGAAAGAGCGCTACGCTCACTCACTCACTCGGCCGCTCAAGTCCAGCCCGGGCCAACTCCCACGGGGATTTTATCCTCGAATTACTCCCGCTCACGCACGGCCGCTGACCGTTTTATGGCACCGGGACAGTTAACAGCGAGACTTGTCTGAAACTCGATGTCACTTTTATTTTTGAAAAAAAAAATGATTCCTCTCCCATGAGTCACAGATTCGTCAATGTTTGTTTTACTTGTTCTATGAGCACACCGCTCACTGCCAAACTCTGGCAGCGGCATCACGCAAACTCCGGTAATCCTCGCAGCAGCAGCAGCAGCAGCGGCGGATTTTGGCTGGCCACTAAGAACCAGGCTACAGTCTACATTATAGACTGCCAGTACACTCACACAGCTTAATAACCAGGCTACAGTCTACATTATAGACTGCCAGTACGCTCACTGAGGTTAAGAACCAGACTACAGTCTACATTACAGACTGCCAGTACGCTCACCGAGGTTAAGAACCATTCTACAGTCTACATTATAGACTGCCAGTACACTCACCGAGGTTAATAACTAGGCTACAGTCTACATTATAGACTGCCAGTACACTCACCGAGGTTAATAACTAGGCTACAGTCTACATTATAGACTGCCAGTACACTCACCGAGGTTAATAACCAGGCTACAGTCTACATTATAGACTGCCAGTACGATCACCGAGGTTAAGAACCAGGCTACAGTCTACATTAGAGACTGCCAGCACTCACCGAGGTTAATAACCAGGCTACAGTCTACAATATAGACTGCCAGTACGCTCACCGAGGTTAAGAACCAGGCTACAGTCTACATTATAGACTGCCAGTACACTCACACAGCTTAATAAGCAGGCTACAGTCTACATTATATACTGCCAGTACGCTCACCGAGGTTAAGAACCAGGCTACAGTCTACATTATAGACTGCCAGTACACTCACCAAACTTAAAAATCAAATCAAGATTAATAACCAGTACGCTCACTCCGATTAAGAAGCAGGCTACAGTCTACATTAGTGTTTTTTTCTTCTTGGTTCTTTTTTATGTTTTATTTTTATTATTTTATTACTTCCCTTCTACGTGACTTTACCGAAAGAACCAAGAAGATGAATCCCTGCAGTCACGAAAGCTTTAAATCGAAATTTAGTGTTTTTTTGTTTTTATTAACATTTTTATTCACTTTATTTTGTATTATTATGTTTCAATCTACGTGACTTTACCGAAAGAACCAAAGAATAAGAGAGTGCTAGCGAGCATGCGTTCTCTCATCCACGTGCATCAGTGCCTGCCTCCCAGTGAAATTCCAATCTTGCCAACCGTCTCCACGCCTCTCTGCTCACATTTCAGGAGCTTCTGTCTAATAGTTGTAGATTTTAATCCGGGTAAATTTTCTTTGTGTTTTGTTGTTGTCGTTGTTATTGTTGTGTACATGCGGGAAGGGCTCTCTCAACTCGTGAGAATGCGGAGAGAAAAAAACATCAGTCTTTTCAGAAGTTTTACGATAAACAGTTCACGAAGTCAAGGGAAATGCTGTTTTTTTAAAGATTATCATGATGATGATAAAGATGCTAATGATGATAGACTTGGTGAGAATTACAATGCTTCTGATGTTTAAGACTTTTTTTGTGCATTTATTTTTCAAGGATTGACGTACCTCGGTGAAGTAATTAAGAGCCATTTACAAATACACTGCTGATAATAAGATCTTTATTTAGACTCAGAGCCGGATTAAGCTAGTGTGGGGCCTGTAGCATATGCTATAAAGGGGGCCCTTAAATAAAAATAAGTAATATGAAAAAACTTTTTTTAAACACGCTTTTAACACATTCCTGCGGAGGGAGCTAGGAAGGAACGTTGGGTTACTCGGTCAATGGCCAGGGTCAACGGCTGGCGTGGTGTATTCCGCAAATATGCCCGACTGTGAGGGCGGGCACAAATCGGCGTGAGTAGGTTAAACGTTGAGTTTTATAAGGGCACCAAAGGGTGACCAGCCCCTCCCCACCCAGCCCCACCCCTCCCACCCCCCACCCAGCCCCTCCCCACCCAGCCCCTCCCCACCCTCCCCACCCAGCCCCTCCCCACCCTCCACACCCTCCCCTTCCCACCCAGCCCCTCCCTCCCCACCCAGCCCCTCCCTGCATGACGGACGGACACAATAATCCCCTGTGGGCTGGTGTAACCAGGAGCTTCCTACCAGTATGAAATGTACTATGGCAGAACTCCACGACTCCAGGAAGTGGCCCTAAAGCTTGCCATAACGTAAGGGACCGTGGCCAATTACAGCCGACGTCAGTTGACCTGTGGACAATTAGACCCAAGCCGAAACATAACATATAAAAAAGAATGTTTAAAAAATATATATATTTTTTATGATAGAATATAGTATTGTCATCAGTATGACGTAAGTATACCAAGTTTGCAGTCGATACGACATTGGGAAGTGGGTTAAAATTGAGTTACAAGATTTGAGGATACAACAACGAGAACAACGACAACAACAACAGACAGAGTTGATAAAAAGTTTGTAATAATAAAAAAACACATATATATTAAAACACAATTGTTTTACTTGAACAGTAAAGTAATTGCATGTTTCATTTGCTATACAGCCAGATAATACGACAAATCGCTAACCTTAAACACCCAGTCGTTCATAAAAGTTGAAGGCGGTATAGTACTATAGTAATAGAGCAAGTGCAGAATCACTGAACCGGAATTGATAGCTTGAAAGCATTGAGCGCGGGGCCTTTGAAAGTGCGGGTCCCGTAGCATATGTAGCTACTACACATGTAGCTACTACATATGTAGTAGCTACTTGTGCTCCTAGGGTAACTATCCGGCACCGTTTGGACTGCAGGAGCAATCCGATGAGCTATGAAGCTCTTTTCCCACAGATGTCCGGCAGGGGCGCGGGATCAGAAAGTTCCAAGAGGCAACACAAAAATCGGCTGGAGTGCACGAATAATAAATATGTAGAAAAAAACACATATAAATCAAAATTGCAAAAGTATATCGATTCCTAATGATTTTTTGCAACAATAAATGCCAGCTTAGGCAAGGCTTCAAAACAACAACAACGACAGTCCCAGACCACAGCGAAAACAAGAACACACAGTCCGCCAATAAAATCGCACGCTAAAATGAAAACTATCGATACACGTGGTAACGGATCATAAACCAGAATGGATATTTCAACCGCGGACGGACTCCGATGTGCTATGATCGCCTTTGTGTGTTTTTTTCGTCGTCACAGTTTACCCAGAACGGGGATGGTCAAAGTGACACATCACGTAATGAAGCATTTCCTATGCCGTGTCAGCCCCCCCCGTCTCCCCCTCTCTCTACACCACCCACCAAAGTAAGATCCACCCCCCCCCCCCGTTTATCATCCCCTCGCCCACACGTGTTCCGCTTTACTGGCGTCGCGTCGACCCTTGCTCCTCCTCCCTCCTCTGCCTCCTCCTCCTCCTGCGGACTCTCCTAAACACTACCAGACGCTAACCAGGGGACATTACCACGGAGGACGGGAGAGAGGGAGAGCGTTGAGTTTATTCTCATCAAAGCTGTTGGGTTTTAAGTAACCCTGCGTGCGTGTGCGTGCGTTTCGCGTGTTGGTTTAGCGCGCTGCGTTACGAAACCCGGCGACTCGAGTTCGATTCCACGGTTCACGGCCAACACCGCCGGTGGCGAGTATCTGAAACGGTCCTGGGGTACCTCCTCTAGGTCGACTCGGACTCAAATGAGTAGCTGGTGTGGTGTGTAGTCATCGCCACTCGGGAGATAAGGGCGGTCGGGCGTGGTGCTAGCCACCACACTCCCTCGTGTGCCGACCCGGCTTTTCATCGGTGCCCGCTAACAGCGCTTGCCCCAACAGTCTGTTAAGGCTCTACTGGTGATCTTTGTTTCGTCTGTAAACACACTGGACTAGCTACTGACAGAGCTGCAGTTAATTTAGAGTACAGAAGTTCTCAACGACGAGTACAGTATTTGAGTCCATCATCATCATTACCACCACCACCATCATCATCATTTACACCACCACGCCGCCACGTGTGGCCAACTTGGACTCGGGGGAGCTGGAAGTTTCGTCAGTAGATCTGTCGAACAGGACTTCTCAACATCGATAACTCTGGGTAGAAGGTTCCACCGTCTTCGCCATCATCAGCTACACTACCGTGCGGCTAACCTGGATTGACCGGAGCGCTCCTAACCAAATCTCCTCTCTCCATCATCATCATCACCATCATCCCCGCGGGCTCCGATGGCTGGTGCTGGCAGGCTGACGATGCCCCTGCTGCTGCTGCTATCACCGCTGCTGCTACTACTGCTTCAACTCCACACGTCGCTCGCCTTGTCCACCTGCCGGAGCTTGGACCTCACCGAGTTGACGCGCAAGCGAATCGAGGCGATCCGCGGTCAGATCCTGAGCAAGTTGCGGCTGGCCGAGCCGCCTGAGCATTTCGCGGGCGGCGGCAGCAGCCAGACGGTGGTGGTGCCGGGCTCCGTGATGGCCCTCTACAACAGCACCAGGGACATGCTGGTGCAGCAGCAGCGGCGGCGGCTGTCTATCGAGCAGGGCTGGTGCGCAGAGGCGTTGGCACGCGGCGAGGAACACTACTACTCACGAGTGGCGCACATCGTCAACTGCAGCAGGATCAACAGCGGTGAAGGGCTCACTCACTCACCCACTCACTCACCCAACATCTCACTCACTCACCTGCTCACCCACTCACTCGCTCGCTCACCCACTCACTCACCCACCCAACATCTCACTCACTCACCCACCCACTCACCCAACATCTCACTCACTCACCCACCCACCCAACATCTCACTCACTCACTCACCCACTCGCTCGCTCGCTCACCCACTCACTAACTCACACACTCACCTAACATCTCACTCACCCACTCACTCACCCACTCACTCACCCAACATCTCACTCGCTCACTCACTCACCCACTCACTCACTCACTCACCCACACACTCACCTAACATCTCACTCGCTCGCTCACCCACTCACTCACCCAACATCTCACTCGCTCACTCACCCACCCAACATCTCACTCACTCGCTCACCCACTCACTCACACACTCACCTAACATCTCACTCACCCACCCAACATCTCACTCACCCACCCACCCAACATCTCACTCACCCACCCACCCAACATCTCACTCACCCACCCACCCAACACCTCACTCACTCACCCAACATCTCACTCGCTCACTCACTCACCCACCCACTCACCCAACATCTCACTCGCTCACTCACTCGCCCACTCACCCACTCACTCACCCATTCACCCACTCACTCACCCAACATCTCACTCGCTCACTCACTCACCCACTCACTCACTCACCCACACACTCACCTAACATCTCACTCACCCACTCACTCACTCACCCACCCACTCACCCAACATCTCACTCGCTCACTCACTCGCCCACCCACTCACCCACTCACTCACCCAACATCTCACTCACCCACTCACTCACCCACTCACTCACTCACCCTCCACCACGGCCAGCAAGCTTTGGCACGTAAACAAAAACTCGCAAATTCGTTTACCACTTCATCCACACACATATTTTGACAATTGTTTTTGTTACACGGGAAAAATCGCGTGTAGCCAGTTACCCGGCTAGTTATCGGTGGGCACAGCCCGCAGCAGCCACTAACAACAACAACACGAGTTCCTGTTGGGGCGATGGAGAGAAGCCCAGCCAGCAGCCAGCCAGGAAACTCGGGGCATTGATGATCTTTTAATCGTGTACTGTCGTGTGATCCACGCGTGTCTGTATGTGTGATCTGTATGTGTTGTGTGTGTGTGTAGGCCACGTGTGTCTGTATACCACGTGTGTGTGTAGGCCACGTGTGTATGGATGCCATCTGTGTATGATGTAGATTTGGGTGTATCCCGTGTGTGTGATCTGTGTGTGTATCTCCTGTGTGTCTGTGCGCTATGTGTGTGTGTCCCATGTGTGTCTGTACGCTAAGTGTGTGTGTCCCATGTGTGTCTGTACGCTATGTATGTGTGTCCCATGTGTGTCTGTACGCTATGTGTGTGTGTCCCATGTGTGCCTGTACGTTATGTGTGTGTGTCTATGCTATGTGTGTATCGCGTGTGTCTTTACGCTATGTGTGTGTAAGCCCTGTGTGTCTGTATGCTATGTGTGTGTATCCCATGTGTGTCTGTACCCTATGTGTGTGTGTATGCCCTGTGTGTCTGTATGCTATGTGTGTGTGTCCCATGTGTGTCTGTACGCTATGTGTGTGTGTGTCCCATGTGTGCCTGTACGTTATGTGTGTGTGTGTCTATGCTATGTGTGTATCTCGTGTGTCTTTACGCTATGTGTGTGTATGCCCTGTGTGTCTGTATGCTATGTGTGTGTGTATCCCATGTGTGTCTGTACCCTATGTGTGTGTGTGCCCTGTGTGTCTGTATGCTATGTGTGTGTATCCCATGTGTGTCTGTACCCTATGTGTGTGTGTATGCCCTGTGTGTCTGTATGCTATGTGTGTGTGTATCCCATGTGTGTCTGTACCCTATGTGTGTGTGTATGCTCTGTGTGTATGTAAGCTATGTGTGTGTGTATGCCCTGTGTGTCTGTATGCTATGTGTGTGTGTATCCCATGTGTGTCTGTACCCTATGTGTGTGTGTATGCCCTGTGTGTCTGTATGCTATGTGTGTGTGTATCCCATGTGTGTCTGTACCCTATGTGTGTGTGTATGCCCTGTGTATGTGTAAGATATGTGTGTGTGAGAGCCCCGTGTGTATATATAGTTTACGCTGTGTCTATATACTCCGAATCTTTGAGCCATGTGTAGGAGGCTGTCTCTTACTCTGTAAGCTAGCGCGCGTGTGTGTGTGTGTCCTAATGATGTTTAAGAGCTTACGGTTGAAGTGGAATACCAACCCCTGCTTGTCCAAAAGTCGGCCTATGGAAAACCCCCGAACATCGGTTCACTGCAACACTCTCAGCTCCTGGCCAAGGGGACCCCAAAGTGCACGTTCTCTTTGAAACAAATTTCTTGAGACTCGTTGCGGCAGTTCCTGAATGCGGGACGTTGCCCTTGCCATCGTTGTCAAATTATACTGGTAGGAACCTCCTGGTTACACCAGCCTACAGGGGATTATTGTGTCCGTCTGTCTTGGCATCCAAAAATGGAAGGGGTGGGGCTGAGTGCAGAGGGGAGGGTGGGGAGAGGGCTGGGTCGGGCGGGTGGGGAGGGGTGGGGCTGGATGGGGAGGGGCTGGTCACCCCGTGGTGCCCTTATAAAACTCAACGTTTAACCCACTCACGCCGGCTTGTGCCCGCCCTCACAGTCGGGCATATTTGCGGAATACACCACGCCGCCGTTGACCCTGGCCATTGACTGAGCAACCTAACGTTCCTACCAGCTCCGTCAGGCAGGAATGTGTTTTAGCGACGTTAAATGTTCACACACTGTATTTAAATAGGAACCACGTGGCAGGCATCATAGATCGGGCAGTGCGGCAACATCAATTGTTGCATTGTACTCAATGTGCTCTACTTTTATTCTCCCCGCCTTCACCAGAGATGTTAACTCCCTCACTCGGTACACAGGAGATCGTGGATTTGATCCCGACCCCGTGACGCCTGCTGCTGTGTATTTGGAGTTTGTGATGTCTCTCTCTCCCCGTGGTCCCGTGGGTTTTTCTCTGGGTCCTCCGGGTTTTTCCCATTCACATTTAGAACCGTGCGTTTGGGGTATTTGGTTGTTATAAATTCCACGTGATGATAAGCGACGTAGCTTCGTGGACTTTGACTTGTAAAATAAGAATTGTTGTTTAGTTTCTAGATTAGTAATATGGGTAGCAAGCGGGCTGCACCAGCAATACCCACACATTCTAGATTTGAAGCTTTCGTGACTGCAATGATTGAAATTCTTAGGTTTTTTTCGGTAAAGTCACGTAGGTAAAAACATTAAAAAGTAAAGTACCACCTGAAGACGGAAGCTTGTGTTGCCTCCGAAACGTCGTGATTTTTATTTTATTTTTTAATGTTTTTACCTACGTGACTTTACCAAAAAAAACCTAAGAATATAATACCCACACACACACGCAAGCTCCGTTAAAGCATCTTTAAAAGATTCAGTTGCAGTTTGGTGGTTGACAGTTAAATGTGCAGCCCTGCAATTGCTTGCTCATTGATGTGCGTTTAGAGTATTTGTCAACTGCTGTACATATCCGCGTGATGACGATGAGCCACTTCGTTGGGCCATCATTGGTGATAGCCAGGTCACTTCTGAAAAAGAGTTACATAGCTGAGTGGGCCTTAATAATAATAATGATTATTCCATTTATTTTGCAATTTTCATCAAGGATCTGAAAGTGATGCACAGGACAGCAGCAGCAGACACTCAGCATACAAATAATGATATTAGAAATACATTTTTAAGAATCCATTTACTAATCGAACTCAAAGTTGAATAAGCAGAAGCGTATAAATAGGTTTTAAAGCGCATTTTAAAAATGCCCACAGCCTAGGAGATCCTGATATGTCGATATCTGGTCATTTTTTTTATAGTTGAGTCTTTGTTTAGCTTGCGTGAAAGCCTCTCCCATCACCTATCGGCATGTCATCAGGCACCATGGAAGCCATCGGCTCGTCACGGTGCACCGAAGAAACGGGGTCCAGAAAACAGGAAGCGAAGCAGCAGCAGCAACAACAACAAATAGGAGCGATTTTGATTTGAAGAAGCCCAGCCACTTTTCTTACTTCCCGAAAGGAAGCCCAGCAAATAATAATGCCGGTTACTCATGCTCCGCCCGGGTGCACGACCTCCCAATTTCTCTATTGAACTGGGAGCTCCACTTGTAGAGGATCCCGTTAAGAGGGCCAGTGCCTTCGTTTGGCTGCCCGTTGGATCGGTGCCGGATTATCCTCGTAGCAAAAGTACCTGCATATGTAGTAGGAGCTACTAATAATAGCTGCTACTACATATGTACTACTACATATAATGTAGTAGGTAATGCTGCACATGTGGTAGCTACGGGCCCCACACTTTCAAGGGCCCCGTATTAAATGCTGATCAAGCTATCAATTCCGGTTCAGTGATTCTGCACTTGCTCTATTGCTATAGTACTATACCGCCTTCAACTTTTATGAACGACTGGGTGTTTAAGGTTAGCGATCTGTAGTACTATCTAGCTGTATAGCAAATGAAAAAATACAATTACTTTACTATGCAAGTGAAAATTTAGTGTTTAAAGTGAAAATTTAGTGTTAAAATATTCACTTTTTTTTGTTACATTTCGAGCCCCTTTATAACATACGCTACAGCCCCCGCGCTAGCTTGATCCGGCACTGCGTTGGACTCATCCTTGGCCGTATAAAACGGACTCGTGCGGACAACACCCGTGGGGCAGAGAAGTTGCTGGGCGCACCCACCACACGCACGGTGACCCCCCGTGAACCTTGCGTTCGATCGCTGCCCGCCACTCACATCGGTGGCGAGGGATATCCGAACGGGGGTCCTGGGGTTCCAGCTCCGCCTTCATTCACCCGCACCGACCAGCGTGGTGAAGTATGGTCAGGCGACCCCCGTTATCAACAAGGTGTGGGGAGGCCTTCGTTCAGCAGTGGATTGACAAAGGGCCATACGTTATTTTTAAAACTTAAAAAAATGTTTGCAGATTTACTGTCTATTGGCGTATTCAGTGACTCACTGGTCATCGAGTCCAGCGGTTTGGAAATCTGCGGCTCTGGAGCCGCGCACGGCTCTTGAATGACTGCTGCTTCGTGAACGTTTTTCATTAGGGACCTCCGTCTCGTATACACATGCGTTGCTGCTCTTGAAATATATAAAAACATTTTTTTTTACAGAAATTGAACAAAAGTGGCTCCTCTTGTTATTTTGGAAGCTAACCCTTGATCTAGACGGACTGGTAAAAAAAAAACACATTTAAAACTGTAAACCTATCTCGTCTTCATCCAGCAGTAGATTGATTTTAGACAACGACGATGAATTTTGGTAAAGCTGATGCAAACTTTGACAAGGTGGCATTTTATCGGTAAGATCCTGATCCTTGATGATTTATCTGGGCTTACGAACCGCCCTCAAGAAGGACAATCGAAGAAGTCTTGTTGAGATGACGACTTATTCTTATTTTTTTTTATTTTTTTATTTCTCATTTTAAATTGAGGCAAAATGCGCGACTTTGTAACGTGCCACCGCTCTACCAACCAACACTGGGGGCCCCGGAATTTACTGATAAAGAAACAACGAGAGGAAATGTTGAGCATTGAAACGCGGTGTTTGTGCCCGGGGCCCTGGCTGCGATTGTTCAGAAATCTGAACGGACATTCCTCCTTCACGAATACTCCGTAGGAAGTGGCGGTGGCAGTGGTGGTGGCGGCGGTGGCGGTGGCGGTGTTGGTGGCGGTGGCGGTGGTGGTCGTGGTGGTGGCGGCGGTGGTGGCGGCGGTGTTGGCGGTGGTGGCGGCGGTGTTGGTGGTGGTGGCGGTGGTGGTCGTGGTGGTGGCGGCAGTGGTGGTGGTGGCGGTGGTTATGGGCGCCTGGGCAGGCGGGGTATTACCGATAGAGAAGTGAGGGTGGGTGAGTGTGCGTGGGGGATGGAGGGGGAGGGTGGGTGAGTGAGTGTGGGGTGATGGAGAGGTGAGGGTGGGTGGGTGAGTGTGGGTGATGGAGGGGTGAGGGTGGGTGAGTGTGAGGAGCGGTAGTGTAGCGGTTAGCGCGCTGCGCTATGAACCTGGCGACCCGGGTTCGATTCCCGCTCACGGCCAACACCAGTGACGATTATCTGAACCGGTCCTGGGCCTCCCATAGGTCGACTCAGCCTCAAATGAGTACCTGGTGTGATGTGTAAACATCGCCGCTCGGGAGACAAAGGCGGCCGGGCGTGGTGTTGGCCACCCACCCCCTCGTGTGCCGTGCCGGCCTTTATAGGTGCTCGCTAACAGCACTTGCCCCTACAGTCTGGCAAGGCGATACGGGGGATCTTTGTCTTTGTGGGGGATGGAGGGGTGAGGTTGGGTGAGTGTGTGGGGGATGGAGGGGTGAGGTTGGGTGAGTGTGTGGGGGATGGAGGGGTGAGGTTGGGTGAGTGTGTGGGGGATGGAGGGGTGAGGTTGGGTGAGTGTGTGGGGGATGGAGGGGTGAGGGTGGGTGAGTGTGTGGGGGATGGAGGGGTGAGGTTGGGTGAGTGTGTTGGGGATGGAGGGGTGAGGTTGGGTGAGTGTGTTGGGGATGGAGGGGTGAGGTTGGGTGAGTGTGTGGGGGATGGAGGGGTGAGGGTGGGTGAGTGTGTGGGGGATGGGAGCGGTAGCGCTCTGCGCTACGAACCCGGCGACATGGGTTCGATTCCCGTTTCATGGCCAACACCAGTGACGGTTATCTGAACCGGATCTGGGCCTCCCCTAGGTAGATTCGGCCTCAATTGAGTACCTGGTGCGGTGTGTAGTAAACATCGCCACTGGGGAGACAAAGGCGGCCGGGCGTGGTGCTGGCCACCCACTCCCTCGTGTGCTGTACCAGCCTTCTGCTGCAAAAACCTGGCAGGATCCTCTTAAGAAATGAGTACTGAGACTCAATGAGGCTTGTGCGGGTAAACAATTGTAAAGATCGTACGGCGAAGGGGAATTTTACATATTTTTTAAGGGGCATTAATCACAAACTTGCGTGGGGAATACAACTATCCTTTTACAGAGAAACCCATTGTTTAAATAAAAAAAAAACCCCTTGTAGGCCCAAAATCACGGCCAATATTATTTTTTACTTCGGATCTGCCACTCAGCCCGTCGAGGCCTCTGCTGGGTTTATGAGGTTAAATCTCCCGGGGTGTGTGGGTGGGTGTGTGTGTGTTTTTTTTTGTTTGAACGTGAGAGGAGGAAAGCCTCTGAAATTTGCCCCTGAAAAACTGTTGCGCCAAGCGAAAAGGGAAAGCACTCAAAAGACCAAACCGGTTCACGCAGCTTCTCAGAAACGGGGGGGGGGGTGGGGGGGGAGTGACTGCTGACCCCCCTAAGCCATGGACACCTCATTGCACCCCCCCTATCATAACCATCATCACCCATACGTGTGCACGGTGGGTAAAATAGTACCGCTTTGTGGTAGTTGTGTCTAAACTGTCAGCCTCCACCACAGCGACGTTGTGCAGTCTTCTTCTTTGGTCGGGCATGGGGGGTGGGGGGGCTGGTGGGGTTGGTGGGGCGGGTGTGGGGGGGGAGGAGCAACGATTTGGTGAAAGATGTCATCGTTCACATAACAATTAAAGGCATTTTTTCGGTAAAAAAAAAATCAAAATCGATGTTCCAAGAGCCTCAGCGAATACGAGGCGGTTGGTGACGCCTTAAAAACGGTCGCGAAGCGGTGTCCTTAAAGAGTCGCCGCGCGGCTCCGGTGCCGCGGGTTGGCGACCCCCCCCCCCCCCCCCCCCCGTAACAAACTTGAATGTTGAGGTTCTTCGACCCAGTCGCAGGGCGGCGGGAAGGCGCTTGGCACGGATCGCAGCGATACCGCCGCGGTATCCGGCGCGGCGGACGGTGGCGCGCTCCTCATCGGCGGTGTGCGCTCCGTTGGGTTTGGGCTTCGGCAATCTGCCGCGTGCGCGCGAACGTGCCCAGCGATTCACCAATCTACCCCAAACTTCACTCGCCACCGTACGTGACCCACCGTGCTAATCGGAGGCTCGCGAATGGAGGTGAAGAGGGGTAAAGCGCGAAGCATCGGAGCGGAGCAGCGCCGCCCTGTAACATTACAACGCGAGCGGGGGATTGCGACGCTGCTGCTTTCTGCTCGTTTCCGACGCCGCACATCGCCTACCCCGTGCAAATATTTCCTGTACGCGGCACTGGCTGGCGTTCGCCAAGTTCAAGCGCTGTACGGGATGACGCCAAAACCGCTTGGCTTCCGACGGGATGGGGCGCAATCCCCGCACGGTCTCATCGCGGGCGAGCCAATCGCTTTGGCGCTTGAATCAACGGCTGAAAGTTGAGCGTTGCGGAAATATGGGCCGGCGTCGTGAAGCGAGCGGCACTCGTTGTTTCAAGGCAGATGCCCTCCGCACCCCGCCGAGTTTGCCCGAGGAGGCAGCTGAACTTGGCGGTGACCTGGGAGCGGAGAGTAAGCGTGCAATAACGCGCAGGCGTCGTCCCTCGAGCGTTGCGTGTTTGGCCGGGCTAAAATATTTACGTCTCGGAACGTAAACTCGTGGCGGGCGCGCTCCAGCAGCGTTTTTCAAAAAGGGACATTTAAACGGCCGTAAAGGCTCTGTCATGGACAGGCACGCGAGTCTTTGCCCCGGAGCGCCAACAGCATTGGTAGTTTAAGGGTTGGGCAAAACCCCGATCGCGCGTTACGTCGGTTCGAGCGACCGACCGCTAATTTTCTGCGGCGCCGAAATGTGTGAAAAGCACCGTAGCCATTTGTGGCATCTGCGGAATTTTTTTAATCCCATCAGTGCACTGTGGTCCTCCTTGTCGTAGATCGCCATCGATTTCAATCAGAGCAGAACGTGGCCGAAAGCAGCAGGCGACAGACAACTGTGGACTGGTACCGTCCTAATTGGGACTCATCGGCGTGGTATAGTCACCAATGCTCACCGCTGCAACAGTCTGCCTCGGAGGTGGTTTGTCGGTGGGTCACATTTTCTTGGTTCTTTCGGTAAAGTCACGTAGAAGGGAAGTAATAAAATAATAAAATTATTATGTTTTATTTTTATTATTTTATTACTTCCCTTCTACGTGACTTTACCGAAAGAACCAAGAAGATGAATCCCTGCAGTCACGAAAGCTTTAAATCGAAATGGGTCACATTTGTTCAAATGTATTTTGATGGCGATTCAAGGACCAAAGGAACGACAGATTTCCATTGCGATGACGATGATGATGGTGACGACCATGGGATGTTTGTATTGCCATTTGCAGATTTGACCGACGTTCACATATGCGGCCTTTTGAAGATGAATTTATTTCATCGCTCCATCTCCCCGATAGCATGTGCTCTCGAATATATATATGTTTACCTCAAGGAAGTTTTTCCCATTCAAAATCAAGGTGAAGCCGCGCTCTCTCCAAATGCTCTCTTATCAGCCGCCTAATTTCAGCCGGAACTGTCTGGAACGCCACTGGCTGGGCGAATTATTTTCGTCCATGCCGCAATCAACTCGCCTCACTCGCCCTCGCGGTGCTGCGTCTCATTGGCACAACGCCGTTCATGGGAAGAAAAACAGAGGACTGACCTGCACCACCAGAAAGGAGGCCAGACACATTTGCGCGCGTGATGCATGGCGCGGAGCGCAGAGCCGACGAGCAACGTGGCCCCCTATTGGCTGAAGGAGCGCACCCGCGAAGAAGACTTTATACATTTACGCGATCTCACCCAAAAAAAAAAAAACCCTCCTCTATCATGGATGATATTGGTCGCGAAAGCCTACGTGTTACACCGAAGAAGACCTCGGAGGGAGACGAATCGACGCCCGACGTTACCGCCCAGCGAACAAGGCGAGATAGGTCGCAAGGCGCACGGGGCAGATGGGATGGCGTTGAGGGGTTCGCGAGCGGGGAAGGCCGCACCAGAGAAGCGACGGGGTGGAGGAGAGGATTTGAAGGGACAGGGCGAGAACGAGGAGCGAGTGACAAGAGGATCGGTTTTTGAGGGCGGAAACGGGAGACGTCGGCGATGATTTCTGGAAAGTGAGAGAGGGCTGGGAGGGGAGAGAGGAGGGTCGAGATGAGGAGGAAGGGCGGAGGTGGCTCTGGGCGCTGTCAACGGAGGAAGTTGTGGCGAACGAACGCTTGTGGAAGATCTCGCACCCTTTTCAATTCACCCGTCGTGCCATAGTCATTGCAAGAATATAGCAACAACGGATGGACAATAAATTCGGCTTGTCATGGATAAGGGCCTACGTTGTGCTCCACTGCTAAGCGCCTCACCCCGATAATCCTGACTCTCAAGCTGGCCATAGCAGCTTTACGAGAAACATCGCGTGGGAAAAATAGGGTCCCCCCCACCCCCCTCCCCCCCGATCCTGCCACCCTCACTGATGACAATTCCGCGTCTGGCAAGGATTGAACCGAGAGCCAAATTCTCTACGCATGAGCACTGCCTCCCTCCCTCGCTCGCATAGATACCCAACTCGGAGAATTCACGCAAATCCCGGCAGGAGGTGGGCGTGAGCAAAGGGGTTACGGTGAAGAAATCCAGACTTGAAAGCGAGTGTTTTTTTTGTTCGTAACGTCAATACATTTCTATCTTCTTGGTTTTTTCGGTAAAGTCACGTAGAAGGGAAGTAATAAAATAATGAAAATGTTTTATTTTTATTATTTTATTACTTCCCTTCTACGTGACTTTACCGAAAAAAAAAGCTTTCGTGACTGCAGGGATTCATCTTCTTGGTTTTTTCGGTAAAGTCACGTAGAAGGGAAGTAATAAAATAATGAAAATGTTTTATTTTTATTATTTTATTACTTCCCTTCTACGTGACTTTACCGAAAACACCAAGAAGATGAATCCCTGCAGTCACGAAAGCTTTAAATCGAAATTTAATACATTTCTATTGAAGATAACTGGCCCAAGTGGCTCGCATTCGGCGAGTTTGCGAGTTCAAACCCTGTTTTGGTAGGGGGGGGGGGAAGTGACTCAGACCGTCATCTTTTCCTCCTCCCGGCGTCGACAAAATGAGTACCCATACCGCGGCAGGAATCGACAAACGGTCATACCCACGGAGAGACTCACTCCCTGCCAAAGAGGCCTGTTTTACCTTTCCTAGACTTTTCACTCCTACTGTCGGTTTAAAAAAATGTGTCTTTGTAACTTCCTGACCCCAAGCTCCCCACCCTCTGCTCCCACACAACCGGACATCTGTGCAAAAAGAGCTTCTTTGATGGCTAGTCGTGGATTCCTCGGCCTGTTCTAAATAAAAGAACACCGATTCTGATCTCAAAAGTTTCCGGACCCGAGACTTCAGACTTTATGAAATACGTTTAGGCTGTTTAGATTATTGTTGCCGCTATAATGTCCAAATGATGGGCCGCTTTGTTGAGCTATCATTTGTGCTTCCAGATTTGAAGCTTTCGTGACTGCAAGGATTCATATCCTTAGGTTTTTTCGGTAAAGTCACGTAGGTCAAAAATTAAAATTAATAAAAGTAAAATAAAAAGTAAAATAAAAATCACGACGTTTCGGAGGCAACACAAGCTTCCGTCTTCAGGTGGAACCGTCACAGCACGCTTGCTGTATCAAGTGTCATTTGTGGCTAGGTCGCTTCTGAAAAATAAGTTAATACCTCGGTGGGTTTTTTCTGGCAGGACGGGGATGGATTAGTGTTGTATTTATTTGTGTTCTGGGTGATTTGTGTACCTTTCTTGTACTTTGTACCACTATCGTGTTATTGTCGTAACGTTCTGACCCGCCCCGACTGGGCATCTGTGAAAAAGAGCTTCATAGCTCATCGGATTCCTCCAGGATACATTCATATTCTGATTACTGAGTTGCTGAGGCCCATTTGAAGCTAAAGCAGCTCTCTTGACCAGGACCACCAGTTTACCACCAAGGTGCCACCGCCGTTGAAATGGAACGCAATGTGTGTATATTGAGCTGTAACCATCGAGCCATCTGGCTACCATTACAGATCGTACAATTTAGGCTTTCGTGACCAATATCAATAATAGAGTGTTTTTGTTTGTGTTAGATCACATGAATATAAATTTGTCGTTAAACCCAACACCACCCGACACAGCCAATTAGTAAGGGTTGTCACGTAAACAGAACGTGCCAATTCATTACCAGTACAGCACTAACCGGTGTGTCGGAGAGCAAATCCACAATATTTGCAATCAGAGTACGACGTTTCGCCAGTGATCACGACCAGCATCATCAGGCGACAGCCAGATTTGTTCTGTCCTCCTGTCGCCACAAATCTGGCTGTCGCCTGATGATGCTGGATGTAATTACTGGCGAAACGTCATACTCCGTTCGTAAATGTTAAGGGTTTACTCCCCAACACACCCGGTGTGCTGTACAGGTAACGATTTGGCATGTTCTGTTCACGTGCCGGGTGGTGGCGGGTTTAACGACACATTTATATTTACGCGATGTAACCCCCCTCCAAAAAAACACTCTATTGTGGAAAAGATGGTACAATACAGCATGGGTTGATTTTTTTTTTGGCGTGTGTGTAAATGTTGACATCGTATTGTGCTCATTGAGTGTCTCCATTGGAGGGTAAATTAACTCGGTGGGAGTATTGGGAGCACTGATGCACAGAAAAAAATATGTTTATGTAAATATATCGTTAAATAGATGCCTTCGCAGCATCATCGTGTAAAAAAAACGAAGCCTTTTACATCTCCAGGCACAGTCTTGATGAGTCTCAAGATGTTTTTTTTAGGGGGGTCCTGTGCTGGGATGTTTGGTCGCTTTCAACATGAACCAGTAAACGAAGTATCTGGCAATGCTGATGCTGCTGCGTCAGCGGCGGTGCACAAGCATCGACAACAACAACAACAACAGCAAAACGAACACAATCGGGCAATGACCCCTTCATTAAATATTTATAAAAGCCATAGTTTCATAGCACACTTTACGTCACGTTGCGATCAATGAGGGCTTGAGGACCTTTTCCTAAAACGTCATATATTACATCAACAACAACAAAAACATTTTTTTAAGACGGTTTTCTTCACAAATGTGTTGAGTGTGACTTTAGTTCGATCATTTTTGTTATTGTAAGAGAGTGGGAGGAAACGGGGCTGTCGGGGAGTGGAGAAACCCCAGAGGCATGCCGGGGCACAACGCAGAGAGAGAGCGCCGTGCAGCCTCAGGAATCCGATGCTTTGCGAGCCTCTCGCTAAACTAAACGACGACTAAAACGATTTCGATTTTACACGCTTTTAACACATTCCTGCGGAGGGAGCTGGTAGGAACGTTGGGTTGCTCGGTCAATGGCCAGGGTCAACGGCGGCGTGGTGTATTCCGCAAATATGCCCGACTGTGAGGGCGGGCACAAGCCGGCGTGAGTCGGTTAAACGTTGAGTTTTATAAGGGCACCACGGGGTGACCAGCCCCTCCCCACCCAGCCCCACCCCTCCCACCCCCCACCCAGCCCCTCCCCACCCACCCTCCCCACCCAGCCCCTCCCCACCCTCCCCACCCAGCCCCTCCCCAACCCTCCCCTCTCCACCCAGTCTCACCCCTCCCATTTTTGGAAGCACGACGGATGGACACAATAATCCCCTGTGGGCTGGTGTAACCAGGAGGTTCCTACCAGTATTAACTCACTCTGTCTGTTGTTGTTGTATCCTCAAATCTTGTAACTCAGTTTTAACCCACTTCCCAATGTGGTATCGACTGCAAACTTGGTATACTTAAGCCATACTGATGACAATACTATATTATATCATAATAAAATTTTTTTAAACATTCTTTTTTACATGTTATGTTCAGCTTGGGTCTAATTGCCCACGGTCAACTGACGTTGACTGTAATTGGCCACGGTCCCTTACATTATGGCAAGCTTCGGGGCCACTTCCTGGAGTCGTGGAGTTCTGCCATTAAAACAGTTTTTTTTTAAATATTACTTATTACCAGGTAAGGCCCACCACTGAGCTACCTAGCTCGTGTTTCACAAGCGACCTGGCCGTTGCAAATGACAGCTCAACAAAGTTTGCTTATCGTCACGTGGACATTCGCAGCAGCGGCCAAATGCTCTTAAAAACGTGACGTTGTTTGTCAATGTGGAGCGACAAAACAGCCGGAGGGCCCCGGGAGAAAAAAGATTCACGCGACCACGGGGAGAGATAAGCATCGCAAACTCCTCGTATAGAACAGGCGTCAGGGTCGGGATCGGACCCATGACCTCATGTACACCAGACAAGCTAGTTAACATCTCCTAGCCACCGTGTGCCCCCTCCTATTCTTTTTCAATTTAATTTATTAGGTATAACCCTGTGAGCCATGCGGCTCTTGACTCGGGTGCAACCGCAACAAACAAAAACATGAACAGGAAACATCTTGAAGTGACTCTTGCCACCACGGCGCTGCCCGGGCTTACAGCGCCTGGCACCATCACCCCAAATCCCGAGACTTCAGTGAATACTCGCATGTCGCGGCAGGGCGGTTGGGGTCACGTTCTTGAAAATAGCTGCATTCGGAAAATCCGCGATGTGCAAGCTCGAAGGCAAATGGGGGAAACTTGGGGTTTGGTTCGCGGTTTGCGTAATACGAGGCCCCACCCCGCCCTCCTTGTGTTGTTTGACGTTCCCCTAAATCAACCCAAACAGCCAACGGTAAGCATTTGCAGTGTAAAATGCGATTCGTGTATTCGATTGTAAAATCACTCGTACCGTAAATGTATAGAATGACATGTTTTTGATGCAGTGTACAATACTGTACACGTTTCCAGACTGATCCAGGAGTATGACATCATCTGTCACACCCCCCCGGATTGATGCCGGAATTTGGCCTTTTGAGCACCCAGGGCCCTCCGATTTTCAGGTTCTCCCGACTTGACCGTTGCCGATCGGGAAGGGCACGAATCGTGACCGTAACACCGTCCGTGCCCCGTTCTGCCACCCAGACTCGAGGGGGACGTTCGAGTTCGACGTCGGCGCGCTGTCCTTCGACGTGCGCTACGTGTCGGCCGAGCTGCGCCTGCTGAGGACGCCCAACCCCGAAGCGACGCTCCCCGAGCAGCGCATCGAGCTCTACCAGGTGGGACGGCGAGCGTCGGCCGTGCTTGCCATGACCGGTCGGTCGATCGATCGATCCCTCGGCAGGCGGCGGGGGCCTGAGGTGTCCCGATGGTCTGCACCGGTGCATGCTCCCCTCGACGTCGCGTGCCATTGGCTCCTGGCTACCTCGACGTCGCGCGCCATTGGCTCCCAGCCACCTCGACGTCACACACCATTGGCTCACACTCACCTCGACGTCGTGTGTCATTGGCTTTCACTCACCTTGATGTTGCGCGCCATTGGCTCCCGGCCACCTTGACGTCGCGCGCCATTGGCTCAAACTCACCTTGACGTCACGTGCCATTGGCTCACACTCACCTCGACGTCGTGTGTCATTGGCTTTCACTCACCTTGACGTCGCGTGCCATTGGCTCCCGGCCACCTTGACGTTGCGCGCCATTGGCTCCCAGCCACCATGACGTCGCGCGTCATTGGCTCACACTCACCTCGACATCGCGTGCCATTGGCTCCCAGCCACCATGACGTCGCGCATCATTGGCTCACACTCACCTTGACGTTGCGCGCCATTGGCTCCCGGCCACCATGACGTCGGGTGGCATTGGCTCACACTCACCTTGACGTTGCGCGCCATTGGCTCCCGGCCACCTTGACGTCGCACGCCATTGACTCACACTCACCTCGACATCGCGTGTCATTGGCTCACGTTCACCCCTCTGCGCGTGACAGCTGCTGCCTGGCCCGGGTCCAGACAACCTGACTCAGCGCTTTGTGTCGAGCCAAGTGGTGCAGACGGGAGGGGAGGAGGAGCTGCTTGTGTTCAACGTGACCGACACGGTGCAGGCCTGGCTGCAGGACTCAAGTAAGGCCAGCTCGCACGCCCTCACCGCCGGCAACGGCAACTCCACGCGTCTTGTCGATAACACCACGCTGTGGTGCCTTGAATACATAGAAACGTGTGTGTTGAACTTCTTTCGCACCATACGTAGCCAACCATACGTTTCCGTTTGTTCATAGAGGCGCTGGGATGGTGAGATTATCTCCCTCGCCTGGTGGTCGATTCATATTCTTGGTTCCATTCCGAACCTGACGATGCCTGCTGCTGTATATTTGGAGTTTGCGTGCTTTTTTGCCGTCCACGTTTCGAATCGACGTGCGTTTCAGAGCATTTGGCTGCGATACATTTTCACACGATAAAGGCACTTCGTTGAGCTATCGTTTGTGGCCAGGTCACTTTTACCTTCTAAAATAAAAATAGCTTAAGTTTTGTTTCATTTTAGTTTTTAATCCAATGTTAGTTTACGTACACTTACAATTGTCTATGTGCTTTGTGTTGTAAATGCCCGTAGCGTGCTTCTTTAGATGGACCCCATCGATCGATCGATTGATCGATCTTCATTCGGCGTCGCGCCCCTTCACAAATAACTATACAGCAAACAGGAATGGATAAGCGATGGAAACGGTCAATAACTATGCGACGCAATGAACGATGAAAAGACTCAACGCAGAGGTCAATTAGAATGCGATGCAGGGTCGTAACGGTACAGAGTCGACGGCAGGGCGCGTACACGAGTGGGTCTTCGATCGGATTCACAAACCACAAACATTGGGGTTGCCCTCCCTTCGTTGCTTTTGGCTCAGATCTTCACCCCGTCTCGTCTGTATCTGCCTCGGTTTTTTTTGTTACTGCAGGAACAACATTCATTGCGCCCATAATAAACGCTTTTGAGTTAGATCGCGTAAGTATAAATGTGTCGTAACCCTATTCTGGAAAATCGCCTGATAACGCTAGATGTAATTACCAGCGAAACGTCACCAGTGGGCTGAAGGAGTAACGAATTGTCCTTAGTTACTCCTTCATGTCGTGTCATAACCCTCCACCACCCGACACAGCAAATTAGTAAGACAGATTGGTCATGTTAAAAAAACACCAATTAGTTACTACTTCAGCCCACCGGTGTGTTGGAGAGTAAATCCACGACATTTACAATTTGAGTCCCGTGACGTTTCGCTGGTAATTACATCTAGCGTCATAAGGCGATTTTCCAGAATAGGGTTACGACACATTTATACTTACACGATTTAACCCAAAAACCTTTATTATGAATAATATTGGTCGCGGAAGCCTGCTACGTTTCAATTTAAAGCTTTCATGACTGTAGGGATTCATATTCTTGGTTCTTTCGGTAAAGTCACGTAGAAGGGAAATAATAAAACAATACAATTTTCACGACGTTTCGATTGCAACACAAGCAATCAGCATCGGGTGTGAAAACCACAGCAAGAAAATTTGAAAAAAAAACCCGCCACTTTTTAAAAAAAATCTTGCCGTGGTTTTCACACCTGATGATGATTGCTTGTGTTGCAATCGAATTTTATTGTTTTATTATTATTTTATTATTTCCCTTCTACGTGACTTTACCAAAAGAACCAAGAATATGAAAGCTTGCTACGTGTTAAACATTCGTTGTGCCGATGTTTCCCTTCAGCAGAGTCATTGGTGCCCGAGTCGACAGACCGGTGGATCACGTTCGCTCGTGTTTTTTCTTGGTGTGTGTCGTTTGTTCAGCGGGCCTTGTAATGGCTGGCCATGTTATTACGTATTCTTGGTTCTTTCGGTAAAGTCACGTAGATTGAAATAAAAATAAAAATAAAAGAGAATAAAATAAAATTAAATTAACATAATAAAATTAAATAATAAATGGAAAATAATAAAAGCAGAAAACCCACGACGTTTCGATCGCAACACAAGCGGTCTTCATCAAGCGGAGATACATTTTTTAAAATTATATATTTTTTGTATTTTATATAAAAAAAAAATTCTATCTACGTGACTTTACCGAAAGAACCAAGACTATGAATTCCTGCAGTCACGAAAGTTTAAAGTCGTGTTATTACGGTTCTACAGAATTAGTTATGATTATCATCAACTCACTACATACGCATACCCGGTCTAGCGCTCCGGAACAATGAGCCAGTCGGTCAACCTCCACTGAATAATGTTTATAATTCTTGATTTGAAGCTTTCGTGACTGCAGGAATCCATACTTTTTGGTTCTTTCGGTAAAGTCACTTAGGGAGAAAATAAAATAAATCACCAAAGTAATGTTTTTAATTCCCTGTTTTTCTCTCTCTTGTTCTCTCTGTCTCATGTCTTCCTCTCCAGCCATGAACAAAGGTTTCAAGATCTCCTTGCACTGGCCAAGCGACTCAACCGTACCGCAACCGGGGATGCAAGTTCACTTCGAAGGTGAAGTACTCGCAGTGCGTGCACGCCTCTAGGAATGCCCCGTCTGGCCAGACCACAGCTGAGCTAAACTCGCACTAGACTGAAAAATGTCAAAATGTTCCACTGCTTTGCTATTCCCAGCCAAACGCTTACAATAACAGTAAGAGTGCGTGGGTGTGTTCACGTCGTGGGGAGCGGGTATGGTAGCCGCGCTGCGAGCTCGGCAACCCGGTGTTCGATTCCCCCTCACGGACACCGACGCCAGCGGCGATTACCCGAACCGGTCCTGGGGCTCCCCTCGGTCCACTCGGCCTCGAATCGATTCGCCCGGTGCGGTGTGTAAACATCGCCACTGGGGAGACAAAGACAGCCGGGTGTGGGCCAGCCGTGGTCACGGCCACCCTCCCCCCCCCACTCCGCTCCCCCTCCTGCGCCGTGGCAGCCTTCCCGGTTGCTACTCACCGACCGCACTTGCTCCGACCACTCGCGAAAGCTATACGGTGGAACTTTGCTTTTTTTTTTGGTTTTCCTTGCACAGAAGGGCGGGTGGTGGGCCCAGCCCGGCACGACATGCATGTGATCGAGGTGTACAAGACGGCACAGGAAAAGGGACGGCTCCCGTACCTGCTGATCATGACGCAGTCGGGGAGCCCGAACGGCTCCGACGAGGCGCGGACCTCCACCTCTGCTCGGAAGAAGCGCACGCTCGATGAAAAGTACTGCATGAGGTGAGCGGGGGTGGCAGCGGGGGTGGCGGCGGGGGTGGAGGGCGCTGGACTCCACGAGAGAAAGTAAATTTTGAAGTAAAAACACATTCTTGAGGGAGCTGCTAGGAACGTTGGGTTGCTCGGTCAATGGCCAGGGTCAACGGCGGCGTGGTGTATTCCGCAAATATGCCCGACTGTGAGGGCGGGCACAAGCCTGCGTGAGTAGGTTAAACGTTGAGTTTTATAAGGGCACCACGGGGTGACCAGCCCCTCCCCACCCAGGCCCACCCCTCCCACCCCCCACCCAGCCCCACGCTCCCCACCCAGCCCCTCCTCACCCTCCCCACTCAGCCCCTCCCCACCCTCCCCTCTCCACCCAGCCCGACCCCTCCCATTTTTGGATGCACGACGGACGGACGGACACAATAATCCCCTGTGGGCTGGTGGAACCAGGTGTTTCCTACCTGTATAACTCTAAACTGTTTTATTATTTACCAGGTAGCGCTGCTGCTGCTCCTGCTGCCGCTGCGATTTTTGCATTTTTTTACTAATTGTGCTGCTGTTTGGCCAGGCTGGACGTGGGCATGGCTGTGGTGCCACGCAGCTTGAGCCCAGTGCCGGATTAAACTAGTGCGGGGCCTGTAGCATATGCTATAAATGGACCCTATATAAAAAGACGAATGTTTAACTTGCATAGTAAAGTAATTGTATTTTTCATTTGTTATACAGCCAGATAATACGACAAACCGCTAACCTTAAACACCCAGTCTTTCATAAAAGTTGAATGCAGTATCGTACTATAGTAATAGAGCAAGTGCAGAATCACTGAACAGGAACTGATAGCTTGAAAGTGTGCGGGGCCCGTAGCATATGAAGCTTCTTTTGCTACTACGATAATCCGGCACTGCTTGAGCCCCCATTGACTCGTCCCTCTGTGCTTTTCACAGTAGTACTATCTGTAGCATCTGTGCAATTTTGTTTTTGGCACCTGCAAATGTATCTTAACGTGCAATTTTATTGAGTGACTGTGTGTTGCCCTGCTGTGGTCTGGGACTGTTGTTATTTTGTTTGTTCTTGCTGCCTTGTGCTAACTTGCATTGAGTGTTGAAAAATATCCCTTTGCAATTTGTTTATTTTATATGTATTTTTACTGACTTGCCTACCTTTCCTAAACTTTGCACTCCTATCGGTGACCCCGATTATTCCGCTTGCGAAGTCGGTGAATGCAACAACAATAAGTTGGGGGAGAAAAAAAAAACCTCTCTCCCGTGCGCGCGATCTCCTGGCACCAGCAATCAGGAGGACAACTGCTGCCTGAGGAAGCTGTACATCGACTTTCGGCGCGACCTCGGCTGGAGGTGGATTCACGAGCCCAAGGGATACCACGCCAACATGTGTGCCGGGCCCTGCCCCTACTTGTGGAGCTACAACACGCAGTACACCAAGGCGAGCCGCAGCACTCACCCAAAACAAACATCCTCCCCCCCCCCAACCCATACAGCCTTCAGCCTTTCACATCCTGGGTTAAACCCTTTCAGGTCCAGGGTTAAACCCTTTCACACCCAGGATTAAACCCTTTTACATCCAGGCTTAACTCTTTCACATCCAGGCTTAACTCTTTCACATCCGGGCTTAACCCTTTCACACCCAGGGTTAACCCTTTCCCATGACGTACGTGTACGTCATCAGTTTTTCTTCGTAAAATTTGCTTTTGTTCAATGGCATCGAAGCTCCCACAGCAGGGCGTGTGGCACAGTTTGGCACCAGCTCTCATAGGGTGCGGCGGCCGTGTCACTACAGTCATCTGCGGTGAGTACAATGTCTTTAAAAACAATGAAATTAACGCTGAGCCGGTGAACGGGACCCACCACCCTGCAATTCGCAGACGGATAGCGATGCAGAGATGAGAGAGGCGACGCATTCTGAGCGGAAGAGCTGCCATGCGGAAATTGCTCGACTCGGGGGGGGGGGGGGGGGGGCGGCCTCGAGCCGACGTGAGAGAAGCCGCTCTGTTCGTGCGTCTTATTCTGTCGTCGTCGGTATTCGTGCGCAGGTGCTGGGCCTGTACAGCCTGCGCAACCCCGACGCGTCGGCCTCCCCCTGCTGCGTCCCTCAGGAGCTCGAGCCGCTCACGATCCTCTACTACGTGGGGCGCGAGTCGCGCGTCGAGCAACTCTCCAACATGATCGTGCGCTCGTGCAAGTGCAGCTGAACGGCGCTGTCCAGCAGCACCGACGCCAAAGACACACGAAGATTTCCCGTCCCCCACACCTCTCCCGCCCGCCCGCCCGCCCGCCCGCCCCCCCATAGAGGCTTTAACAGGCTGTTAGGGCAAGCGCTGTTAGTAGCGAGCACTTAACGCCACCACCACCACCATCGACGACAACAGCAGCAGCAGCGAAAAACGGCAGAGGCAGCGGGCGTTGTCTGTGTCTCCCCATCCCCCCTACCCCTCCCCCTGCCCAGCCATAGCGGCAGACTGCGTCGCCCCTCAAAAAACTCCCACCGATGGCAGTCGTGGCCTGCCTCGTCCGGTTGGCGGGGATAGCAAAAGCACAAAAGTGAAAAATCACAAAGGACAGTCCTGCGTTGCGACTTTTCGTTGGTCGTTGATCCCAGGCCCCCCTCCCCCCCGCCCCTGTCGGAGCGGTGGTAGGAAATAATTCGCGCGTTTCTTGAAATGAGCAAGGCCATAATGGAAAAGAGTCTATGGCGGGTGGGGTGGGGTGGGGTGGTTGGGTGAGGAGGAATCGCAAATCTTGAGCGGCGCGAGGGCAAGGAGAAGTGTCGTGACCTGGGACGTGGCGACCGAGCGCAGTGCGGATGAGGCGACGCGTTTGGTGGAGGCACCAGCGGCGAGGTCGACGTTCACGGCAACGACTCACTGCCGCGGCGGCGGCAGCGGCGATACGGAAGGGCGACGAGGATGCCACTCGACCGACCGCGGCTACCAACTCCAAAACAGCGGGCAAAAAAATCACCTCGCACTTCCCCTGAAACATAAATAAGCGCGAGGTCGGCGGACTTTGTGCATGTGCGCGTGCGTCTTTGTCTTTTGCATCTGCAATCTGCCACCGGCTCTCGGGACGACGCAGCCGAACGGCAAAAAAATCGCTGCCGACGGAACCTCCGCTGGCTTCTCTGCCACGAGAGGACGGGAGAAGCACGGGGACGGGGGGGGGGGGGGGGACCCGAACATCCGAGACACATGGAACTTCGCCGCGATCGCGCTTGCGCCCCGCCCCGGTCCATCTGCGTGGGACTCGCCTGCCGATCGCCACCGTGCCACTTCTCACCGTCGGTTCAACTCCGCAGGGCTGCTCGAGAGAGCCGGCGATGTCGCGTGACGTGTAATACGCACGCCGCGGCGGCCCCGCGACAGTAGCCTGAGGTGCTTGCAGGAATGGCGCAGCTAACCCGCGTGTGCTTATTGCCAACACACGCTGGCTCGTATGGGATTGACGAGTTACCCTCAGCATTGTGGGGTGGTGGGGGGGTGGAGGGGGCGATAATGGTGCCACTTGCTCCAGTTCGGTTTGCTCGTTGCGTGCGCGATGTGCGGGTTTAAAGCGCTTCAGCTGTTTACGGTCCTCTTTGCATGGGGGGGGGGGGGGTGCGGGGGGCCCAGGGCAAGTCACGCCGTGTGGGGCCCCCTACCCCCCCGCCCCCCGCCCCCCCAAGACGCCTTCAATTTAAAGTAGTATTAGATCTGACAGCGTGACATGGAAGCGCAGTCCCCCCTCCTCCCCCCCCCCCAAAGTGCGGGGCCCGGGGCGGTCGTTCCTTCTGGAGTGGACGAAAGTCACATCCACTTTGCGGGGAAGTCGACAGTGGCTTGTCCTGTATAGAGACTGGCCTCCTGCCATGCGAATGTGGGGGGGGGGGGGGGGGCGACGGGTTCTCGGCAGAAGATGAGCATTTCCATAATTCTCATTTGAGCAGGAAATCACTTTGACTTTCACAAGTAATTTTAAATAAGTGCATGTACAGGCACTTACTTAATTACAGATCATCGTAAATCGGAACCCCATTTCCCCATAGAAACAGTATAAACATCACTTGCAGATGTGTTTTTTCCTTTCACGAGCCACATTTAACAGGGTTAAAAGGGATCAAAATCCACACACAGAAAAACCCCACTTAGGAATAACATAACCCCACCACGCCAAGTCACGCCGTCACGTTCTGCAGATGTAGATGCCACTGGTTCTTCATGTTCTGTAGATGTAGATGCCACTGGTTCTTCACGTTCTGTAGATGTAGATGCCACTGATTCTTCACGTTCTGTAGATGTAGATGCCACTGGTTCTTCACGTTCTGTAGATGTAGATGCCACTGGTTCTTCATGTTCTGTAGATGTAGATGCCACTGGTTCTTCACGTTCTGTAGATGTAGATGCCACTGATTCTTCACGTTCTGCAGATGTAGATGCCACTGGTTCTTCACGTTCTGCAGATGTAGATGCCACTGGTTCTTCACGTTCTGCAGATGTAGATGCCACTGGTTCTTCTCGTTCTGTAGATGTAGATGCCACTGGTTCTTCACGTTCTGCAGATGTAGATGCCACTGGTTCTTCACGTTCTGTAGATGTAGATGCCACTGGTTCTTCACGTTCTGCAGATGTCGATGCCACTGGTTCTTCACGTTCTGCTGATGTAGATGCCACTGGTTCTTCACGTTCTGCAGATGTAGATGCCACTGGTTCTTCACGTTCTGCAGATGTAGATGCCACTGGTTCTTCACGTTCTGTAGATGTAGATTCCACTGGTTCTTCACGTTCTGCAGATGTAGATGCCACTGGTTCTTCACGTTCTGTAGATGTAGATGCCACTGGTTCACGTTCTGCAGATGTAGATGCCACTGGTTCTTCACGTTCTGCAGATGTAGATGCCACTGGTTCTTCACGTTCTGCAGATGTCGATGCCACTGGTTCTTCACGTTCTGCAGATGTAGATGCCACTGGTTCTTCACGTTCTGCAGATGTAGATGCCACTGGTTCTTCACGTTCTGCAGATGTAGATGCCACTGGTTCTTCACGTTCTGCAGATGTAGATGCCACCACCGCCATCTATTGCGCGGCGGTTGAACTTACGACTCGCGGTCCGAACAGGCAAATTGGACGTACGGACCGGGTTTGTTCGTATCTCTGAAAGTTCGTAAGTCGAATGTTTGTAAGTAGCGGAGTCCCCACACCACGCGTGGGGGGGGGGGGGGGTCTGGGCCTGGAGCTCCCCAGAGCTCAGGTCCCCCCTCTCTCTCTGCGGCTGCCTTTGTCCTTGTTGGTTATCGCCAAAAGAGCTTCGAGTGCAAGTGGCACGTGTGGGGGAACATTCATGGGGAGCTTCGCCTGGTTGGCAAAACTTCTGCAAGCAACTCTCTCTCGTTGTTCGCGATGCTGTGGTGGAGGCTGACGAAATGCGTCTCTCGTTGTGACGTGCGGCCAAGTGGACATTCGACGATGCGGCGACTTTATGAAGGGCATCCACGAACGCCTTTCTCACGCGTGCCGTACGACTTGCAAAACGGTGTAGTAGGGTTCGATTATTTACGTTAGTGCAATCGATTTTTTTACGTTGTATTAATCGTTTTTATGTTGTCGGAGTCGGAATTTTAAGTTGTATGAATTGATTCTTTACGTTGTATGAATCGGTTCTTTACGTTATAGGAATCATTTTTTACGTTGTAGCAATCGATTCTTTACGTTGTAGCAATCGATTCTTTACGTTGTAGCAATCGATTCTTTACGTTGTAGCAATCGATTCTTTACGTTGTAGCAATCGATTCTTTACGTTGTAGCAATCGATTCTTTACGTTGTAGCAATCGATTCTTTACGTTGTAGCAATCGATTCTTTACGTTGTAGCAATCGATTCTTTACGTTGTAGCAATCGATTCTTTACGTTGTAGGAATCGATTCTTTACGTTGTAGGAATCGGTTCTTTACGTTGTCGGAATTGGTTCTTTAAGTTATTGGAACCGTTTCTTTACGTCGCGTGAATTGTTACGTTGTAGGAATCGATCAATTACGTTGCAGTAATCGATTCTATACGTTGTAGTAATTGGTTTCTGTACATTGTAGGGATCGGTTCTACACGATTCCGTGGGGAGCGACGTGCCACCGGATAAGTCGAACACGGCTGGTTTTAAAAAATCGATTCGTCAATCGATTCGTGATGATCCAGATCCGTTACAATTAATCGAATCGGTGGCGGGGGGGGTGTTCGTCATCGTTCAGTGTCTGCGCTTCAGTCAAAACCTTCCCTTGACCTGCCAGAGACGGGGTCACAGGTCACCCCCACGGATGCCACTTGGACCTGACCCCAGTGCCGGATTAAGCTACCACATGTTATAAAGGCGCTCTGAATAAAAAAAACCACACAAATATTAAAACACAAATGTTTGACTTGCATCGTAAAGTAATTGTATTTTTTTATTTTCTACACAGCCAGAAAATACGACAAATCGCTAACCTTAAACACCCAGCCGTTCGTAAAAGTTGAAGGCGGTGTAGTACTATATCAATAGAGCAAGGGCAGAATCACTTGAACCGGAATTGATCGCTTGAAAGAATTTAGCGCGGGGCCCTTGAAAGTGCGGTACCCGTAGCTACTACACGTGCAGCTACGACGCGTGCAGCTGCTGCACGCGTGCAGCTACTACGCGTGCAGCTACTACGCGTGCAGCTACTACGCGTGCAGCAGCTGCACGTGCAGCTGCTGCACGTGCAGCTACTACGCGTGCAGCTACTACGCGTGCAGCTACTACGCGTGCAGCAGCTGCACGTGCAGCTACTACACGTGCAGCTACTACACGTGCAGCAGCTGCACGTGCAGCTACTACACGTGCAGCTACTACACGTGCAGCAGCTGCACGTGCAGCTACTACACGTGCAGCTACTACACGTGCAGCTACTACGCGTGCAGCTACTTGCGCTACTAGGAATAATCCGGCACTGCTTGGTCCATGTCAACAGCACTAAATGTGAAACTCGGAATCCCACGGGCAGTATTATAATTATTTTGTTAAATGTTCGGCGTGCAAGACGCGTACACGCTTAATTTTATTTGTGTATGAGCGTAAATATTTTTTTAACCTGTTTTTTTTTTACAAATTTGTTTTTTCTGTCTTCATATGCTTAACGGTGTTTTGTGTTTGTGATAAAATACTAAATGCAATTCGTGCCACACGACTCATTTTGTTATTGTTGTCGTTAAGTTTTAATTGCTCCCACGTTTTCAAATGAACCAGGTAAAGCGGATGAACATTTTGTTGCCACCCTAAGAGGTCGTCCATAAATGACGTCACGCGATTTTGGACGATTTTTTTACCCCCCCCCCCCCTCGTCACACGGCGTCACAAAAAGTCAAACCCTCCCTCAAATATGACGTCACAAACCTCTGCCCCCCCCCCCCCCCAAAAACCATATTTTCATTTTGAAAATAGAACATGCTTCAAATGGATTTAAACTATTGTCATTGTAGTGCGTATTTAATGTGGCGCTGCACTTTGATGTTGTAGGAGTGTTGGTAGAACAATTTGTGTTGTTGTAACAATTCTATATTTATTTAAAGTTGCGCATTTTGATGTGACGTCACATTTCTCAAACCCCCCCTCCCTCGTCACACATCGTCACAAAAATCTGACCCCCCCCCCTAGGTGCGTGACGTCATTTATGGACGGCCTCTAAGTGCCAATCGGTGCTCTGCTGGATAAATGCCAAACGCCGCAGCTGCTTCGGCCAACGGGGGAATCGGCTCGGCGCCTCGAATCAAAGACCGCACAGGTGCCAACCAGTGGCACAGGTGCCAAGCCAACCAGTGGCACAGCGGCCCTCTTCCCCGAGATTAGCGAGCACGGTTGGCTACGTAGGGCGCGAAAGAAGTTCAACGTAGGTACGTCACCTGCCAACGGTGAGACTATGACAAGCGTGCGCACGCGGCTTCGAATTGTAGCGAGGGACAAAGAGGAACGCGTGAATTAGAGACATGACGTCAATACAACTAAAGGAAGCCAATTAAGTTGACTGCCATACAAAAGACAAAGACCCCCCCCCCCCCCGTATAGCCTGAGCAGACTGTTGGGGCAAGTGCTGCTAGCGAGCACCTATGAAGGCCAACACGGCGCACGAGGGGGTGGGTGGCCAGCACCACTTCCATACACACACACACATAGGTGTGCAGGCAGGTGCAACTGCACCGGAGCCCAGAGACCAGGGGTGGGAGGAGGAGGGGGGGGGAACTGCGGTCATTCTCGCAGACGCTTTTGGCTGGCCACCAACAGAAATAGGACGATCACCGCATCGCGCCCTTCTGCGGCCGTCTGGAACGCTCTTATCTTCCGATGTTAGGAAGCCACTGGGAGCTATGCACGTTCAAATCGTCGAGATTGAAGACGCATTTCTTTAGAACTGCTTTTTCTGTTGAGTTTGTCGTCGTACGGTGCGAAAGAAATCCAACGTACATGGCAGCGCCCGCTTATTGAGCCGAGCCAACGCGAGCATTTGCCGAGGGTGGGAGGGGTTGCGGCCGCTATGCCAGCTTCTGCAGTCTGGGGTGGCGGCAGCGATTGGCGCTTGCGGCTGCCTGGCTGGCCCGGTGAGTTCCCCACGGGGTTCTGCGCAGTGACGGCGTCGTGGGAGGCGCAAGCGTGCCGGGAAGGCGCGGATCAATGTGGATTGGACAGCTCATTTCTTCGAGCCGGTTTCTTGTTTCTTCCATCGCCGCTACCTACCCACCCACCACGCGCGCCTCCGAGCAGCACAATTGGCTCATACGTGAGCCGTGCGAATGAAGTTCAACTGGGGCACAGCAACGGAGCGGTGGTGGCACCGTTTGATTCTCTTGCACCGAGACCTGCACCAAGCGCCACCCCCACGCAAACGGTTTGCCAGCCACGTTGGTCCAAGCGTATCCACTGGTTTTTATTTAAATTATTAGTATCTGTCAATCGCGGTTGACGAACACGCAGCGAATTGCCCGAAAACGCCGAGAGGCGGTCGGCAAAGAGGGCGATGAAAGAGTAAAGTGCTTTAGCGTCATCAATTGAGCGAGCTTATGAAGAGGTTTGGGAAAAGAGACGATGGGAGTGGGAATTCCAAAGTGGAGCAGGGTCGCAGGCGGAGACGTGGTGGTGAGATGCAGTGTGGTGAGTGGCTGAGTGGGTGAGTGAGCGGGTGGTGGGAGATGCAGTGTGGTGAGTGGCTGAGTGGGTGAGTGCGCGTGGTGGTGAGTGATCTGCAGTGTGGTGAGTAGCTGAGCGGGTGAGTGAGCGGATAAGAAGGTGAGTGGGTGGGTGAGTGATCGAGTGGGTGGGTGAGTGAGTGAGCGTGTGTTTGTGAGCTGCAGTGTGGTAAGTGGCTGAGTGGGTGAGTGGCTGAGCGGGCGAATGAGAATGTGAGTGGGTGGGTGAGTGATCGAGTGGGTGGGTGAGTGAGTGAGCGTGTGTTTGTGACCTGCAGTGTGGTGAGTAGCTGAGCGGGTGAGTGAGCGGATGAGAAGGTGAGTGAATGGGTGAGTGATCGAGTGGGTGGGTGAGTGAGTGAGCGTGTGGTGAGTAGCTGAGCAGGTGAGTGAGCGCGTGGTGGTGAGCTGCAGAGTGTTGAGTGGCTGAGTGGGTGAGTGAGCGAATGAGAAGGTGAGTGGGTGGGTGAGTGATCGAGTGGGTGGGTGAGTGAGTCAGCGTGTGGTGGTGACCTGCAGTGTGGTGAGTGGCTGAGCAGGTGAATGAGCGGATGAGAAGGTGAGTGGGTGGGTGAGTGAGTGATCGAGTGGGTGGGTGAGTGAGTGAGCGTGTGGTGGTGACCTGCAGTGTGGTGAGTCGCTGAGCAGGTGAGTAAGCGGATGAGAAGGTGAGTGGGTGGGTGAGTGATCGAGTGGGTGGGTGATTGAGCGAGGGCGTGATGGTGAGCTGCAGTGTGATGAGTGGCTGAGTGGGTGAGTGGCTGAGCGGGCGAATGAGAATGTGAGTGGGTGGGTGAGTGATCGAGTGGGTGGGTGTGTGAGTGAGTGTGTGTTTGTGAGCTGCAGTGTGGTGATTGGCTGAGTGGGTGAGTGGCTGAGCGGGCGAATGAGAATGTGAGTGGGTGGGTGAGTGATCGAGTGGGTGGGTGTGTGAGTGAGTGTGTGTTTGTGAGCTGCAGTGTGGTGAGTGGCTGAGTGGCTGAGTGAGCGGATGAGAATGTGAGTGGGTGGGTGAGTGATCGAGTGGGTGGGTGAGTGAGTGAGCGTGTGTTTGTGACCTGCAGTGTGGTGAGTGGCTGAGCGGGTGAGTGAGCGAATGAGCAGGTGAGTGAGTGGGTGAGTGATCGAGTGGGTGGGTGAGTGAGCGAGCGTGTTTGTGAGCTGCAGTGTGGTGGCGGTTAAACACCGTGTGATGGATGAGACGACAAGGGTGAGTGTCTGGAAGACCGAGTCCCCAACATGGGTGCAGGAATAAACGAGTGACGGTCACAGACACAGTAACTATCGTAGTAGCAGCAGCGGCAGAGGAGTGATAGGGAGGTGACTGACCGTTGGTGAGCTTTGGTCTGCAGTGAATCAGTGGAAGCTGGATCATCAGTCGACCTGTTTGACGTTCGCGAGATGCCTTGACACGGTCGACCCTGTGACCTGACCCTCAATTGCTTAATCTGTTTCGCTGCGCGGATTTTTGCTGGCCGCAAAAACAACAAAAAAAAACCCAGCTAAAAAGCATTCTTTGGCAAAACTAGAAAAGAAAATGTTTGATATATAATGGCTCTTCCGGTTAGGAAATTGAGTAATTGAGGGTTGACTCAAAACAAATTTTAAGTAAATGTAGAAAGAAAAAAAGAATCCAGATTGTGTGGTCGCCTTCCACTTCCCACCCCCCCAACAAACCACCCGACAATGTTGGTGGGGGGAGCGCAGGAAGAGAGGGAATGGGGGGGGGGTCTGCAGATAAAGTTGGCCACATTTAAATTGGACTTGAAAGGCGGCCTCGGCGCGTGCCAAGTCGCATGTGTGAGCTTCATTACCGGCATTTTGGAGATACGGGCGGCAGTAAGTGATGAGTCTGATACACACACACAGGAGATACGGTAGGCAGTAAGTGATGAGTCTGATACACACACACAGGAGATACGGTAGGTAGTAAGTGATGAGTCTGATACACAAACACATGAGATACGGTAGGTAGTAAGTGATGAGTCTGATACACACACACACAGGACATACGGTAGGTAGTAAGTGATGAGTCTGATACACACACACAGGAGATACGGTAGGTAGTAAGTGATGAGTCTGATACACACACACAGGAGATACGGGCGGCAGTAAGTGATGAGTCGGATGCACACACACGGGAGATACGGTAGGCAGTAAGTGATTAGTCTGATGCACACACACGGGAGATACGGTAGGCAGTAAGTGATGAGTCTGATGCACACACACAGGAGATACGGTAGGTAGTAAGTGATGAGTCTGATACACACACACAGGACATACGGTAGGTAGTAAGTGATGAGTCTGATACACACACACAGGAGATACGGTAGGTAGTAAGTGATGAGTCTGATACACACACACAGGAGATACGGGCGGTAGTAAGTGATGAGTCTGACACACACACACAGGAGATACGGTAGGTAGTAAGTGATGAGTCTGATACACACACACAGGAGATACGGTAGGTAGTAAGTGATGAGTCTGATACACACACACAGGAGATACGGGCGGTAGTAAGTGATGAGTCTGGTACACACACACAGGAGATACGGTAGGTAGTAAGTGATGAGTCTGATACACAAACACAGGCAACGGACTGCAAAGCTGCCATGGGCCGAGTTTGCGGGGCAATGCCCCCCGGCTCACCACAAATTGCACACCTTTATTATTTATTCTTCAGTAGTTTACAATAAAGATGCAAAATTAATTAATTAATTAATTATATGCACCCCCTATCCCCCAAATATAGAAGTCAAACTCCGCCTATGATGATGCTGCTGTGTTTGCACAGAGGTGGAATGCATGTCTTGGGAGTGTCTTTTTCCACTCGCACATCCGAGCCGAGCCGAGTCAGTGCGGGAGCCCTCACTGTAGAGCTGTTTATTACTTGGTTATTTGCCGTGTGCCGTCAGTCAGTACAGAATCGTAAACTTTACTTATCCTGGAGAAATCCGATTAGCTATGACAACACTTACACGAACGTACTCTTAGTTCTTTCGGTAAAGTCACGTAGGTAAAATAATAAAAAGTCACGTAGGTTAAATAATAAAATGTTATTATTTTATTTGTATTATTTTTAATTTCATTTTTTTTACCTACGTGACTTTACCGAAAGAACTAAGAGTATGAATCCTTGCAGTCACGAAAGCTTCAAATCTAGAACTTAAACGAACGGTTGTTTTAACATTTTTTCCTCCAGACTTCAGACGCAAAATGTTCGATAAAACAAACCACTTATCTAAAAAAAACAAAAAAAAACCTGGGGGGGTGGGGGATGGTGGAGAGGGGGTGAGATTCGGGCCTTTTTATTTCAAACGCGTCGCAAGTGGAACGCGTAAACAGAGGGCCCGTTTGCCCCCAGCGGCACAACAGCATCGCCCTAATCGCCCGGAATGTCCCCGGGATTAGGCGACGATTAAGCCCCCGCATCCCGCCACGAGTCGCGGTGTTCACCGCGTGCTGAGTGCATCACGGAGGGGATCAGGCCGACGTTTCAGATGCGCTTCTGCGACCGTCTGGAAAGCTCTTCCTTCCAAAATTCGGAAGCCACTGGAAGCTTTGCGCTCTGATATTCAGATTGGGGGACTCATTTCTTTCGAACCGCTTTTTTAGTGTTCAGCATCTTGCCCTTTACTCCATCCCTTACCTCCGGTTAGCACGGTTGGCTACGTACGGTGTGAAAGAAGTTCGACGTACATGGCGGTGGTGATGATGTGGATGGTGGTGATGATGATGATGAGGAGGTACCTGCGTGATAAGGAAGCCAAGGAATGTTGACGTTCATAGTGGATAAATATTGATTTAAAGCTTTCGTGACTGCAGGGATTCATATTCTTGTTTCTTTCGGTAAAGTCACGTAGAAGGGAAATAATAAAATAATAAACATATAAAACAATATTGTTTTATATTTGTAATAAAATAATAAAAATATAAAATAATAAAAATATAAAACAATATTGTTTTATATTTGTATTATTTTATTATTTGTTCATGGTGGTGTATTTGTAATAAAATAATAAAAATATAAAACAATATTGTTTTATATTTTTTTATTTTATTAATTGTTCATGGTGGTGTGATGTTGATGATGCTACTGTCTGGAATGTTCTTCCTTCCGATATTACGAAGCCACGGCGGTCCAATGACCCTTCCAGTGGCTTGCAAGCACGCGAGCTGATGTCATCGCAGCAATCTCTTTGGTTGATGTCTTTGGCAACTCCCGTGCCATTGGTTTCTCCCTTTTGGGGAAGTGTCCTGTCCAAGCCGACTTTTACTCTTTTAAAGAGTCAACACGATGTCCCCAACCTGCATTTGTTTCTCTGTTTCACGGCCCCTTACTCAACTCTGTACGAGGAATATGACTGAAGCGCTGTGCCTTAAGGAGCCAGTGTTATAATTTAGTCGGCGTTTAAAAAAAAATGTTAGTCATGGTCTTCCCTCCGTCGTTCATGAATACTTGGGGAATTTAATTCTTATCATATAAAGTTACGTCCCCAACTCGTATCCACTCATCTGCGGCCTCTCTATGTCCTGTGAAAAAGGGACATTGCCCGGAACATCACAGTCGGTTCAACTTTAGTCTACGTCCGGATTTGTAGCTACAATACTACTAATAATAATTCTTCTTCTTAAAAACTTGTAGTCATCAAAACGACGAATACTTTTGGCACTCATTTCATGACAACAAATGTATGCTGTTGCAGACCGTCTCAAAGACAGATGAGGATTTTAGGCTCTTAGAATGTAGTTAGTGTACTGGAATACACAACTATGTTGAGTCGTAGGCCCAGCAAATATTGGAACGTTGGACCGATGTTGGGCCAATGGTTTCAACCGCACGCGATCGTTGTCTGAACAATGGCACGTCAGCCACATTGTCAGATATTAAACTAAACAATGCTTTAAACTTGATTTGAAGCTTTCGTGACTGCAGGAATTACTCTTTGGTTCTTTCGTTTCGTTTCTCTCTCAGATTTAGTTCTACCTGATGATGGCTGCTTGTGTTGCAATTCTACTCTATTCTCTATTTCTAGATTTGAAGCTTTCGTGACTGCAAGGATTCATATTCTTAGGTTTTTTCGGTAAAGTCACGTAGGTAAAAAAATTTAAATTAATAAAAGTCAAATTAATGAGATTTTTTTTACCTACGTGACTTTACCGAAAAAACCTAAGAATATCGTACTCTATTATTTAATTTATTTTCTTTCTACGTGACTTTACCGAAAGAACCAAAGAGTAAACAATGCTTAGTTTAAGTCTTCACTTAAGACTTTGTTTATTTTACCAGGTAAGGCCCACTGAACTGTGTGGCTCTTTTTCAGAAGCGACCTGGCCACAAATGATAGCTCAGCAAAGTGGCTTATCATCATGTGGACATTTAGAGCAACCAAATACTCCAAACGCGTGATGTCGATTCCAAATGTGGAGGGAAACACCGGAGGACCCGGAGAAAAATGCAATGTAAACTCCAAATATACATCTTCTTGGTTCTTTCGGTAAAGTCACGTATAAGGGAAATAATAACATAATAAAAATAAACATAACAAAATAATTTTCACAGTGAGAATTATTTTATTATGTTTTATTTTTATTATTTTATCACAGCGAGAATTATTTAATTATGTTTTATTTTTATTATTTTATTATTTCCCTTCTACGTGACTTTACCGAAAGAACCAAGAAGATGAATCCCTGCAGTCATGAAAGCTTTAAATCCCTGGATTGAACGCACGACCTCCTGTATACCGGGCGAGGGAATTAACATCTCGCCACCGTGGCAAGGCGGCAGCCTGATCGTGTAATCTCTCACATGTCATGGATGGCGATGGCCATTCTGCCTTCAAAAACCCGTGACAACGTGAATAGCAGACGGCCTCGTTCCAGCGGCACATTAACGGTAAATGTGATCCAAATGAAGTAATTTTGAGAGTCATGAATCTTCAGGCTGGCACTGAGCCGGTGAGTAAATTGTGTCCGTGATGTGCGCTAGACGGAGATACGGTTAGAATAAACACGAAACTTCCCGTTATAAAGTACACGAGTAAACACGGCGATGGAATTTCGCAGATTAATGTGGGAATTCAGAGAAAGCTCTTTTGGCTCGCGCTCTTGCCAATAAGTTCGCTTGTAAACTGTTTTTAAACAGCAAAAAAATAAATAGGCAAAGAAAAATAAATTGCCGTCGGGTGAAGCGTCGAATGTGAAAGCATTCGCTATGCGACAATTCACTGACTTTTGATTTAAAGCTTTCGTGACTGCAGGGATTCATATTCTTGGTTCTTTCGGTAAAGTCACGTAGAAGGGAAACAATAAAATGATACAAATATAAAAATAATGAAATTCTCACGACGTTTCGATTGCAACACAAGCAATCATCATTAGGTGTCACCTGATTGCTTGTGTTGCAATCGAAACGTCGTGCGAATTTAATTGATGATTGCTTGTGTTGCAATCGAAACGTCGTGAGAATTTCATTGTTTCTATATTTTATTATTTTGTTGTTTCCCTTCTACGTGACTTTACCGAAAGAACCAATAATTTAATTCACCGACTTACAAGCCTGCAATGCGCGCGTCGAAACCCCTTGCCGATGAATTTGTCGTATACATCATGTTTAAATGGGTCCACTTGATCCCTTACGCAACTAGTAACTGCTACGTTCCCCCACAGTGTTCAACAAAAAACAATTGTTGAGTCGAATTGCGACAATCCCTTTATGCATGTAGCCACTGTGGCTAGGAAATGTTAACAACCTCACCTGGTATGCAGGAGGTAGGCGGTTCGATCTCGACCCTGACGCCTGCTGCTGTATATTTGGAGATTGCATGTTCTCTTAGTGGTCGTGTGAGTTTTATTTACAGGTTTTCTCTCCACATTTAAGAAAGCCACTTCGTTGAGCTGTCATTTGTGGCCAGGTCGCTTCTGAAAAAAAGAGCTCATAAAAAACACAATAAAGAAAAGTTGAATCACTCCATTCATAATAAAGAAAAATGTATCATGTGAATGCATTGTATGTTGATTAACTGTGACTAACCGAATCGGTACTGCATGTTCCCAGATTAACATAATCCATTGTAATTTATACGATGACATTAACCCCCCCCACCCCCTCTGATATTGGAACCTGATAGGCTCACAAGGCTAAATCCACAACATTTACAATTTGAGTTATATTCTGGCAAATCGCCCGATGATGCTGGATGTAATTACCAGCGAAACGTCGTACTACTTAAATTGTAAATGCTGTGGATTTTCTCCCCAACACACCGGTGGGCTGAAGTAGTAACTAATTGGCTTACTAATTCGCTGTGTCGGGTGGTGGAGGTTTACGACACGACATTTATACTTACGCGATCTAACCCAAAAACCTTTATTATGAAAAATAATTGATTCTCCAATCGAGCCTGAGCAATTGCTTAGTTGAGATTGCTCACTCCCAGAGACGCCTGCCCGGTAAATGGGCCAAAGTGGGGCCCATGCTGGTACGTTGCATGAAACGTTGGGTCAACGTTCGCCCAACGTTCCATGTTTCCTGGGCATTGACGGAATGCTGATCGGTATTGGTCGCTACAATAATAATAATGATTAATTCAGTTGCAATTTTTGTTGCGACAGTGGCGAGTTGTTAACTACCTCGCCTGGTATACAGGAGGTTGTGGTTTAGATCCGCACGATGTTGCTTGTTTTTGGAGTTTGCAAGTTCTCCCCATGGTCGCGTGGATTTTTCTCCAGCTCCTCTAGTTTTGTCCCCTCCACATTTAGAATCAATATGCGTTTAGAGTATTTGGCAACTATTAATGTCCACGTGATGATCATCCATTTCTAGATTTGAAGTTTTCGTGACTGCGGGGATTCATACTCTTTGGTTCTTTCGGTAAAGTCACGTGGGTATAAAAAAAAATCACGACGTTTCGGGCGCAACACAAGCGTCCGTCATCATTTTTGCCGTGCTTGTGTCTTAACTTGTCGCCTCCACTCCCCCTACCCCACACCCCCTCCCTCCCTGTCTCTGCTCCCTGGCTCCTCCCCCCCTCTCTTGCCTATATGGCCTCTTGTTGCAGCAGCTATTTTGCACACTTCAGCAAATTGTCTCTTTCTGTGGTTGTCCCACCTGATGGCGGACGCTTGTGTTGCGCCCGAAACTTCGTGATTTAATTTATTTTATTTTTATACTTACGTGATTATACCTAAAGAACCAAAGAGTATAATCCATTTCGTTGGCTATCATTTGTGAAAGCCAGGTCGCTTCTGAAAAAAACGGGCCTTGCGTGGTAAAATAAAAACAACGTAATTTTTTTTATTCAACAGTAGTTACATCATCAACAAATTTTATTGCCGATGGGTTTCAACAAATAAAACACGTGCACTTTATTCAGCTTACGAACTCAAGAGCGCGATGGTTGCACAGGAGCCCCAATGCCCCCCCCCCCCCCCCATGAGTCCCTGGCCGCTTTCCTGAGCTCAGGGCCACGGTGGCCAGACGGCGCCACAACGCGTCGGTGGAAACCCCCCGATTAACAAAAAAAATACAAATTTCAAAATAGGAAAACAAAAAGAGCACAGCTCCAAGGCATTTCCCATTGGATTCTTGCAGGAGAAGCATTGCACAATGAACCTTCCGCTTCACAGTAATTATGCAGAAAGGGGGTTTACATAAAAAAAAAATATAAATGATGTCCCAGATAGTAATCACCGAATTACCAAATATGGCAAGTGTGTAGGCAGTGCAACTGCACCGGTGCTTATTGGGCCGGAGAGGCCCAGACGTCGGGCTATGGAAGAGGAAAGGGAAATTGGATGGGGGAATGGGGTGGGTGGGTGAGTGGGCGAGTCCCATTTGATTTCTCGTTCTAGGACCCATGCCAAACCATGCTATGCGAGTGGCAAAAGGTCATTGTTTAGACATCACTAACAACGTGCGTGTGGGTGTCTGGCTCAGAGAAAAGTGTGGGCAAATAGATGATTTCGGGTCTCTGGGAATTGATGGCTTCAAGGGCTCTAAAAGCATCCACAGCAATAGGGTAAAGATCCGCATCGTTGACAATTGTGTTGTGATGACTGCGTTGGCAGTGGTGGTGCACAAGTAACAATAATATTGATGGTGAAACAACCAAATTGCACATCGTCAATAACATGACCCTAAAAGGCAAAGAGAATATACACACAATGAAGTATTTGACCCAGCAAGTCACTTAGTATATATATTTATATTTCATTTCAGGGTCGTGTTATTGACGAATGTGGAAAGTTAAGAAGAGGCTTAGCTTGTGGATTTCCCCCTAGTTTTATGGACACACTGTATGTCACAATGGGAAGTTGGCTCACTGCACGCGTGAACTGTACTCACCACGACTTCCCCTTTGGGGGATATGTTTCGCTTCTTTATAAAGTTAAACTAATGTACCCGTACGTCGATGAGAATGTTTGAAACCTTGAGTGAAATAACACTCGAATGAGAAGTCTGATTAACGCAACCACTGGACACAAATCCAGCAATTCTGCCATCAAAATTCGTGCGTATTTTTAAAATTGGATTTTATTACAAATATCAAATATATAATTACTTCCTGTTTATACGTATCTATTGACACGCCGTCATACTCAGAAAAATGCCAATGTATACATTTTATTCATGCCGGGAACGAGTATTAATAGAGTTCCGTACCGCACACAAATACAAACATCTTCAACCCTTGCTCAATCCGCCGCTAGATGAAGGCCTCTGCATGCCACGTATGGGTGATGTCGCGTGCTTTCAGCATACGTCATCGTCGTTGTTCAGTACATGTTGATGATAAGGAGGCGCAGCTCTGCAACAGACATCCCTTAAATGCCACCAATGTCAGCCGTGCCAAGAAATCGATCCCATGTGCGTTGCCGCGTCCGTAGCTCGGTACGCTAACCACTATGCCACCGCTCCACCCACCGCGAAATTAGCTCGCCGCACAAACATCTTCAACCCTTGCTCAATCCGCTGCTAGATGAAGGCCTCTGCATGCTCGGTACGCTAACCACTATGCCACCGCTCCACTCACCGCGAAATTAGCTCGCCGCATGGTCGTTGATTTGAATTCATGCTTAAATGCCCCGCCAACTCAAAGCGCCTCGCGTTTCAACTCAAGCATTCCGATGGCCTCCTGCAGTCCAGACAAAGGGGACTCGAGTGGCAGCTGTCTCTGTGCGGCACAATGTGTACGTAGCCTATTCTAGATTTGAAGCTTTCGTGACTGCAAGGATTCATACTCTTTGTTTTTTCGGTAAAGTCACGTAGGTAAAAAATTAAATAAATGAAAACAACTAAATTAAATCCACCTGCAGACGGAAGCTTGTGTTGCCTCCGACACGTCGTGATTTAATTTATTTTATTTCATTTATTTTATTTTTTACCTACGTGAATTTACCGAAAAAAACAAAGAGTATGTACTTAGCCTCCTGCGAATGGAAGTTTGTAGGCAACAGAATCCACCCCTTCCCCCAGACTCCCTTCACTGCCTGAGTTACCAGCTTGGCTTTTTTTTATTGTGGTCACGACGTTTAACCGCGTTTACATCGGAGGAGTTGACACCGGTCCCACTCCCCCGAGGATATAGTTTACAGGGTGGCCCCAAAAGTCAGGACACATATGGTGATTTAATTTATGTTGACACTGGCATTAAAAACATTTTCATTGTGTATTCTTAAAGTTCATATTTTATTTATTATAATCTGTAAATATACATTTCTCTTCGTTCTTTTGCGGATGACATTTAAAAATGGCAAATGCTTTTTTTTACCGAAAGACGAACGAGTTCTATTCGTTTTTCCGTACGCTAAATAAGGCGGCTGTAATCTTTAAATTAATACATACATTTATGCATTCATTTGAAAAGAGAATTCATGCATCGGAAGTGAACGTTAAAGGAAGTCAGTTTGAACATTCGTTGAAACAAAATTAAATTACCCTGCGTGATTTCTTAAGATTAATATAATTAACCCCACGTGTCCTGACTTTTGGGCCCACCCTGTGTTTTGAGATTGGCACCGTCAGTGGTTGGTAAGCAGCCAGGGGGAGGAGGAGGAGGAGGAATGTCACATTGTGAAACTACGACTAATGTGCCAGTTTGCAAATGTTTTTTATAATAATTCACGACGAACCAAACTAAGTTCTATGTAATCGGACCTTTTTTTTGGCCAGTGTCAAAGTATGAAAAATAAAAATTGGTTGTACCCTTTTTGGCAATAAAATCGCTGTAAAGATATTGCAAGGGATGAAGTGTGCATTAACCACACGTACTCGTGGCGAACATGTTAATTAACATGGTTTGATCATAATGTATGCATTGTCTTTGAAATTGATTTGCCGAAACCAGAGACCGTTTCTGTATCTCCTGGTCTCACCGGTGTTGGATCAGAGAACGCCAAAAGGCGAACAGTAAAACATCAATGAAGTTTTTGAGAGGCAACGTATCCCATGCTATCTCGCTCAGTGGTTCTCAACCTTGGATGGCTAGATTTTGACTTAAAACTTTTGTGACTGCAGGAATTCATATTCTTTGGTTCTTTCGGTAAAGTCACGTAGATAGAAAAATAATGAAAAAAGTGAATAAAAATAAAATAATAATACTGTAGCCTGGTTATTAAGCTGGGTGAGCGTACTGGCAGTCTATAATGTAGACTGTAGCCTGGTTATTAAGTTGGGTGAGTGTACTGGCAGTCTATAATGTAGACTGTAGCCTGGTTATTAAGTTGGGTGAGTGTACTGGCAGTCTATAATGTAGACTGTAGCCTGGTTATTAAGCTGTGTGAGTGTACTGGCAGTCTATAATGTCGACCTGTAGCCTTGTTCTTATTTTTTTCAGGCTACAGTCTACTTTATAGACTGCCAGTACACTCACCGAGAAAAGAACCAGACTACATTCTACATCATAGACTGCTAGTACACTCACAGAGGTTAAGCACCAGGCTACAGTCTACATTACAGACTGCCAGTACACTCACCCAGCTTAATAACCAGGCTACAGTCTACATTATACACTGCCAGTACACTCACTCCGATTAAGAACCGGGCTACAGTATTTTTTATTTTTTATTTTTATTAACTTTCTTTAAAATTTTCTATCTACGTAACTTTACCGAAAGAACCAACGCATATTCGTTGGCTAGTTTAACACGTAGTAGGCCGTCGCGACGAATATTATCCATATTAGAGGTTCTTTGGGTTAGATCGCGTCATTTTAAATGTGTCGTTAAACCCGCCACCACCACCACCACCCGACACAGCCACTCACTAAGGTTTGTCACGCAAACAAAACGTGCCAATTTGTTACTAGTTCAGCACACCGATGGCGTGCTACGATCAATGCGTTTAGAAAGGTATCCTTCTATGTTATCATACGGATTGAACTTTCTTTTATCATAGCGATTTTATATTGTCAGATTCGTACGCGATAATCACCAATGACTCCCACGTACGATATAATTTCACACATTTATAAATAACCTCACGTACCCCCCTGGGACATTGCCAGGGGCGTACCGGTTATAAGCCGCTACTCGACTCCGAAGAGCTATTTTACGATGACCAATGTGAACGATGTTGGATATAAACGAGTGTTTTTAACGGGAACTATTTTAAATTGTTGCTGTTAAAAAAGAAAATCAACATCTCGAATAACCCCGAGTAAAGCTCATGATTGCAAAATCGTTCTTTTTTTTACGTCTCAGTAATCAGAGAGAATAATTGCCAATTGCCAGCATCCGCGTGGCTAATGCTGCTATAGCGTCACGTGCTTTTGTTTAAATGCTGTCGCACTCAATGCAAAAGGCGAAGAACCCCCGTATAGCCTTAACCGACTTCTGGGGCGAGTGCTGTTAGCGAGCAGCACCTATCAAGGCCGGCACGGCGCACGAGGAAAGGGTGGGCGGCCAAAGCTATGCCCGGCCGCCTTTGTCTCCCGAGTGGCGATGTTTACACATCGCCCCGGGTACTCGTTTGAGGCTGAGTCGACCCAAGGGAGGCGTAGGACCGGTTCAGATAATCGTCACTGGTGTTGACCGTGAGCGGGAATCGAACTCGGTTGGTTTGGATCAAAGCTACACAACCGCTCCCCGCTATGGCTCCCCCAAGACAAAGCTCCCCCGTATAACCTGAACAGACTGTTGGGGCAAGTGCTGCTAGCGAGTAGCACCTATGAAGGCCGGCACGGCACACGATATGGTGGGTGGCCAGCACCACGCAACACACACACGCAGATGAAGATCGTCAGCCTTTGTTGACCAAGACAATTTCCCCCGGGGTAATTGAATGCAGCAATTCATCATGCACATGACGGGAAAGCCGAATGGAAATAACCACAATAACACAACGGAATCGGATGGGAGATAATTGAGTACTTTGAGTACAAAAGCGAGATGTTAACTACCTCGCCTGGTATACAGGAGCTCGTGGTGTCGATCACCGACCCTGGCGATGCTTGCATATTTAGAGTTTGCGTCTCTTTCTCCCCGTGGTCGGGTGGATTTTTCTCCTGCGGTTTTCCCTCCACATTTAAAATCGACACGCGTTTGGAGTGTTTGGCTGCTCTAAATGTGCACACGGTGAGCTATCGTGTGTGGCCAGCTGGCTTCGGGGAAAAAAAGAGCTACAGAGCTCAGTGGCCCTTGCCTGATAAAATAAAAAGAGTTTTTTTTCGAATTTTTTTTGCGTGCAAACAAAGCATTGTTGAAGTGGATGAGAATCATGAGAATATATTTATTTTTTATATTGCAGGATTCCGATTAGCAATGAAGCTCCTTTTCACAGACGTCCAGTATTACCAGTGTCTGCGTCGTGCTGACCACCCACCCCCTCGTGTGGCCCTCACATGTGCCACTCGCTAACAGCACTTGCCCCAACGGTCTGTGAAAGGCTATACGGGGGATCTTTGTCTTTGTGTCATCCTGACCACCCACCCGCTCGTGTTGCGTGCCCATGCCTTTACATGTGCCACTCGCTAACAGCACTTGCCCCAGCGGTCTGTGAAAGGCTATACGGGGGGTGGGGGGATCTTTGTCTTTGGCGCGTGCGCGCTGTGCGCGTGTGTGGTCTCCGCGTGGAGGAGCGTGCGGAGCAATTTGCGTCGCCTTTCTGCGCGTGGGAGAACGCGCAGAGACTGCACCATAGCACGAGGATTAGGGTGCCCCACACACTCAGACTCAGAGGGGCCACACGTGACGGCTGCCTGTGTCCCCAAGGTGTGTGCTGGGCCTCGCCTAGGTCGACTCGGCCTCCAATGAGTGCCTGGTGCGGTGTGTAAGCATCGGCACTGGGGAGACAAAGGCGGTCGGGCGTGGTGCTGGCCACCCCACCTCCTCGTGTGCCGTGCCGGCCTTCGTAGGTGCTCGCTGACAGCACTTGCCCCAACAGTCTTTTCGGACTTCACGGGGGATCTTTGTCTTTGTGTATGTACGTGGCAACTTGTGGTGCGGCTGCCTGTGAGGAGCGGTGGCGCAGTGGTTAGCGAGTTAGATTCCCGCTCACGACCAATAACAGTGACGAAAATGTGAACCGATCCTGGGCCTCCTCTATCTCGACTCGGCCTCAAATGAGTTTCCTAGTGCTGTGTGTAAACGTCGACACTGGGGAGACAAAGGCGGCCGGGCGTGGTTCTGGCCATCCATTCCCTCGTGTGCCGTGCCGGCCTTCATCGGTGCTTCCTAACAGCACTTGCCCCAACAGTCTGTTCAGGCTATACGGGGGATCTTTGTCTTTACACCTGCTTATTAGCTCAGTCAGGCAAGTCACATCGCCTGGATCTGCACCGTGACTTCTAGAGGTTCGGCTAGGACGAGGAGATGATTGCTAAGTACTCGTGGCTGATTGGCTAGCTGGTTAGGTTTCGGGGAAGTACTAGCGGTTGATTGGTTAGTTAAAGTTATGGGTAGAGCTACTACTTGTGTCTGATTAGCTCGCTGGTTAGGGGTAGGGCTCGTAGTCACGTCTGATTGGCTAGCTGGTTAGGGGTGGAGCTAGTAGGCATCGCTGATTGGCTCGCTGGTTAGAGGTAGAGCTAGTAGTCACGTCTGATTGGCTAGCTGGTTAGGGGTAGGGCTAGTAGTCACGTCTGATTGGCTAGCTGGTTAGGGGTAGGGCTAGTAGTCACGTCTGATTGGCTAGCTGGTTAGGGGTAGGGCTAGTAGTCACGTCTGATTGGCTAGCTGTTTAGGGATAGGGCTAGTAGTCACGTCTGATTGGCTAGCTGGTTAGGGGTAGGGCTAGTAGTCGTGTCTGATTGGCTAGCTGGTTACGGGTAGGGCTAGTAGTCGTGTCTGATTGGCTAGCTGGTTAGGGGTAGGGCTAGTAGTCGTGTCTGATTGGCTAGCTGGTTAGGGGTAGGGCTAGTAGTCACGTCTGATTGGCTAGCTGGTTAGGGGTAGGGCTAGTAGTCGTGTCTGATTGGCTAGCTGGTTAGGGGTAGGGCTAGTAGTCGTGTCTGATTGGCTAGCTGGTTAGGGGTAGGGCTAGTAGTCGTGTCTGATTGGCTAGCTGGTTAGGGGTAGGGCTAGTAGTCACGTCTGATTGGCTAGCTGGTTAGGGGTAGGGCTAGTAGTCGTGTCTGATTGGCTAGCTGGTTAGGGGTAGGGCTAGTAGTCACGTCTGATTGGCTAGCTGGTTAGGGGTGGTGCTAGTAGTCACGTCTGATTGGCTAGCTGGTTAGGGGTAGAGCTAGTAGTCACGTCTGATTGGCTAGCTGGTTAGGGGTAGGGCTAGTAGTCACGTCTGATTGGCTAGCTGGATAGGGGTAGGGCTAGTACTCGTGTCTGGTTGGCTAGCTGGTTAGGGGTAGGGGTAGGGCTAGTACTCGTGTCTGGTTGGCTGGCTGGTTAGGGGTAGGGCGAGTACTTGGATGGCACCCACAAACCTCATGTCTCTCTTCTACATTACAACTTGAGGTCTTTTTTTTTCCTTCCATTTGTGGCCACATTTCATTTCCGGCGTTTACAAAGATGCCACAAACCGAGGAAAAAATAACCCACCACACATTAATTCTTATCTTGTAGACACTTAGCGTACGATTTGTGTCTGGAGCTGTCCAACATCAGCTCGAAGCTTAATGAGCGAGAGGAAAAAAAAAAGATTTTAATGACTTTTAGGAATGCCGGTGATGTCACTGCAGATACGGGAACGCTATCACTCCGTGGCATCGCCGGAGCATTAATTGTCATAGTTTCACAAGTGAACACATTGCCCGGTGAAGATCTCTGGTGACATTTGCCCTAACGTTGCCCCCCCCCCTGCCCCCACCCCTGTGTCATCATTACCATCGGCAGTGATTTATCCACTGCTGGATGAAGGCCTCCCCAAGGCTCATTAAATCCTGTTACTCTCAACTCAGAAGTATGAGTAACAGCACAGTTATGAACGTATGTTGAAGCTTCTGCGGCCGTCTGGAACGCTCTTCCTATATTGGGAAGTCACTGGAGCTATGCATTTACAAAAAAAAGATATGGATTGAAAACTCACTTCTTTATTAGAACTGCTCGTTTGCGTTTCGTCTGTTTGACTTCGTACGGTGCGAATATGAAGTTCAAACATACACGCGCACACACACACGCGCGGTCTGTAGGCAATTCCCAGGCCGTGTTCCGCGAGCTGATCGCAGCGTAGCCTCGGCTCGATTTCATGTTTACTTTAGGGACGTGTAGACGAACGTGAAATACGTGTTTCAAATTGCAACGTTGGCTATTATTACATTCAATTCCCATGCCCCGTGACGTGATTGCCTACATTGCAGCCACCGCTTTGTTAAGAGTCGCTTAAAAGTTGATTTTAGTTGTTGTTGTTTTAAATTACCTACGGCCGTCGTGTACTAGTCACGTGGCGTAAGGGCCCTCTGTTGTTGCCGGCAATGAGATCCTCCCGGTGGCAATGCTCCCGAGGAGAGTGAATGTGAGAGGCAACGGGCAAACGAATGGAATGGTGGCCTCCGTTGTCAGTGAGCCGACTGCCATGCGTATTGAGCCAGAGGGCCGCCGTCCACGCGGACGTCCGAAGAAGCGATGAATGGATCGAATAAAGGAAGACATGAAGACGGTCAACGCATCCCCTGAAGATGCCCTGGACCGAGCCAAATGGAGAAGACAATGCCGAAAAGCGGACCCTGTGCCACAGCGGGAACAACGCTAGGAAGAATAAGTTGTCAGTGAGCCGACTGGCATCACGTAATCCCTTGATCTGCAAAGTTCGATGCCCGCGTGACGGTAAACACCAAGCGATGATAACACTGGTCAACACACTTTTTCTGGCATAAGGTATTCCAACGGTTCTAATGTAATTTTGGGGTGCTGATTCCAAATCTGGCATCAGTTTTTGTCTATCACATCAGGTTTTTGAGATCTCAAATATTGCATTTTCAATAAAACTGCAGAAGAAAAATATTAAATAAATGTGGATATCTACATAAAATTATATTATAAACACACTATCCTAAAAATACAGCACCATATTTTAACACTAAAGCAGTCACTGACTCGCAACAACTTGCAATCATAAGTGACAGAGTTAATTTCGGGTAAAATAAATGAAAATGGGGTATGCCGATAGCATAAAAATGATGTGATAGAGCAGATCTGAGATCAGATTTGGAATCAGCACAAAATTAGTCTAAAACAGCTGCAAAAGTCCAGGCCAGAAAAAAACGTGTTTTTTTTGTTGACCAGTGTAATCCGAAACCATTCCTGGGTCCTCCCCTACGTCGGCTCGGACTCAAATGAGTACCTGGTGTGGTGGTGGTAAACATCGCCACTAGGGGAGAGACAAAGGCGGCCGGGCGTGGTTGCTGGCAACCCATCCAATCGTGTGCCACAGTGCGGGCGTGCATAGGTGCTACTCGCTAACAGCACTTGTCCCAACACGTCTGTTTAGGCTATACGGGGAGGACCTTTATCTTTGCCTGTGAATTAGTGATGACCAAGTGTACACGGCGAATCAGGGAGGTCGCCCCGGGCCCCGCGCTTTGAAGGGGGGACGCTTCGCCGTCACGGTGTCAGATGTAATACTTACGGTTTTATACTCTTTGCTTCTTTAGGTAAAGTCACGTAGGTAAAAAATAAAATAAATCACGACGTTTCGATTGCAACACAAGCAATCATCATCAGGTGGGAAAACCACAGCAAGAACATTTTTTTATTTTAAACCTACGTGACTTTACCGAAAGAACCCAAGAGTATGGATTCCTGCAGTCAGGAAAGCTTCAAATCAAGATTAATTACGGTTTAGTTTAAAGGCGTCGGGGGAACCCAGTCAGTGTGGGTTGTCCCGGGCCCCGCACCCCCGAGGGACGGCCCAGGCGGGGGGTACTGGGGCGAGAATGGATCTAATAATTGTTTTTTTTACCCTTCTATCTGGCAACAAAACTGACACCTTTTTTACAAGGAGTCCATGTTTACATAGACCACAATACCTGCAGTCATAATGCAAACAAAAAACATAACTCTGATAATGTATGCACTGTCCTTGAAGTTGATTGGTCCACATCCGAGACAGCTTTCCTTAGAGCCTAGTCTCACATGGGTTGGACCAGATGACGCCAAAAGGCGCACAACATGACTCCTTGTAAAAAAGGTGTCAGTTTTGTTGCCAGATAGAAGGGTAAAAAAAACAATTATCATATTTTTTACTGGCACATGAGGTTCCAATGGTGAGAATGGATCTAATCAGTAGTTTTGCTCCGACTCTCAGGAATTTTTCTTTTTTGTTACCAGGTAAGGCTCACTGAGCTGTGAACTGGCTCTTTATCAGAAGCGACTTGTCTATCACAAACGATAGCCCACCGACATGGCTTATCGCGTGGAAAATTATGGCAGGAAAATCATCTAAAATAATCTAAAGGCACAGTTCTAGATTGCCAATGATAGTCGCGGTAGAGGGGTGACAAGGAGAAGGCGGACCACTGCACTGCCGTTGAGCATGTGACCGGGGTTTAGCTGCCAAAGACTGTAAACGCACGTTGTTTCTAAATGTGGAGGGAAAACCCCGAGGACCCAGAGAAAAAAAAAATCTACGCGACCACGGGGAGAGAGACACCACAAACTCCAAATATACAGCAGGCGTCAGGGTCGGGATCGAACCCACGAACCTCCTGTATACTGGGCGAGGTAGTTAACATCTCCTAGCCACCCTAATGAATTGCTGTTTGTACGTGGACTCGTGCGGAGTCTCATAGAGGAGTCCGCGTGGCAATGACTCGCTCGCGTTTCGGGTCAAATTCAATTCATCCCAAGGGTCTGATGCCGCTGCGTCTTGCCGTTGATCATTGGGGGGCACATTTCACTGCGCGGTTTACTCAGCGGGGCAGCTGAGCAAGAGGCGATCCCAACTCCTGTGATGGGGCAGGGGGGGGGTCGGGATTCGGGGCTGCAAAGACCCCTAGGTTCGTACCTGGATATCGGCCGCCCTCGATTTGAACCGGGTTCGCGAGTGTAGCGAATTGATCGACTCAGCCGAGTCACAAATGACCACGCGCACACAATTGCTAAATAGGTAAATAACACCGTGGTCTCTAAAATGGAAAAGCATAGGCGACGTTTCAGGCAATGGCCTCGCACAGTTGTTCCAAGAAGGTGTATAACCACTATTCGTCGTCTCAGCGACCCCCACCCCAATGTTGTTTTTTAAACAAATTTTGCTATATATTTTAACTTGCCAACATCGCTTCTCCCCCCGGCGCCCCAGAGGAAAGTTTACCGCAGGCTGCAGTCGTCTGTGAGATGTGGCGTGCCTTCGTGATAGCTTCGCGCTATAACGACGACGACGATGACGACGCGAACGCGCACCGTTGAGTTTCAGTTTTAAGAAGTTGCTGCGAGATGAAACGACGATATTCGTTTTATGGACGCGAGAGAGAGAGAGAGGAGTCGTGGCGGTCGAGTGGGGGTGGTGACGGGGATGCCGGGGTAGAGAACGGAGCGACCAGGAGGGTTTTTGTCCGAGTGGGAAGGTGGCAGACGCGATCTGGCTCGGGGTTTGACGCGTGTCGGGCAAATTTGGCTGCTGTGCATTTCCAAGCGATTTTATAGGCAACTTTCGTTCAGCTATCATTTGCGATGGGTAGGTCGTTTCTGAAAAAAATGCTATATATATGGCTCAGTCGGTGCCTTGCTTGGTGAAATAAAAACAAGTTTAGTTTAATTCCATTGCTATCTTTTATCAAAGACCGGTGTTCCATTTGTCCGTAAATCCGTCAACTAAATGATGAGAGCCTTTCAGAAGGGATGAAACAAATAGTTCAAATAGTTATAGAAAGTGGACTCTCTCTCCCCCCCCCCCAGGTTTTGGGGGTAAAAAGTTGATCAAACTGGCTTACAACACTACAATGGAGTCAGTAGTGTCTACTAACTCTATAGAAACCTACACACCCTACATACAATGGAGTCAGTAGTGTCTACTAACGCTATAGAAACCTACACACCCTACATACAATGGAGTCAGTAGTATCTACTAACTCTATAGAAACCTACACACCCTACATACAATCGAGTCAGTAGTATCTACAAACTCTATAGAAACCTACACACCCTACATAAAATCGAGTCAGTAGTATCTACTAACTCTATATATACCTACACACCCTACATACAATCGAGTCAGTAGTATCTACTAACTCTATAGAAACCTACACACCCTACATACAATCGAGTCAGTAGTATCTACTAACTCTATATATGCCTACACACCCTACATACAATCGAGTCAGTAGTGTCTACTAACTCTATAGAAACCTACACACCCTACATACAATCGAGTCAGTAGTATCTACTAAGTCTATAGAAACCTACACACCCTACATACAATCGAGTCAGTAGTATCTACTAACTCTATATATGCCTACACACCCTACATACAATCGAGTCAGTAGTGTCTACTAACTCTATAGAAACCTACACACCCTACATACAATCGAGTCAGTAGGATCTGCACACATGTAAGTGTAAATGGGATTTTTGCACACAGCGTTGGTGTACGGTGCCTTTTCTGCAATATTTTGCTGTCTTTTCTTGGATTTCTTGTTTGCACATAGTCACATAGTCACTTTAAGATGTTTTCTTGTTCATGTTTTAGGTTTTTTGTTTGTTGCGGTTGCACCCGATTCAATAGCCGAATGGCTCACAGGGCTATACCAAATAAATGAAACTGAAAACTGAAACTGAAATGGGTGCAACCTCCGTCGGTGAATTGGCAGGTCCCCGCGTGGTGGGGTAGCGTGGTGGAACTTTGACCTTCACCAAGGCATCTCGCCATCGTGGAAGAGTAGGCCAAATGCCCTGTTAAGGGGGCCTCTAGCGCCGCCCCTCGTTGGGGGCATTTCTGCTAGCAGTGGCGTGAGAAGACGATTACAGGGGTGCGCCTTTATCTTTTTTTGCAAGATATACTGTAAAAAATAAAACGTGAATCGCGTTGCGCAAGCCGGTCGTAGCAATGAACTCCTCGAGAAATGTCCGCATTGGAAGTAGCAAAGTTTTGCTATTTTCAGAACTGATTATGACAAAAGTGCAGCGATAGCAACAGCAATAAAAATAATAAAACTAATATTAAGCAGCGGTAATAATGAACGGAATTTCTCCCCCTCCTCCTCCTCCCTGCCATGCCGAATCTCGACTGATCGCGAGATAAACTCAGCATCCTGCAATTATGCGATCCGCGCAATTATTCACAAATCATTTGCCGCTGAAATTTTCTAAAAAAACGACTGCCCCTTAGCTCGGTTATAGGCTCGGCTGATGCCGCTCGCGAGCGGGAAGAGGTTACCGGGCAAACGTTGGGGAGCAGTCGAAGACGCGAGGAGAGATGGGGTGGAACGCAAAGGATGGTGGCCACAGTTCAATTCGAGGTACCGAGGGCCGACTCCAACCATAATGCATTTTTTTGGGTCCTACCCCCCCCCATCAATTACGGATTTAATTGCGACAACGATGTCATATTCTTCGGTTTTTCCGGTAAAGACACGTAGGTAAAAATTTTAAATTAATAAAAGTAAAATAAAAATCACGATGTTTCGGAGGCAACACAAGCAATCATCATCAGGTGTGAAATCCACAGCAATAAATTTAGAAGAAAAAAAATGAAGAAAAACATAGTTCAACAATTTATGGGAATGGAAATAATAAATAATAAAAATAAAACATAATAAAATAATTCTCACGACGTTTCGGCCACAACGCAAGCAGCCGTCCTCAGGTGAAGACCAAGTCTGTCGGGGAGACTTATTTTATTATGTTTCATTTATTTGTATTATTTTATTATTTCCCTTCTACGTGACTTTACCGAAAGAACCAAGAAGATGAGTGTCGACATATTTGCGAAACGACGTCTCAAAAAAAAACTGTGCGAGAGGAAGAAAAAAGACGCAATAATAAATTGGGGCATGACTCAAATTTACTTCCCAAGGCAAAGATAGACCAGCCGACCCCTTTGCACCACCCCCCCCACCCCCTCTACTCCACCACCTCGTGAACGCCACGGGCTTTTATCGCTCGCGTGTGTGTGGGCGCTGTCGGGGAGTCGCAGTCGTTCCCGAGTTGCGGTTCAAACGCTCGCGAGGGGTGCGGGGGTGTGTGGAGTGGGTGGGTGGGTGCTGGAGGGACGGCGATCAGAGAGCCCTTCCGCTGGCAATTAACGCGACGCTCCGGGACTTTAAAGAGACGATGAGAAGGGGGCCTATGTGAAGAGTGAGACTCTGCCCACCAAATACAAAGGCAAAGATCCCCCGTATAGCCTTCACCGACTGTTGGGGCAAGTGTTCTTTGCTGGTAGCACCGATGAAGTCATGGGCAGGGCACACAAGGGGATGGGGTGGTCAGCCCCACGCAAATACAAAGTTTCCCATATAGCCTTAACAGACCGTTGGGGCAAGAGCTCTTAGCGAATAGCACCGATGAAGGCATGGGCACGGCACACGACTGGGTGGGTGGTCAGCACCATGCCCGGCCGCCTTTGTCTCCCCAGTGACGATCTTGACACACCGCACCAAGTGCTCATTTGAGGCGATCTCGAGAAGGACCGGCTCAGATATTCGTCACCGGTGTTGGCCGCGAGCTGGAATCGAACTCGGGTCCGCTCCACCATCGCTCCCCCAGCGTCGCCACCCACTCGCTCGTTCGCTCGCCAGCCAGACTACACAGAGCGCCGACAGTGATGAAAGTGCTTGTTCGTGGTGGGCGGGTGCCTTGCAAAACGCTGGCAGAGGTTACTGACTTGCTGGGCAAATGGGACGCTCATTTGAGCTGCTTCAGTCCCAGTAGCGTCTGGGAGGGCGGGAGGAGGTGGGCTGGAGGGAAATTATCTCCCTCCCCCCCCCTAACCCCCTCCTTCCGCCCCCCTCCCACTGATGAAGGTTCAGCTCCCATACTTCACCATGCCGGTCAGCGTGGGTTGGCGAAGGGAACGCATTTTTTCTCGATGAGTAGCAGCTGGTCAGTGTGGGTGCTGAGTAGCTGGTGATTGGTTCGTCCGTTTCTCAGTCCCCGTGTCCTGGTGAGGGTCGTGGCAGCAGCTTGTATATAGTGTGTAGTAATGTAGTGTATAGTGTTGTAGTGTATATTGTAGTAGGGTATAGTGTCGTGTATAGTTGTGTGTATTGTGTACTAGTGTATAGTGTAGTGAAAAGTAGTGCAGTGTATAGCGGTGTATAGTGTAGTGTATAGTACTGTATTGTATCCTGTTCCCTGATGACATACTCTAACACTACTGCACTATACACTAAACTATACACTACACTATACACTACACTATACACTACTATACATTAATATACACTACTACACTATACACTACACTTTATACTAATATACACTACTATACATTAATATACACTACTACACTATACACTACAACACCATACACTACACTATACACTGCACTATACACTACACTATACACTACTATACATTAATATACACTATACATTACAGCAGCGTATTGAGTAGTGGCGGTCCATACCTCCCTTTCCCTGGTGACAGACTCCAGCACTAGGTTACTATACGCTATACACTACACTATATACTACACTATACACTACTATGCACTGCACTATACTCTACTATACACTACACTATACACCGCGAAACACTACACTACTTTTCACTGCACTATACTCTACTATACAATACACACAACTATACACGACTCTATACACTACTACAATATACAATACAACACTATACACTACAGTACTACACACTATATACTACTATACACAGACCCTAGCTATGCCTGGGGTAATTCCCAGGCAGAGGATCTGGTGCGCTACCAGAAGATCTGTTTGCGCCACCAGCGATCACTGTGACAGAGCCTCCGCACCGTTCCAGCATCGGATTGAACCGGCCACCGAATGTGGGCGGTTTGGAGCTTTTGTCTGCTGCTTATCCTCAAGCCAACCGCCACCACCACCACCACCACTTTGAGCGAGGTCACGGGACAGGTCTGGGCGGCTTCAAAGCGGGCGGTGTAGGGGGGAGATGTGGTGGAGAGGTGGTGAGGGGGTGGAGAAGTTGGGGGGGGGGGGGTGGGAAGTGGTGCGGGGGTGAAAGGTGGAGGGAAGAGGATGGGGGGCGGTGGGGGCGGGAGAGGTGGGGGTGGAGAGGTGGTGGGGGGAAGAGGTGGTGGGTGGGGGGAGGTGGGGGGGGGGCGCGACGCGTCTTCCCAGGTATTGCCTGCGTATACTACGGAGGCTCGCATGAGCAAGGCACCGCTCCGAAACGTTAGTCCCCGACCACAGCAAGCGCGGTGCTCTATGGGAAAATAGCCCCGAGCAGAGAGCGACAGAGCGAGCGAGCGGGTGTTTGTTATCCGCAACCAATTTTTTGTTCTCGCCGAAATAATAAACTTCCAATTATAAATAATCATCTCTTTATGATAATACAAGTGATTGCCACGAGTGTAGTATGGTTGTTTTTGGTGTGTAATCTTCGAAGGGGAAATATGTGGTATATTATCTTCATTTTTGAATGCCCTGCTTATTTGTACATTAGAATAAAAAAAGGCTCTAATAGTCGTAGAGTTTATGATCAAAGTTCTTTGATGTTTGAGGGTTTTACCGCGCGTCGTTTGGAATGATGTTCGACGTTTCGCTCCACGTGTTTGCGGAGCCTATGCAGGACAAATTGGGCAAGTAATATTTATTCATCAACAAAAGGTTGTTCAAGGAAATTTCGAGATGGAACAATTTGTGAAATGTATGATCATTGTGGAACTGCGTTATGACTACAGATGTATGCTCGGGATCTCGTGGCAGGATCGGGTTAGCGACTTGGAGGTTTGGAACAGAATGTGGAAATAAAACATCGATTATATCATTCAGGAGGAGGATTTTGCAATCAGTTGGGGCATGTGTTAATAATGGGGGAGCACTTTTCTTGAGATGTTAACTACCTCGCTTGGTATACAGGAGATCGTGCGTTCGATCCCGACCCTGACGCCTGCTCTATTTAGCTTGGAGTTCGCGTGTCTCTCTCCCCGTGGTCGCGTGGATTTTTCTCCGGGCCCTCCAGTTTTCCCCTCCACGTTTAGAAACGTGCGTTTAGAGTACAGTATTTGGCTGCTGAACATTTCCACGTGGTGATAAGCCACTTCGTTGAGTTATCATTCTTGGCCAGGTCTCTTCTAAAAAAGAGCTGCTTAGCTCAATGGGCCTTACCTGGTAAAATACAAATTGTGTTCGTTTCAGTGACTCAAAGACAGAGCTAAAAGCCAGAATGATATGTTAAGAGTGGATCTTAAAGGTCAGTCTAGACTTTAAAATAAACTCTATACATCCATCACTCACACTGTGGCCTTAATTTATTCATTCAAGTTGACGTTTCGGGCGAGTGCCCTTTTTCACAGCACACAATGAGGCCCGAGCGGTAGCAGGGTGACGGCGGGTCGTAACAGCAGCGAGTCGTCGATTTAATCGATTAGAGGCCGCCACCATCCCCCGCACACCGTGCACAAAGCAACCCACCAATAAAATAAAAATATCGAATTGATTTAAGAATGCAATTCATTGCATTCATTCACTCGCAACAATATACACCGACTCGCGCTGCGGCGGCAGCGGCGGCGGTGGTGGTGAATCAGTCGCTGTGCAGCAACATCGGAGGGCAGAGGAGCGACGCTCACAACAGCGAGCGAAGCGCCGGGTGGCTAAAGCACAGCAAGTTGGCACAGTAGGGGGCACAGGTGGTGCATCGGCCCAGGCATCTCGGTCAGTCGACCTGTGGGCACCTGCTGGGTCTGCCCCGTGACCTCCTGCCGGCGGGCGTTCGACACTTCACGTGGCCTCAACGTGCCCATAGCCTGCCACAAGCGCCTTGTTGTTGTTGGTGAATCAGTGATTGCACAAGCACGCGATTTGGCCTGAAGTGACCCGAGAAGGAGACGTTGCGGAGCACGTTGCACCTTCATGTGTACGACCAAATCACCCCCCACATGCCTTTCTCTCGCCGCCACACCCCGTCTCGCGAGAGCTAAATGAAACCAACTGAGTTATAATAGCTCAGCCCCTGTGGGGCAGCTAATCGCATTGCCTCGCTCGTCTGATGATGTTGTGCGCACGTGTGTATGTGCGTGTGGATGTGTGTGGATGGGTGTGCGGTGGTGTAGCGGTTAGCGCGTAGCGCTACGATCCCGGCGACCCGAGTTCGATTCCCGCTCACGGCCAGCACCGGTGATGATTATCTGAACCAGTACTGGGCCCTCTCCGAGGTCGACTCAGCCTCAAAATGAGTACCTGGTGCGGTTTGTAAACATCACTGGGGAGACAAAGGCGGCCAGGCGTGCTGTTGTCCGCCCAGGTAGGTGCTCGCTAACAGCACTTGCCCCAACAGTCTGTTACAGGCTACACGGGGGATATTTGTCTTTGGTGCATCTGCCAGTCATCTCAATCGGTCAACTCGATTCGGCTGCTCTAAATGTCCACGTGGTAAGCTCACTTCGTTGAGCTACCACTTGCCGCCAGGTTGATTCTGAGAAAAACGAGCTGTATAGGAGTTGTTCAGTGGACCTTGCCTGCTGAAGTAAAAACAAAACAACACGCAGCTCGGGTTTTAAGTCTGCTGGTTTATCCGGGATGTTCCTGTTGTGCGTCGTCGCTTTAAGATGTTCTCTGTTCATACTATGAGACATCTCCTTTACCAGTGGCAAAATATAGTAATAGGTTTTTACCCTTTCAACTGGTACAAAAACTGACACCTTTATACAAGGCATCATGTTTGCAATAACCACAACACAAGCAGTCAAAATGCAAACAAAAATAAACAACTCTGATAATGATATGCACTGTCCTTGAAGTTGATTGATGCCCACCAGAGACAGCTTTTCTTAGAGCCTAGTCTCCATTGGTGTTGGACCAGATGATGCCTAAAGGCGACACCAATGGAGACTAGGCTCTAAGAAAAGCTGTCTCGGGTGTGGACCAATCAACTTCAAGGACAGTGCATATCATTATAAATTTCAGAGTTGTTTCTTTTTTATTGCATTTTGACTGTTTGTGTTGTGGTTATTGCAAACATGATGCCTTGTATAAAGGTGTCAGTTTTTGTACCAGTTGAAAGGGTAAAACCCCTATTGCTATCTCTGTTCATATTTTGTTTGTTGTGGTTGCACCCGACTCAAGAGCCGCATGGCTCACAGGGCTATACCTCATGAATGAAGCTTGAAGTTGCTTAAGGTAAACACGTCTTCACGGCGTCAAAGCAATCGACGCCTGGCCACGTTAAGGCAGTCCCACGCTGCGATATTGAACGTGACGAGGTGTCTCGTGACGCAGCGACGAGATACACAGATGGCCCCGTCTCATGTCCGTGACAAAAGCCCCCTCTACCCACCCACCCAACTACAAACCGCTAAGTTGTTCATTAATGTGTTTACATTTTACGCCAAAAACTGCCAATGATATTTCACTTGATAATTGTTTTTTACCCTTCTATCTGGCAACAAAACTGACACCTTTTTTACAAGGAGTCATGTTTGCATAGACCACAATACCTGCAGTCATAATGCAAACAAAAAACATAACTCTGATAATGTATGCACTGTCCTTGAAGTTGATTGGTCCACACCCGAGACAGCTTTCCTTAGATCCTGACTTCATTTATGGACGGCCCCAAACCCCGTGCCTACCAAGCGCCGGATCCTAGGCGAGCGTTAATTTACTCGCCGTTCATCACAACGCCAGCGAAGCGAGCTACAAAAACTAATTATATATACAGTACGTATCTAAAATGTGCAAAGCACACGCACCAGGGTATGGTGGGCAATAGACGGTGCTCTGGGAGTAACGTCATGGAGGGTGCTTATTTAGTTTGTTATCCACAGTGGTTCAGAGTGAAGGCAGCGAGCGCACATTATAGGTGCGGTATAACGACACCTTTCTCTGCACTGCCACCTGCCGACAATGTAGCCCGGCACAAGCAGCAGCAGCCGCAGCAGCAGGAGCAGCAGTAGGGAGCAGCAGGGGCAGCAGCAGCAGGAGCAGCAGCCGCAGCAGCAGCAGTAGCAGTAATCGCAGCAGCAGCCGCAGCAGCAGCAGTAGCAGCAGCAGGAGCAGTAATCGCAGCAGCATCCGCAGCAGCAGCAGTAGCAGTAATCGCAGCAGCAGCCGCAGCAGCAGCAGTAGCAGCAGCAGGAGCAGCAGCAGCAGCAGTAGCAGGAGCAGCAGCAGGAGCAGCAGCAGCCGCAGCAGCAGGAGCAGCAATCGCAGCAGCAGCCGCAGCAGCAGCAGGAGCAGCAGTAGCAGCAGCATGCCCCAGCAGCAGCAGCAGCCGAAGCAGCAGTAGCCGCACTAGCAGGAGCAGCCGCCGAAGCAGCAGCAGCAAACGCAGCAGCAGCAGTAGCAGCCGCAGCAGCAGTAGGAGCAGCAGCAGCATCACACGGCCCAGGCTTCACCACCGCCTTGTGCGTCGCTTCCGAGACCTGACGCGATCTCGCTAGCTAAGCAGGCTTCTGCATTGCCAGGTGACAAAGAGCTTCATAGCTCATCGGATTTTGTTGTTGTCTGGGATTAATAAAGATGCTGACTCTGAATTGAGCATTCGCGGGAGCGGTGGCGCAGAGGTTGAGCGGCTCTGCGCTCCGAACCCGTCGAACCGAGTTCGATTCCTACTCACGGTCAACACGGGTGACGAATATCTGAACCGGTTCTGGGCCTCCCGTAGGTCTACTCAGCCTCAAATGAGTACCTGGTGTGGTGGTGGTGGTGGTAAACATCGTCGCTGGGGAGAAGACAAAGGCGGCCGGGCGTGGTGCTGGCTCATGTGCCGTGCCGTCCTTCATAGCTTCAACTCGCGAACAGCACTTGCCCCAGCAGTCTTATTAAAAGCTGCATGGGGGATCTTTGCCTTTGTTGCGTGTGAACACTACGAGCGGAGCTAGTGATGTATAATAGATGATACATGCGATGACACACACACACACAGAGCCCATCTCTTATTAACTGAGAGTACCTCGTCGTACGAATGTACGTGCAGCGAGCACGAGACGGAATCTTATTGCCCGAGTCGTCGTGCCTTGTTAACAAGAGACGGCACGCAGGACGAGATCACGTGTTTGTAATTGCAGTCATTCCTCGTTTAACGCCGTAGATGCGTCCTTGAACACATTCCGCGTTAAGCGAGCAATGGCTTGTACCGTCCAGTGTCGCGTGTACGTTCCAGGATTACGACTACATGAATACACGATGCATATTTTAATCACATTTGCACTTTGAAAGAACCCCGCAGCCACGCGAAGAATTGAGGCGAGGCTATGCCGCCGCATTTCTTTATCGTTCCGCGGACTGTATCACACCGCTCAGCGGCGCAGCTCAAGAAAGTAGTTCGTTGTCGGATGCTCAGAACGCGCGTTATAACGAGGCGCGTACTGCGTTATAACGGGTAGCGTTGCGCCAAAAAGTGTTCACCAATAAAAAAAAAACCGCGGAATAGCGAAAAAAGTTGCGTCCACGTTTTGTGAAAATGTAAGCATTCTAAAAATGCTCTTGAATTGCAATTTGAACATAGAAAAATATACATACGTATATTACCAATCCGAGCATAATTAAAAAATACTGTACGAAACTCTGTGATGGTGCATTCCGGGCTAATGCGTTACGTAAATCACCTTCCTTTCAGCAGCTTCACACGCGAACGCAATTGCGTTCATTCTGTCCACGTAGACATTGCCCTTCAAACGGCAGCGTCTGTTTAAAGCGGGCAATCTCTACACTGGCACCGCAGTTAACGTCCAATCACCGCCGATGTAAACATTGTCGGAAATGAACGTCTTCGCAACGGTCCATCACTCGGGATAATTATTGCAAACGATACTCCTCCTAGTCTCTCTCGAGTTCTCTCGTGGTTAAATACATGCACTTGAACTTGATAAGGTGTTTAAATATTAATCATCCTTGATGGCATTTGTATATATATATTACGATATTTGATTTTCAGGCGGGTGCTGATGTCGTCACAATAATGCGTGGAGGTGACGCTTTTTAATTTAATTGGGGAGAGAGTGGGTATGCATTTTTTATGAACTCGCATTTTTATTTGTTTGTCTTCTATGTTAACTTTCGCTAGATTAGGGATTCGGGCCATTATCTCAAACGTTTATAATGAAATTATTGCAAAAAAAATACGGGATTTCGTTTTTTTTTTTTACCAAATATACGATGATAAATAGATATCACTTGAGATAATGTGCAACATTAAATGTGGCCACAGAGATTGCCTATTTCTAGGTCACATGGCAGTGTTAGGCTACACTCACGTTCACTTCAGCGCCCTCACTCAATAAATGAACATCACTACTCATTTGTCGCTTCTACCGCGGTGTCAATGGTTAGCAGCAGACTGGAATTAAAGTTCAGAGGTCACCGGTCCCATTCGATTTGCCGGTGCGGCAGTTGACAAGACGATGCTAACTTCAAGTCTTCAATCATCACTCGCCGCTCACGTGAATTCAGCCGTGACCGGCAATCGAACGCATGTCGCCCGGTCGGTTCGCTCATACATGTCCTTACATTCTGGCTTCGTTCAGCTGTTCCTCCCCTCCATGCGTATTTTTAGTTCTGTGCCTGTGTCCCGCAATCTGACAGCATCGTGTTTGAACGGGCGAGCGTCGGCATACACGGCTGATCAATGAGCCCACTGACCTACTTGCAGGATGAGCCGTGGATACGCAGGCACAGAAGGTGGCAAGCGACAGCCGGTGCCACTTTGTTGTTGTTGTTTGACCGGTGGGAAGTAGTGATGCCTAATGTCTGTGTGTGAGTGGTGGAGGTTGTGGTGAGCGGTAGTGTAGCGGTTAGCGCGCTGCGCTATGAACCTGGCGACCCGGGTTCGATTTCCGCGCACGGCTAACACCAGTGGCGATTATCTGAACCGGTCCTGGGCCTCCCCTAAGTCGACTCAGTCTTCAACGAGTACCTGGTGTGATGTGTAGACATCGCCACTGGGGAGACAAAGGCGGTCGGGCGTGGTGCTGGCCACCCCACCCCCCCGTGTGCCGTTCCGGCCTTCATAGGTGCTCGCTAACAGCACTTGCCCCAACAGTCTGTTAATGCTATATGGGGCATCTTTGTCTTTTTTTGGTAGTGCAATGTTTAGCGCCCTGCGCTTCGAGCCCGGCGACCCGAGTTCGATTCCCGCTCACGGCCAATACCAGTGGCGATTGTCTGAACCGGTCCTTGATCTCCCCTATGTCAGCTTAGCCTCAAATGAGTACCTGGTGCGGGGTGTGTAAACATCACCACTGACTGGAGAGACAAAGGCGGTCGCGCTTGGGTCTGGCGACCCACTCCCTCGTGTACCGTGCCGGCCTTCATAGGTGCTCGCTAACAAGAAGTATGCGAACCCTATACAGGGGCATCTTTGTTGTTGTGTCAGCACCTTCCCGACGTCCTCTTGTTGGACTTGTTTCGAGCTGCCTATCTTTGTAACCAAGATCTAAGGTGGAAGTTTCCATTGATGCAGAATATTGCACAAACGTAACATAATTTTTTTCAAATCGCAACAATACTATTGATGATGTAGGGCCTCCAAATGTTGGCCTACCCGAGATGGATCAATGAAGAAAAACGGCCGTCTGGAACGCTCTTCCTTCCGATATTAGGAAGCCACCGGAGCTATACACTTTCATGTCATCTCGATTGAAAACGCATTCCTTTAGAATAGCTTTTTGTGTTTAGTTTGTTGTCCTTCCCCCGCATCTCCGATTAGCATGGTTGACTACGTACGGTGCGAAAGAAGTTCAACAAACGATTAATTTAGTTCGTGCCCAGGAGTTTGATGAATTTTAATTCGTACAAAAGTTTGAATCTGATGGGCTTTCAAAGGTCCTCGCTGAACATGCGAACTATTTTCGATAGCTTTAAATGAAAAGTTACGTTTTTGTTGTTAATTTGTTTTTGACACTAAAGCAGCGATCGGGAACCTATGGCTCGCGAGCCATATATGGCTCTTCCGGTGACGGCATATGGCTCCCAGACAATTTTGAGTTGGAAAAAATAATAATAAAAAAAATCAGTTTGGAACTGATTTTAAAATACTTGTGATATTGTTTAATAATACTGTGTCATTCTCAAGTAAACAGAAATTAGTTTTGAAGATAAATTTCACGGGTCACGCCTGCATGAAGCTCAACCTCACCACGTATGAACCAGACTACAAGGCCATCAGCAAAACCACGCAGCACCAGAAGTCGCATTAAAAGTAAGACATATTTAATTTATTATACGTTAAAAATACTATATGGCTCTCAATGAAATATATTTAGAAATATTTAGCTTTTATGGCTCTCCCAGTCAAAAAGGTTCCCGACCCCTGGGATAGACCGTTTATGTTGTTCATTTGTTTTTGACACTAAAGCCAACGAGGAGCGGCTGATTCCCACTGCCAGTATCCAACACATCAGTCAATCATCACGTCACGTGTGCTCCTGCCACGTGAAGCACGCGATGTTACCACGCGTTGCTGCCGGGTTGCGTGGCGATGTCTGACGTTCCGCAACGAGTGCCGGGACATCGTTCAGGAAATGCTTTCATATTGTTAAAAACATATATGAATCGAAGAGTGTGTTAATCCTAACAAAGTATGTAATTGTATATGAGAAAAAAAACCTTCATAATTCAACACATTGTAATTATTTGTATTACTGATGCATTGCAAATATATAAAAAAAATCGTTATATATGCGTGTACATTTACTTTTAATTCCAATGAGCCCCCGCCCTTCGCCCAATAAAGGAAACGTTAGCATTTAATAATGCATTGCATTTTACCGCATAAATCACGAGCGAAATGATGTAGCATCAATAATGCAGCAACGATGCAAAAATTTGCTTTGGCATTATACATCCACCGCACTAGGGGGGGTGGAGGGGGGGGCATGCGTCATTCTACACACTAGACCAAAGATCCCCCGTATAGCCTTTTAACAGACTGTTGGGGCAAGTGCTGTTAGCGACTAGCACCTATGAAGGCCGACACGGCACACGAGGGTTGGCCAGCACCACGCTCGACCGCCTTTGTCTCCCTCGTGGCGATGCTTACACTGCGCACCGCAGCAGATGCTCATTTGAGGCTGAGTCGACCTCGGGGTTCAATTACCTCGGGTTCAATTATTCGCCGCTGTTGTTGATTGTGAGCGCACGAATCGAACTCGGGCCGCCGGGTTCCATGAGGGGCGACGCGCTAACCGCTGCGCCACCGCTCCCACAACACTCACTCACTCTCTCTCACGCACGTGAACGTGGTATGCTGCTGCAGTGGAACTCATTAGGCCGGGCGTAAATTTTAAATTAGCACATTAAAATTGATTGCGGACGAATTGACGCTATTAATAGCAAATGTAATGAGCAGCAAGGTAATTAGCAAAATGCAAACACAGCTGGTGCCTCGAGCCAGGCGGAGGAGGAGTCACGTGGAAGAGGGGGGGGGTCACGGGGGTCTGTGGGGGGGGGGTACACGCCCCCCCCCATAGGTCACCAACTGTTACGTCACAGAGCAACATGGCTGATGTAGGTGTCACGTGGGGGACACCACGGTGACTATGAGATGTTAACTACCTCGCCTGGTATACAGGAGGTCGTTGGTTCGATCCCGACCCTGACGCCTGCTGTATATTTGGAGTCTGCATCTTTCTCATCACCATCACGGTGGGTAGGAGATGTTAACTACCTCGCCTGGTATACAGGAGGTCGTGGGTTCGATCCCGACCCTGACGCCTGCTGTATATTTGCAGTCTGCATCTCTCTCATCACCATCAGGGTGGCTGGGATATGATAACTACCTCGCCTGGTATACAGGAGGTCGTGGGTTCGACCCAGACCCTGACGCCTGCTGCTGTATATTTGGAGTCTGCATCTCTCTCATCACCATCAGGGTGGCTGGGATATGATAACTACCTCGCCTGGTATGCAGGAGGTCGTGGGTTCGATCCCGACCCTGACGCCTGCTGTATATTTGGAGTCTGCATCTCTCTTATCATCATCACGGTGGCTAGGAGATGTTAACTACCTCGCCTAGTATACAGAATGTCGTGGGTTCGATCCCGACCCTGACGCCTGCTGTATATTTGCAGTCGGCATCTCTCTCATCACCATCAGGGTGGCTGGGATATGGTAACTACCTCGCCTGGTATACAGGAGGTCGTGGGTTCGATCCCGACTGACGCCAAGCTGTATATTTGTAGTTTGCGTCTTTCTCTTCCCGTGGTCGCGTAGTTCTTCTCCAGGTCCTCCCATTTCGTATCAATATCACACCTTTAAGAGCATTTGGCTACTGCTATACATTTCCACACGTTAAGCCACCTCGTTGAGCTATCATTTGTGACAGCTCAGGTTTGCTTATGAAAAAAAGAGCTTCATAGGTAAAATATATATATTTTTGTCATTGTTCTTTCGGTGAAGTCACGTCAGACGCTGTCTCCCCGACAGACCTGGTCTTCACCTGAGGACGGTTGCTTGCGTTGTGGCCGAAACGTCGTGAGAATTATTTCATAATGCTTTATTTCTTTATTTATTTTTATTTCCCTTCTACGTGACTTTACCGAAAGAACTAAGAAAATGAATCCCTGCAGTCACGAAATCTTGAAATCGAAAGGTAAAATAAAAGTAAAAAATTGTGGAACAATTTTTAATAGCTGACAGAGAATGTGCAGGTGATGGGGGAACCGGGAACAGGGGCTACGGACAGGGGAGCTGCTTTTGAATCATCGCAGCAGGGAGGCCTCATGTCAGCAGACCCCCCTCCCACCCATGTCAACCACACAACGCGGCTGCTCTGTGTAACGCAATGTAGATAGTCATTGAAGACGAGAAAAACACGCTCAATGGCGTCTCTCGTGCGCGTTGTTGTCACCGTCCTGCTACGTTCATTAAACTCGTTTCAAGGACTCCCTCTCTTGAAGTGGTTGAATTCAAGGTTTTGTTGTAGTTGTCATATCTCGAGTTTGTAGGGTAGAGGATTCCATGCTACACGAGGGGAGGGCAGCCTTCTGAAAAGCGCCGTCGCCATTCGCCTATAGGCCGGGTCCGTGTCACGACGACAACAACAACAACACACAACAACGACGAAGATGTCACCACGAGCAGCGGGTGTTGTGGCTTTCAATCATTGGCCACAGGCGCACTTAAATGCGACCGATCACTGGCTACCATACCACGCATGCACCTAAGAGGCGAAGGGAGCACAAGTCCATTCCTATCCTTGTTATGGTGGCAGCACGTTCAGGAGCTGATCTCGTCCAGGAGGATAGACCGCAGCGGCGGCTTTCGGCTGCCCATCGAACAGAGACGCGCCTCAAGATGCACATCTGCGGGCCGTCTGGAACGGTCTCCCTTCCGATGTTAGGAAGCCGTTGGAACTATGCACTGTTAAATAATACAGGTAGGAACAACAGGTTCCACACTGCCCACCAGGGATTATTTGTCTGTCGTACATATGGGGAGGGGAGGGTGGGGGGTGGGAGAGGTGGGGCTAGGTGGAGATGGGAGGGTGGGGAGGGGCTGGGTGGGGAGGGAGGGGCTGGGTGGGGAGGGTGGGGAGGGGCTGGGTGGGGAGGGTGGGGCTGGGTGGGGAGGGGAGTGGAGGGTGGGGAGGGGCTGGGTGGGGAGGGTCTGAGTGGGGAGTGTGGGGAGGAGCTGGGTGGGGAGGGTGGGGCTGGGTGGGGGGTGGGAGGGGTGGAGCTGGGTGGGGAGGGGCTGGTCACCCCGTGGTGCCCTTATAAAACTCAACGTTTAACCTTACACACTACACTATACACGACACGATACACTACACTTATACAGGTAGGAACAACAGGTTCCACACTGCCCACCAGGGATTATTTGTCTGTCTGTCGTGCACGAATGCGCTGTCCAACCAAGTTCCTACCGATCCACTCCGAAGGAACGTGTTCTAGATTGAAAGCTCAGTTCTTGAGAACTCCTCGTTTCTATTCAGTGTGTTGTCATTCCCCTCCCCCCGCAACCTCCGATCAGCATGGTTGGCTACGTACGGTGCGAAGTAAACTCAACGTACATGCACACACAGAGCTGACACTTTACACGTTGCCCAACCGGAAGTCAATGAAGGTCTTCGCCAATGAGCATCTGGAGTCGATGATCGTATCGTCTCGTGCCAGTGAGCAATCCGGCAGCTGCACTGCAATCGTCAATTCGAGAAGTGACGAAATCGTGAACGGGTGTTTTGCTGCAGCCTCGGTATCCAGGGACAGCACAGCACGTGTCTATTACTGCTGCACATGCCACGGTGCATTTGTGTTGCCCTGTTTTTGTCGGTCCACGCTGTAATTTTACGTGAAGGTGGTCGAGCCAGATGATTGCCAGTCGGGAGGTAGTGGAGTGGTGGATCGTCGCTGCTGTGACGATGTCTCCTCTTCCCCCTTTCGTATTTGCGATTCGGGCATTGAGTCGTTGTTACGAGTTCCATGGTTCCCTTCTGTGTGGTAACCACGGTCGTCGCACACAGCCAGATAAGTGGTGGTGGTGGTGGTGGTCGTGGTGGTCGTGGTGATAGTGATAGTGGTGGTGGTGGTCGTGGTGGTCGTGGTGATAGTGGTAGTGGTGGTTGTGGTGGTGGTGGTCGTGGTGGTGGTAGTCGTGGTGGTGGTGGAAGTGGTGGTGGTGATAGTGGTCGTGGTGGTGGTCGTGTTGGTGGTCGTGGTGGTAATGGTGGTGGTTGTGGTGGTGGTCGTGGTGGTGATGGTCGTGGTGGTGGGGAGCGACATGGTTGTTGAGGTCTTGGTGGAGGATGGGGAGACGAAGCCTTTCCCACGATTTGCTGGAACTTCCCAGAGCGTCGCGTTATCGCGGCGACGAGACGGCCGGCGGAGCTCCGTGTTGTCGCACGGAGCTCCGCGTTGTCGCACGGAGCTCCGCGTTGTCGCACGGAGCTCCGCGTTGTCGCACGGAGCTCCGCGTTGTCGCACCGAGCTCCGTGCGACAACACGGGAAGTCAGAAAGTTTTGGTGACTCACGGACATCGGATTCGCCTCCGCGACAAACATCGCTGAAAATATTTTTTTATCAATGGGCGACATGACAAAGGGTTGTTTAGAGGCGGCTGGTAAACAGGAAGGGCTCTGTGAAGGGCAGACAATGGCTTATTTAAACGTTTGACATTACACGGTTTATGAACGAACTTGTTTAATTTGGAAATGACATAGCGGAAGGGTGATCGGATGAATGTTTTTTTTCTTCTTCGCAAGGGATGAAGAGAACCGAGAACATGAAACCCTCATGGCAACACAATGTGGTCAGCACCGCATCCTTGACCCCTTGAACCCAGGGTGGGGGGAGAATCGTACGTGTAGATCTAGGGTTCAAATGAATGGCCGGATATCATCATCGCCACCACCACCCACAAATCATCATCATCACCACCACCCATCATCATCACCACCACTCACCTACCCATCCACCCATCACCACCACCCATCATCATCACCACCACTCACCTACCCATCCACCCATCACCACCACCACACCAACAGCAACAACCGCCATTCGCCACTAAGTGGCGGTGACGTCACCACGGCGCTTGTGCCAGGCTATGTGCACGTTAACGCCACGTGAAGTGTTGAACGACCGCTGGTAGGAGGTCACGGGGCAGATTCAGCAGGTGCCACGGGTCGACTGACTGAGACGAGTGGCCGATGTACCACATGTGCCCCCTGCTGTGCCAACTCGCTGTGCTTTAGCCACCCGGCGCTTCGCTCGTTGTTGTGAGCGTCGCCCTCCGTTGTTGCTGGAGGGCGACCAATTGCCTAGTAGCATCTACCCATCCTCATCATGGACCAGTGAAGAGTCCACGAGATTCCGTCACCCACATTATGGTTCTAGATTTGAAGCTTTCGTGACTGCAAGGATTCATACTTTTAGTTTTTTCGGTAAAGTCACGTAGGTAAAAATGTTTAATTAAAATTAATAAAATTTTTTTTTTTCTTTTTATTAATTTTATTATTAGTAAAAAAATTAAATACAAATTCATACAAATAAAATAATATATTTTTATTTTTATTAATTTCAATTTCTAATTTTTACCCACATTGTGGTGTTCAACAGCCACGCACACTCGGGTGGGATAACCCGATGTTCTCAAGCAAAAAGCGGACAATGTGACGGCCCAACTAGGCTGCATTCGTCGCTGGCTGACTGCAAATGTAGTCGAGGTCACAAAGGCGCTGCGTCGTGGCTCATTATACCCGAGCGAGTTCGCAAGAAGCGTGCGTGTTTTTTTTTTACGGCGGCACGGAAATTACAGCAGCGGTGACTGCCGGTGAGGATGACGTTCCAGAGGTCGCCTTCGTCGTTTACGTCAACCGCCAGTGATGTCATTGGTTTTGTTTTTTTTCTCACGCGGTAGCGCTGTACGGCTCTCCGGTGTGATGTCGAGGTTGTATCGTAAAGTGTTGTCCGGCCAGATGTTCGGACGTTTGACACTTCTGTAGTTATAAAAAAAAATAAGGAACAAAATAATTACGTATCAGAATTCTGTAATAAGTCCTTTCTCTACGATATTTTCATTGGTATGAAAGGAAAGAGTAAGAGCTAAATGTAATATTCAAACGAGTGACCACCTACATAATTGTCGATGCCTTAGGAATACCTTTTAGGTTAGGTAAAACAACTTCTGAGTAAAATATATATTCTGGGTAAAACATCTTGCGGATCAACCATGTTCTGGGAAAAAAATATATTCTGGGTACAATATCGTCCGGATAGATTTTCGTTTGAGTAAAATATCTTCTGAGTAAAATATCCTCTAGTTAAACCATCGTCTGGGTAAACCACGCTCCCGGTCAAATTATTTTCGGTCAAAAATCTTCGGGGTGAAGTTTCTTCCCGAGTAAAATATCTTCCGGCCCCAACTAAAAAAACATCTCCGCTAACGCGTTCCCCATCGCTTACCTTACAAGTAACGGGTAAAAACAGAGAATGTTCGAGAAACCGCGTAAGCAAAGTTGCACGTGTGGTGAGTCACAGCTCGTGCCGGGCAGCTGCGGGGTGCGGGGGGCACGTGTGGTGGAGGGGGGGGGGGCACATGCGGTGGAGGGGGGGGGCACGTGTGGTGGATGGGGGGGGGGCACGTGTGGTGGATGGGGGTGTTGTGATGAACTTCATTTCTTCTTCGCGGGTGGATGTTCAACTCTTTGGTTCTTTCGGTAAAGTCACGTGGCAAAATCAAATCAAATAATGATAGAACACGACGTTTCGGTAGCAACACCGAGCAAGACAAACAGTTTGTCTGGGTGTGTGTCTCGCTCTGTGTGTCTTGTGTGTCTCTCTCTTTCTCTGCATGTGTGTCTGCCCGTGCTGTCCCCGTGTCTGTGTTGTATCATTCATTCTTACCTGACGATGGTTGCTTGTGTTGCAACCGAAACGTCGTATTCTATTATTGCTTGATTTTATTTTCCCACGTGACTTTACCGAAAGAACCAAAGAGGAATTCCTGGAGTCACGAAAACTTCGAATCTCGTCGTTTGGATGTTCAACTATCAAACTACAGTATTGTTTGCCGTGGAAGGTCCGCTGAGCTTCAGAGCTCTTTTTCAGGAGCGAGCTGGCCACAAAACGATCGCTCAACGAAGGCGGCTCATCACCGTGTGGACATTTATAGCAGCAGCAGCAGCAGCAGCAGACAAATACTCTAAACGCGCGATGTTGATTCTAGATGTGGAGGGGGAAAAAACAATAACCCGAGGATCCGGAGACAAATCCACGCGACCACGGGGGGGAGAGAGAGAGAGGCACCACGCAAACTCCAAACATACAACTCGGCGTCAGTCGGGATCGAACCCAGCACTTCCTGTAGACGAGGCGAGGTAGTTAACATCTCCTAGCCACTGTGATGATGATGATAATGATGATGATGCTAATGATGATGGTGATGATAATGGTGATGATGCTAATGATGATGATAATGATGATGATGGTGATGATGATGATAATGATGATGATAAAGATGATAATGATGATAATTATGATGCTACTGATGATGCTAATGATGATGATGATAATGATGATAATGATAATGGTGATGATAATGGTGATGATAATGATGATGATAATGATGATGATGATAATGATGATAATGATGATAATAATAATGGTAATGATAATAATGATGATGATGATGATAATGATGATGATGATGATGATAATGATGATGATAATGATGACAATGATGATGATAATGATGAAAATGATGATGATAATGATGATGATGATGCTAATGATGATGCTAATGATGATAATGATAATGATGATAATGACGATGATGGTAATGATAATTATGATAATGATGATGATAATGATGATGATAATGAACATGATAATGATGATGATAATGATGATGATGATGCTAATGATGATGCTAATGATGCTAATGATAATGATGATAATGATGATAATGACGATGATGGTAATGAGCTCTTTCAACCCTCCACGCCGCGCTCGTAGGCAGCGCGGCCTCATTCGCCCGCCGACGACTTCCAACGAAGCTCCCCCGCGGATCACCTCTGCCGCGGCGCTCCGCGTGCGTGCGAGCGAGAGATCGCGGGTGCAGTGTGCACTGTGCAGTTGTCGGTTCTTGACGACGATGGCGTGCAGCTTTGTGTCGCTGCGAGCTGAGAGAGACGCCACGAAATTCGCTACCGCGCTGCCACGACGCGACGCCCCCTTGGGAGCAAAATAGTTAAACAAGAAACAGGGATTTAAAGCTTTCGTGACTGCAGGGATTCATCTTCTTGGTTCTTTCGGTAAAGTCGGGTGAAGAACAGGTCTGTCGAGAAGACAGAGTCATTCAGAAGACAGAGTCATTCGACAGACCTGTTCTTCACCTGAGGACGGCTGCTTGCGTTGTGGCCGAAACGTCTTGAGAATGATTTTATTGTTTTATTTTTATTATTTTATTATTTCCATTCTACGTGACTTTACCGAAAGAACCAAGAAGAAGAAACAGGAAAACGACTTTACGATGCACGCGGTCGACGTTTTTTTTTTACTACCTCGGCACACCCACCCCCCCGTCAACCCGTAGAGCCGTCAAGCCCAGTGTGTAAGTGTGTGTGTGCGTTGTTACGGTTTACTTCTAATGTCGGTGACCCGTCAGGTACGCCAGGGTTTTATTGAGTTTGTTCGTAGGTATCACGCAAGTACGTTTTGTGACCGCGCGCGTAATGTGGTCCATTATCGATGATGTCGCCGTTTCAATTGATGCGATACCCTGCCCTAAAACAAATCTGTGTTTCTCTTTTAAATCTGTCAACGCTTATTATAAACTGGAGTGGGGGGGGGGGACAAACTACATTTGTTGGCTGGCCAAATGCGTAACTCTTCGTTTAGAGGATTCACATCACTCATCGTCCGTGTCATATCTCCACAGAACAAACAAAACACACACACACAAGAAACCAGTTAGTCTATCCGCCTCTCCGCCTGTTGCTGCGCGTCTCTCTGGCTTCGCGTCTCGAGTGGCGCGCCGCGCGTTTCGGCACGATGTCCGACGTTCCGCTACGTGCGCCGTAAGCCTCTTCGCGGACCAACTACAAGCTCCGGGCACGCGCAGGGAATTTGTTCAGGAGTCATGGCGAGAGTAGCTAGCGAGGCGGAGTGTTCGCGTAGGGCCAACCCAACTCTGACTCGGGTTACAAAAAGCTGGCATTCTATGTCTGGGAGATTAACCGCGTGCCGTGATCAATGATCACGGCAATGACGCCGTCCACATCGGGATTTAAAGAAAAACAAAAGGCTCATTGAGACGAACGAGAGGCTCCTTTGATCTTGCGTGACCCGGGTTTAATTGCGGGACGTTTAACATCTGAACCTGGTCGGGTGTTTTTTGGGCCATTCCTGACTCAAGCCACGGCATGATGGGTGCGTGGCCCCGGCGTTGTGGTTTGCCTATGGCAGTGATGACTCCATGTAGGCCAGCGCTGCGGTCAGGGCTACAAAACGGATCTTTGTACCCACGCGATGCGCATCTGTGTTTCAAAACGACATCGGCGAACGGACACGATTGCTTTCAATCGATGATACAAAAAGAACCCCCCCCAAAAAAACCCGCTCGCCTTTCATGTGCACGCGCTCAAAGGGCGGCGTTTAATTGACTGCTGTCCAACATTCTTTCAGCGGGAAGCAGCAGCAACAGCAGCAACAACAACCACAACAACAAAAAGCTAAGCCACATTACGCAGCCGCTGTCACGCCACCGCATCTGGGCGCGCCCAAGCAATCGGCTTGCGCGCGCGCGCGTTTTAAAAAAAAAATCTCGCTACAGTCGTTTCAAGAAAAAGGAAATGATCCACGATGGCGCGCGACGGCTGCAAATCGGCAATTAAAGCAACGACCAGAAATAAAGGCACGAAAACGGGGAGTGCAGTGCAAGTCCTCGATCCGCCCCGCGGGGAAACGACCTCTTTTTGGCGTTACCACTCCCGTTATCCGTGTGAACGTACCGACGTTGGGCCAACGTTGGGTGAAGGTTGGGTCAACGTTGGGTCAACGTTGGGTGAAGGTTGGTCAAGGTTGGACTAACGTTGGGCCAACGTTGGGTCAAGATTGGGTCAAGGTTGGATAAACGTTGGGTCGACGTTGGGTCGACGTTGAGTTAAGGTTGGGCCAACGCTGGGCCAACGTTGGCATGTGATTGAGACCGTTGGACCAATGATAGCACGGGATTAGGACCGTTGGGTCAACCTTGGCCTACGTTGGGTCAACGTTGGGTCAAGGTTGGGCCGACGTTGGGCCAACGTTTGCATGGGATTGGAACCGTTGGGCCAACCGTGGTGGACATTGGGTCAAAGTTGACCGATGTTGGGCGAAAGTTGGGCCAATGTCGGCATGTGACACGAACCGATGGGCCAACATTAGCACAACAAATTCACGTTGACTGAGGTCATCTACGCGTAGCGTCTTCTTGCCATCAGCATTTTTGTCACGTATAACAGGAGGCACCCAGGAGTTCTGTGGCAAAATTTATTTCGTTATCCGCACGCACGTAGCTCAACGAACGGGTCTGCAAAGCAATTGGAGCTGTCTGTCGGAGGGACTAAACTGGACTACACAGCAGAGTAAGTATACCTAGGACAGATATTGAAGAAAAGGGGCCGAGATCGAAATTTATGAAATACGGACGGAAGTAGAGAATGTTGAAGTGCATCGGAGAAGCAGATATTGAGAAGCAACACGTGCCGCAATGCCACAGATAATCATTTAAGGCTTAGTCAGGCTAGGCGAGGCCTACGACCGGTTCAAATATCACGAACCACTCAGCTTAGCCGTGGCTGGGAATCAACCTCAGGACTGCTGGGTGCCTAGTCCGCTTCCACCACTCGTGCCGCACATAAACGCTCGCGCCCGGTGTCCACCAATAAACTATCGTCGCGGTAACCGTTCGGCTCAAGATGGATTTTTTTAATGAAAAACCAACAAACGGATTGCCGGTCCAAACACGTATTCCTTTCGCTCCATCCATCCTCGATGGGTTAAAAAAAATAAAAAAAAATCTCATCGTCATCATGAGCCATGCGCAATCGACTGCTGCACAACTTGCGGCACTATCCAGTCTGGAACCTGCTCAGCTGTCGAGATGCCACGAGGTTGAGTGCATCAGAATCAGAATACGTATTTATACTAGAGGAATCAGATGAGCTATGAAGCAATTCCACCCCCCCCCCCCCCCACCACAGACGGGAGACAGGCGAGAGACCAATCGCTTCCATTCTCTGTGGTGGACGAGTGCGGGATGATGGGAGGAATCGAAGGGCTGATATATTCAGCACGTGGGATTTTTCAAGCGTGGTCTTCCTGGTTAAGCCGCGTGTCGGGCATTGGTTCTTAGCTCGAGCACTCACACACCGGGAGGTCGAATGCATCGATTCAGGAGTGAACGGCGGCAAAGCAAGAGGACGCTCCGTTGTGCGCGACGGACGGTTTGTAACTCTTGAATGAGAACTTAAATATGGACAGGACACACATGCGAGAACATTCAACATTTACCAGTCGGGTAAAACAAAACACAAAAAACCACATCAATGGTCATCAATGTTACGACTTTCTCTCGAGTCTGAATCACCTCCTCTGGAAAAGCCGCGTCCGGTTTTTTTTTCTTCCTCCATCGTACCCATTATTCGTTTGTGTTTATTTCTATCTTAATGATCCCTTAACCCGCAAACACAAGCAAAAGGGGTCTGTGATCCCAAATTGGATGCACGTGCGGTGATTGGGTCACGTTTAATGATGTGGGCCCCCCAGCCCCCGCCCCCCGAAACCACAGGATATCACCGCTTGTTTATTTATTTATCCCTTGTGAGTTATAGGGAGAGTTTGCGAGGGAGCTAACCGAGCCCGGGAGGGGGGGGGGAGTAAGTAGTGGAAGTGAACACCAGCTTGGAAGATGTTGCCTTTGATTGACCACAACTGTCTCAAGCCTCCAGTATAGCTGGGCCCACCTCTATCTACAAAGCTTCACATGAACCGGGCAGAGCGAGGGTGGTGGGTGAACGTGGTCGCAGTGAAGCCGTTCGCGTTCATCTGTCGTGTCACCAGAGCACGATCCAGTCCCGACGCTGCTTAGGCTTTCGGAGATGCGACGAGATCGCGTGCCTCGCCACATTGACCTTGACAACGCAACGCCGAATCGCATAAGTGTGCGCTCAGTGTAGAAGGCATCGTCAACATGTGTGCCGTACTTGGCCCTTCCCCCTCTCCAACTATTATATATACGGAGTGGTAGCTCTTGCAATCTCTCATTTACTTGATACAGCTGTCGTGGCTGTGACGGTTCCACCTGAAGACGGAAGCTTGTGTTGCCTCCGAAACGTCGTGATTTTTATTTTATTTTACTTTTATTAATTTTAATGTTTTACCTACGTGACTTTACCGAAAAAAACCTAAGAATGTGGTGTACGACGACGGTGATGATGGTGATGATGGTGATGATGAAGGCAACAGCAGTGTGGAGAAGGACCACTGCTGTTGCCCGAGGCTCGTGTGCCCGGCAGCCTCCGTGAAGGGGCTGGGTGGGAAGAGAGACGTCTTCAAGTTGATTTCGTCGAGAGCAGGTGAGCAGCTGCACAAGACGAGTGCAAATATTCTCATTCGCAGGAGTGACGCAACGAATCAATAACGCCGCGGACTTCAAAAGAGAATGTACATATATTAGAGGCGACGTGTCAGGCAATGGTCCTTCTTCAGAGAGAGAAAGCTTCATGGGCTCCATGGCTTAAAGTGGGGATAAAATCCACGCGACCGGCGGGAGAGATGCGCAAACTCCAAATATACAGCAGGGGTCAGGTTCGGGATCGAACCCACGACCTCCTGCATACCAGGCGATGTAGTTAACATCTCCTAGCCACCGTGATGAAGATAAGAGAGAGACACCCAGACTCCAAAAATACAGGAGCAGACGTCAGGGTCGGGATCGAACCCACGGCCTCCTGTATACACGGGGAGGTAGTTCACATCTCCTAGCCACCGTGATGAAGATGAGAGAGAGAGAGACACCCAGACTCCAAAAATACAGCAGCAGACGTCAGGTTCGGGATCGAACCCACGACCTCCTGTATACACGGCGAGGTAGTTCACATCTCCTAGCCACCGTGATGAAGATGAGAGAGAGAGAGAGAGACACCCAGACTCCAAAAATACAGCAGCAGACGTCAGGTTCGGGATCGAACCCACGACCTCCTGCATACCTGGCGAGGTAGTTAACATCTCCTAGCCACCGTGATGAAGATGAGAGAGAGAGAGACACCCAGACTCCAAAAATACAGCAGCAGACGTCAGGGTCGGGATCGAACCCACGACCTCCTGTATACACGGCGAGGTAGTTCCCATCTCCTAGCCACCGTGATGATGATGAGAGAGAGACACCCAGACTCCAAAAATACAGCAGCAGACGTCAGGGTCGGGATCGAACCCACGACCTCCTCCATACCTGGCGAGGTAGTTCCCATCTCCTAGCCACCGTGATGATGATGAGAGAGAGACACCCAGACTCCAAAAATACAGCAGCAGACGTCAGGGTCGGGATCGAAACCACGACCTCCTGTACACCAGGCGAGGTAGTTCACATCTCCTAGCCACCGTGATGATGAGAGAGAGACACCCAGACTCCAAATATACAGCAGCAGACGTCAGGGTCGGGATCGAACCCACGACCTCCTGTATACACGGCGAGGTAGTTCACATCTCCTCGCCACCGTGATGATGATGAGAGAGAGAGAGACACCCAGACTCTAAATATACAGCAGCAGACGTCAGGGTCGGGATCGAACCCACGACCTCCTGCATACACGGCGAGGTAGTTCACATCTCCTAGCCACCGTGATAAGCTCACATGGGGCGTTGACCGCAGCTGTCGCGTCTGACATTGACCGATGCTGGCTTCATAGAAAACAAAGCTTGACGGGGATTTAATCATCAGAGCCGTTTCATCCTTTTTATTTCTTTCAAATCCGAGCCAGCCGTCCACTTTGGCGGAGCGTGGTGCAGGCGGCGAACCGCTCGAGGAGTGCCGGCAACGGCAAGTCCTCGCTTAAGGCGCTAGTGGGCAACGCGTACCTGGAAAGTGTCGCAGTTAGGCGAATAACGGTGTTAAGCGAAACAAATTTCCCAGCGAATGGTGTAATCATACTCTATGGTTCTTTCGGTAAAGTCACGTAGGTATAAAATAAAATAAATCACGACGAACTCTTTGTTTTTTTCGGTAGAGAAATGAAAACAACTAAATTAAATCACTGTGATTTAATTGAGTTGTTTTCATTTATTTTATTTTTTATTTTATTTTTTTATTTATACCTACGTGACTTTTCCGAAAGAACCAAATAGTATGGGGATTCCTGCAGTCACGAAAGCTTCAAATCAAGATTAGTGTAATCGTGATAAAGTTTGGACAGGTACGATGTCCTGCGACTACTGCGCACGCAACGCAGTGAGATGGCTTGACGAATTACTGCCGGTACGACGCTGCGTTACTGTATCACTACGCGTACCCCATCACTGCTCAGCTGTGCAGCTCAAGAAAGTAGTTCGTCGCCGACGGCTCAGAAACTGCGTTATAACGGCGTGGGGGGGGGGGGGGGGGCGTTATAATGGGGGGCGCACGCTCCGTGTTATAACGGCGCACGCTCCCAAATGGAAGAACCCCGTCATAACGAAAACGCGTTATAGTGTGAACACAATACGTTAAGCGAGGACTTACCGTATTAGTAGTAAACACATTCCTGCGGAGGGAGCTGGTAGGAACGTTGGGTTGCTCGGTCAATGGCCAGGGTCAACGGCGGCGTGGTGTATTCCGCAAATATGGCCGACTGTGAGGGCGGGCACAAGCCGGCGTGAGTAGGTTAAACGTTGAGTTTTATAAGGGCACCACGAGGTGACCAGCCCCTCCCCACCCAGCCCCACCCCTCCCACCCCTCACCCAGTCCCACCCTCCTCACCCAGCCCCTCCCCACCATCCCCTCCCCACCCAGCCCCTCCCCACCCTCCCCACCCAGCCCCTCCCCACCCACCCAGCCTCTCCCCACCCTCCCCTCTCCACCCAGCCCGACCCCTCCCATTTTTGGATGCACGACGGACGGACGGACACAATAATCCCCTGTGGGCTGGTGGAACCAGGTGGTTCCTACCAGTCTAATAATAATAATATGAATACTGCATTAGTAAAGCTGCTTTGACGACACGGTTTGGAAGGTGTGTCGTTCGGCACGATATCCGACGTTTCCCTCCGCATCTTCGGAGCTTCAGATTTCCGTCACTCCGGCTCCCACCCCGCACGGAGACGGATGACTGGGCTACTCAGGTGCCTCACAGGTTCGAGTCCGGGGCAGATGCATGTGCCGATTGTTATTTATTTATATATATAGAGACGTCTCAGGACACTTTATGTCAAACCTCAATCTCAAACAGTTTGAAAGGGGTCACCCCATCAGCGTCAGCTGACCCTGTGCGGCAAGGAGAGAATGACCAAGCCACCCTGGCCTGCAATCGCATTGTTCTACCAGCAGGGGGCGATGGTTGCCCCTACGATATTTAATCATCATCATCATCAAGGTCCATGGGCAGATCGCCCCCGTAGGTGTCCACTGCATATTTTAGTCATTTGTTTCCACTTTCCTAGTTGGCCACATCTTTCTCCCAACAATCTCTTGTGATGTCGTCGTTAAGCCATTCTCTGTGAGCTCTATTTCCGGATCCTTCCATTTTTGCCCGACCGACGACACGTTTCTAATCATCCTGCTGTTGTCCACCCCTATACGCGTGTGCGTCCAAATAGTGCCAGTCTCTATCCCACCACGAGCCGTCGTTGTCGGATTGCCTTCTCCGGCACCACCAAAAACGCGGTGAATTTACGCGCGGTCAGGCTGATTCTGTCGGTGGCTTTTTCCCAGCGAAACGTCGTACTCAAATTGTAAATGTTGTGGCTTCAACACACCGGTGGGCTAAAGCAGTGAACTATTTGTCTTTGTCAACATGACACATTTTTACTGATTGGCCGTGTCGGGTGGTGGAGGGTTACGACACATTTATAAATAACGCGTTCTAAACCCAAAAACGTTGATTATTAATAATATTGGTCGCGAAAGCCTTCGTGTTAAACTGGCTTTTTCCCTGTTACAAAAAAAAACCAGCAGGTCTCTCGCTCCCCTCCCTGCCCGTCACGAAATCGGTAACAACAGCAGCAGGTTGCCGTGCGCGGTAAGCTGGGAATTTCGGCAAAGCCATTTGCAATCGTGACGCCGTGTGACGATGGGAGGGGGGGGGGCGGTCAAAATCATCCAAAATCGCGTGACGTCATTTATGGACGGCCCCTAAGTCGATCAAGTGCGTCGCGTGCGGTAGGGGGTGTGTGGGTAAAGAGTGTGGATACCCCCCAAACCCGTCCAAATCAAAACAAAAATAGAAACAACACCTGGCCAAGAATATTCCTCACGAAAATCGAGCCATTGCCAGAGCACCCCCCCCTCTGGCAAGCGGCTCGTCCGCCGGGGGTGGCACGAGGGAGCGACTTTTGGGGCCCGTACTCGTTCACCCTCGCAACGCTCCGTGCATCCGTGATGGCTGAGCGTCACCTATTCGCATTAATTAGCTCAACGGCTGTGGCGTGAACGGGCGATGGCGGCGGCGGTGGGGGGGGGGGGGTGATGACTGGGGGGGCAGCTGGGGAGGGAACGCGATGCTAATCAGTACGGTGAGGTGGGGGGTGGGGAGGGAGGGGATCAGGCGGAGGGTGAACGCCCTGAGATTCACCGCGACACGAGGGAGAATATTCTGCTGCCAAGAGCCTCGCTCCGTTTGCGCCACTCAACAGCGCTTTCCGCCACGTGGCTCATCGTGCATGCGCCTCGCGCTCGACGCGTGCAGATTACGATGATGATGATTAGTTACCCCACCCCCCACCCCCCACCCCTCCCCCCACCCCGCCCCCGGTCATCGTGCAGCGACTGCCAATGCAACATGCGAGAGCTGGGGGATTGTTCTTAGCTGAAGCGTGAAACCTGCCAATCCCCTTATCAGTGCCCCCTACATTGTTACACACCAATACGGACCGTATTGGTCACCCCGTGGTCCCTTATAAATCTCAACGTTCATCCTACAGAGTCCCATCACAAGGGAGATACACAAACAAATAGACAATCACCACTAGTACACCACTACCACTACATTCCTGTAAATTCCATATCAGTGCCCTACATTGTTACACACCAATACGGACCTTATTGGTCACCCCGTGGTCCCTTATAAATCTCAACGTTCATCATACAAAGTCCCATCACAAGGGGAGAAACCTACAAACAAACAGACAAAAAAAATGTGCGTTGCTCGTATTCAAACGACTGTACGCCGTATGGACCTGAAAACTCAATTTCCCAGCTGTAAAAGAATGCGGGGTAAAACGTGAGAGTTGACAGCTATGGAAGCGTGATAGCCCATGAAAAGGGGGGTGGGTGGGGAGGCGGTGGGGGGGGGGGGCACGGTAAAGTAAAGGTAAGCTCGTTTCTCATGTTGACTTTGTTTAACGAGTGCCAGGGGGGTTTCTTGCCGCGGTGCCAATGTTGGCACAGGGCACTCAACCGCCAGCATTACAGGGCAGCCTTTTGGGTCTGGCACTGACGAATCTGGAAGAGTCTCGTTAATTTGAAGACGATCCTGATCCTCCCCCACCGATGTCTCTTTTATCACCAACTCATATGCACCAACGTGGTGAAGTATAGTCAAGACAAAGACAAAGATCCCCCGTATAGCCTTAACAGGCTGCTGGGGCAAGCGCTATTAGCGAGCACATATGAAGGCCGGTAACGCTACACGAGGTCGACTCAGCCTCAGTGGCGATGTTTACAAACCGCACGAGGCACTCATTTGAGGCTGAGTCGACTTCGAGGAGGCGCAGGACCGGTTCAGATAATTAATCGTCACCGTTGTTGGCTGTGAGCGGGAATCGAACTCGCGCCGCCGGGTTCGTAGCGCAGCGAGCGAAACCGCCGCACCACCGCTCCCCGGCATGTCACGTGGGAGGCCTTGATTTCAGACGAGCAGAGGGCCGAAAGTTATTTATCAAAATTTTTATTTTATTTTTCTAAAAAAAAAATACCAGAACGGAACGAGGCACACGCTGGCTACGTACGGTGCGAAAGAAGTCCAGCAGACACGCGTGTACAATACCGTGACGATTGCCGTGAATTAACGCGAGGGTTGTCAGCAAATCGGTAGGCATCTGCCTCCCACATGTCCTCCCCTCTGAAGAGAACACCGTTGTTTAATGCACACCGCGACGGCCCAATCCACTGTCTTGCGCGAAATTGCATTTGGACACTTTGCTGAAATTACGTCGGGGTTGCATTTTGTTAGCTCAGCTAAGACTTTCATTATTGCAAAAGTTATTGCGGGATTTGTCTGGTGTTCTGATACAAATTGGCATTTTCGGCCCAAACAGCCGCTCACCAAATGCCTGTAGAAAAAAAGAAACCCGACATCCTCACGCTACAGGTTGATCCACGTATAGATACCCCACTGGAATAATAATATAAATAAATATACATTTAATTTATAGCCTCGACTTGTCTCTCCCATCAAAACCTTGTCCTGATTAACTTTTGTCGAAATACGGAGCCATGAATCAACGTAAATCAGTCAGGCTGACTAACGATCCAGCACTCACTGAGCCACTCGTCACTTGTTCAATGATGGCCAGTCACCTTTTTAACACATTCCTGCGGAGGGAGCTGGTAGGAACGTTGGGTTGCTCGGTCAATGGCCAGGCTCAACGGCGGCGTGGTGTATTCCGCAAATATGGCCGACTGTGAGGGCGGGCACAAGCCGGCGTGATAAGGTTAAACGTTGAGTTTTATAAGGGTACCACGGGGTGACCAGCCCCTCCCCACCCAGCCCCACCCCTCCCACCCAGCCCCTCCCCACCCTTCCCACCCAGCCCCTCCCCACCCTCCCCACCCAGCCTCTCCCCACCCTCCCCACCCAGCCTCTCCCCACCCTCCCCTCCCCACCCAGCCCCACTCCACCCTCCCCACCCAGCCCCTCCCTCCCCCACCCAGCCCCTCCCTGCACGACGGACGGACATAATAATCCCCTGTGGGCTGGTGTAACCAGGAGGTTCCTACCAGTATCACTCCCCTGTCGCTACGACTGTGGTTACTGTTCCCACAAACTTCACTCATTGGTTCCTCCACCCGTGTTGAGTCTACCAGACACAGAATGTGTTCAACCACCACACTGCAGGTCGCAACCACGCTCCTCACTCATCCACTCACTCACCCACTCATTCGCTCACACACTCACTCATCCACTCACCCACTCATTCGCTTACTCACCGACTCACTCATCCACTCACTCACCCACTCATTCGCTCACACACCCACTCACTCACTCATCCACTCACCCACTCATTCGCTTACTCACCCACTCACTCACTCATCCACTCACTCACCCACTCATTCGCTCACACACCCACCCACTCTCTCACTCATTCACACACCCACTCATTCTCTCACACACTCACTCACTCATCCACTTACCCATTCTTTGTTCACACACCCACCCACTCACTCACTCGTCCACTCACTCACCCACTCATTCGCTCACACACCCACTCACTCATTCGCTCACCCACTCACTCGCTCACTCACCCACTCAGTCACCCACTGCAGCTCACAACTCTTCGCCGTCTGCTTCTTCCCTCCGCACCGTTCCACTTTGGAAGCCACTCCCATCGCTTCTCTTCCCAAGTCATTATGAACCACCTTGCTCAATTCAATAAACGCAACGTCCTCTGTCTGCTACACCTTCATCGGTGCTTTTTGTTGCTGGCCGCTCGGAATTTGGGGCCTCTGGGCCCTGTACTCAGCAACTGTGATTTTTTAAAGAACAAAATATCTCCTTCATAACATTCAAACAATGGCTGTGAAGTCAGTGTGGTATCTTTATACATGGATCACCATAAATATATTATACCCAGCGTAATATGTAATTACTGCACATAGATTGGCGTGACTATGCAGTTATAATGGTTATATATATATACTTTATATCAGCAAACCCCATTATGTTAAGGCATATATATATAGAGAGAAAGGCAAAGTCAAAGCCATGATTGCATGTGTAGTTTGTCAATGGAATGACCTATAGAGAAAAGGAATTAGCTCTGAGGACTCCCTGGGTTGAGCCTTGGATATGAAACGGATCTAGAAACGTAATGAGTGTTGGGTAAAGGCTCATGACATTTTTCACGATACAGCGGTGGCAATTCCTCCCTACGCTGATACACGGTCACGTGATGCGTAATAGGCATTGCAAGTTAACAATATTTAAAAATCAACCCGTAAAAACAAAGTTTTTCACTATAAATCCTTTATATGCGTGGCATCGGTTTTATTTTATTATTCATTTGTGTTTTTCTTGAGTAAGAGTTTTCATTTTTATCACATTGGTATTTAAAATTAAATATGAAGAAATTTTTTTTCCTAAAAAGTGGAAAATTTTGGATTTTTTTTCACGGAAATAAATTGTCACGCACAACGAGTCTGTGTGCAAAATGTCAGCTCGATTGGATCACGGGAAGTGGGTTAAAAAACGACCGAACAGATTTGCACGGTCGTAAGCGCGCAAGCAAGCAAGCAAGTGAACTTAATATAAAGGATTTAATAATACGGCGATGATGATGATTAAATAGCCCGGTATCGATCCATCGATAGATCAATGCCTCTCCATTGGGAGGGAGTGGGGGGGGGGGTAAGGGGTGGATTCAGTTGACCATACTTCACCACATTAGTCAGTGTCGGTTGGTGAAGGGCTGGAACTGAAGATAATATTCAGATGTCACTTTTGCCACCAACTCATGTTAGCTGCGGGAGAGGTTTTGAGGGGTGGGGGGTGGATGGGCGAGTCTAAGTCAGGCTGCGTCCTTCATTGGTGAGCCCTGGTGGCCTTAAGTTCCGTCCATTACGTGTGGCCCCCGACAATCCACAAATGGTGACAACACCTCCCCATCATCATCACAAACCCCCAATTGATAATTGTTTTTTTACCCTTCTATCTGTCAACAAAACTGACACCTTTTTTACAAGGAGTCATGTTTGCATAGACCACAATACCTGCAGTCATAATGCCAACAAAAAACATAACTCTGATAATGTGCACTGTCCTTGAAGTTGATTGGTCCACACCCGAGACAGCTTTCCTTAGAGCCTAGTCTCACATGGGTTGGACCAGATGACGCCAAAAGGCGCAACCCTTGTGAGACTAGGCTCTAAGGAAAGCTGTCTCGGGTGTGGACCAATCAACTTCAAGGACAGTGCACATTATCAGAGTTATGTTTTTTGTTTGCATTATGACTGCAGGTATTGTGGTCTATGCAAACATGACTCCTTGTAAAAAAAGGTGTCAGTTTTTTTGCCAGATAGAAGGGTAAAAAAACAATTATCATATTTTTTACTGGAAAATGAGGTTCCAATGGTGTAAACCCCCAATTGTTTAAAATGGCGCTTCGGGTCCCTACTCACGCACACGCCGATCATGTCTCATTGGCGAAAGTGCCCCACTCACCAACCGCACCGCCCCCTCCACCACCACCACCTTCGCTCTGAAAATAAGCGAAGCGCGTCCGCTCTAAAGGAACAACAGCCGGAGAGAAACGTCGCGTTACAGCCGGGGGGAGCCTCGTGGTGACGATTGGCGCGGCTCTAAAGACGACTCGAGCCGGAGGTGACCCCCACCCACCCACCCCCCAGCTCTCTCCTTGGCGGTGAGACGGCGCTGTTTGCACTCTCACGCAACAGAGATCCGCCACCAAGCCCCGACCACCTCGCTACCCACACGCACCTTCACCACGTGTCGCGATCTGTGTGCAGTCACCGTAAAGGGGGCGCGGTGGGGGGTGGGGGGGTCCTGGGAAGGGGGTGGGGAGAAAATCAGAGTAGAGAAGGCATCGCTTTGTGGTTTCCAAAAAGCCAGAATATCTTTCGAAACTTCGATGTTGTATTTGACCAGGTGAATCCCACTGAGCAATGCAGCTCTTTCTTTTTTTGCTGGAAGCGACCTGCCGCTCACAAGTGACGAACCAGCGAAGCGGATTATTATTCACGTGGAGATTTAGAGCAGCCAAACACTCCGGAGCGCGTGTCGTTTCTAAATGTGGAGGGGAAAAAAAAACCGGAAGACCTGGAGGCGAATCCACACGGCCACGGCGAGAACACGCAAACTCCAAATATAACAGCAGCAGGCGTCAGGGTCGGGATTTGAACCCACGACCTCCGGTATACCAGGCGAGGAAGTTAACATCTCCGAGCCACCGTGATGACAGAGAGAGAGAGACACGAAAACTCCAAATATAACAGCAGGCGTCAGGGTCGGGATTTGAACCCACAACCTCCCGTATACCAGGCGAGGAAGTTAACATCTCCTAGCCACCGTGATGATGAGAGAGAGAGAGAGAGACACGAAAACTCAAAATATACAGCAGCAGGCGTCAGGGTCGAAATCGAATTCACGACCTCCTGTATACCAGGCGAGGTAGTTAACATCTCCTAGCCACCGTGATGACAGAAAGAGAGAGACACGCAAACTCCAAATATAACAGCAGCAGGCGTCAGGGTCGGGATTTGAACCCACGACCTCCCGTATACCAGGCGAGGTAGTTCACATTTCGCGACGGCGACGCCCTCTGTAAGCCGACAAATGTACCAAAAACACAAAACAGGTAACGCCGCAGCCCTGCAATTGCCTGTTTAGGCCACTGCTTGCAGAAGGGGCTTACCCACTATAAAAGGGACTGTAGAGGGGCCTTCCATAAATGACGTCACGCACCTCGGGGGGGGGGGGGGTCAGACATTTGTGACGATGTGTGACGAGAGGGGGGGGGGGTTTGAGAAATGTGACGTCACATCAGAATGCGCAACTTAAAATAAATATCGACAACACGTTCTACTTAATTAAATAGACTTTTTAATAAATGTTTTCTCCTACAACATCAGAGTGCAGCGCCACATTAAATACGCACTACAATGACAATAGTTTAAAGCGATTTGAAGCATGTTTTATATTTTTTCGGGGGGGGGGCACAGCTTTGTGACGTTATATTTGAGGGGGGGTCTGACTTTCTGTGACGCCGTGTGACGAGGGGGGGGGGAGGTCAAAACTCGTCCAAAATCGCGTGACGTCATTTATGGACGGCCCCAGAGAGAACCTATTTCACGTTGGACAGACGTCACGGTTTAGCTCGCCACACGGGTGCTGCTGGTCTACCGCGGTGGTCCAGATGTCTCGTGACCCCGCCCCCCCCCCGCCATTCAATTCGTTAAAACTCAACATTTGTTTTTTTTTGTTAAGTAAGATTTATTTAAAGCAGAAATTAATATGCAATGTGGTCAATTAATTGGAAGGGTGGGGGTGGGGGGGGGGTGTCACAAGACATCTGGACCACCCTGTACTCTGGTGTGCTCATTACTGCCGGGTAGGACAGAGGCGATGTGAGCCCTTCAATAAACTTGACCCCGTTCAATTTCGATTTAAAGCTTTCGTGACTGCAGGGATTCATCTTCTTGGTTTTTTTTGGTAAAGTCACGTAGAATGGAAACAATAAAAATAATAAAAAAAAGTTGACCCCGTTCCTTCAACTGCCGCGCAGAGAGATGGGATCGAACCCGCGACTTCTGGATTGCAAGTCACGGTGTGCCCAGACCCGTTGCAGATTGAAAACTCATTTATTTTACAACTGCACTTTTTTTTGCGTGTGTGTTAGTGTGTTTTCTTTCCCTGTGGGGAGCGGTGGTGTAGCGGTTAGCGCGCTGTGCTACGAACCTGGCGACCCGGGTTCGATTCCCGCTCACGGCCAACACCGGTGACGATTATCTGAACCGGCCCTGGGACTCCCCTAGATCGACTCAGCCTCAAATGAGTTCCTAGTGCGATGTCTAAACATCGCTATTAGGGTGACAAAGGCGGCCGGGCGTTGTGTTGGCCACCCACCCCCTCGTGTGCCGTGCCAGCCTTTATATGTGTTGGCTAACAGCACTTGCCCCTACAGTCTGTGAAGGCTATACGGGGGATCTTTGTTTTGTTGTCTTTCCCCACGCCCCTGCTCTCCCGCCACCTTCGATGAGCAGAATTTGACAACGTACGGCGCGAAAGAAGTTCATACACACATAACACACACCGCGGCAACATTTTATACACATATATATAAATATGCGTGCGTGCTTTGAAATAATAATTTCATTGCCTTCATTGCAACAACAAAACTGATCAACAAACACGGGCACAGGAGCTGCTGGAAAGCTTTGTTGCAAATTTGCCACAACGAGGCGATGTCGTGTTTTTTTTATTCTGTTCGTGTTGTAGTTCTCTGTGAAAAATACTGGACGGGTGTCCTCCAACACACGACTGACATACCGGGGATATTTCCCAGGGGTGGCAATAAGCCCGCCTCATGGAAGCCTCTGCGCAAAGGTTAGAAGAAGTGGGGAACGCGCGGCGTGCTAAAAAAATAGAGAGAGAGAAAAAAATAATAACTTAAACGTATAAAACGCACGGAAGGTAGCGCTGACATTTGAAAGGGCATCCGGGCCAGGTTTGGACTGAAACAGGCACGGCATGGAACGACAGATTTCTTACCCAATGGGAACCTAATAGCAAATCCCTCAGCGGTGGGGCGAAACTCACTCAATGTTTAGATATAGTCCAGTGACACCCGCATTAACACCTGGACGCATTCATTAATTCAGATGTGAATGCATGAATCAATGTATTCATCGATGCGTGTGTTAATGCGTCACTCTGCACGCCTCTTTTGAAGAGAGGATCATTGCCCAGCACATTAGGCGATTAAATATATTTTTTATTTTCTTTCTGCGAATACGGCGGGATTAATGTCAACAGTGGTGATTTGGTGCCGTGGTGTGAAACATGAAATGGGGCTCTCCTGTAAAATATCTCACCCCCCCTCTCTCTCTCCCCAGTGTAATTGCACTACCTGCACACGACATACAACGGCGGATATCCTTGCTTCATGCGGGGCAGCTGCTATGTATTGAAAAGCATGCAACAACGTGTTTGTATCTTCTTGGTTTTTTCGGCAAAGTCACGTAGAAGGGAAATAATAAAATAAAATAAATAAAACAATAAAACAATTCTCACGACTTTTCGGCCACAACGCAAGCAGCCGTCCTCAGGTTAAGAACAGGTCTGTCGGGGAGACAGTGTGTTTGTAATACTGCTGGTTGTGCTTGTGACGTCCCCTACCCGCCCTGACTGGACATGAGTGAAAGAGCTTCACGGCTCATCGGATTCCTCCTGCAGTCGACATTTTCTGATTCTTACAACAACAACAACAACAAATGCCCGTTCGAATAACTGCTCTGTCTTTTAAACGGAACACAATTTTTAAATTGTTCCAGAGCGCAAAGACAAAGACCCTCCCCCCCCTGTATAGCCTTAACAGCCTTGTGGGGCAAGTGCGTTTAGCGAGTAGCAACCTATGAAGGCTGGCACGTGGCGCGACCTGGTGGGTGGGTTAAACCGATCACTCTTTAAACACATTTACTAAGACGTAAAACGTCTTCAAATTCCCCCTGTCACTGATTCTTAATATCGCGTCTATACGCGCCGCATCATTGATTGTAGAGGGGGAATCGATGTTTGTCGACGCGCATGAATCATCTTGACGTTACGCGTCCGCGCGCGACTTCTTGCAGCCACGGGAGGGGCCGCTATGATCGAACCTCGAACTCGAATCGTGGGAATTCATCGCGTCGCTCGGCGAAAGTGCCATTTTCCAACTTCGAGTAGAGCGCGCGTGTGCGTGGCAAATCAGCCACGATCCAAAACGCTGTCCAGCTGATGACGTACACACAGGGGCCGTCCATAAATGATGTCACGCACCTGGGGGGGGGGGTCAAACATTTGTGACGATGTGTGACGAATGGGGGGGGGGGGGGGTTGAGAAATATGTCGTCACATCCAAATGCGCAGCTTTAAATAAATATAGACAACACGATCTTCTTAATTAAATAGACTTTTTAATACATGTTTTCTCCTACAACATCAGAGTGCAGCGCCACATTAAATACGCACTACAATGACAATAGTTTAAAGCGATTTGAAGCATGTTTTATATTTTTTTTGGGGGGGGAGGGGCAGAGCTTTGTGACATCATATTTGAAGGGGGGGGGGGTCTGACTTTTTGTGACGCCGTGTGACGTCGTCCAAAATCGCGTGACGTCATTTATGGACGGCCCCAGAGAGAACCTTTTTCACGTTGGACAGACGTCACGGGACGAGGTGGGTGTACCCACGATTGTCCTCGCCACACGGGTGCCGTTGATCTCCTGCGGTGGTCCAGATGTCTCGTGACCCCCCCCCCCCATTCATCGCTTGTGGTGCCTCTGTGGCTACGACTTTCGCTGCGTCAGTGCCACTTATTTACGACGTGCAGGCGGCGCTCTATCCAGTTGGTGGCACGAGGCACAAGCAAACTAACAACAGGGGCTAAAGGGGGGAGGGGAGGGGTGGGGGGTATGCAAATATTCACGAGAAAAAAAAATCTAATCTGGAATTTATCCCCATAATTAAATGCGCACACTCAATTAACATGCGCCGCCGAAATCAATCTCTCTCGCATCTCAGTCTCGTCGGCATTCCCCTCTCTGCCTCTCTCTCTCTCTTTGTTTTACGATCAGAGGAAACAAGAAGATGCTCGGTGTAGTCGGCACTTTGCTTCGTTCATCATTTAGTTTTTTTATATGCTTTGCTTTATGTAAACCCCCCTTCCCTCTTTTTAAATGAAAGATTTCACGCTCTGCTCTCCTTACCCCTTTCCCTCTCTCTCTACCCCCTTTCTCTACCCCCCTCTCTCTCTCTACCCCCCTCTCTCTCTCTCTACCCCCCTTCTCTACCCCCCTCTCTCTCTCTACCCTCCCTCTCCTCTCTCTCGTTCCCACCGCCCTTGAGCTCGCTCGGAGTTCTGTCGACACCACCAGCAACCCCTACCGCCCAGCCCTCTGTGTGTGTGTCACCCTGCCCCCCCCCTCCCATGTGTGTGTGTGTGTCACCCCTGTGTGTGTCACCCCCGTGTGTGTGTCACCCTGTGTGTGTGTCACTACTCTGCGTGTGTGTGTGTGTCACCCCTGTGTGTGTGTGTCACCCCTGTGTGTGTCACCCTGTGTGTGTGTGTCACACCTGTGTGTGTCACCCCTGTGTGTGTGTGACTCCTGTGTGTGTGTGACTCCTGTGTGTGTGTGTGTGTCACCCTGTGTGTGTGTCACCCTGCCCCCCCATGTGTGTGTGTGTGTCACCCCTGTGTGTCACCCCTGTGTGTGTGTCACCCTGTGTGTGTGTGTCACTACTCTGTGTGTGTGTGTGTGTCACCCCTGTGTGTGTGTGTCACACCTGTGTGTGTGTCACCCTGTGTGTGTGTCACCCCTGTGTGTGTGTGTCACCCTGTGTGTGTGTGTGTCACCCCTGTGTGTGTGTGTGACTCCTGTGTGTTTGTGTCACCCCTGTGTGTGTGTGTGACTCCTGTGTGTCTGTGTCACCCCTGTGTGTGTGTGTCACCCCTGTGTGTGTGTCACCCTGCGTGTGTGTCACCGCTGTGTGTGTGTCACCCCTGTGTGTGTGTCACTCCTGTGTGTGTGTCACTCCTGTGTGTGTGTGTCACCCTGTGTGTGTGTCACCCTGTGTGTGTGTCACGTGTGTGTGTGTGTGTCACCCCTGTGTGTGTCACTCCTGTGTGTGTGTCACTCCTGTGTGTGTGTCACCCTGTGTGTGTGTCACCCCTGTGTGTGTGTGTCACGTGTGTGTGTGTCACCCTGTGTATGTGTGTCACGTGTGTGTGTGTGTCACCCCTGTGTGTGTGTGCGTATCACCTGTGTGTGTGTGTGTCATTCCTGTGTGTGTGTCACTCCTGTCTGTGTGTGTCACCCTGTTTGTGTCACCCTGTGTGTGTGTGTCACGTGTGTGTGTGTGTGTCACCCCTGTGTGTGTCACCCTGTGTGTGTGTGTGTCACCCTGTGTGTGTGTCACCCTGTGTGTGTGTGTGTCACGTGTGTGTGTGTGTGTCACTCCTGTGTGTGTGTCACTCCTGTGTGTGTGTGTCACCCTGTGTGTGTGTGTGTCACCTGTGTGTGTGTGTGTCTCCCCGGCACGCGGCGTAAATCAGAGGCGGGATCGATGCGCGGCTTCGCAAAATCGCGCAAGGATAAACGACGCCGCTCTTCGGGACATCGCGGATGAAATGTAAACACAATTGTTGCGAAATTAACGCTTTGTCAGTGTGTCGTCGTCAGAATGAAACACGCGTGCGTGCGTGTTCTCTGTCTCTCTCTCTCTCTGCCTGCTCCGTGTTGGGCCGCAGCGTGATTGCCGTGCGCTGATGATCTGGTGGTGATCGCTGTTCACTCGCACAAGGGAGTTGGAGAGCACAACCTGGAGCGCGCCGCTAAGTTTGGGAAAGTCTGCAAGGCTCATTTTGTTTTTTGACCGTTAGCTTTCCCTCGACTGTGTCCTCTCTCGTTTTGAGATGTGTGTATTTTTAAATACGTGTCATGAGGCCTCCTTTGCCAGTACCAAAATATACTAGTAGGGTTTTTTCCCCTTTTATCTGGCAACAAATCTGACACCTTTTGCAAGGAATCATGTTAACATTAACCACAATACTTGCAGTCAAATGCAAAAAAAAACAATACTCTGATAATGTATGCATTATGATAATTGGTTTTTTACCCTTCTATCTGGCAACAAAACTGACACCTTTTTACAAGGAGTCATGTTTGCATAGACCGCAATACCTGCAGTCATAATACAAACAAAAGAACATAACTCTGATAATGTGCACTGTCCTTGAAGTTGATTGGTCCAAACATGACTCCTTGTAAAAAGGTGTCAGTTTTGTTGCTAGATATCATATTTTTACTGGCAAATGAGGTTCCCATAGAATGTATGCATTGTCCTTGAAACTGATTGGTCCACACAAGAGACAGCTTTTCTTAGAGCCTAGTCTCACATGGTGTTCGACCAGATGACGCCTTTTGGCCTTTTGACTGCAAGTATTGTGGTTAATATTAACATGATTCTTTGCAAAATGTGTTAGTTTTGTTGCCAGAAAAAAGGGGAAAACCCCTATTAGTACGTGTCTTGGTGTTATAGGTAGGGCTACATTTGTTTAATTCATACTGTAAAGTATTGCGATGCCCTCTTCAGCGGGGGCGAGTTCTTACTCCAAAAATTTAAATGAATGAATGAAGGTGGGGCCTTATCATCAACCCCATCAAAACGACACACCTGCCTGGGTATTTTGTCCCATAAAACACTCACCTCCACCCCTCAAATCCCCATTGTTGATGGCGGTTGTTGTTGATCTCTGTTGTTGTTGTTGATCTCTCTGTTGTTATTGTTGTTGTTGATCTCTCTGTTGTTGTTCTCTCTGTGTTGTTGTTCTCTCTGTTGTTGTTGTTGTTCTCTCTGTTGTTGTTGATCTCGCTGTTGTTGTCGATCTCTCTTGTTGTTGTTGTGGATCTCCTTGCAACGTAGGGGAGCCGCAGTGTAAGTGGTTAGCGTGCTGTGCGCTACGAATCCAGCGACCCGAGTTCGATTCCAGCTCACGGCCACCACCAACAGCATCGACAGCGGCTACCTGAACCGGTCCCGGGCCTGTAGGTCGACTCAGTCTCAAGTGAGTACCTCGTGCGAAGTGTGAACATCGCCACTGGGGAGACAAAGGCGGCCGGGCCTGGCGCTGGCCACCCACCCCCTCGTGCGCCGTGCCAGCCTCCATATGTGCTGCTCGCTAACAGCGCTTGCAAGGCTGTTGAGGCATTTCGGGATATGTTTGCGCTCTTGAAGGAACGCACAATTGTGCCTCATTTAAACACAAAATAAGCTATTCGAACACACACGCATTGTTGTTGTCGTATGGTTTTCAAGGTAGAGCAGCTTGCCTGCGTGATTATGCACAACCCCTGCCAAACCACAGCCTCCCCCCCCCCCCCTACAAAGTTGTCAGAAGCTCCCGTCTTCACTCTGCTGTCCGGATTTGGAACTGCCTCCCTGATCAACACATCGTAGGCGACATCACCGGATCTCGTCTTCGAGTCCTGCAAATGCCAAGCTCCACAACACATGGGACATTTCTTAACCTCACCGCACGCCTTATAGTGACTGAGTCTTTGAGCTGCTGCGAACCAATGCTCATGCCGATTAGATGGACTAACACATTGTCCTGCGGAGGGACCTGGTAGGAACGTTGGGTTGCTCGGTCAATGGCCAGGGTCAACGGCGGCGTGGTGGATTTCGCAAATATGCCCGACTGTGAGGGCGGGCACAAGCCGGCGTGAGTAGGTTAAACGTTGAGTTTTATAAGGGCACCACGGGGTGACCAGCTCCTCCCCACCCAGCCCCACTCCTCCCACCCCCCACCCAGCCCCACCCTCCCCACCCAGCCCCTCCCCACCCTCCCCTCCCCATCCAGCCCCCCCCACCCAGCCCCTCCCCACGCTCCCCACTCAGCCCCTCGCCACCCTCCCCTCCCCACCCAACCCCACCCTGCCCACCCAGCCCCTCCCCACGCTCCCCACTCAGCCCCTCCCCACCCTCCCCTCCCCACCCAACCCCACCTTGCCCACCCAGCCCCTCCCCACCCTCCCCACCCAGCCCCTCCCCACCCTCCCTTCTCCACCCAGGCCCTCCTCACCCTCCCCTCTCCACCCAGCCCCACCCCTCCCATTTTTGGATGCACGCCGGACGGACAGAATAATCTCCTGTGGGCTGGTGAAACCAGGAGGTTACTACCAGTAATCTTCTTTGGGTCTGTCGGTAAAGTCACGTACATAGGTTCAAAGAAAATAAGAAAACAACACATTTTTTAAAAATAAATGAAACAACTAAAATAAATCACGACGTTTCGGGCGCAACACAAGCGTCATTCTGCAGGTGGGGACAACGTAGCGAAAGCACCACCTGAAGAAGGACGCTTGTGTTGCGCCCGAAACGTCGTGATTAAATTTAGTTGTTTTCATTTATTTTATTTTTTACCTACGTGACTTTACCGAAAGACCCAAAGAATATGAATTCCTGCTTTTACAAAAGCTCTAAGTCAAGATTTAGATGGACTAATGTCTGATGTGGCTCTTGTTCACGATTGCACTCAATAAAAAGTAAGGATATCCACCGTTACAATATTGTACGGTGACTATTAAGGTTCATATAGCGCGTGTCAAAAATGCGTCTATCTCTCAAGGCGCTGTTCTGAAACGGTGGGCATCTTTGTTCGTCTCAGCTGCGTGTGACGCTTTCCCGCTCTTAATCAGAATTTTTATTCATACTGGAGGAATGTGACGAGCTATAAAGCTGTTTTTTTTTACAGATGTCCACCCATTGGTGCACCGGTGTTCATCACTCCTGTACTGCTCCGAGCCAACGGTGGGAATTCCACGCTGCTATGGCGAGACCGAGTCTATCCATAGGACAAGCACTGATGATTTCCCCGCAAATTGGTGCTCATGTGTATGTACCTGTAGGTATGTTGAGCTTCTTTGTGTATGTATGGATGCGTGTTCAACTTCTTTTGCGATGTACATAACCAACTGCGCAAATCGGAGGTGTTCGGGGGGAGGACAGCAAACTGAGAATTTAGCATTCTCAGAAAGAACGTAATCAACCAGGTAGGGTGTTGACTGTTATGTTATCCGACTCTCTGTTGTATTACATTACATTTCTACGTATACTAGATTTGTGTTTCTATTTCATTTATACCTGATCATGATTGCTTGTGTTGTAATCGAAACGTCGTATGCTAGTATTTAATTTATTATTTTCTCTTTATACGTGACTTTACCGAAAGAACCAAAAAGTAATTCCTGCAGTCACGAAAGCTCTAAATTAAGTATGAAAACAAACCAGTTCTAAAGAAATGCGACACGAGTATTCAATCTCGCGTGGGCTTCGCGATGTTGCCTACGGGAGGATGGCATCGTTCAGGCAGACTGGGGGTGCGTTGCGGCTGCATCGACGCTTGAAGCTGATCCGGCCTCGGTCACCGACGCGGGCGCCTTCAGGCAAAGCTCTCGACGTTTCGAGCGCCGTGGCCGAGAACACGAATAACACTGGTCAACACAAAAAAAAACATTTTTTTTTCTGGCCTGGACTTTTGCAGCTGTTTTAGACTAATTTCAGGGTGCTGATTCCAAATCTCAGATTTGCTCTATCACATCTCATTTTTGTGCTACCGGCATACCCCATTTTGATTGACTTTACCCGAAGTTAACTCTGTCACTTATGATTGCAAGTTGTTGCGAGTCAGTGACTGCTTTGGTGTTAAATATGGTGCTGTATTTTTTAGGATAGTGTGTTTATAATATCATTTTATGTAGATATCCACATTTATTTAACATTTTTCTTCTGCAGTTTTTATTGAAAATGCAATATTTGATATCTCAAAAACCGGATGTGATAGACAAAAACTGATGCCAGATTTGGAATCAGCACCCCAAAATTACATTAAAACCGTTCGAATACCTTATGCCAGAAAAAGCGTGTTGACCAGTGTAGTCGGAGTCGATTTGGTTGTTAGTAGCTGGGTACGTACTGATCGGCGAGATGGGATGGAGTAGATTGATGGCGACTCTTGAAGACGAGTAGACATAGTTTATACACAATCCTGTATTCAATAGGTAGCTAATGCAGCTCATTACGTATCATTAATTCATTAATGATTGCTTTCCCCTCTCTTCTAGATTTGAAGCTTTCGTGACTGCAAGGATTCATACTCTTAGTTCTTTCGGTAAAGTCACGTAGGTAAAAACATGAAATAAAAATTAATAAAAAATAAAACAATAAAATCACTGATTTTATTGTTTTATTTTTTTATTAAAAATGAAATAAAAATTTATAAAAAAAAAATTAACAGATTTTATTATTTTATTTTTATTAATTTTTATTTCATTTTTGTACCTACGTGACTTTACCGAAAGAACTAAGAGTATATATTCCCCTCTCTTGTCAAGGAGCTGAGCTGAGCTGAGAGCGCGTGTGTGCCAAGTCGTTTATAACGGGGGGGGGGGGGGGGGTGATGGGAGGTTATCGGTGAGTAGCGAGCGGCGTGCATTCGTAATGGGGCTCGTTACGCATCGCCGGCCGTGGGGAGGGGGGGCGTGGGGCGGTGTGGGGGGGGGGCCTCCGACTTGCCACGGCGTGCGGGGAGACGGGCGGCAGGCGGCAGGTGCCGCGGCATTTTGCGAGAGTTCGACGAAGCGGGCCTCTTTGGCGGAAGGCAATTAGCGGGCTGTGGAGGAGACGAGAGCAGGAGGCGCGCGGCATGCAACCCAAGCGGAGGGGACCATCCGGTGCCGGATTATACTCGTAGCAAAAGTAGCTGTATGTGGGGTCGTCCGTAAATGACGTCACGCACCTAGGTGGGGGTGGGGGTCAGACATTTGTGACGATGTGTGAAGAGCGGTGGGGGGGGGGGTTTGAGAAATGTGACGTCACGTCAAAATGAGCAACTTTAAATAAATACAGACAACACGTTCTGCTTAATTAAATCGACTTTTTAATAAACGTTTTCTCCTACAACATCAGAGTGCCGCGCCACATTAAATCGTCCAAAATCTCGTGACGTCATTTATGGCCGGCCTCTACGTAGCTACGGGAGCTCCGCACTTTCAAGGGCCCCGCGCTCAATGCGTTGAAGCTTTCAATTTCCGGTTCAGTGATTCTGCACTTGCTCTATCACTATAGTATTATACCGCCTTCAATTTTTATGAACGACTGGGTGTTTAAGGTTAGCGATTTGTCGTATTATTTGGCTGCGTAGCAAATGAAAAAATACAATGACTTTAACATGCAAGTAAACATTTGCGTCTTCGTATTCACGCGTGTTTTTTTTGTTATTTAGGGCCCCTTAATAACATATGCTACAGGCCCCGCACTCGCTTAATCCGGCACTGCTTAGATGGCCTTGGCTTCGGTTTTAATCGCGGTGGCTCTTCGAGCCAGACTAAGGCTACCAAAGTGTTCAGCGTTAAATCACGGGGGGGGGGGGGAGGGGGGTAGGGGCAGACTGCGCTTTTCCCTCCAGGGTCCAGCCAGCGGCAGAGCTGCCGAGTGCCACAAGCAGTGGGAATAAAATTGGGGACCAGGAAAGAGCGGAGAAAAATGGCAAAAGGTTTGGGCCCCATTTTTATCGCTTGCGTGCCACCCACGACACGCCACCGTGCAGACCACGGCACTCACCTTTAGAGAGAGAGATGAACAACACAATAATAATAATAATAATTCACCACTCACAATTCCTTGCACACAGATGGCCCTCCTGCGGAACTCGAAGCACCCCTTATTTACCGAGGGTAAGCCTAACTCCTTTTTAATATAAACAAAGCACTTTTTAAATGGACCAATCCATTGCGGCGAGATCGATTATGCCCAGGTCACCGCAGCGGGAGACAGATTCATCTCGGGGCCCGCGGGGTCCGTGGATGCAAACGGGCCAGAGAAATGAAGCTGTGACAAGGTGAGGATTACACCTGCCTTGTCGCCTGCAGCAGCAGCAGTAGCAGCAGTAGCAGCAATATCAGAATTAACAGCAGCAGTAGCAGAAGTAGCAGCAGCAGCAATAGCAGAATTATCAGCAGCAGTAGCAGAAGTAGCAGCAGTCGCAGCATCAGTAGTAGCATCAGTAGTAGCAGCAGCAGCAGTAGAAGAAGTAGCAGCAGTAGTAGTAGCATCAGTATCAGCAGCAACAGTAGTAGAAGTAGTAGCAGCAGCAGTAGCAGCAGCAGTCGCAGCATCAGCAGTAGAAGCAGCAGCAGTAGAAGCAGCAGCAGCAGCAGCAGAAGTAGCAGCAGTAGCAGCATCAGCAGTAGTAGCAGCATCAGCAGTAACAGCATCAGCAGTAACAGCATCAGCAGTAGCAGTATCAGCAGTAGTAGCAGCATCAGCAGTAACAGCATCAGCAGCAGCAGGAGCCGCGAATTCAAATATCGGCATGCAGCGGCTGTCTGCCCGGGATGTGCAGATCACATCAGCAAATTGGTAGACCTCTTCGGCTTCGGGCACTACAAAATGCTGAATGTCAGCGAAGTCCGGCTTTTTTTTGCCTTCAAATATATATATAAAAAAAGAATTAACCCGTAAAAACAAAGTTTTTCACTATAAATCCTTTATATGCGTGGCGGCTAGAGTCCTCTCGTCCTCTGGCTTCACATGGCTGCCACCTATGAGTCAGATGATTGCCTGCCACCATTAAGCAATTGGTAATTAAATATAATTTATTTTTTCCTAAAAAGTGTAAAATTTTGGAAAAAAAATTTCACTAAAATAAATTGTCACGCACAACGAGTCTGTGTGCAAAATGCCAGCTCGATTGGATCACGGCAAGTGGGTTAAAAAACGACCGAAAGATTTGCACAGTTGTAAGCGCGCAAGCAAGCAAGCAAGTGAACTTTATATAAAGGATTTAAAAACCGCTCTACTTTTCCTTTCTCCAGTAAACCAGCCGTTCCGTCACGACGTGAAGAACTCAGTTGGAAATCTCGCTGTGGAGGTGGATATCCACAAAGCTACCCTCCCGGCCCCCCTCCCCTCGCCCCGCTGGAGTGGGGCAGAACATTCGCGCTCGCTCCGCACGCGAGAGAAATGCGCATTGCATGACAATCGAACTGATATTTCATTCGTAAAGATCCGGAACTTATCTGATGTAAGTGCAGTTTCAAATGGAACGCCGTGGGGATGTATTGGTGTGCGCGCGTGTGTGTGTGTTTATGGGGAGCGGTGGTGTAGCGGTTAGCGCGCTGCGCTATGAACCTGGCGACCCGAGTTCGATTCCCGCTCACGGTCAACACCAGTGACGATTATCTGACCGGTCCTGGGCCGACTCAGCCTCAAATGAGTACTTCGTGCGGTGCGTAAACATCGCCACTAGGGAGACAAAGGCGGCCGGGAGTGGCTGCTGGCCACCCACCCCCTCGTGTGCCGTTACTCACACGCCGCTGCATGGGGTTGAACCCAGGTTCTTGGCGTGTGCCAACTTGGCACTGTCACAGCTTGGCACCCACGCCACGGAGCGAAACGTCGGACAACGTTCCGGAAACGACACGCGGTGCGACCGGGTCAACACGCCAACGCTTCAGCTCCCGAAGAAGCTTGCGGCACGTGGGCGCGGAACGTCGGACCTCGTGCCGGAACGAGGGGACGAGCTGTGAAAGACTGAGATAAGAGGATGATTTCTCCACAAATCTCTGGCTGTCGCCTGACGAAGCTGGTTGCAATTATCGACGAAACGTCGCAATACTCGCATTGTAAATGTCGTGGGTTTACTCTCCAACACACCGGTGTGTGAACTATATTATTGGTTCTGTCGGTAAAGTCACGTAGAAGGGAAATAATAAAATAATACAAATATAAAACAATAACATTCTCACGACGTTTCGATTGCAACACAAGCAATCATAAGGTGTGAAAAACACAGTGGTGGCCGGTTTTACGACACATTTATATCCACGCGATCTAACCCAACAAAAAAAGAACTCTATTATGGATAGTAAAAAAAACCCATCGCTTCATTCGTGGATATGCCGCTTCATTCGCTCCCTCAAGAATAATGAAATTGGACAGTAGCGCGGCCACCAAATTTAATTGGGTGTAACTACAGGGAAGCGCTTCGAGTTTTAACAACGCCGGATAGACTTAATTTGTATTTTACCACCATTGGATTCAACACAACAACACAAAGTAACCAAACCGAGCGTGGCTCGTTTGGTCCGCGGGTCAAAGGTCACGGCTGCGAACGCTCCGTCTGGAGGTGCCCAGGGTTCGTAATGGCGTTATAGATATTTTTTTATTTTTTTTATATTTCACCCGGACAATCCCTTGAGATTGAACGCCTCATTTTGCGAGGATGTCCAAGGGGGTGTCGATTGACACGTACGGAGCAGAACACGCATTGACACGTAACTGATTTATTATTTTAAAAATCTAACTTATACACGTTTGAATTATGATGATGATGATAATGATGTAATGATACAACGAATGCAATTTGTAGCGTGCAACAATATTTCAGCGTTACACAAATAAATGGACTCTGAGGTCGTGGGCCAAGCTCGGTGCTGCGAGAAAGCCAGGCGAAAGAGGTGGGACCTTTAACAAAGACGGTGAGTCCTTTACCAATGAGATGAGGCTTTGTCTATTAGGTGTGGCCTTAAACAAAGATGGTGAGTCCTTTAACAATGACGATGAGTCCTTTAACATGAGACGAGGCTTTGCCAACTAGCTGTGGCCTTTAACAAAGAGGTGTGGCCTTTAACAATGAGATGAGGCTTTATCAATTAAGTGTGGCCTTTAACAATGAGGCTAGTCCTTTAACAATGAGACGAGGCTTTACCAATTAGGTGTGTCCTTTAACAATGAGGCTAGTCTTTTAACAATGAGACGAGGCTTTGTCAATTAGGTGTGGCCTTTAACAATGAGGCTAGTCCTTTAACAATGAGACGAGGCTTTACCAATTAGGTGTGTCCTTTAACAATGAGGCTAGTCCTTTAACAATGAGACGAGGCTTTGTCAATTAGGTGTGGCCTTCAACAAAGATGGTGAGTCCTTTAACAATGAGTTGTGTTTTTTTAACAAAGAGGTGAGGCCTTTAACAAGCATGTATTGTTTTTGTAATGTTTTTTTGTTGTGACTTTCTGACCCGCCCTACTGGGCGTCTGTGAAAAAGAGCTTTATAGCTCATCGGATTCCTGCTGCAGTCTAAATAAAGATTCTGATTAGGAAGAAGTGTCTCCTAAAAGTCGTATAGACTCAACGCTTCTGCTGCTGCTGCCGCAGCAGGAGGATGGTGATGATGAGGATGATGATGGTGATGATGAGGATGATGATGAGGATGATGTTGGTGATGATGATGAGGAGGATGTTGATGATGATGGTAATGAGTAGGATGGTGATGATGATGAGGATGTTGATGATGGTGATGATAATTAATAAGATGGTGATGATGAGTAGGATGGTGGTGATGATGATGATGAGGATGTTGATGATGGTGATGATAATGAATAGGATGATGATGAGTAGGATGGTGATGATGATGATGGTGATGATAATGAATAAGATGGTGATGATAATGAATAAGATGGTGATGATGATGAGTAGGATGGTGATGTTGATGATGAGGATGTTGATGATGGTGATAATGAGGATGATGTTGGTGATGGTGATGAGGAGAATATTGATGATGATGGTAATGAGTAGGATGGTGATGATGAGGATGTTGATGATGATGAGGATGTTGATGATGGTGATGATGGTGATGATGAGGATGTTGATGATGAGGAGGATATTGATGATGATGGTAATGAGTAGGATGGTGATGATGAGGATGTTGATGATGATGAGGATGTTGATGATGGTGATGATGAGGATGTTGATGATGGTGATGATAATGAATAGGATGGTGATGATGATGAGTAGGATGGTGATGATGTTGAGGATGTTGATGATGGTGATGATAATGAATAGGATGGTGATGATGATGAGTAGGATGGTGATGATGAGGATGTTGATGATGGTGATGATGATGAGTAGGACGGTGATGATGATGACGGTGACGATGATGGCCACGTTCCAGACGCCCGATCAGTGGCCACGCTCCTCCCGCTCTTCGGTGCGGAGACGAGGAAGAGGCGAGTGCAGGCGGAGTGCAGGCGGAGTGCAGGCGGAGTGCAGGCGGAGTGCAGGCGGAGTGCAGGCGGAGTGCAGGCGGAGTGCAGGCGGAGTGCAGGCGGAGTGCAGGCGGAGTGCAGGCGGAGTGCAGGCGGAGTGCAGGCGGAGTGCAGGCGGAGCGACTGCACTGGGCTTGGGGAGGAGGTTGCAAGGAGCCTCGATTTAATTTGTCGCACCAGAGCACGTGCCCACTCAGCTGCGCCACTGGGTTTTGTTTTATTTTTTATTTAAAAGTATTTTGTGAACAAGACGGTTCAGGCACGCAACACAGAGGGTGTTGAAAGGGGGTCATCACCAACACAACACACACACATTACGGATTAACAGTGCAATATAAACCTGTCTTAAAGCGTATGCTTATAAGAAAATATTTAAATAAACTCTTGCAACTCCCTGGTGTTTTCCTAAGCTCTGATAGCTCTGTAGGAGGATACAAAAGGGTAGGAGGGGGGAAGAGGCGGGGGGGGGGAGGGGGGAAGAGGCGGGGGGGGGGGGGGAAGAGGCGGGGGGGGGGAAGAGGCGGGGGGGGGAAGAGGCGGGGGGGGGGTGTACCTAAACGCCCTCACAATCCCCTTCAGAAACAATGCCCCACTGGAGGAGAGGTAGCGAAAGGGGTTCCATGTTTGGCGGTAAGGAGGTTAAATCTTGACTTAAAGCTTTCGTGACTGCAGGAATTCATATTCTTTGGGTCTATCGGTAAAGTCACTCTTTGGTTTTTTCGGTAAAGTCACGTAGGTAAAAAATCTTATAAAATAAATGAAAACAACTAAATCAAATCACGACGTTTCGGGCGCAACACAAGCGTCCGTCTTCAGGTGGAACCGTCACAGCACGATCGCTGTATCAAGTGAGAGAAATTCCAAAAAAACAGTCCTTGTATATTTACTGGTTGAGGGTGGGAGGAGCCAAGGTAGGCCCTGAATATTATTTTTGTGAGGTTCCGTGCGGCTGAAGCACGCTGTTAGGAATGAGCCTTTGTTGTGTAAACTAGGTGCGGATGATGTAAAGGTGCTTTTATTAATTTTATTTTTTTACCTACGTAACTTTACCGAAAAAACCTAAGAATATGAATCCTTGCAGTCACGAAAGCTTCAAATCTAGAATCTATACAGGGGCTCACAGAGCCACATGGCAGGAGCGAGCCTTGCAACGAGGAATCCCGCGGCAGTCGAAACCGGTCTGCCGTTGCGACCACGTGGTATCAACTGCTGCCCGTTGGGACGGTCACGTGTTCTCGACTCACGTGTTCGACGGCACACGCCCGACTCACGTCCTCGTCACATGTTCGACTCGTGTTCTCGACGTATGTTCCACTCATGTTCTCAACACGTGTTCTCGACTCATGTGTTCGACACATGCTCAACTCACGTACATGCTTAACCATCGCCAGGAATAAGCATTTACACCATTGGAACCTCCTTTGCCAGTAGCAAAATATTTTGCTTCTGGCAAAGGAGGTTCCAATGGTGTAAATGCTTACCCTGAGCTCTCATACTCTGATGGTTCATTGTCTTTGAGTTGTGCGCCTTTTGGCGTCATCTGGTCCAACACCATGTGAGACTAGGCTCTAAGAAAAGCTGTCTCGGGTGTGAACCAATCAATTTCAAGGACACTGCATACATTATCAGAGTTGTGTTTTTTGTTTGCATTCCGACCGCAGGTATTGTGATAAATGAAAATATGACTCCTCGTAACAAAAGATGTAATTTTTGTTGCCAGAGAAAAGGGTAAAAAAACAATTATCATCGCCAGGAGTTAAACTCATGCGGCTGGGCTAATCGCCAGTGCGTGCGTGCGTGTGTGCGCGAACAACTCCCACGAGCCCACCACGGACGGTGGTAATTAATGTCCACGTGTGCTCATTACCTGCTTGGCCTTTCGTTAAACACATTTCTGATCTCTCATATCCATCAAGAGACGGTTTTCTGGGGTGCTCTGCATCTATAATAATAATACTCACCCTTTACTTGCGATCGGTTTGAAACTTCCCTTTAACGGCTGTCAAAACACAGTGCACTGCACTTTAATCCCACTTCACGCCTCCTATCCACGCAGACGGTATACGTTTCATTTATTTGGTATAGCCCTGTGAGCCATTCGGCTCTTGAATCGGCTGCAACCGCAACAAACAAAAAACAAAAACATGAACAAGAATACATCTTAAAGTGACTGTGCGCAAACAGAAAAATCCAGGAAAAAACTGCAAAGTCTTCCAGAAAAAAAGCATCGTACACCAACGCTGTGCAAAAATCCCAGTGGGATGCAAGTCAAACAACAACAGCAACAACCACAAGACAACTTAGATTAAAGCCATCATTCTGACACTGGTGAGACAAGGCCATGAAAAAGACTGCCTCCGGTGTAGGCCAATCAGTTTCAGAGACAACGCAAACATTATGAGGTCATGTTTTTTGTTCGCATGTTCAACACAAGCACGTGCGGTTAAGGCAGACTTCATAATCAACGTTTTTGGGTTTAGATCGCGTTATTTATAAATGTGTCGTAACCCTCCACCACCCGACACGGCCAATCAGTAAAAAAGTGTCACGTTGACAAAGGACAAATAGTTCACTGCTTTAGCCCACCGGTGTGTTGAAGCGTGAAACCACAACATTTACAATTTGAGTACGGCGTTTCGCTGGTAATTGTAAATGTTGTGGTTTCACGCTTCAACACACCGGTGGGCTAAAGCAGTGAACTATTTGTCCTTTGTCAACGTGACACTTTTTTACTGATTGGCCGTGTCGGGTGGTGGAGGGTTACGACACATTTATAAATAACGCGATCTAAACCCAAAAACGTTCATTATGAATAATATTGGTCGCGAAAGCCTACGTGTTAAGGCAGACTTGATTCCTTGCAAAAGATTTCTATTTGGTGTTTGAACATCTTTACGCCGCCTGTTTTATTGCCAGAAAGGGTAAAACATCTTCTTATTTTTTTAATACTTTGAACCTGGCAAAAAAGGGGTCCCATAATCTAACCACGATAACAATGAGGGCACTTGGCCAGTTTCAAGTGTCTGGAATTGAAAAATTGTGGGCACTGCATAATTTATGCCTTACCAAACGACGACTTACAGTTTGATTTAATTGTGTGTGTGTGCGGGGGGGGGGGGGCTTTTAATGAGCAATTGAATGAGCAATGGCATTAGACATTGAATGGGCAATTGAACGCGCAATTGAATGAGCAATCGAATGATAAATTGAATAAGCGATTGAATGAACAATTGAATGAGGGATTCCTGAAGTCGGTGGCCACGTGAGCTTGCACGACGTTCAGCCTATGCTGCAATCATAGCGAACGAACCCCATTTCCCGCCCATGCCGCTCACTCAAAGTCCGCTTCGGAATACGACCTTTGGAGATTTAATTTCCAAATCGCTAATTTCTAACCTAATTAACCCGCGTGAAACCTCAATTATTTACAGAGAGCAGCTCTCGCCTTGGTAATGACGCTGAGAGGTAGCGGCCTCTCCCCCCATCCCCTCCTCTCCTCTTCGCTCATTGCCCTTCTCGCAGAACGAGCGGAGCCGCCGTTCCCGACTGTCAGTCACTTAGCGGAATAATGAAGGGGAAATTGGTTTGACGATGAGAACTAGTAATTAGGCGCCGTTCGTGGCAGGTTGTGAGTCGTCGCCACTTTAATTACGAATCGTTAAACGGAGCTTGCAAAGTAGGGGGCGGTACGATTCAGCCCCCCGCATCCCTCCCCCCACCCATACACCCCCCCCTGCTTGTTTTTTTAACCGGTGATTGAATTTCTTTCGCACCGTACGTAGCTAATCGGAGGTCCGGGGGGAGGGGGGCAACAAACTAAACAACAAGAAGCAGTTCTAAAGAAATCGACTTTCAATCTAGACCAAGTGTTTCTGTACGGACGGCTTCATTACGTAATGTGTGTATGTATTACGTGCACGTATGTACGTACTGTGTGTATGTATGTCCGTACGTAATGCGGGAATGTACGTACTGTGTGTGTATGTATGTATTATATGAACGTATGTACGTAATGTGTGTATGTTTGTACGTAATGTGTGTATCATGTATTATGTGTATGTATAATGTCAATAATTAATATATGGGCACGCTTCTCTCTAAATGCGGAGGGAAGAGGCGTGGAGGACCCACACTTTGCCGCACCACACGCAATCTGGCTGTCGACCAAATGCGGTTCAACCCATGTTGGTGGCTGGCGGCCATCACGGGTGCGTCGATAGTAGGCGACATCGATACGGGGGTCACAAAGTGAGCGTCATTCACTCGCGCGTACACGGCGGGCCGGCTCGTAAAAAAAAAATATGACACAAAATATGACACGAAAATAATAACAAAAAAATATAACAAAAAGATATAATAAAAAATATAACAAAAAAATGACAAAAAATCTATAAATAAAAAAATGAAAAAATATATAACAAAAAAAAATATATAACAAAAATTATAAAAGGAAATATAACAAAAATGTTTTACAAAAAAATAATTAAAAAAATATAAATCAATTGAAATTGTGAGTTTTTTTTTACTTACGCAAAAAAAGCGGCTAGAAACATCCCAGGGCTATTAAAACGAACGACGCGTCCATTAAAATGACCGACGGCTCATGAATAATCTCGATGTACGGGGCTGCAGTGCCGGGGGTGCCAAGGGTCCCAACGTCACGGGCTCGCACGGCGATGCGGGTTGCCTGGCGGCTAGCCCCGAGCGGTTTCACACTCCCCGTCTTGACGAACAGGACGAATATATTCCTCTGCCCCCAGATTGTTGCTGATGGCTATATCGAATGGTTGTCGGGTTTGTTGTTGTTGTTGCTGCTGCTGCTGTTGTTGTTGTTATTGCCGACATGCTGCCACTGCGGTGTTAATGGTTAACCGGTGTCGCTCTGATCGAAGGAAGTGGCCGGTTACACGCGACCACTCGGGGTGGCAGGGGGAGCAATGCGTAGCGGGTCAGAGGTCGCAAACGGGTTCTGATTCCTTACCCGTACCCGGCCGCACCAGGGTCGCAAACGGTTACCCGTACCCGTACCCGGCCGGGTACTGGTAGGGTACGGGTATCGGGTACCTGATTGCGACCTCTGGGATGAAGCCATGTTGCAGGCGCGGGTGGGTTGATTCTAGGAACTTGAATTGTGAGAAGAGACAAGACGTTGGGAAATGAGTGACAAACAGGTTACTCACCAGTGACTCACGGTCTACCCGTACCTGTACCCGACCGCACCAGGGTCGCAAACGGCTACCCGTACCCGTACCCGGCCGGGTACGGGTAGCCGGGTATCGGGTAGGGTACGGGTATCGGGTACCCGGTTGCGACCTCTGGTCAGCGAGTTTCTTAAGTCGCATCTCAGTTTGCCCATTGCCACACCCTCTCCGTCCCCTCCATCACTGACAAGTGTTCAGCCTCTGTGTTTGCTTTTTATTTGTTTCGGGAAAAATGAGTGAAATTGAAGCCAAGACCCACGTCCAACGTTGGCTTCGCCCCACCGCGTCACGCGCTGGGGTAAACAAAATAAAGAATAAGAATCAATTTTGAAGAACGTTTTGAATCAGTGCACAAACCCCCCTCCCCCCCCCACACCACACACACACATCTCCCGTTACGTGTGCGCGAGACGCGCGGTTATTGACAAACAAAACAAATACGGGGCGACAGCCGAAAACAAAATCTGCGCAAAGAAGCGCGGAGAGAAACGCGCGTGCTTGGAATTCCGTTGAGATGCGAGAAAGGTAGACGCGTGGAGTCGAGAGTGCACGTGGGCTGGCGTCATCATTAAAACAAATGGTTCCATGGTTTATCATTTTAACTGCTAGGCGAGGTCGTGTCAAGGCTTTGGCAGGATGCGTCACCGCGAGAAGAGACTACGGTCCAGGAAAGTCTCACTGAGCAATGTGGCTCTTTTTTTACAGAAGCGACATGGCCCACACAAACGATAGCTCAACCAAGTTGGCTTGTCGCGTGGAAATGTATCGCAGCGCAAATACTCTGAATGAACTTTGTTTTAAAATGTGGAGGGAAAAAAACGGAGGACCCGGAGAAAAATTCACGCGATCACGGGGAGAACACGCACACTCCAAATATATAGCCGGCCTCAGGGTCGGGATCGAATTCACGACCTCCTGCACACCAGACGAGGTAGTTAACATCTCCTAGCCACCGTGATAATGAGAGAGAGAGACACGCAAACTCCAAATATACAGCAGGCGTCAGGGTCGGGATCGAATTCACGTCCTGTATACCAGGCGAGGTAGTTAACATCTCCTAGCCACCGTGATGATGAGAGAGAGAGACACGCAAACTCCAAATATACAGCAGGCGCCAGGGTCGGGATCAAATTCACGACCTCATGCATACCAGACGAGGTAGTTAACATCTCCTAGCCACCGTGATAATGAGAGAGAGAGAGACACGCAAACTCCAAATATACAGCAGGCGTCAGGGTCGGGATCGAATTCACGACCTCATGCATACCAGGCGAGGTAGTTAACATCTCCTAGCCACCCACCGTGATTATGAGAGAAAGAAAGAGACACGCAAACTCCAAATATACAGCAGGTGTCAGGGTCGGGATCGAATTCACGTCCTGTATACCAGACGAGGTAGTTAACATCTCCTAGCCACCGTGATAATGAGAGAGAGAGAGACACGCAAACTCCAAATATACAGCAGGCGTCAGGGTCGGGATCGATTTCACGACCTCCTGTATACCGGGCGAGGAAGTTAACATCTCCTAGCCACCATGATGATGAGAGAGAGAGATACGCAAACTCCAAATATACAGCAGGCGCCAGGGTCTGGATTGAATTCGCTGGTACAGAGGGCTTTTACGGCTCCCCAGCGTTTGAAGAAGACGTGCAGACGAGCTGCTACGGTCGAGGTGGGATGCGACGAAGGCAGAGATCATCTTCTCCGTTTTCTGAAGCGAGGGATTTGAGGAGGAGGAGGTGGCACGTGTGAGAGTGGCGGGTGTCACCGTCACGGGCCGGGCACGGGAGGCGCGCGTGTGGAGGGGGGGAGTGCAAGGCAAAGGGGGTTGCACGGCAAGTCCGCGCTTAACGCGTGGCGGTGTTCACGCTCGCGGTTTCGCGTGTTCGCTTTTCCCGCAACGTGGATAACGCGAACTACTTTATTGAGCTGCGCTGCTGAGCGGTGCAGTGATGCCGTCCGCGGAATGATACAGTGACGGCGGCTGCGTACCCCTCAGTGATTTGTCACGCCATCTCACTGCGTATGCGCAGTGGTACAATCGCGTCTCGACAAACTTCACCGTCACCTCGTTCACGGGGACAATTGTTTTCGTTCAACAGCGGCACTTTTCAGGAACGTATCTACCGACCGCGTTAATTGATGACTCGGTGGCGTGTGAGTGGCCCCCACAAAGATCGATGCGACATGAACAGCGTTTCCTCCCGTCCCCGGACACCCTACGATGTTCCATTTCTGCCGTCGGCGAGCTCAACGTGTGCGTGATTTGATGGGCCACCCGCGCAGAAATGGCAGCGTTTTACGCACCGGCCCGTCACGTCAAAACAGACGCAAAATCTGCGCCAAATGGCCTCGCGTTATTGCTTGATAATGTTCGCCGCCCCGAACGCCGCGAGATCGCATCGGCCAGATGGACGCGGGCGCGCTGAGCGTTGACTGTGACCTGCCGGGTCGTACTCTTAGTTCTTTCGGTAAAGTCACGTAGGTAAAAAAAGTGAAATGAAAATTAATACAAATAAAATAATAAAAAATGAAATCACGACGTTTCGGAGGCAACACAAGTCTCCGTCATCAGGTGGGACCGTCACAGCCAGATTTGCTGCATCATCTTTGCTGCATCATCATCTTGATGCAGCAAATCTGGCTGTGACGGTCCCACCTGATGACAGAGACTTGTGTTGCCTCCGAAACGTTGTGATTTTATTTATTATTATTTTATTTTAAATTAATTTTAATTTCATTTTTTTACCTACTTGACTTTACCGAAAGAACTAAGAGTATGAATCTTTGCAGTCACGAAAGCTTCAAATGTAGAACTGCCGGGTCGTGTCGACGCGACAGAGTCACGTCTGCCTCTGGCTCGCGTGCCCTCGTTGAACGATTTTTGTCGGCGAGTGTAATAAAGGTTCGAGATGAATTAAGAAAGTTCGGCGAAAGCGCGTTAAACTGTCAACGTCCCCCCCGCGCCCCTCCCCTCATCCCCCCCCCCGCGCCCCCCCTCATCCCCCCGCGCGCCCCTCCCTCATCCTCTCCCCCACGCCCCCCCTTTCATTCCCCCCACGCCCCCTCCCCTTCATTCCCTCCCCCACACCCCCCATGTACGACGCTTTGGCCACGGCGAGTTTTTGCACAATGTCGCTAAAATAAATAAACACAAACATTGAGAACGACACTGCCAACGTCGCTGATGCAACGTGGCGATTGTTGAATTCCTCGCCTCGTGCGCAGGCGAGGTCGTGGGCCATGACTGGCGCCTGTTCTATTTGTTGGGGAGTTGTCCTCCCTGTGGACGCGTGGATTTTTCTCCGGGCCCTCTGGATTTTCCACCTACACATTGAGAAAACGTGCGTTTCAGAGTATGTGGCTGCTGCTATACGTTCCCACGATGATCGGGGCTATTCATTTGTGACCAGGTCGCTTCTGCAAATGAAAGAGCTGTATAGCTCAGTGAGCCTTAACTTTGCAACGTAAAAATGTGTTTATAGTTCATCTTCTTGGTTCTTTTTGTAAAGTCACGTAGAATGGAAATAATAAAATAATAAAAATAAAACATAATAAAATAATTCTCACGACGTTTCGGCCACAACGCAAGCAGCCGTCCTCAGGTGAAGAACAGGTCTGTCGAGTAGACAGTCACCTGAGGACGGCTGCTTGCGTTGTGGCCGAAACGTCGTGACAATTATTTTATTATGTTTTATTTTAATTATTTTATTATTTTATTATTTCCCTTCTACGTGACTTTACCGAAAGAACCAAGAAGATGAATCCCTGCAGTCACGAAAGCTTTAAATCGAAATGTAATTGTTTATGGTTGTTATATTTTTTGTTTAGTGTAACCGCATTGTACCGTCGCCTGCGTAATATGCAGTTCACACAGGCGCGTACAGGCAAATTCGCATTCGGCTCAATTTGGCCATGGGTCCATAACAGAGGTGTTTGGGTTAGATCGCGTCAATATAAATGCGTCGTGAAACCCGCTACCACCCGACACAGCCAATTGTAAGCCAAGCTACGGCATTTACAATCTGAGTACGACGTTTCGCCAGTAATTACAACTAGCTCCAACAGGCCACAGCCAAATCTGGCCAAATCTGGCTGTCCGTTTGCGTGACAAACCCTACTGATAGGCTGTGTCGTGTGGTGTGGTGGGTTTAACGACACCACATTTATATTCACGCGATAAAGACCCCCCAAAAAACCTCGATTATTATTGATACTATTGGTCGCGAAAGCCCCGACTAATACTACTACTACGTGTTAGAATGGCGACGAGTGTTTGTTACACAAAAAAGCAGTCAATAGGCGCTCGCTTACAGCACGTGCGTCTCGTCTGTACGGTCGAATTGTTTGTTTTTGTTGACAGTCTTGCGCACTTTGGAAAAAATAAATATTCATACGTGACTATGATACCATCTGGAGTCTCTCAGGGAAGACAGCTGTCTCCGACTCCAGAGAGCGATGCCCCTTGAGTGTGAGATGTCACAGCACGGGGTTGAACAGTGACGAGGCTCTGTGTGCAGAGCTGTCAAATGCTGTACGGTTTAACACGACTGGTTAAACAACAACAACCGCCATTCGCCACTAAGTGGCGGTGATGTCACCACGGCGCTTGTGCCAAGCTATGTGCCCTTAAAGGCCACGTGAAGTGTCGAACGTCCGTTTGGTAGGAGGTTACGGGACAGACCCAGGTGTCATGGGTTGACTGACAGATGAATGGCCGATGCACCACCTGTGCCCCCTACTGTGACAACTTTGCTATGTTTTAGCCGCCCGGTGCTTCTCTCGTAGTTGTGTCGACACGACAACGAGTGACCGACCGCTCGTTGCCTCCAACTGCCCAGTAGCGTCCTTCACGAGCCTCCTCCACAGTATTTAACGACTGGTTAATACAAAGACAAAGACCCCCCGCACAGCCTTTAACAGACTGTTGGGGCAAGTGCTGTTAGCGAGCAGCACCTACGGTAAAGTCACGTAGAAGGGAAATAATAAAATAAATACAATAAAATCTATATTTTTTTTATTCGTAAAAATACGAAAAAAATACATATGTTTTTATTAATAAAAATATATATTTGTATTATTTGTATTATTTTATTATTTCCCTTCTACGTGTCTTTACCGAAAGAACCAAGAAAATGAATCCCTGCAGTCACGAAAGCTTTAAATCAAAAAGTCTTCACATAGTCAACTCAGTGATGCATTCCTTCGGTTCAGTTTCTCATCTCGATAATAATGAGAATGAGCCCAAAAAAAATACCCCACTCGGTGATGATTGCCGTGGCTCGACTTTCATTTCAAATACCACGAATTGCACTGCAGAGCACCCAACTCTACAACACTCAACGATACATCACAGTCACTCACTCGTCGGCAGGCAGTCACCTCCGTGTCGCTCTGCTACCGCTACTACCGAGGTGACGGTGCCCGTGAACTTCGTTCCTTGATTCCCTCCTCCACTGCGTGGTCTCATCCCGCCCTCAACTTACCACCACCGAACACTGCAGCTCATCACCACGCACTCATCCACTCACCCACTCATTTAGTCACGCAAAAGACAAAGATCCCCCGTATAGCCTTCAGCAGATTTTTGGGACAAGTGCTATGAGCGAGCACCTATGAAGTTCGGCACGGCACACGAGGAGGTGGGTTGCCAACACCACGCCCGCCCCGCCTTTGTCCCCCCAGTGGCGATGTTTACACATCGCACCAGTTACTCATTTAAGGCTGAGTCGACCTAGGGGATGCCCAGCACCGGTCCAGACCATCGTTACCGGTGTTGGATGTGAGCGGGAATCGAACTCACGTGGCCGGGGATCGCAGCGTAGCGCGCTATCCGTTGCACTGCCGCTCACCACCCACCCGCTCACCCACCCGCTCACCCACCCGCTCACCCACCCGCTCACCACCCACCCGCTCACCCACCCGCTCACCCACCCGCTCACCCACCCGCTCACCCACCCACTCACCCACCCGCTCACCCACCCGCTCACCCACCCGCTCACCCACCCGCTCACCACCCACCCGCTCACCCACCCACTCACCCACCCGCTCCCCCACCCACTCACCCACCCGCTTACTCACCAGCCCACAAGCAGACCCACTCCCTCCACTCATCATGCTCATCACACTGGCAGCTCACAACATTTCTCACTGCTTGCCTTTGGAATTTCCCCATCTCATCGTCTCTCGGCGCGGCACCTTATGTTTACCTGCAGTTGTTTAAACGGTAATCCTGTGATATAATCACGTGCGTTCCTCGCGTTGATAGTAATTAATGAGAGTATAACAATGTTACCGTTGGCCTTAAACCGCGTTCAAGGAAACCACCGCTCAGAGGTGTTTGCACTCGGCGCGTTTACGCGGCCCTAATTTCACATTGGCCTCCGACACTCGTTTACATCGCAGCCTCGGGCATTGACCCTTGACCCTCTCAGCGGAATAATGAATGAGCATTTGGCTCTCCGAGCCTCGGGGCACTGAACGTCTAACTTTGGTGATGGCACGGTCGCTTTAATAATCCGGCTTCCTGAGCCTCCAGGGTCTCTGTACGCGTGTGTCTGCGTCGACAGCCTGAATAACACTGGTCAACACACTTTTTCTGGCGTAAGGTATTCCAACGGTTTTAAGGTAATTTTGGGGTGCCGATTCCAAATCTGGCATCAGTTTTTGTCTATCACATCGGGTTTTTGAGATATCAAATATTGCATTTTCAATAAAAACTGCAGAAGAAAAATATTATAAACACACTATCCTCAAAATACATCATCATATATTAACACTAAAGCAGTCACTGACTCGCAACAACTTGAAATCATACGTGACAGAGTTAATTTCGGGTAAAATCAATGAAAATGGGGTATGCCGATAGCATAAAATGAGATGTGATAGAGCAAATCTGAGATCAGATTTGGAACCAGCACCCTGAAATTAGTCTAGAACAGCTGCAAAAGTCCAGGCCAGAAAAAAATGTTTTTTTTGTTGACCAGTGTAATTATTATGCACCCGGCACACCATATCCATGGCTGTGGCTACTGTTGACCAGCAAAACAGGAGAGTAGCCAGCTAGAAAATTAAGCCCGGTCAGTGATGGACAGACATCCTTAAACATCTTAAACGTGCCTCTAATCTCAGGTATTTACAGCGAACATTAAGAATGGTACTACGGTGTGGCCCGGTGAAATTCCGCCACTTAAAATTATCTTCAAGTTTAAGAATAAAAATAACAAGGTGCACTTTTCTCCGGGTTTGGAGCCTCGTGAAATGAACACGACGGCTCATGAATTATGGCCGTGCTTTAGTTTAGCTCCTACGAGCATTGGAATTTTTCACAGCGGAACAATGAAAATAATGCGCGCACGTGCGTGCGTGCGTGTGTGTGTGTTCAGCGTGGTGCGATGACACTCAGATATTTAGAATGAACCTCAAGCAAAATTGTGTTGCGGATGCATTAACGCGAAATTATTTATTATATGGGCCACAAGGGAGCACTAGGTCTGGCTCTATGAGCCTCATGGATTGCTGCGGTTGGATACGTACGGTGCAAAAGAAGTTCAGCATGCACACTTTACGGACTATGATAGAGCATTACTCTGGTCAATGTGAGCTTGAACCGTTGCTGCTACTACTGCCATAGTTTGCAACTCACTCCCCCCAGCCATCCGTGCTGCCCATGTTTAAGTCCATGCTCCCTTTGTCAATGGCAAGACTGCCTCTTCTCTATCACACACATAGGCCCACTGATTCTGCACATCATCTTGAGACGCGGCCAGTCACCTTCTTCACGTGTTAAATGAATACGAATTGTACGGCATTGAATATATGCACGCAGATAACCATTCGGCTCGCACAGAGACCCACAGGCCCAGCAAGAGACAAAGATACTCGCACAGAGGATCGGAGACTACCTGCCTCTGCCAGGCTAAAGACATTCAACGTAACCTCTTGAAAGGTGTCTCTTAGCGTTATCCAAACTATAAACTGAACTCCATAATAAAGGTTTTTTTGGGGGGGTTAGATTACGTAAATATAAATGTGTCATTAAACCCGCCACCACCCGACACAGCCAATTGGTAAGGGTTGTCACGTAAACAGAACATTGCAATTCGTTACCAGTACAGCACACCGGTGTGTTGGAGAGCAAAGCCACAACATTTAAAATCTGAGTACGGCGTTTCGCCAGTAATTACAACCAGCATCATCAGGCAGCAGTCAGATTTGTGGAGAAATCCTCCTGTGTCGTTCGTTAAATAGAGCTGTAGATGTGATGATGTAACTTGTGAGCCCTTCAAGTGTAAAGCGGGGAGGGGGGGGGGGTTAATGCTTTTAAATTACAATGATTATCCATAAACTAAACTATAATTTTTTTAAATTTTAGCAGGTAAGGTCCACTGAGCTGTATAGCTTTTATCAGAAGCGACCCGGCAACAAATGATAGCTCAACTCAGTGGCTCATCACGTGAGAAGGAGCCAAATACTCTAAACGCGTGCCGTTGATTCTAAAAACGGAGGGCAAAACCCAGAGGACCCGGAGAAAAATCCACGCGACCACGGAGAGACAGAGAGACAGGCACGCAAACTCCAAATATACAGCAGCAGTCGTAAGGGTTGGGATCGAACCCAGGACGTCCTGTATACCAGGCGAGGGCGTTGACATCTCCTAGCCATTGCTTTGCCCTAAATATATTGGAGAGGGGAGAAGGGGGAAAGGGGCGGGGGATGCTTTCCGGACCCCCCGCCCTACGACGAGACGCCCAAGCAGCCTTCTTTACCCCTTTTTTTTTACGAGCTGAAGGTTAATTTGCGACGCGCACAAGGCCGGGACCGTGGCAAGTCGGGCTTGCCTGGAAATCCGCACGGGGAACGCAGGCACACGCAGCCGAGCGAACACACGACTTAATAACGCCGCTGATGCCTGGGGATCGGAGGAGGAGTAAAGCCCACAGTCCACGGATTGTGTGACTCCGGCTAAACAAGCGTGGGGAGCGCTGAGCAAGCGGAAAATTATCCGCCGCGTGGTGGCTCCGGGCAAAGGGGCAGTCAACCTGGGAAGAAGAGGTGGGGAGGGCAGGAATAGTGATACAATTTCTGTGGGATGGCATTGGCAGAGTGAGGTGGGGCATTGCTGAAGTTGTCAAATGGACTTTAACAAAGGATGTTTTCATAAACTCCTACAATTCTCTGGATTTGGTCAAGCATGCCAATATAGGACAACAGAGATCGGGCGAATGTTGTTCTCCTGTCCTGGCTGCCTTCCCGCTCGTGTGTGGTTTCGTGTGCCTCTGAATCATTATATATCTCTCTTTCTCTCTTCCCGAACGTATTCCCCATTTTCAGACGAATCAGAAATATCCCAAAATAGAGCCTCGATGTGAATTTTTTGAGGATCGGCAGAACAAAATATGCGACGTCACTTCCTGTAACATCACACGGTCGAATCGATCGAAACTGTGATGTCACCGGAAATGACGCCACGTTTGGCGTTTCTCTCGCCAAAATTGGTGCCGCGTGACACCTGGTGACGTCACTTTTGTTAGCACGAGGAAGGGTCGTACTTATTGAACGACGTATAAACGATCTAACAATGCGGAAACAATACGGAAAATGTTTCCTTAAAACTATAAAATGACAAAACTCACCCGCTCTACGTCCATACTACAGGGGTGGAGTGGTGGCGCAGTGGTTAGCGCACTGCAATGAACCGGGTCACCCTGACCGACATGGCGAAATTATGCTCAAACTAACACTCGTGGCTGACACGAGAGTGGGGGGGGGCCTTCATCCAGCAGTGGATTGACAAACGGTTGCAAAGGATGTGTTCATTATTTATTTAAAACATACGTCTTCTAATAGGCGAGCTCAACAATCCGCACCCACCACCGGTACGGCAAAGTATACGGGTCAAACAACCGCTGTGACAGACACAGCTCCAATCCAGCAGTAGATTTAGCGCGCAAAAGAAGGATTTGAATTGTACACTTTGTAAATTATTAAAAGCGCTGTAAATTATTAATAATTGTATGCTGAACACGGCTCGTTAATGCGCACACAGCTTTCTCCGGCGCCGTTTTACTGATTTTAAATCCCTGGGGATTTCACCGTAGCTGGTAGACGGAATGGGGCGGCACAGTAGCTGGGAGATGTTAACTACCTCGCCTTGATATGCAGGAGGTCGTGGGTTCGATCCCGACCCTGATGCCTGCTGCTGTATAATTTGAGTCTGCGTCTCTCTCATCATCATCACGGTGGCTAGGAGATGTTAACTACCTCGACTGGTATGTAGGAGGTCGTGGGTTCGATCCCGACTCTGACTCCTACTGTATATTTGAAGTTTGCATGTCTCTCTCTCTCATCATCATCACGGTGGCTAGGAGATGTTAACTACCTCGCCTGGTGTACAGGAGGTCGTGGGTTCGATCCCGACCCTGACGCCTGTTGTGTATTTGGAGTCTGCGTCTCTCTCATCATCATCATCACGGTGGCTAGGAGATGTTAACTACCTCGCCTGGTGTACAGGAGGTCGTGGGTTCGATCCCGACCCTGACGCCTGTTGTATATTTGGAGTCTGCGTCTCTTTCATCATCATCATCATCACAGTGGCTGGGAGATGTTGACTACCTCGCCTGGTGTACAGGAGGTCGTGGGTTCGATCCGGACCCTGACTCCTGCTGCATATTTGAAGTCTGCAGTGCTCTCTTTCTTCTTGTGGATTTTTCTCCGAGTCCTCCCGTTTGAAACCCTCCTCCACATTTAGAATCGACGTCCATGAGGTTCAGGAACAGGTACCAACCGCTCCTCCTTCCGCTCCCCCCCCCCCCCCCCCCCGACAATACACAGATGGTAACAACACCCCCCCCCCATCATCATCAGCATCGTGCTGCTGTCAAACCCGCAATGCTTTCAAACATGTGGCAGCCCCTCTCACATACACTGATGATGTCTTATCGGCTAAAGAGCCCCCCCCCCCCTTTAAAATGTGTGAAGATTACTGGGACATAACCTATTTATACCTAGAGTTAGCGCTATGATGCGGTTTGAATTCACGTATATGCGGTTATGCGGTTGGACGTGGGGCAACGTTGTGTGCTGTGTGTGTGTTGTGTACTGTGTGTGTGCTGTGTGTGTGATGTATGTGTGCTGTGTACTGTGTGTGTGCTATAAGCATAGATTGTACCCTTTCTGGCAAGAAAGGGTAAAACCGATTCTTATGTTTTGATACTGGCAAGGGAGGTCCCATAATGTATGTGTGCTTTCTCTGTGTGTACTGTGTGTACTGTGTGTGCGGTGTGTGTGCTGTGTGTATATGCGTGTGCTGTGGGTGTACTGTGTGTGTACACTGTGTGCCCTGTGTACTGTGTGTGTACCGTGTGTGCGGTGTGTGTACTGTGTGTGGACTGTGTGTGCGGTGTGTGTACTGTGTGTGCGGTGTGTGTGCAGTGTGTATATGTGTGTGCTGTGGGTGTACTGTGTGTGCACTGTGTGCCCTGTGTACTGTGTGTACCGTGTGTGCTGTGTGTGTACTGAGTGTGTGCACTGTGTGTCCTGTGTGCTGTATTTGTGCTGGGTGTGTGCTGTGTTTGTGCTGTGTGTGTAGTGTGTATGTGCTGTGTGTGTGATGTGTGTACTGTGTGTGCGGTGTGTGTCCTGTGTGTATATGTGTGTGCTGTGTGTGTACTGTGTGTGTACTCTTTGTGTACTCTGTGTGTACTATTTGTGTACTGTGTGTGCGCTACTCGGCAGGCAGCTGTCTCCTCGTCCGATTTCGCTTTGTTGCGCCCTCTTTTTTGGACAGCATCTACTACTATTATCACGTGGAGCGAGGGAGACCTGTACATCACAGGCGTCGCGTCGCCGTCTCTCAATGGATGTGCCGTGCTCATCGATGTCAAAAGGTGGCAGCCGTTGCTAAGGAAAGCCTTGTTGTCAGCCGCCACTGAAGAGCCTCCATGTCACATTACAACACGTGACAGCGGCCTTGCTGAAAGGTTTAATTTGTAATCCACGTAAACAGCCACCAGTCCCCCCCCCCCGCCTAAAAAGGTTCTAAAATAAGTGAATCGTTTTAAAGTAAAAGATCGGTCCGGATTTTTTTCTGTCCATGTTTTCGCGATGTTAAACACATTCCTGCGGAGGGAGCTGGTAGGAACGTTGGGTTGCTTGGTCAATGGATAGGGTCAACGGCGGCGTGGTGTATTCCGCAAATATGGACGACTGTGAGGGCGGGCACAAGCCGGCGTGAGTAGGTTAAACGTTGAGTTTTATAAGGGCACCACTGGGTGACCAGCCCCTCCCCACTCAGCCCCACACTTGATGACGGAGACTTGTGTTGCCTCCGAAACGTCGTGATTTATTATTTTATTTCTATTATTATTTATATTATTTTTCTTATTTATTTTGTTACCTACGTGACTTTACCGAAAAAACCAAAGCGTAAAAACAGTTTGTCGTTTTATTATAGTTTCATAGTGTCAATGGCCAAGGTTTCCAAGGTTGACCGTTTACAAAAAGGAACTGGAAACCCGCGTGTTTGACTCGTGATTCCAGTTTGTTTGACTGGTGACTTTTGCAAATGAGACTCATCCTGGTATCTGGCGTTGTCACCTGGTTAAAGAGAACACCACTTGAAACGTGATCACCCAGGAGTTGTTTTTTCGCTTTAAAAAATTTGAGTGTTTAAAGAATATATGCAGATAGTCCAACCGTGCAATTCAACTGATGTCCAATTATATTTATTGAAAAATGAACGATTCCTTTACAGGTTCCTTGCATTACTTGTGTAAATCTCGAACAGTAGATACACGTCGTAACACAACTGCCCGCTCCGATAATTCACCGGAAGCATTTCAAATATTCACTGCGATACTATTGAAGCAATACCTATTTGAGACTATGGGTATGTCTGTGAGTCTACGGGTTTCGATGTAAGAACTATGAAGCTGATATTTCAAACTACAATGGACCACACAGTAACACCACGATGATCCGATTACGAGTTTGATACGTGATGAGCTGTATTGGCTACCTATTGAAAACAGGATTGTGTATAAACTATGTCTACTCGTCTTCAAGAGTCGCCATTAATCTACTCCATCCCATCTCGCCGATCAGTACGTACCCAGCTACAAACAGACCCAAATCGACTCCGACTACACTGGTCAACACACTTTTTCTGGCCTAAGGTATTCGAACGGTTTTTAATGTAATTTTGGGATGCTGATTCCAAATCTGGCATCAGTTTGAGATATCAAATATTGCATTTTCAATAAAAACTTCAGAAGAAAAATGTTAAATAAATGTGGATATCTACATAACATTATATTATAAACACACTATTCTAAAAATTCAGCACCATATTTTAACACTAAAGCAGTCACTGACTCGCAACAACTTGCAATCATAAGTGACAGAGTTAATTTCGGGTACAATCAATGAAAATGGGGTATGCCGATAGCATAAAATGAGATGTGATAGAGCAAATCTGAGATCAGATTTGGAATCAGCACCCTGAAATTAGTCTAAAACAGCTGCAAAAGTCCAGGCCAGAAAAAAATGTTTTTTTTTGTTTACCAGTGCTATGATGCGTGGTTCGCGGTGACCTGCTGCTGTACCCGCCGCGTATAGACCTCGTGCACGATATGGCCAGCGCAGTTTCGGGGTCTCCGGGCTCAAAGAGTTGCAACGCCGTTACCAGCTCATCATGTTCGAGATCCATCTCCGAGTCTGAGCCAGCTCTACAACATACTCAAATCGTTGTTGTTGTTTCAGAGAGCCTTCTTCAATGTATGATCAATGCGTGATCAATGCGCAATCAATCCGCACTCGTGATGGATTGGACTCATCAATGTGCGCAATAACAAATGTTCTTACACGCTGTTTGTTTCAATCATTCACGACCCACGTTCTAAATATTAACCATGAGTCTACTCCTGAAACTGTCCATCGGCTCGCTCGCCAACCTTGAGATGAGCAAAGGAACGTTACCAATCGATTTCCTGCCATACAGAAGAAGACGTGCCTATGGTAGGTCTATTGATCTCTATCTGAGTCTATGGGTGTCTATGTACATCTTTTGGTGTATGTTTGGATCTATTGGCGTCAATGTGAGTCAATTTGTCTCTACAAAAAAAAGATATGAATCTGCTAAACAATTTTCTTTTTTACCAGTTAAGGCCCACTGAGCTATGTAGCTCTTTTTCAGAAGCGATCTGGCCACAGATGACGGCTCACCGAAGTGGCTTGCCGTCACGTGGAAATATGTAGCTGCCAAATACTAAACGAACGTTTCTAAACGTGGAGGGAAATACCGGAGAACCCAGAGAAAAATACACTTGACCACGGGGAGAACACGCAAACTTCAAATATACATTCTAGATTTGAAGCTTTCGTGACTGCAAGGATTCATATTGTTAGGTTTTTTCGGTAAAGTCACGTAGGTAAAAAATAACAATGAAAATTAATAAAAGTAAAATAAAAAAATAATATGAAAAATCACGACGTTTCGGAGGCAACACAAGCCTCCGTCTTCATTTTATTTTATTTTTTTTAATTTACTTTTATTAATTTTAAGTTTTTTACCTCCGTGACTTTACCGAAAAAACCTAAGAAAATTCAAATATACAGGCGTCAGGGTCGGCATCGAATCCACGACCACCTGCACACCAGGCGAGGGAGCTAACATCTCGCTACCGTGGGTCTCCCGTTATCCGGACATTTCCAGGAGTGCAACTCGGCGACTCCGTTCATCCTCATGTATTCGTGTAAATGCATTACTATTATCCGTGAGGTTATCCGCGACACTCAATGATCTCCCTCGCCTGGTACACAGGAGGTCGTGGCTTCGATCCTGCACCCCGACGATGCCCGTTGTTGTATATTTGAAGTCCCCGTGGTCTCTCCCTCTCTCTCTCTACCCGAGGTGGTTCGCGTGGATTGTTCTCCTGGTTCTAGATTTGAAGCTTTCGTGACTGCAATGATTTATACTCTTAGGTTTTTTCGGTAAAGTCACGTAGGTAATAAATAAAAATAAATTATGCAAATAATAGATATAATAATAGAAATAAAATAAAATAATAAGAATACATTTTTATTTTTTTCTATTCTTTTTATTATTTTTTATTTTTTTATTTTTTTTTCCTACGTGACTTTACCGACAAAACCTAAGAGTATGTTCTCCGGGTTCCTCCGGTTTTCGCCCTCCTCCTCTCCGTCCATTAAAAAAAGACACGCGCTCAGACTATGTGGCTGCTACTAGAAATCCCCACGTGTGCCGATGATGTAAGCCACTTCGGCGATAAGCTACCATCACGTGTGGCCAGGTCACCTCTGAAAACGAGCTCGTGGCTCGGTGGGCTTTACCTGGTAAGATGCAACAGTGGACTTTAATTAAGATGAATATTCCTCCACGTGTAGGTCACTCCCTTCTACCTCTGGATACGCGCAGATAACGATTTGCACGGATAACGATTGGTGGGAGAAATCTGAGAACACAACATAAATGATAGAAGACGTCAGAGCAAGCAACGGGGGATGGGCCGGTGGCGTAACGGTGTCACTCGTGCCTCGCAGCAAGAAAGTCTGGGTTCAATTTCCGACTCAGGCGCCGTTCTCTGTGGAATTTTCATGGTTCTCCCTCTGTTCTGCGTGGGTTTCCTCCGGGTTCTACAGATTTCCTTTCATCGCAACCCCCCCCCCCCCACATACAATGTAACCGGTGTCGGCCAAACGTCGCAATGCTTACTCTTTGTTTTTGTCGGTAAAGTCACGTAGGTGAAAACAAAGTAAAATAAAAATAAAACAACTAAATTAAATCACGACGCTTTCGGAAGCAACACAAGCATCCGTCATCAGGTGTGACTGCTCCAGCAAAATTACTGAAGCGTATGAAGAGAGCTATTTAGAGACACGTGTTTATCTAAATATATATTATAATATATATTTTAATATAATATATATAAACATATATTTATATGCTGGAGCAGTTACATCTGATGACGGATGCTTGTGTTGCTTCTGAAACGTGATTTAATTTAGTTGTTTTATTTGTATTTTATTTTGTTTTCACCTACGTGACTTTACCAAAAAAACAAAGAGTATGGATCCTTGCAGTCACGAACACTTAAAATCTAGTCGCAATGCTTACACCGCAAATCAGGCAAAGATCCCCCGTATAGCCTTGACAGCCTGTTGGGGCAAGGGGTGTTAGCGAGCATCTATGAAGGGCCGGCACTGTGGCACAGGAGGGAGTTGGTGGCCAGCACCACGCCCGGCCGCCTCTGTCTCACCAGTGGCGATGTTTACACACCGCACCAGGTACTCATTTGAGGCTTAGTCGACCTAGGGGAGGCACAGGACCGGTTCAGTTAATAATTGTAAAACAGCAAGCAGGAGGTTGATGATGGGCAAGTCGTGAACGTTAGCAACAGAGCGAGACAGACGGAACGGTAATTGCGAAAACGTTCGAAGTGAAACATAAATTAAAAAAAACGATGTTTAAACCAGAGTGATGTTTAATAATATTTCTCAGCCATAAATGACAGTGACTCAAAGCAGCGGCTTCGTGCTCTCAACGCTCAAGGAAAGGGAACGGTAATTGCGTTAATGAAAAGCAACTCAAAAAATTTCACGTTTACTTTTCATTAAACACTCGCGTCCGTGCAGCGCCGTGATTAGCTGAGACGCACGCTCGCTCATCATCTGGGTAAACAAATGAAGAAACGCAGAGGCAAGACTGCTGCAGTGCGCACCCCCCCACTACTGCAGATCCACCACTCACCCGCCCACCACCACTCACCACCACCCACCACCACCCACCACCACCCCCCACTACCCCCACCACCCTCTCCTTCCTCCGGGCCTTCACGGTCATTTACGTCCGTCAAATATCGTGCGCCTTTCACTGGGCATCTGTGAAGAGCTTCGTAGGTAATCGGATTTCTCCAGGATGCATGAAGATTCTGATTATAATTATAAAAAAATATATATCTTCGTTGCTTCAACGAATTTATCCAAAGTGGTACTGCATATTTACTACAAAATAAAAATTAATGATCAACACTTTTGTCAACGCTCTTGCTGGATGAATGTGGATGCGTATTCTTGTTACACGTGCAGCATGATGACACTGAACTGCTTGGAGGAAATCCATCTGTACTCAAATCAGTTTCAAGCCTCCAGCAAATCACGTGGCTTTTGCGTGCCCCCCCCCCCAATATCTGAGCTTAATAAGGAAGAGCAACCACGCTAGTGTGCCTGCAAGGGCACGTCATTTCACAGAGGCAGTGGTCCGCAACGGTGATACCAATATTCTTAGGTTTTTTTCGGTAAAGTCACGAAACGTCGTTATTTAATTTTATTTTACTTTTATTAATTTTAATTTTTTACCTACGTGACTTTACCGAAAAAAACTAAGAATATGAATCCTTGCAGTCACGAAAGCTTCAAATCTAGGTGATGCCAATGACAATAATGACAGTGTTTGTTTCGGAAATTCATCTTTTTTTACTCGCGATATTAAATGTAGAATTGACGTTAGGTAAACTACCCCATAACCATAACATCTAAATGCCGGCCCCCGCCTACAAACACCACCCCCCCCCCCTTATAGCTGCGTTAAAAAAATAAAAACCTTTGTATGTTCCGGTAATATGAATCGTGTTGTGTGAGTGCCATTTGGTGAGTGCAAGTGAATGGGATTTCTCTCCAGGGGTGAGGAAGAGTGGGGCTGGGTGATCCGCGGGAAGATGTTTACATCGGCTTGGGTCGTCCGCGGGACAAAACTACGTTTGATAAGCAGCTGCTCCAGAGGAGTTCAAAACGTGGGCTTTCGCGAACAATAATGTCCATAATAGAGGTTTGTAAATGTCGCGGGTTTTACTCTCCAACACGCCAACCGCTGTGCCGTACTAGTAACGAATTGGCATGCTTTGTTCACGTGACACAAACATTACGAATTGCCTGTTCTGGTGGTGGTGGTGGTAGGTTTAACGACACATTTATATTCACGCGATTTTACACAACAAAAACCCCCCACTATACTACGCTCTCGGGGAACGTTTTCGATCGTTGCATGTTTCCAGCGTCGATGTACGGGGCTCAGCAACGCGGAATTTTGATGCCGATTATGGGACGATGACTAGAGAAACACACATGCACACTGCAAAGTACACAAAAAGCAACGCGATGCCAATTTACCGAGAGTCAAACACGAACGAGAGACCCCCTGCGTGTTCGTCCGTGAACGGAACACGTCACAAGGGAAGAGCTGACGGAACAACGGAACAATGGACCAGATAGACCAGGAACGCAATGCCCGCTAAAAACAATGGGACCGATCCTGGAAGACACTCATGAAACGACGAGCTGAGTTCGTAGCGCAGGCGCGAGATGGATCGTGTGGCATCTCGAAGCCTCTAGAGACGATGTGGGGGGGGGGGGGGGTCGGGGGCGATTCATCCAGCAGCAGATAGATACTCGGTCATGTCATGGGATGAAGGAATACCCCCCCCCCTCTCCCACCCTTGCGAAACTCCTTCACTCAGCAGATATCGCATCGTGTTAAGGACCAGCCCGCGGAGATAACGGTGAAGCATTGCTTTGTCAGTGGACGCTCTGGTGTCTCCGTGTCCTTATCTGACTGTGAACGTCGTCTCGCCGTGGAGGAGTTTGTGCGAATTCGTGTTCGCTTTCCACGTTCGTTACCCAACGTACGGTTTTTGTAAGAAAGAAAAATAAGTGCTGGTAACTCGAATAACACTGGTCAACACACTTTTTCTGGCAAAAGGTATTCGAACGGGTTTTAATGTAATTTTGGGGTGCTGATTCCAAATCTGGCATCAGTTTTCGTCTATCACATCAGGTTTTTGAGATATAAAATATTGCATTTTCAATAAAAACTGCAGAAGAAAAATATTAAATAAATGTGGATATCTACATTAAAATTATATTATAAACACACTATCCTAAAAATACATAATCATATTTTAACACTAAAGCAGTCACTGACTCGCAACAACTTGCAATCATAAGTGACAGAGTTAATTTCGGGTAAAATCAATGCAAATGGGGTATGCCGATAGCATAAAATGAGATGTGATAGAGCAAATCTGAGATCAGATTTGGAATCAGCACCCTGCAGTTAGTCCAAAACAGCTGCAAAAGTCCAGGCCAGAATTTTTTTTTTTACCAGTGTAATAAATGCAGCCGTGAGAGGGCCACGTTTTGACATCGTGGCTTATTTTTAATAGGCGCATAACTGTGCATCGATTCGTCGATTAAAAAAAACACCAGAAACGATTTTGATAGCCATGGTGCAACACACAGCGGACTGGGAATGAAGTGTGTTTGACGATAGCTTTGATAACGGACGCAATCGATTCGCCGATGTGATTCCAACGTTAACAAAATACACAAACGAGACGTAAAGGAGGGACGAACAAATGAGTCAAACGAAATCACCGATTCCTGGACGTAATCGCGATCCCAAAAGTTGTGATGATTCGTCGACTTTTTGTGGGGAGTGCGGGGAGGGGGAGTGAATCAGTGCTTACCCAATATTTTGTCTAAAAGCACGTACAGCACAAGCATAACTCTGGACCGTATGTCCACGTGAATGCGTTTCTAAATCAGCTCAAGCCTCCCGCAAACCACGTGACTTCTATTTTTCGATTTAAAGCTTTCGTGACTGCAGGGATTCATCTTCTTGGTTCTTTCGGTAAAGTGACGTAGAATGGAAATAATAAAATAATACAAATAAAACATAATAAAATAATTCTCACGACGTTTCGGCCACAACGCAAGCAGCCGTCCTGTCTTCTCGACAGACATGTTCTTCACCTGATGACGGCTGCTTGCGTTGTGGCCGAAACGTCGTGAGAATTATTTTATTATGTTTATATTTATTACTTTATTACTTCCCTTCTACGTGATGAACACGTGACTTCTATGCGGTCACCACCCCCACTCTGAACCCCTCCCCTCTGTCCCCACCCGCTGCAAAAACAGACGCTGCTCATCCGTGCAGCAGCAGCAGCAGCAGTTGCATGAGTGACGAGACTGATGGAGCAGCTTCTTCCTCCCTCATCCTCATGTCTCCTGACCCCCGTTGTTACAGCTCCTCCGTTCACTTCGCATCCCTTTATTCCGACTTCCCATTTTCTGCTCTCTTCTTTCACTCCGCTCCGCCCCCCCTGCCAACCCCCATTCATTTTTATTTCCCCCTGCATCACATCCTTGACTCTCCTTCCTGTGGTGTCTGCTACGGGCACAAGTTGCTCGTATAAGCAAAATGTAGCGTCTACTGGACATCTGTGAAAACTACTGCACATCTGTGAGAAAAGAGGTTCACGGCACATCTGATTTCCTCCCACATAAATACATATCCTCATTCTGTTTCTTGTCTAACGGCCTATTTGGCTTTCGGGACCAATATTACCAAGCAGCATTTGTTTAAGCAAAGCTAAAAGACTGGACCCGTGTTGACCTCCTGGATCTCATCAACTTGTTAAACAAATGCTGCTGGATTTACGAACGCTATTGGCAAGGGCACTGCATATCGTACATTGCTAATACAATTGACAATCTGGTTTAATACTGGGAATCCAGCAGTGCTGCTTCAGCTTCCTTGCAAGGTTATTAGAGGTCCCATTTTTGCCAACTGGCAACCATTTCTTCGTGTTACTTTTCAAATGAGCTGAGTTTTTTCTCTATTTTTTTTTATTACAGATTATACTAACAGCATCACGTCGTGAGATGAATGATCCATCCAGGATTCTCACAGAGCCAGTGTCAAAGCCTCACTCTTCGAAAACGCACGGGCTTGCTGTCCTTGAGAAAATACCATTGTCTGATATGACTCCTGTTATATATATCTAATCCCGGTGTTATTTACAAAGGTGTTGTTTTTGTTGTCTGTGCTTGTGCACCACCGTAAAGACGAAGATCCCCCCTATAGCCTTGACAGACTGTTGGGGCAAGTGCTGTGAGCGAACCAGCGCCGATACAGCCCGGAATGGCACACGAGGGGGTGGGTGGCCAGCACCACGCCCGGCCGCCTTTGTCTCCTGTAGTGGCGATGTTTTGAACACCGTACCAGGTGCTCATTTGAGGCAGAGTCAAACCAGAAAACCCATTATCAGACGCGAACAATGCGTTGCATTTCTGAGTAATTTTGTACGGATTCCTTTTGTGCAGATTATTTGGCGTGTTAGCCAAATGGCAAACAACACTACAGTGCCAAGGCAAACACATGCGTACATACACACACGTGACTATATTTAGATATTTACCATCGCCCAAACAAATCATATTTAATTTAATCAGAGCTCCACTGAGTGCAACAGATGCATTATTTCTCGACGGTGCTTAAATATCCACTCTCTGCTGAAAAATACATCTTTCCTTCGAACCCCAGTCTTTCTGCTGATGAGAGGGAGATCTCTACATTCAGATTAAACCACTGGGGAAAACAAAGACAAATATCCCCCACATAGCCTTAACAGACTGTAGGGGTAAGTGCTTTTAGCGAGCACCTATGAAGGCCGGAACGGTACACGAGAGGGTGATGGGTGGCCAGCACCACACCCGACCACTTTTCTCTCCCCAGTGGCGATGTTTACACACCGCAACAGGTATCTCATTTGAGGCTGAGTCGACCTAGGGGAGGCCCAGGACCGGTTCAAATAATCGTCACTGGTGTTGGCCGTGAGCGGGAATCGAACTCGGGTCGTCGGGTTCGTAGCGCTGACCGCTGCACTACCGCACACGCGTGCACCCGGTTGCTTGCGAAGTGAATTGTTTGGAGGAAAAGATTTGTGGCCAGAAGATTTTGCTGCTTTTTTTCTTCTCATTTTAAAGTGAAACCGATACCCCTTTTTGTACGAAAATGTTACGGCCGTGACAATTAAACGCAACGACTTGAGTCCAATTTGTTTTACATGCAGAAAAGGCGATCCTGCTAATGTTTGAAAACAATTTGTTTTAAACACGAAAAAGCGCGTTCAGATTACATCGGATTAAATGCACAATTATTTGAGTGCACCTTTATTAAAACAAAAATCCCGGAATGTCGCAATAAATGTTGTTGATCTCAAGCAGAGCTCTGTGCAATCAAATCTGGAAAATGTAATTTACACTCAGCCATTTGTTCTGAACAAATTAGCTCATATTTAAATAAACAATAGCATATTTGAATAAGGGGTGGGGGGAGTATCTATTAAAAACGATTACAACTTATTATTTTACCAGGTAAAACCCACTGAGCTGTCAAGCTCTCTTTCAGAAGCGATCTGGCTTTCACAATTGACAGCTCAACGAAGTGACTTATACTAGTAGGAACCACGTGGTTCCATCAGCCCACAGGGGATTATTGTGTCCGTCCGTCCGTCGTGCATCCAAAAATGGGAGGGGTGGGGATGGGTGGAGAGGGGAGGGTAGGGAGGGGCTGGGTGGGGAGGGTGGGGAGGGGCTGGGTGGGGAGGGGGGGCTGGGTGGGGGGTGGGAGGGGTGGGGCTGGGTGGGGAGGGGCTGGTCACCCCGTGGTGCCCTTATAAAACTCGACGTTTAACCTACTCACGCCGGCTTGTGCCCGCCCTCACAGTCGGGCATATTTGCGGAATACACCACGCCGCCGTTGACCCTGCAGGCCATTGACCGAGCAACCCAACGTTCCTACCAGCTCCCTCCGCAGGAATGTGTTCACGTGGACATGTTTAGCAGTCGCCAAACACTCGAAACTCGCGACGTCGAGTCTAAATGTTGGAGTGAAAAAACCGGAGGTCCCGGAGAAAAGTCTACGCGACCACGGGGAGGGAGGCACACAAACTCCAAATATACAGGAGTCAGGGGTCGGGTATAGGACCCACGACCTCGTGTATACTTGGCGAGGTAGTTAACATCTCGCTACCGCGGCACCAGTCGTGAAGGTGAGTAGGAGGGAGTGTTGTCGCTAGCAAACACGCCCGGCCGCCTTTGTCTCCCCAGTGCTGATAATGTTTTGACATAGCAACGGGGGTAATCGTTTAAGGGTGAGTCGACCTAGGGGAGGCCCGGGACCGGTTCCAGATATTTTTCCCACTGATGTTATCAGAATCAGAATCGCGATCTTTATTTCGACTGCGATGATTGGCGGGTCCGTGAGCGGGAATGGAAATTGAACTCAGACGTGAACTCAGAGGTTAACGCAGATGTTAAATCAGACGTTAACCCAGACGTTAACTAAGATCACTCAGACGTGAACCCACGTGGATTGTGGACGGTACGCAGGCAAACACAGGTGACGAAGACCCACTCCCGTGCAGCCTTCGCTGGCTTGTTGGGGCAAGTGGCGTTAGCGACACAAGTAAATGCGCGCGCGCACGCACACGCGCACAGGCACGCACACGCGCACACACGCACGAACGCACACGTACGCACACACGCACACACACACGCACACACATACACGCACACACGCGTACACACGCACACACACACGCTCGCACACACACGCGCACACACGCTCACACGCACACACGCACGTACACGCACATACGCACGCACACGTACGCACACACGCACACACACACGCACACACGCGTACACACGCACACACACACGCTAGCACACACACGCGCACTCACGCACACACGCACAGACGCACGCACACATACGCACACACGCACACACACGCACACACGCACACACACGCTAACACACTAACACACGCACACACTAACACACACGCTAACACACTAACACACACACTAACACACACACACACACTAACACACTAACACACGCACACACACACTAACACACTAACACACACACTAACACACACACTCATACACTAACACACACACTAACACACACACACTAACACACGCACACACAGGCAATTAACATCGCGAGTCCAAAGCATGGATACTCTAGCGCCCAGTGGAGGGCGCCATTCTCCGCTCGAGGCGTGTGAGCTTCGCTCTCGACTCGCCCCTGCGTCGGTCCTGACCGCGCGGAGAATCGATGTTGTTCGGCATTCATGTCCGACGTTTCGCTCCACGGCTATTCGGGAGATTGTATTGAGCTCTCGTTTCCTCTTCTCCCCGCACGTTGTACAACGCTGCCGGCCGCTGTTGGTGTCGATGAAATTCTCAGCAGCACGTGGCGCGAAACGTCGGACATCGTGCCGAGCAAGAATTAATACAACGACAAATATACCCCGGAAAGGCTTCACAAGTGCTGGAAATCGAGGACCTATGAAGGCAGGGACGGTATACGAGGGGGGCGGGGGGGGGCAGCGTCACGCCCGACCGCCTTTGTCTCCCCAGTGGTGGTATTGACACACAGCACGAGGTACTCACTTGAGGTTGAGTCAACCGCGAATACGCACACGAAGATAAAGACAAAGGTCCCCTCGTTATAGCCTGAACATACTGTTAGGGGCAAGTGCTGTTAGCGAGCACCTATAAAGGCCGGAACGGTACACGAGGGGGTCGGTAGCCAACACCACGCCCGACCGCCTTTGTCTCCCCAGTGGCGATGTTTACACACCGTACTCATTTGAGGCTGAGTCGACCTAGGGGAGGCCCAGGGCCGGTTCAGATAATCGTCACTGGGTGTTGGCCGTGAGCGGGAATCGAACCTGGGTCGCCGGGTTCATAGCGCAGCGCTTACCGCTACACTACCACTCCCCCACATACACACAGAGACACTCACACGCACACACAGACACTCACACTCACACGCACACACAGACACACACACACACAGACACTCACACACAGACACACAGACACTCACACACAGACACACACACAGACACTCACACACAGACACACAGACACTCACACACAGACACACACACAGACACTCACACACAGACACACACGCACACACACACAGACACACACACAGACACTCACACACACACAGACACTCACACACAGACACACACACATGTACACCTCAATTGCGTCTGTCACTGCCCTGGTGCCCTGACGATGACTGACAGACGTGACTTGTACCCGACCTCGAGCTCGCTCTCATGATGAAATCCCTTCTGTCAGCAGTCAAGATTCGCTCGCTACATGCAGGGCTGCGCTTCTAGCTCCGTAAAGTAACTTGTGATTGATTCAGCAAAAACGTGGGCTGCACCTTATTATTATCATAAGGGGTGGGGGGCGATGTGGGCTTTGTTGTGTTATAATTAAGCGAGCTGGACAGGTGTGCGGACATACTCATATAGATTGTTTGCGCTCGCCGTCTTTAATGATTATAGAAAAACACCTCCACCATCGTTAACTTACTGACAAATTAGTCCCAGGAGACATGATGAGCTGACCCACTTTTTAGTTGTTGAGCTAATTAAGCCCCTCCCCCCACGCTCCGATACAAAAATCTTTAAATACTTATCAACACATTTTCTATTCAAGGCATGCATATAATGTCAGCCATGACTAACTTAATTCTGAGTTTTTCAGGAATACATTACGTTCTGAATGCCATATTTGTAAATGATGGGAAAATATCATCATCATCACCACCATCATCATCATCACGGAATGATAGCGTAGGCTGGGGAAAAAAAGATCTTGCAACAAAAGTCATGGGAATCGTGTGAAACGCACTACAACCGTTTGTGACATCCGCAACCCCACCCTTCCATAATTTCCTAAATAAGTAAATTGCGCTACTCTCTGGTCTTGGGATCATCGTCAAAATAAATTTGAAAAGATATCACCGACAAGGTCTGAGACAGACTGTGAGAGCAGTGAGCGGTGGTGACCGTACCGTGCTGATGAGTATTCTTAGGTTTTTTCGGTAAAGTCACGTAGGTAAAACATTTCAATTAATAAAAGTAAAATAAAATAAAAATTACGACGTTTCGGAGGCAACACAAGCTTCCGTCTTCAGGTGGAACCGTCACAGCACGCTTGCTGTTTTGTTTTACTTGATACAGCTATCGTGCTGTGACGGTTGCACCTGAAGACGGAAGCTTGTGTTGCCTCCGAAACGTCGTGATTTTTATTTTATTTTTATTTTACTTTTATAAATTTTAAATTTTTTACTTACGTGATTTTACCGAAAAAACCTAAAAATATGAATCCTTGCAGTCACGAAAGCTTAAAATCGTGCTGATGAGCCCTAATGAAGATGACACCGGCCCAACATTTGCTCAAATTTATTTTGACGGTGATCTAAATGTTGATGGTAAATTTTTTTTAGCAAATGCCACAAATGTCTGCGGTGCTTCTTTTGTTGGTTACGCATTTTTGTTGTTGTTGCGTCTATAAGTTCGACACTTTCTGGATTGTAAGATGCCCGGTAGTCAAATAAAGTCGTGCAATTGTGGTCCCACACGCACGCAAACACACACACACATATACACCGGTACATAAGGTGGGGGCGGGGGGGGGGAAGTGCGTCTTATAATATAGAGAATCCGGTCATATTAAAAGATATATTAAGAGTTTAATTGGCGCTCCTTTAAGGCTATTATGATAACACGTCAGATGATTTCCAGGGACACACAATTACGCATCCGTTGTTGCTATTAGCTTTCGAAATTAGGGCGGCGTACCTTCGAAAGATAAATTATTGTGAAATGTTTGCAACGAGCATGTTTATGTTTTTGCGTTCTCCCAAAAGACGCATCTATAATGGCGTTAAGTATTTCTGCACAGAATTGCGAAATAAAAACACGAAATAAAGTAAAAAAAGAACCCAACATATATACACGTACAATTCGAAATTAAGTCTTAAATCTACCGCAGCGGGCTCCATTTAACTGGCGAATGGCCCTAACTACATGGCCATCATTTCCAGAAGTCACACCGCGTGGACGCGGGGAAAGAGGGACGCATGTGTTACACCACGAGGTCTCTATGCACGCCTACCCCCGCCCAAACAAGAAGGGGGTTAAATCCGTGAATGAAAGCCAAAAAAAAACCCAGGCCCCCTTCGCACTCATTCCAGGCCCACGATTTGTTGCCAGCGATGCGGGACTTTGGGTGAATGGCTTAATTATAGTAATGAGTATCCCCGTTTTCGTGCGTGTGGGGGTGGAGCGGGGGATTGGGGGGGGGGGGTCCTGGGGGGTGGGGGGGTGTGTAAGGAGGCAGGGATAGGAGAAGGGTAACTCAGCGGAGCGCCGTCTCCCCGGCCTGATGATGATGAATGCGAGGGAGCGCTCCGCATCCGCGTGTGTAATGTCGTTATTTCATGGCAATGGGCTCAGAAGTGATCGACTTGGCCGCGCGCGAATTTCGGTGGAAAGGGGGTGGCTGGGTCAGTGGCGCAGCAGGCAGGAGAGACGGACGGACGGATGGATGGGGAGATGGACAGACGGACGGAGAGACGAACGAATGGAAGGACAGACAAATTGGCGGACGGGCGTAAGAACGTACGTAAGAACGGACAGAAGGGACAGACACACAAGGCAGTTAACGGAGAGATTGGACGGAGGGATGCACAGACGGACGGACAGTCGGACGCGAGCAAGCGGGTACCGTGAGTGCACTCGAGTGCACGCAGGCGTTATCAGCTCTCACCGATACCATCATCATCATTATGCCCTATAGACACCTCTCGCAGCCTTAGACCGTTGGGCCAAGTGCTGTTAGCGAGCCCTATTATTAAGGCCGGCACACGGCTCTTCAGAGCTCCCTCCACAGAAGAGGGGTATTTGGCCTACTCTTCCACGCTGGCCGGAAGTCTTGTAAGAGACTAAGAATATAATTGGGGGTGTGGGGCGGGGGCTGTGGGGGACAGCAGTTGAGAGTAAGCGCTAGTTGTTGTTGTTGTGTGGTTGTTGTTTCCTGGTGGTGGCGGAGGGTGGTTGGTTGGTTGGTGGGGAGTGGTGGTGGATGGGGGGGGGAGATGTCTGGCTCGTAAAACACTGGCGGGGAATATTCGGCAGTGGAGGAAGGGAAGCGGGGGACTTGGGGCGATTTTCACGGCAGATTATTTCGTGAGTTACGGCATTAATATTTTAACAGCCCCCTAATATGCATGTCATTGCTCAGCCCCGCACGGATAGAAGCGAAGCCGCATTTCACGATCATTCCTGGCTGTCCAAATCTGCCCACCACCCCCACCACCCCCACCACCCCCACTGCCTTTCTCTCTTCCCCCACCTACCCCCCCCCCCCACCACCACGTGCCCCCCACCACCCCCACTCTCCCCCTACCTACCCTTCCCCCCACCTACCCCCCCCACCACCACAACGTGCCCCCCACCACCCCCCTCTTCCCCCACCTACCCTTCTCCCCCACCTGCCCCCACCACCACCACAACGTGCCCCCCACCACCCACCCCCACTCTCTCTTTTTTATCATATTTTTTTCTTTTGTTTATTTTTGTTTTCTCTTTTAATCTTTCCCTTTTTATTTATTTATTTTTCTCTCGTTTCTCTCTCCCCCCACCTACCCCCCCCCCCCACCACAACAACGTGCACCCCACCACCCCCCGTTCGTGCCGGGGGGGGGGTGGTGGGGGGAAACCTCTCGGCGAACGGACCGGGCGCGAGGCGAGTGCGGGGGGGATGGAGTGTGGGAGAGCGAGCGCTGCGTTGAATTGAGCCGCTCGCCTCTCTCTTTCTCTCGATCTGCCACTCCCCTCTCTCTCCCTCCCTCTCTTCTGCCCACCAATTCCCTCCCAAGCATCTCACCTCCCACCCACCCACCCCGCTACCTCCCCTCCACTCCCTCTCTACCCCCCACCCACCCATACAACCCACGCCTCGACACGCAAACCTAGCCAGCTACCCAGCCCCCCATCCAGCACAAGCACTCCTCTGGTCGCGGATTTGTGTCGAGTAATAACTGCGAGAGCCGCCACTGTTTGGTCGTGGTGGTGGTGGCTGCAGCGGAGACGGCGTTTGCTGGCTGGGCTTTCGCGTGGGCTGCTCTGCTACTGCTGCTGCTACTGCTGCTTTTGTTATTGCTGCTGCCCCTACGCAAGGCAATGCGCTCGATATCCCCGCGAGCGAGACGCAGTATCAGAGGCAGCGGACATCACAGCGCTTCGCAGTCCACCTGCTAACACCACCATCATCATCATCATCGCCGCAGCCGCCGCCGCAGCCGCCGTCACCCGGTTCCTCCGGCCCGAGATCAACTCGGCGCAACAGCGGGGCGAGGCGTCGCCACTTCTTGGCGATTTTTGTCACGATCAACTTTTTTTCCGCGTCGACTTGAAATTCAATTCCGTGCTCGCAGCTGAAAGCGCGAGGCACCCGTCCACCCTGCACGCTGCGCCCGGCGCGTGCAACGCAAGTTTGCGTCTCATCCTCCAGCAGCGGAGCCCCTAAATCAACGGGCGACCGACCAACATCCATCGTGGGTGACCCGCTCGCGGACGGCGCGTTCACCACGGCAAGCAAACAAGATCCGAGGGATACTCCGAGATCGAATTGACAGATCGTCGCTCGCTCGCCGCCGCCGTCATCCCAGTCGCTCCGAGTTGCGTTGTCCCCCTTCTTCCCGCGGGAGGAGAGATGGTGGGCAGGCGCGGGGGGTGTTGGTGATGCCCCCTTGCAGATCATGGTGACAGGGTCCCACAGCTCACACAGCCTCGAGAATAATAATAATCCCGTTACGTCGACATGCCTCCCATGTCTCCGTGGACCATGCTGCCACGGCAGCTGCCCTCCACTTCCTCGACGCCGCCGCCGCCTCTGCTGCGGCTGCTGCTGCTGCCCCTTGCCGTAATGTGTCTGGCTCTGGGGGCAGCCGAGTGCGAGCTGTACGGGGCAGTGTCGATCCACAAAATCATCGTCGGGGGCAAGCACCGCGGGCCGCTCACCGCGGCTCATTCGCCCTCCTCCCTGCGCTCTCGTGGTGAGTGCGGCTCCTGAGTGAGTGAGCGGTGCGAGTGAGACGTTCTTCCTCTTGTCCGTACGGCTTCATGTAGATAGATGGCAGGGCAACGGTTGCAATTTCACATGCAGGTGGTCAAGCCCAGATCACGGCGTCAGGATCGGCAAAGTGCGTCGCTGCGTAAACGTGAGTGAGCTGAGTGGAGCGAGCGAGCGAGCTGATATTGGCGCTAAGAAGCTGGCGAAACGAGTTCGATTCCCCGCTCACGGCCAACACCGGTGACGATTATTTGAACAGGTCATGGGCCTCCCCTAGGTCGGCTCGGCCTCAAATGAGTACCTGGGTGCGGTGTGTAGTAAACATCGCCACGGGGGAGACAAAGGCGGCCGGGCGTGGTGCTGGCCACCCACCCCCTCGTGCGCCGTGCCGGCCTTCATAGGTGCTACTCGCTGACAGCACTTGTCCCAACAGTCTGTTAAGGCTATACGGGAGATCTTTGTCGTCTGTGTGTGTGTGCGCGCGCACTCGAGTGCTGGCACGACGCGCCTGATCCAGGCGATGCGCAGACACACACACACACGGATACAATGCAATTGCCTACCCTCCCGTTTCGCATTTAACATGCCGATTGGGCGAATGCTGTTAGCGGGCATCTATTTAAGGCCCCCACGGAACCGCGAAGGGTTTGGGTGGCCAACACCACGCCCGGCCGCCTTTGTCTCCCCGAGTGACAATTGTCATTACACATCGCACCAGGTACTCAATTGAGGCTGAGTCGACCTAGGACCGAGTTCGGATAAACGTCACTTGCTATTGGCCGTGGGCTGGCGGAATGGAACTCGGTTCGCCGCACGGACACACACACACACACATCAAAAACATACCCACAACCACCAACAACAACCACAACATCACGTGCCGCGCACGATGATCACCTCCAGCGCGACAGATTGAGCACGCGCCGAAGAATTGTTCAGCATGGGGGGCTCCTCGATCCGTTGAGATTCGCCCCCCCCCAAATGGTGTTGGCTACGGCACGCGCCACGACCGCCTGCCTCTGTTCTCTCACCGACCCCGCCGCTGATGAAACGCGCACGCCACCTCTCCACCATCAGGGTCTTCGCTTTATTTTGGGAATCCGTGGCACCTGGCGGGGGGAGCCTCGGGAAAGAAGAAAGAGAAACCCCGTGTCTGATACCGTCTGCCAAACTGATTCGTACAGCCGCGGTCTGGACTCGAACCTAAAGTGGGCCGTTCTCGTAGCATGCGCACAGATTATTACGCAAAGGATGACAGGCTACTGACAGTACAGACCACTGACAGTACAGCTCACAGTACAGCCCGCTCAGAGTACAAAATACAGACAGTACATCCCATTGACAGTACATCCTACAGACAGTACATCCCATTGACAGTACAGCCCACTGACAGCACATCCACTACACACGCAGTGCCTCTAGGACCGCACCGCCCCGCGCGCACCTCGTCGCTGTATCTCGGAAGCTAATCGGGAATTGTGGAGCCCGGTTACGACTTGGATGGCAGGCGATGCGGGAATTATCGCGCAACGTCAGATCTGGGATGCGAGGCAGCCAAGGGCAGCACGTGACAACGCGGCAATTGGAATTCTTCATCGGATCTGCGCGGATCTTTTGAGTGTCGGTTCACTCTGCCGCACGGGCTGGTGTTGGGTGCTTCCCTCCTCGTGTCTTGGATATTCCCTGCTCGGTAGATGATGAGTCGGTCATCCACGTGTGGGGCAGGACCCTCCTGGCAAACGCGTCTCGAGAACTCGGCCAGGAGTGTCGTGCGTAAGACGATTATCTTGCACGCCGCCATGCGATGTTGTGGCACGATCAATGCACGTGGTTGGTGAATGCACTACGAGGACAATCTCGGTTTAGGATTACCCTGAATACGGGAACGGTGGGCGAAAGATCTCAGAGCGAGTAGCTATTTCTAAGGGCACGAGGTTGTGGTTGATCCAGAGCCGCGCGTGACCCGCCTTTGTCTTCGCTAATGATCACGGTGACGAGTGTGGATATCGTACGCACCAATAGCAGGTATTCATTTAAGGCTGAATCGACCTAGGGGGGAGTCCCAGGTCCGGTTCAGATCATCGTCAGTGGTGTTGGCCGTGAATGGGAATCGAACACGGGTCCGTTGGATTTGTAGCACAGCGGGTTATGCTGTAAACAAAGATACAGACAAACATCCCCCGTATAGCTTTAACAGACCGTTGGGGCAAGTGCCGTTAGCGAGCACCTGTGAAGACTGGTACGGCATACGAGGGAGTGGGTGGCCAGCACCACGCCGGCCGCCTTTGCCTCCCCCAGTGGGGATGATTACACATCGCACCGGCTACTCATTTGAGGCTGAGTCTACTTAAGGAGGGGGGGGGGGAGATCCAGTTCCAGTTCAGATAATCGTCACCGGTGTTGGCCGCGAGCGACAACTCTGGAATCGCCAAGATTTGTCGCGCGGCGGCGCCAACCGTTGCACCACCGCTCCCCACACGCGCGCGCGCACCCGCGGGTACGCCTGTTCACACACGGTCACTTCGGCGTGCACACACGTACGCGCGCGCGCGCGGAGGCAAATGCACAGTTGCCACCACCACCACCACCACCGTAATTATGATTATAGCAACAGCTGAGATGCACGGTGCAAGGGAGCACGTGTAAACTCGGACCTCGTGTAAAGTTAGACATCGATTTCCGTGGCCGGTGTGATTAATGCCGAGCTGAATCGCATCAATGGGGGCGGGAAAGACGGATGATTGAGCAAAGACAAAGATGCCCCCCCCTCCCCCCGTGTAAACCAGACTGTTGGGGCAAGTGCTGTGGGTAGCGAGTAGCAAAACCGATGTGGGCACACGAGAGGGGGGTGGGTGGTTACCTCCACGGCCAGCCTCCCTTGATTACACACGGGACTCGGGACTGATTTGAGGCTGAGTCGACCTAGCGCGTGCACGTACAGAACGCACGCGCATGCAAAGATACATATGACCCGTGTAGGCTCGGGGCCAGTGCTGTTAGCGAGCACCTATTGTTAAATGCCAGCAGCTGCTCGAGAGGTGTGGGCCCAATGGCATTTGTTTCAGCCATCGCTGATTGTATTTTCTCTCTCTCTTATCACCGCGCAAGGTGATGGTTTCAGGCTGAATCGACCTAGGGGAGGGGGAAGGGTTCCATTACCGTGGCCGGTTCGAATACGAATGTGCTCCACTAACGTTGGCCGCGCAAACGGGGAATGGAACCCGGGCGTGTTTAGTGCATTGCGTTAAACCATTCTCGTCATCGCTTCACAATCGCACGCGCACACACACACAAAGACAAAGACCCCCCGTATAGCAAGTGCTGTTAGCGAGCACCTATGAAGGCCGGAACGGTACACGAGGGGGTGGGTGGCCAGCACCATGCCCGACCGCCTTTGACTCCCCATTGGCGATGCTTACACATCGCACCAGGTACTCATTTCAGGCTGAGTCGACCTAAGGGAGGCCCAGGACCGGTTCAGATAATCGTCACTGGTGTTGGCCGTGAGCGGGAATCGAACCCGGGTCGCCAGGTTCATAGCGCAGCGCGCTAACCGCTACACCACACGCATGCACGCGCACACACACACGCACGCACACACACGCACAACCACGCACGCACACACACGCACGCACACATGCGCACACATGCACGCACACACACGCATACACACACGCACACACGCACACGCGCGCTTGCGAATTCTCTCCTCGAGACATCCAATCTAGCAGTTTGGGGATTCCCCCTCCGTCCTTCACAGCTCACCGTCTTCATCGCGAGCACTGCATCGCTCGTTCGTTACAGAGCAAGGGAGCAAGTACTGTTAGCGAGCACCTATTATTATTAAGGTCGGACACGCCTTTGTCTCCCCACTCCCCGATTTGCTTTTGTTTTACCTACCGTGCAAGGTGCGAATTTTAAGGCTAAGTGGACCTAGGGGAGAGGTCCGATTGAAGAGCGCCTCTGACACCACTCGCCCACTGATCGTCATAGCCGTGGTCGAGAATCGCACTTGAGGCGGGGGGGAGGGGGTTGGCCGTGTCCATTGTCGCTCAGCCACCGCTCACAAAAACAAAACCAAAACGCCGTGTCCCCCACGTAGAACCATCAACGGACTGGACAAACGCGATTAGCGAGCACCTATTAAAGCCGCATTCGTACACGAGGGGGCAGTGTGGTCAAAGCAATGAACGCGGCGACGTCCGTCTTTGTCTCCCCATTTTTGCCGATGCTGCACGCATTTCATCACGCGTTTATTTAAGGCTGAGTCGACCTAGACGGAGACCCCGCGCCGGTTTAAATTAGTTTTTTTTTGTTCGCTCCGTGCACCGAGGGTAGGATTCGAACCGTGGACGGCAAAGGGTCGGAGCGATGCAAAATGCCGCCTGCTCGCTGGGGTTGGAGGTGCACCGTTCTCCCCCCAGTTCCGTGCAAATTGCATCGGCACGCACGCTTGCAGTGCAGAGCCCATCGCTGCCTCAGCGCTGCTTACGGGGATACCTCTTGCCGCTTGCGTCTTGGCTTAGCGGTGCGATTTGCAAAGGCAACGGACAAAAGGTAAAAAAAAAAGTTGCAAAAGCGCAGCCCTGCAATAGCTCGCTCACGCCACTGCTGGGCGGAAGAGCCTCCACCAGAGGGAGCTCATGCGGTCAGATTGCTTGCGGCCCACGCCGTGGCAAGCGTACCGATCATCTCGCTTCAAGTGCGCGCGTTTAAGTCGTCGCACGCTGCACGCGCCCGATGATTGTTACACCCCCCCCCCCCAACGTGCCGTAGAGACGGCGGGTGATTTGACTCCGGCGAATAAATCCCGGGCTCGATTCGAGATGCATGATGCAACGCACGCAACGCAACGCACGCAACGCACGCAACGCACGTTGTACATCATTGTGAAATCGGCGGCCTTCTACGCCATTTGGGACAAAGACAAAAATTCCGAGGCTGTCGGGGCAAGTGTTGTCAGCGAACACCGAATGGAGGTCAGCACGGCAAACGAGTGTGGTGCGTGGCTCAGCACTACACCCGGCCACCTTTGTTGTGTGCACCTAAGGGAGCGGATCAAGAGTATCGTCGGATACTGTTTACAACATTTTATTTAAAAATTTCCAAGTAAGACCGACTGAGCTGCTGTACAGCTGTTTTTTTCAAAAGCGACCTGGCTATCGTAGACGATCGCTCAACGAAGTGGCTTATCACGTGGATAATTATCTATGGCAGCCCAAATACTCAAATCGCACGTTTCTAAATGTGGAGGGAAACACCGGAGGAGCCGGAGAAAAATCTACGCGGACCACGGTGAGAGAGAGAGCCACGCAAACTACAAATATACAGCAGGCGTCAGGGTCGGGGGGTCTTACCCACGACCTCCTGTATACCAGGCGAGGGAGTTAACAACTCCTAGCCACAGTGATGATGATGAGAGATACGCAGACTACAAATATAGAGCAGGGGGATCTAACCCACGACCTCCTGTATACCAGGCGAGGGAGTTAACATCTGTACGTACGACTGCGCCACGAGCTGTTTCGCCGTGGTCGGGAATCGAATTTAATTCGCCGTGTGCGCTGCGGCATCAGTGGAGTGCCGTCGCCTCTCTCCCTTCCTCTCTCTCTCTCTCTGTTCCGTGGCTCAGCGATTTTGTTACTCCAGACGAGATAGGCACAATAGTGACAGTGGATTTAAGCGAGGGTCCGGTGGTTATTACATTGGGTTGTCAATAACTGGCCCGTGACACTTGGCACGCACGAACGAGTTCGGGGAAGGTAATCCAATATTAAAATGTAAGGCCCGTAAGCCCGTGGCTAATTTTATTTTTTATTTTAGTTGGCATTTTGCTTGTTTGCGTGGCAAAGGAAATTGGTCTATGAATAATAATAATGCAAATAAAACTAAAAGCAGCCACTTTGCATATTCCTATTTACTTTTGCACTTCAAACGTGGTTAATTCGGCTTCAAGAATGATACTAAAATTGGTCCGTGTTTGTATTTTTTTCGGTGTGAATAATGCAATCGGATGCACGCATACATCGTCATTATCATCGTCTCCGTCAGCCGTGGTCAATCCACTGCTGGATGAGGGCCTCTCCGTAACCGCTGACAGCTGCCTCTCACGATTCTGCGATATGTGACAATCCTCCCGGCACTTGCGTGTGAACCGATTCCATCGCTCCATCTCCGCGGCTGTTCTCCTCCTCGGATGCGTTTCCGCTCCTCGCCTGCCACCGCTCCCATGAATGCAATTAGCATTAGGATTGAATGAGTGTAATTAAATATTTACCAAGATGTGCCTTTAATATCCCATGAATGCTGAGAAATGGCAATTACGATGACCTAATCACCTTGAATGCGTCTTTCTCGTCGGAGCTCGGAAGCTGCGGTGGCTAGGAGATGTTAACTCCATCGCCTGATATACAGGAGGTCGTGGGTTCGATCCCGACCCTGACGCCTGCTGCTGTATATTTGGAGTTTGCGTGTCTCTCTCTCTCTCTCATCATCATCACGGTGGCTAGGAGATGTTAACTCCATCTTCTGATATACAGGTCATGGGTTCGATCCCGACCCTGACGCCTGCTGGATATTTGGAGTTTGCATGTCTCTCTCTCTCATCATCATCACGGTGGCTAGGAGATGTTAACTCCATTGCCCGATATACAGGAGGTCGTGGGTTCGAACCCGACCCTGACGCCTGCTGTAATTTGGAGTTTGCGTGTCTCTCTCTCTCATCATCATCACGGTGGCTAGGAGATGTTAACTCCATCGCCCGATATACAGGAGGTCGTGGGTTCGATCCAGACCCTGACGCCTGCTGTAATTTGGAGTTTGCGTGTCTCTCTCTCTCTCATCATCATCACGGTGGCTAGGAGATGTTAACTCCATCGCTTGATATACAGGAGGTCGTGGGTTCGATCCAGACCCTGACGCCTGCTGCTGTATATTTGGAGTTTGCGTGTCTCTCTCTCTCATCATTATCACGGTGGCTAGGAGATGTTAACTTCTTCGCCCGATATGCAGGAGGAGGTGTGTTCGATCCAGACCCTGACGCCTGCTGTATATTTGGAGTTTGCGTGTCGCTCTTTCTGTGGGCGTGTGCATTTTTCTCCGGGTTCTCCGGTTTTTCCCACCACATTTAGAATCAACTTGCATTTAAATCGTGGCTGCTGCTGCTAATTATGATAGTGCAGATACTACATTGCTGTATCTCTTCTACTTTGTCAATCCACTGCTAGATATAGACCCCTCTTGATGCTGTGTAAGTCCTGCACATTATTTGACCACACTTGGCAACGCTTGTCAGTGCATAATGTTGGCCACGATCAGGACTCAAACTGGGCTCTCCAGGTAAGTAGCGTGGCGCGGTGCGCTCACCACAGTGTGTGTGTGTATCAACGCGTACCATAATGTTAAACCGCGTTCAAATATTTCGATTTAAAGCTTTCGTGACTGCAGGGATTCATCTTCTTGGTTCTTTCGGTAAAGTCACGTAGAAGGGAAATAATAAAATAATAAAAATAAAACATAATAAAAAAATTCAGTGAGAATTATTTTATTATAATTCAGTGAGAATTATTTTATTATGTTTAATTTTTTATTATTTTATTATTTCCCTTCTACGTGAATTTACCGAAAGAACCAAGAAGACGCGTTCAAATAGTTGACACTGTGGGCATATGCGGGTTTCGGCTGGAAGGAGACATGCTGCGCCCAACACACGCACGATGCAGCAAACGGTCACCGGTCACTCTTCAAAATCAAAATTACTGCGCAAACGCCGCCCGACTTGAGCCTGTGTCTACAACGTGGCTGTGAAGGTCACCGTGCGAAGGATGTTGTTTTTGGTTCGCCACACAAATAGTGCAGCCGCAACGAGGGGGGTGCTGGGTAAAGCTGACGCCGGTCGGTCCGGATCAGCCGTCGAGGCAAAGCTGCTTTCAGTCCAAAGGTTGCGTTTCCAAATCCTGGTTGGTGGGTTTGCTGACTCATCCCATCATTCCTTCGGGGTTGATGAAATTAGCACCACTTTTTTTTGGGAGTGTGGGACGGCTAGTAAACAGTAGTTATCCTGTAAACAAACTCAGCCCTGCCAGAGGAAGGTGTAATTTCCACCACCGACTCCGGGCTGTCAATAGGGGATGAGCACGGATGCTCCAGTGCTGGTCATACGAAAAGGAAAATGGCTTTGAGAATTTGACAAAAGCAGATTCGGTCGGCTTTGAAGGCGCCCGTAAGCGGGATGTTAACTCCCTACAGGATGTCGTGGGTTCGATCGCGACCACGACGCCTGTTGTAAATTTGGAGTTTGCACGTTTCTCTCTCTCATCATAATCACGGTGGCTAGGAGATGTTAACTACCTCGCGTGGTATACAGGAGGTCGTACGTTCGATCGCGACCACGATGCCTGCTGTACATTTGGAGTTTGCACATTTTCTCTCTCTCCCCGTGGTCGCGTGAATTTTTTTTCCGGGTCCGCCTGATTTTCCCTCCACATTTAGAAACACACGATGTGAGTATTTGACTGCTAGAAAATTCTACGTGATTGTTCACTTCGTTGAGCTATCATTTGTTCCCAGCCGGGTCGCTTCGGAAAAAAATGTCTATACAGCTAAGTTGGACATTACCTTTTGTAAAAATACAAAATAGAACCCTAAGGCGTTCATACTTTAGGGTGCACATTCTCGCGTAACACTCGCTGGGAAAACACCGAAACTCCAAGCTCGTGACGCAGTGGAACGCACGCAAACGGGGCCTCCCCTTGCCGTAGCAGCCGCTTAACGGAGCACTCGGCGCACTAAAATGTCATCATCCCCTTCAAATTACGCCATTAATTATTCAGTAATTATGTCACGATGAATAATTGGACGCTGGACTGCCGCGGGAGGAGGGAGGCCCGGGGTTTGGGGGCTGTGATCGGCGGCAATGTGTTCGGCGTGTCTGGACGACGGTCGCCAGCGGATGGATGTCCACGAGACATGGAGGAGCCACGTGCTCAGACGAAGGCCTCGGGGAGCGATTTTCCCGGTGACAGCGAATTTACAAAAAAGTTAACCCGTAAAAACAAAGTTTTTCACTATAAATCCTTGATATGCGTGGCTTCGGGGCGGCTAGAGTCCTCTCGTCATCTGGCTTGAGATGGCTGCCACCTATGGGTCAGATGATTGTCTGCCACCATTAAGCAATTGGTAATTAAATATTTAATTATTTTCCTCTAAACAGTGTAAAATTTGGGTAAAGTTTTTTCACGAAAATTAATTGTCACGCACAACGAGTCTGTGTGCAAAATGTCAGCTCGATTGGATGACGGAAAGTGGGTTTAAAAACGACCGAAAGATGTGCACGGTCGTAAGCAAGCAAGCAAACACGCAAGCACGCAAGCAAGCAAGCAAGTGAACTTAATATAAAGGATTTAAAAACACGTTTTACTCTTTAAGGCCTAGCAAGGGGAATCGGTTGACGACGACGACAACATAATAGATCGGTGCCAGAAAGATGTCCACTACTTGAATATATATTGGCACAAGACAGAGGGGAGTGGAAACAAATGACTAAGAAGTGCAGTGGACACCGACGGATGCTATCTGCCCATGGATCGTCGTGATGATGACGATGATTTTAGTGGGTAAGGCCCAGAGGTGTGGACTCGAGTCATGTGACTTGGACTCGAGTCAGACTCGAGTCATGAATTTGATGACTTCAGACTCGACTTGGACTTGCATAACAATGACTTTGTCCCACCTCTGAGGTGTGGACTCGAGTCATGTGACTTGGACTCGAGTCAGACTCGAGTCATGAATTTGATGACTTCAGACTCGACTTGGACTTGCATAACAATGACTTTGTCCCACCTCTGGTAAGGCCCACTGAGCTACTTCGCTATTTTTCAGAATCGACCTGCCCGCAAATGATAGCCCAATGAGAAGTGGCTTATCACGTAGAAATGTATAGCAGCCAAATACTCTTAAGCACATATCGATTCGAAATGTGGAGGGGAAATCCGGAGGACCCGGAGAAGAAAAAAAACACGCTACCACGGGGAGAGAGAGAGCGAGAGAGAGACGCATACTCGATATATACAGCAGGCGGTCAGTCAGGGTCCGGATCGAACCCACGACCTCCTGCATACCAGGCGAGGGAGTTAACATCTCTTATTATTCGTTTTTTTCGGTAAAGTCACGTCGGTAACAATTTTAAATTAAAATTAATAATAGTAAAATAAAAATAAAAATCACGACGTTTCGGAGGCAACACAAGCTTCCGTCTTCAGGTGGAACCATCACAGCACGATAGCTGTATCAAGTAAGATAAATTCCAATGATACAGCTATTGTGCTGTGACGGTTCCACCTGAAGACGGAAGCTTGTGTTGCCTCCGAAACGTCGTGATTTTTTATTTTTATTTTACTTTTATTAATTTTAATTTAACATTTTTACCGACGTGACGTTTACCGAAAAAACATAAGAATATGAATCCTTGCAGTCACGAAAGCTTCAAATCTCGAGTTAACATCTCGCCACCGCGCTGCACACGTGCTGGGTGGATGCGTTCCTGAAATGTGCGACGAACATCGAAACGACGGAAATCGAAGCACATTTCCCCTCCCCCAGCCCGCCCGCCCTCCCCCAAGTCACCAAAATATCGTCCCGTAAATAATACATTGTACTCTACGCTAGAGTTCACATTTCTTGATGCGCGGCGCAAAGTGGTTCGTGTGCAGGGCAGGCGGAGGCGGTGGCTGAGAGAGGCTACGGATAACGAGAAGAGCCCGGATGTTGCTGTCAGCGACATTCGGGCATTGAATTGAAGCGACGACGCATTTGTGAAGCGCCGTAAAAAAGGATTGGGAGGAACCTTCAATGGGGGGTTGGTATTCCTCGAATTGACATTTGCTGGCGCGTGGAGGCTTCGAGAAGAGGGCTTCCCACCGTCACTGGCTCTGAAGGCAAGATGAGCCACGGCAAGCAAAGAGGACATCGGTCGCTACCCTGGCCCATCCTCCACCCCAAATAACCCATACCCCACCCCCCCCCAGCGACAACCCCCACCCCCACTCGTGCCACCCCCCTACCCCTCCTACACACACGTCAACCTGATATTTAGGCTGTCATTACCAAAACCTGTGCAACAACTGTCAAGTGAGATTTTTTTGTAACGAAATATTATTTTAAATTTAGACGTATCGGAAGATGGTTTGTATAATTCTAGATTTGAAGCTTTCGTGACTGCAAGGATTCATATTCTTAGGGTTTTTTCGGTAAAGTCACGTAGGTAAAAAATGTCAATTAATCAAAGTAAAATAAAACAAAATAAAAAATCACGACGTTTCGGAAGCAATACAAGCCTCCGTCTTCAGGTGACGGTTCCACCTGAAGACGGAAACGTCGTGATTTTTTATTTTGTTTTATTTTACTTTTATTAATTTACATTTTTTACCTACGTGACTTTACCGAAAAAACCTAAGAATATGGTTTGTATATTTATTAAGCCCCCTGAGATTACCCCAGTTGCAGTTTTTTTTAATGCCCAGCGGTATTGGATCGAGGTCAAAGGTTGTACGTTTCTCACGATCGATGCCGGATGTTCCGCTTGATCCTTCCGTTCGTGAAGCACCTTTGCTCAACTCTGGACTTTCAAAGGTACTCAACTACTGTGGACAGACTGACTTGATGAAGGCACTGGAAAACTCATTCATAGATGGACAAATATGTTTTAATTTCGATTTAAAGCTTTCGTGACTGCAGGGATTCATCTTGTTGTTTCTTTCGGTAAAGTCACGTAGAAGGAAAATAATAAAATAATAAAAATAAAACATAATCAAATAATTCCCACGACGTTTCGGCCACAACGCAAGCAGCCGTCTTCAGGTGGAGAACAGGTCTGTCAAGGTCTGTCAAGTAGACAGGTCTGTCAAGTAGACAGAGTCTGTCTACTTGACAGACCTGTTCTCCACCTGAAGACGGCTGCTTGCGTTGTGGCCGAAACGTCGTGAGAATTATTTTATTATGTTTTATTTTTATTATTTTATTATTTTCCTTCTACGTGACTTTACCGAAACAACCAAGAAGAGAAATATGTTTTTTTTAATGAATATTTTAAAATACGTGTATACACGGGTGGTTATACGGTACGTGGAAACATAAAATGACCCACTCACTGCACAGCGTCTGATAATTTGAACAAAAATGTGACGCGTTAGCACGTCAATTATGGGGAAAATACATGCGGTTAAATTAATGAGCTTTAAAGGATTTCATCAATCAACTGTAATTGATTTTTTCCGGCTTTTTTTTTTCAGGAGGAGGATATGAAACGGAATGCGGACAAAAAAAAATGTGTAGACAATGTCTGGCAGAGGTTGGTAAAAGTAAAAAGTTAAAGTGATGTTTTAAAAATAATTATAGATACAAAATGTGTGTAAAAAAATCAATCCCCTCGTAATAAATTACACTGCGAGCTGAAATCTCAAGCGCAGCGAATTTATGTTCTCTCCTTGGTCATCAATTCATTTGTATTATTTTATGAAAAGTTTGGCTGACTGGCTGGCGACGTAGCGAGCCATTCAAAGAAAGTGCAGGGTGTCAGTGACTGCGCACACACAAACCCAATCACATTAAATTAGCGTTCTGCCCTTAATTTGCCGACGTTTCCCAGCTACAAGAGTTCAAATGTCGAGTTGGCTGCCACGCCACGGACAACCACTCAGACGTGCAGAGCGGGTAAGAACGTTCCTCCATCCGCTGCGCACACCAAATGTCATCACCTCTTTGCCGTGCGGCTGCTGGAGATGCAGAGCAACAAGAATGAGGTGGTTGAGTTCGATGATTGCTGGTCAGGCGTCAGCGGAGTGGTGAATCATCGCTGCGGTGGCGGTGGATGCCTCCTCTTCCCGCTCCTCCTCCTCCCCCTCGGGCAATGAATCGTTGTTACAATCTTGATTTGAAGCTTTCGTGACTGCAGGAATCCATACTCTGTTTCTGTCGGTAAAGTCACGTGGGTAGAAAACATAATAATTGAACACGACGTTTCGGTCGCAACACAAGCGTCCGTCATCAGGTGAGATGCTGCTAATCCTGCATAATGCATAGGCATAATATGACTTTGAAAATCCCCCGCCCACCTCCTACGCATTTCACAAATGAGCACTATTCGCATTCCTGCATTTCCCATAAATATGCTAAATTCCTCTTAATATGCAGATTCTTTTGTCAAGGCGCATATCCCCCCCCCTTCCAACTGAGCTTAAATAGACGCTCCAAGCGTGGTGGTGTTTCATTTAGACGCTGTCGCCTCGACAGACCTGGTCTTCACCTGAGGACGGCTGCTTGTGTTGTGGCCGAAACGTGAGAATTATTTAATTATGTTTTATTTTTATTATTTTATTACTTCCCTTCGACGTGACTTTACCGAAAGAACCAATAAGAATAATCAGCTGTTGTGGCTTTATATAGGCACGGGTGTTGACCACAGTCGCCACACACACACACTGCCAGGGAGTTGTTTTTTAATGTCACATTTGTGCATCATCATCATCATCATCAGAGTATCGGTATCGTCATCATCATCAGCTGCTGCTGCTGCTGCCACGGTGTGTGCACTGTGGATGACGCGGTGCAGGGGTTGTGGTCCAGAGTGCTTCGTGGTGGAGAGATTTGAAGCCAGTAGGAGGGGGGATCTTCTGCATCGTCGGCTCTTTCACGAGGAACGGGGGGAGGCGTTTGCTTTTTGAAAAGGTCGCTCACGAAGAGATGTCAGAAGCGAGCTCTGCGATCCGCCGCTCCTTTTGCGAGATAATTCCGAACGGGGATATACCCAGAAGGATGTGCGGCCCGATGCCAATGGCGCAGTGCAGCTTTGGGGGAGGAAAATTACAAATAAGATTTTTAAAAAATATATAAATAAATGTTGCCGCATTATAGAAATAATCCTCAGGTGGTGATCAAAGAAGGAAAGTAGGCCACACGCAGGGCTGCTGTTAAAAGTTTTATTTTTTTACAAAGCTTATCGACTTTTATTGCAATTTCAGCACCCAGCGATGCCAACTGGGAGCCCTTGTGAGTGAATAAAAACGAGACGAGTTTATGGGAAAGTTTTTACATTTATTTCCAATAAACAAGTGATTGAAAGCATCTCTGCAACGTTGACCTTTTGGACTCAATGAATACGCGCAAACATTTCAGCCCTTTGTCAATCTACTGCTGTATGTAGGCCTTCCCCATGCCTTGTGAACCATTCGTGGGGGGTTGTTTGACCGTAAGTGACGATGCCGGAGTGGAGCCGTTCAAAAACCCCACGTCACCGATGTCAGCCATGGCCAGGAGTCAAACTCAGGTGGGCTCGGCTCACATTTTGAACGGTGCGCATTCTGCATCGTAACGGACGCGTTCCTGTGTTGCGCGAAAGGTGTTCACCAATAGAAGAACCGCGTTGCAGCGAACACGCTTTGGATGAACACGCGTTAAGCGAGGACTTACTATGCATACCATCATGATTAAGCACGTCACAATTGGATTATGGCCGATAACGACAATTATGACGATGACAACAACGAAGGTTGACGATGATAACGACGACGATAATGATGCCGATAACGATGATTATGACGACGATTATGGCGATGACGACAACGATTTGTATGAATGACGCGTGATCAATTCACGTGCCGGAAAGAGACGGCTGTGGGGGGGGGGGGGGTGTGAAGGCCCACATCCAGCAGTGGACAGAGAATGACTCCCGATGGTGATACAATCAAATATTTTCACGGAGCCCCCGAGTGTGTCATTAAGGCAAACGAAATGCGACGTTTTTCTTTAATTATTCTTCTTCTTGTTGCTTCTGCTGCCTCCTCTCTCACTCTCTCACCGCTTCGCTGTGGCCACACCGGAATGATTCTCAGCGCGGGGTCCAAACATGCGGACGACGAGCAAATTGTTCATACCCCGTTGACTTCAAAGTACAAATTGCAATAAAAACCCCGGCTCCATTCTCACGCGAAATGTAGACGCAGAGCATTTTCTGGAGTCCTGGGGGAAAAGGGGGATTATTTTTTGTCTTCGAAATCCACGTGAAGCAATGTTGCAGGTAATGAGAATTGGATAATAAGGGGGGGGGGGGAGTGATGGCTGCTCCAAAACTAAACTTTGGGGGTGGGGTGGGGTAGGATAGTGGGGTAGAAGGGTGGGGTAGGGGGTGGGGTAGAAGGGTGGGGTAGGGGTGGGGTAGAAGGGTGGGGTAGGGGGTGGGGGTAGAAGGATGGGGTAGGGGGTGGGGTAGAAGGATGGGGTAGGGGTGGGGTAGAAGGGGTGGGGTAGGGGGTGGGGTAGAAAGGGTGGGGTAGGGGGTGGGGTAGAAGGGTGGGGTAGGGGGTGGGGTAGAAGGGTGGGGGAGGGGTGGGGTAAAAGGGTGGGTAGGGGGTGGGGTAGAAGGGTGGGGTAGGGGTGGGGTAGAAGGGTGGGGTAGGGGGGTGGGGTAGAAGGGTGGGGTAGGGGGTGGGGTAAAGGGTGGGGTAGGGGGTGGGGTAAAGGGTGGGGTAGGGGGTGGGTAAAAGGGTGGGGTAGGGGTGGGGTAGAAGGGTGGGGTAGGGGGTGGGGTAGAAGGATGGGGTATGGGTGGGGTAGAAGGATGGGGTAGGGGGTGGGGTAGAAGATGGGGTAGGGGGTGGGGTAGATGAAGGATGGGGTAGGGGGGTGGGGTAGAAGGGTGGGGTAGGGGGTGGGTAGAAGGATGGGGTAGGGGGTGGGGTAGAAGGGTGGGGTAGGGGGGGGGTGTAGAAGGATGGGGGTAGGGGTGGGGTAGAAGGGTGGGGTAGGGGGTGGGGGTAGAAGGGGGGTGGGGTAGAAGGGTGGGGTAGGGGGTGGGGTAGAAGGGTGGGGTAGGGGGTGGGGTAGAAGGGTGGGTAGGGGGTGGGGTAGAAGGGTGGGGTAGGGGTGGGGGTAGAAGGGTGGGGTAGGGGATGGGGTAGAAGGGTGGGGTAGGGGGTGGGGTAGAAGGGTGGGGTAGGGGGTGGGGTAGGGGGTGGGGTAGAAGGGTGGGGTAGGGGGTGGGGTAGGGGGTGGGGTTAGAAGGGTGGGGTAGGGGGTGGGGTAGGGGGTGGGGTAGGGGTGTGGGGCAGGGGTGTGGGGTAGGGGTGAGGGGTAAGGGTGTGGCAGGGGTGGGGTATGGAGTGGGGTAGGAGGTCGGGGGTGTGGTATGGGGTGGGGGTGGGGTTAGAGGTGGGGTCGTGGGTGTGGCAGGGGGTGGGGTAGGGGGTGGGTTAGGGGGTGGCGCAGTATTCGGCCTACTCTTCCACACTGGCCCGTTGTCTTTGAAGAGGCGGGAAGTGCCCTCACTCTTTAGACCACGACTACACGCGCCCTGCCGATGGACGACTTCACTGTGGTGGGAACCCATTGATGCTGTCGGGTGGACAGAGGCGGGAGCGAGTGGGTGGAGGGATTTGCAAGTCCAACCTGTTCCTGATACTTTCCACTCAACAACACAGGGGGTTGAAACGAGGGCTGAACGATTAATCGATTTTAAATCGATATCGCAATTTGAAACGATGCGATTAGCAAATCGCAAAGATGTGATTTTTTGCGATTTGAAAAGTCATATTACTTTCTAATTGGAATTTTTTGTTATTATTATAACTTTATGTAACCTAACAATTGTTCCATGTTTGATTGTCATATTTCAATTAAAACCTTTTAATAAATCCATTTTGGAAGCGATTCATATATTCAAAGTTTTCATCCGTGCATTAAAATATCTGGAGCAGTTACTATTTTGATGGTATCATGTGGTAATGCCCCATCACATGTTTTAAACCTATTACACGGTGAATATTGAAGCTTGACTTAAAAAAAGTTGTAATCGCAAATCAAATCGCAATCGCAATATCTGTCAGAAAAAAATCGCAATTAGACATTTTCCCAAAATCGTTCAGCGCGAGTTGAAACTCCACGGGTAACCAGCTGAAGCAGTGATTTCCCCGCACCTCCGGTTTAGCTCGGTTGGCTACGTACGGTGCGAAAGAGGTTCGATGTGGGCAAGCGAAAACCCAAACGAGACAAAATGCCACGAGAACATTGCGTGGTGGTGGTCAACAAAATATCAAAATATCAAAACAAAAATGAACCGTCTAGCAAGGGGTCTCTTTCTGGCCGCTCGTCCCCTTGACTTCGTGGGGAACTGTGGGCCCCACACGAGTTCATTGTCTCCGCGAGCTCCCCCCGTGCAATTCGTCAGTAAATGCCAATTCCCCGGACGATTTCCGAATACGGATTTGAAAATACAAAGGGGGGGGGGGGGGGGTGGGGGAGAAAGCGATGGGGAAGAGAAATGGGGAGGATAAATAAATCATGTCGCAGAGAGGTCCCGGACCACGTGATACATTTCCTGACTGGGTGGCACGTGCGAACACTGTTGGGGGTGGGGGTGGGGGGGACTGGGGGGGGGGGTGCTGGGGAGGGGGGTAGTGGGGGGGGGGGGGTAGTGGGGGGGGGCTCGTGTTGAGAGTCAGTGCAGCCAGCGATGGGTGGAACGAGTCTGCCGACGAATGGTGATGGTGATCGTCGTCATTATCATCACAAGTTCAAGTTAATTTCTTAGGTATAGCCCTGTGAGCCATTCGGCTCTTGAATCGGGTGCAACCGCAACAAACAAAAAACAAAAACATTAACAAAAAAACATCTTAAAGTGAATATGTGACTGAGTGCAAACAGAAAATACAATTAAAGACAGCTAAATATTGCAGAAAAAACACCGTACACCACCGTACATCACGATGATGATGATGATCATCATCACGATCATAATCAGGCAGGGTCACTCCACTGCTGGATGAAGGTCAATCCCAAGCCGCTGCCGCCTCTCGCGATGCTCTAAAGAAGAACGCACAGAGCACACCTGCACGCGAACCGATTTCACCGCTCCGTCTCCGTGGTTCTGGTTCTTGGCTGTCGATAGAGGCGGGTGGCCGGGAGGTGGGTGGGTTGGGGTGGGGGAAGCAAAATATAACTATTAACATGCCACATGTCAACCACATGCATAACTTGACGCTGCCTCTGTCCACGTCGCCCGGCATATGCCCGCCCTCGTCAGATATGGGAAGCTAAGCAAGCTCGAGCCTGCATATTGCTTGGATGGGCGACCGCCGCGTGTAACAGGTGTTATAGGTTGTGCAGGTAAAATCCATGCGACGACCTGGATGTTCCCCGCCGTGACGAGCCTGTTCGAAGTGAGCCCCGACATCACGCCGATCTTGTGAAGGAGCATAAACCATCATCACGCACAATCTTAGTTTTTTCGGTAAAGTCACGTAGGTAAAAAAATGAAATTAAAATAAATAAAAAATAAATAAATAAAATCACGACGTTTCGGGGGCAACACAAGTCTCCGTCATCAGGTGGGACCGTCACAGCCAGATTTGCTGTATCAAGTGAGGCAGGGATTTTGGCTGCTGCCATCGAACAAAGACGATGGGCGGTCACCGCCATCGCGCGGCGCTTTCAGACGCGCTTCCGCGGCCGTCTGGAACGCTCTCCCTTCCGATGTTAGGGAGCCACGGGGAGATATGCCATTTTTAAATCGAATTTGAAAACAAATTTCTTTAGAAACTGATTTTTGTGTTCCGATTGGCACGGTTGGCTACGTACGGTGCGAAAGAAGTTCAACGTACATGTGTACGTAAGCAGCGTGGACTATGGTCCGAATTGCCCCCGTGACCTCCACGGCCTTGGGGAGGCCCTCAAAGCGACGGGGGGGGGGGGGGTTGCTTTGTGCTGCTCAAATTGAGTCGGTTGGTTGCCCGAGGCAAGTTTAAAAAAAAAATCACAGATTTTTTTTTAGTGGGAGCTATAGTCCTCTTGTTATCTACTAAGTGTTGAGGAAAGTGTGTGTGGGGGGGGGTAATACCCCCCGCAGTGTAGCCCCCCCTTACAGCTACAGGGGAACTGTAAGGGGGGGGGCTATGATGATGTCGTTGGCTGAGATGACCTGCCCGTGAGCCTATTGTTCAGATCTCTATTGTTCAGATCTCTGACCCCCCACCCTCTCTAATCCGCCACCGTCACCACCCCCCCCCATGGGGGGGGGGGGGGGGGGTCATTGCCATAGTAACAGCGGTGAGCCCTTAGGGGAGCTCTTGGGGCAATGGGAGCAGCAGCAGCAGCAGGAGGAGGGCAGGCAAGGGCAGCTGCACGTTCCTCACAGTCCGCACAGGAAGCTGCTGTACTGTGGGGGGTTCCGAGGAGCGTGGGGTTATTATTTTTATTCTCTCCAAAGAGATACATTTCAAAGAAGGACACTCCCCCCCCCCCTCACCCCCCCCCCCCCAGGCCACCTCTCAAACTCACCTTGGGCCTCATCCGCTGCCCGCTGACTTTGTCGTAGAGATCCTCTGGCATCGACTGCCGCGCGCAACGGCGTGCGTGGCGGTAAATACTCACGACGCTTTGCCGATTATTCGCACGCGGAACAGCCCGCTGACTGAGTCTCGAGGCTCGTTGGCAAGGAGCGGCCTGCGTTGGGATGTTTGGCCACGTGAGTGGGAAGCGGGAATCCCCGAAAATAAAAAAATAAAAACCCCACCACGCACGCGAGAAGGTGTGACTCTGAGATTCATGCACCAAATCTAGATTAAGATGTTTGAAGCCACAGGTATACCGGACATCTGTTGCCTCTACCCCTCGCGGTCCTATACATACAACACCTGGTTTCCCCTTCGGCAGTCCCCCATGCAACGACTTTCAAGCAGGCTCTCAAAGCCTGCTTGGCTTCACAGGTCCTGACGAAATCGAGTGCATTCCGAGGTGACGGTAGGTCGCGAGGCATTCGCCAGCTAATCAGCCACCTATCGACATCCCCCACCCTCCCCCATTGAGGCTTAAAGGACCGCCACGGCGGCGAGATGTGAACTACCTCGCCTGGTATTCAGGAGGTCGTGGGTTAGAAGGTTAGATCCCGATTCTGACGCCTGCCGTAAATGTGGAGTTTGCACTGCCTGTCTCCCCGTGAACTACTTCCTGACGTCGTTAACGTGACCTCGCTTCAAATAATCTCGTGGGTTCGCTGCCGTTTCTCACGCGGTACCCTTCCACGTAATGACGTTTGCTGCACGGCAGTGATTTTTTAAATCTATTTTTAAATGAATGCTTGGAGCCGGTATTAAGCAAATGTTAAGTGGAAAACCAATTTGAACGTGATGGGGTGAGTGTGTGCAGTCAGTGTTGGCCGGGCTGAAAAAACCATCAACTCGCTGGCCTTGAGAACCCCCGCTTAATCACGGATGCCCTTAATGAAGGTCATCTCCGTGCTGTGACCCCGAGCCAGCGGGCCACCTCTGCACCCCTTGGCTTCTCGTGCCTCCGAGGACATCACAAGAGTAATGGAGAGCTGCATCGACTCGTGGACTAAAACTTAATGAGCCACCGGGAATGAAAAAAGATCGTCGAAATTCCGTGCATTCCAAATTAGGTCGGGTTTTTATTTAAATTTTCCAAATTTTAAAATTATCCACACTTAATGAATTTGAAACTAATGACTTCTCTCCCGCGGGCGGCTGACTATCCCTGAGAATTAGACGTGAATTATCGAGGGATACGTCCTGCTTTTTAAAAACTTGCATTGCATCTGACAAAGCAAAATATAAAAATATATTATTTTACAGCCATGCAGTACCGCCTTCAACCGTTCTGCCACGAATTGTATTGTACATCTACGGAACATCAGTGAAAAAAAGAGCTTTACAGCTCATCAGATTCCTCCAGCAAAAACAAATTCTGATTATATATTTCACGAGATTGCCTACAATTGGATTTTAAAGTCTCCGGTATTTCCACTGAACTGTACGACAACAATTCTAAATGGAGTCCGCGTTCAACAACTCATCCACGATCCGGTGGCCTTGAGGCGCGTTCATAGACGAGACGATCAGTTGCTCCCAACTGCTTCGCTTACGTAGCGGACGTCCCTTGCGACCGGAGGGGACGTCCTCATTAAGTTGTCAATTGAGTTGTGCGATTTCGAGAGCTGGGTCGAGTTTCGATTGTGCGGCTCGCCACCCAGGTGTGGACTCAAAAACACTCGTAGCCCTGCGCGGGGATTGCAGTGGTGTGCACCCAGCTAGGAATTGCAGAGGTGTTACTGGTAGGAACCTCCTGGTTACACTAGCCCACAGGGGATTATTGTGTCCGTCCGTCCGTCGTGCATCCAAAAATGGTAGGGGTGGGGCTGGGTGGAGAGGGGAGGGTGGGGAGGGGCTGGGTGGGGAGGGTGGGGCTGGGTGGGGGGTGGGAGGGTTTGGGGCTGGGTGGGGAGGGGCTGGTCACCCCGTGGTGCCCTTATAAAACTCAACGTTTAATCTACTCACGCCGGCTTGTGCCCGCCCTCACAGTCGGCCATATTTGCGGAACACACCACGCCGCCGTTGACCCTGCAGGCCATTGACCGAGCAATCCAACGTTCCTACCAGCTCCCTCCGCAGCAGGAATGTATTAAGTCGTAACACTTTCGTCGGGAGTCGTAATTGATTGCTATTAAAACACTATCTCCTGAGAGCACCTCCGATTAGCACGGTTGGCTATGTTACGGTGCGAAAGAAGTTCAACGTATATACGTATGTAATGATGCACTTATTACAATCTTGCATGTATGGAAAACATATATTTAAAAAAACGGTCTTTGATACACGGTGGCCATCTACGAATTTCGGTGATGGGGACATTTTACCCCCCCCCACCACACCACCTTACCCACCCGGGCTACGCTTCCACAGACGGTTTCGCCGAACCCTACTTGCTGCACTGCTTCTTCCAGGCCATCTCGCACCTGTGGCAGCTCCCCCCCCCCCTCCCAACATTTCCCAGTCTCTCGGCTCAACCCTGACATTTTTTTTGCAGCAGCAGCAGCCCCGAGGAATCTCGCCATCGCGGTTTGCTGCAATCAAGCGGGGAGGGAGAGGGGGATGGAGAGGGGGACACTTCGAGGCTTGCCAACGCCTTGGGGTTCCGCTCCTCCTGAAGCGGTTCTCCGCTGGGCGTGACCACCAGGATGTGAAATTGTCGTCGTTGCTGAGCCGCCACGGGCTCCTGCCGTGCGCGTTCCGCTTCCCATTCCCCTCATCCTCATCCGCCTCATCCTTCTTAGTCGCGCCGCTCGTCAGCAGTTAAGTGGTCGCCCAGTGACTCTTTGCCGGGGGCTGTGGGGGGCCCGATTCGTTCATCCTGACCGGCCATGGGCTATGCTGTCTCCGTGTGTGTGCGTGTGTGGTGAGCGTGAGGTTGAGGTGGGGGGGGGGAGCCGGTAGTGTAGCGGTCAGCGCGCTGCGCTACGAACCTGGCGAACCGGGTTCGATTCCTGCACACGGCCAACATCCGTCACGGTTATCTGAAACGGCCCTGGGTCTCCCCTAGGTCGACTCAGCTTCAAATGAGTAGCTGGTGCGATGTGTAAACATCGCCACTAGGGAGACAAAGGCGGCCGGTCGTGGTGTTAGCCACCCCTCGTGTGCCTTGTCGGCCTTTAAAGGTGCTCGTTAAGAGCACTTGCCCCTACAGTCTGTTAAGGCTACACGGGGGATCTTTGTCTTTCGTGGTGAGAGTGAGGTTGAGGTGGGGGGAGCCGATAGTGTAGCGGTCAACCCGCTGCGCTGCGAACCCGGCGAGCCGAGTTTTATTCACCGCCAGTGACAAGTGTCTGAACCGGTCCTGGGTCTCGGCGAGGTCGACTGGTGCGGTGTGTAAACATCGTCGCGGGGAGACAAAGGCGGCCGGGCGTGGTGCTGGCCACCCACCCCCACGCGTGCCGTGCCCGCCTTCATGGGTGCCCCAACACAGGCTGTTTTGGTGATACGGGGGATCGTTGTCTTTGTCTTTTTGGTTGAGGGGGGGAGCGGGGGCGAATGGGGGCGGGGTGTGATTGATAATTGTAGCCGCTTGATGGTCATTGCTCCGAGCCGCTCTTTAAGAACGAGTCACCCCCCCAACCCCTCCCCCCTACCACCGACTCATCTCGCCCCGCCCAGCGGGTCGGCTCACGTCTGCCGTGACTCGTAAGGGGGCGACGCGTCATTAGCCCGTGACTTAGCGCTCGGTCAATGCCTCGCGCGGCGCATTAAAAGGCGATGGATCCGTGCAGTGACGGGCGCAGCGTTCGCGAGGATGCGGTCGTCCCCACGTGCACCCACGGCTCGCGAACCGCGATCCGTGGGGCCACTGCGGTTGGGTTGAGAGTCGAAGCGGCTAAGTGGGCCCTTTATTTGTGATACAGCCGCCGTTGCTACCACCTCTGCGTGCCAAGTGATTAAGCAATTTTTTTTATTTTAACAGGTGAGTTCAACTGAACTTTATATGGCTATTTCTCAGAAACGACTCGGCTATCACAACTGAGAGCTCGCGTGGATATTTATAGCAGACAAAATACTCGATGAACGCATGTTGATTCTAAATGTGGAGGGTAAAAAAAATCCACGCGATCACGGGGAGAGACACGCAAATCTCCAACTATACAGCAGGCGTCGGGGTCAGGATGTAACGCATGAACCCACGACCTCCTGTATACAAGGCGAGGTAGTTAACAACTCGCCGCCACTGTGACTCCGCTGTTGGGACTTCTCAAAAGTGACACCGCTATTTTATTAGTTTTAATTCTAGATTTGAAGCTTTCGTGACTGCAAGTATTCATATTCTTAGGTTCAAGTAGGTAAAAAAAAATCAAAATTATAAAAGTAAAATAAAATAAAAATCACGACGTTTCGGAGGCAACACAAGCTTTCGTCTTCAGCTTGTGTTGCCTCCGAAACGTGGTGATTTTTATTTTATTTTACTTTAATAAATTTTTCTTTTTTACCTACGTGACTTTACCGAAAAAACCGAAGAATATTTATTAGTTTAGATATCACTGGCGACCTGCCCATGGGTTCCTCTTACTTCGTGATTGTTCGGGATGGGGTGGGAGAGTGGAGGGGGGTGGGTTAGCTGCTGAGTGATATCTTGTTGCGGTCCTCTGATTCGCTAACCTGCACTGACCAGCGCGGTGAAGTATGGTCACGCAACTTGTATAGCGCACAAGGTGTTGGGGCGGTCTTCGCCCAGCAGGGAATTAACATCGGGGCTGTAAATAAACGTGCATTATTAATATACGTCTCATGGCAATTTCTGCAGAACTTATACATTTTATGGCTTATTAAGCATTTATTTTTGTTTTAACATTTCGGCAACATTCCTCATCGTCTTTGTTTACGCGATATCATTCCCCTGCTCATGCTAATTCTAGAGCCCATTTCTGTACATACGCATGCAGGCGCTATTATGTTGACATAAAAAGACAATTAACCTTCTTCGTAACCCCGTGCATAATCAGCGTAACAAACAATTGCGAGGAATGGAGCGCGCACCTGAACCTCGATAGGGCCGCTGCCGTAGACGCCTGAAGCCATGCGAGCCGAACGCGGGCAATACTTGCCTCGACAAATCCGCGGAGCGATGCATTGCGCCGTCAATCAACGGAGCGCTTGGGCGCGTGGCGACTGCGGTATCACTCGCACGCAACACGTGCACGCTGCGCGGGGTTTGATGGTTCGTCGGTTCGAATGTTGCGAATGGTGTCCCTAGCCCGGAGAGAAGCCCCCGTTACCCCTGGTTTCCCAGGAGAAGGCGAATATGGCAAAAGTGCGGGCGAATGTGATCTGTCCGTTTTGTTCGGGGATAGGGTGTTGCCCCCTCGTACGTTGTGGGTTTTGTATGTATGTATGAATGTTGAACTTGTTTTGCAGCGTACGTAGCCTACCGTGGAAACACAACAAAGTAATTCGTTTTCGATCTGCTCCAGTTTCCTCCCCACATGTATACACGCCCGGTAATGGGCTGACAACATCTTAATATATAGAGGACCGCAGTGCGTGGGCAATGTTGGCGCCGGCTCACTGCCCGTCTGATGCCTTCCCACGAATTATCAGAGGTCCCTCGGTGATCCTGAGACGCCATATCCATGAACGACACAACATAAACCAAACCCTAATCACTGTGCGCATTATCGTTGTCGTAGGTCACGCGACATAATTTGCAAATCTATGCCATTGTGGCAACGTCATAGCCCAAGGTCTAACTGGGTGGCATTATTCTACGTTGGAAGGTCGTGTGTTTAAAATGCTCGCGGAAATGATGATGGGTGTCCCCGATTATCTGCGCGCCAGTTAACAATTATAATATTTTCCACAGGAAGGAAATTATTTTCCCGCTAGCTAACATCTGCTCATCCCTGCTGATTTGTACTCCCGGGTTAGGAGTTGGGAATTTTTTAAGTCGGGAGAAGAAACTGATGACCAAACAGTTGGTATGAAAACGAAACATTATTCGCTGACGGTGCCGGTTTAGTGCGGCTAAGATGCTGACGTGATGGACGTGGTTATTGGGTTGCCGTCCGCTTCAAAGTAGCGGACCTCGTGTGGCCGCGACGCAGGTTAAATTTAGTGTTGGGCCTTACGAAACGAAGTCTTGGGCCATATCTAACCCAGATTTGAAGCTTTCGTGACTGCAATGATTCATAATCTTAGGTTTTTTCTGTAAAGTCACGTAGGTAAAAAAAATATATACTTTTATTAATTTTAATTTTTACAATTTTTTTCCCTTTTTACCTACGTGACTTTACCGAAAAAACCTAAGAGTACATATCTAACCCATTCGTTCTTTTATAAGTGATAGACCGAACACGAAGTTTATATTCACGCACGGAGTTCACGGATTTTTTTCACAATTTTTTAAATAAACACATCTGTTTTGATCAGTTTTAATCATTCGTATTACCCACGATCCAAACCTGTCTCCAAAGCCGCATGCGGCTCTTTAACCCACCACGTGTCTCTATAGAAGGGGGCATTACGCAGAACTCAGCCACTATCACCGTAGGAGGAAAGAATACTTCATGAAAGTTGCACGATATAATATTCTATGCATTCACTTGGCTCTTTTGTAGAACTCATGGTGTACGTTTTGTCTCTGCTCCAAAACATAGATTGTATCCATTTTCTTTTTGGGAAAGTTGAAAGTTGTACGCAGCTTTAGCTTCGCAGGCGTCAGGGTCGGGATCGAACCCAGGAACATCCTGCAAACCAGGCAAGGTAGTTAACATCTCCTAGCCACCGTGATGATGATGCGAGAGAGAGAGAGAGACACGCAAACTCCAAATATACAGCAGGCGTCAGGGTCGGGATCGAACCCAGGAACCTCCTGTAAACCAGGCGAGGTAGTTAACATCTCCTAGCCACCGTGATGATGATGAGAGAGAGAGAGAGACACGCAAACTCCAAATATACAGCAGGCGTCAGGGTCGGGATTGAACCCAGGAACATCCTGTAAACCAGGCGAGGTAGTTAACATCTCCTAGCCACCGTGATGATGATGAGAGAGAGAGAGACACGCAAACTCCAAATATACAGCAGGCGTCAGGGTCGGGATCGAACCCAGGAACCTCCTGTAAACCAGGCGAGGTAGTTAACATCTCCTAGCCACCGTGATGATGATGAGAGAGAGAGAGACACGCAAACTCCAAATATACAGCAGGCGTCAGGGTCGGGATTGAACCCAGGAACATCCTGTAAACCAGGCGAGGTAGTTAACATCTCTTAGCCACCGTGATGATGATGAGAGAGAGAGAGACACGCAAACTCCAAATATACAGCAGGCGTCAGGGTCGGGATCGAACCCAGGAACCTCCTGTAAACCAGGTGAGGTAGTTAACATCTCCCAGCCACCGTGATGATGATGAGAGAGAGAGAGACACGCAAACTCCAAATATACAGCAGGCGTCAGGGTCGGGATCGAACCCAGGAACCTCCTGTATACCAGGTGAGGTAGTTAACATCTCCCAGCCACCGTGATGATGATGAGAGAGAGAGACACGCAAACTCCAAATATACAGCAGGCGTCAGGGTCGGGATCGAACCCAGGAACATCCTGTAAACCAGGCGAGGTAGTTAACATTTCCTAGCAACCGTGATGATGATGAGAGAGAGAGACACGCAAACTCCAAATATACAGCAGGCGTCAGGGTCGGGATCGAACCCAGGAACCTCCTGTAAACCAGGCGAGGTAGTTAACATCTCCTAGCCACGACGACGCCTCTATACAACCTGTGTACATGGAGACGCTGCGAGCAACAGAGCAACACCCGCTCGCGTGACGCGTCCGATGCAATTAATAAAGACGCGATTTTAAAAACAAAAATCTCTCGCGGAGAAAAAAAAACTAAATTCGCATGTGCTGGCCCTCCCGTCAATAGCGATGACGCCGCTTGCGGAATGAGAAGTGCAACAGCAGCAGCAGCATTGGGGTCGGCCCGCCTGTACCCGCTTAAAGCGAAGGGGTTAATGCGATGCAATGCAATGCTCGGGCGGCGATGAATGTAAACCGAGGTTTAATTAGAAAAAAAAGCCATTTACTGATTAAAGAGCGCCCGGCGCGCTGTGTGTGTGTGGGTACAATGGATTTAACATTAACTGCCGAATGGGGGGTAGATGGGGGAGTATGTACGGGGGTAGGTAGGGGGGGGGGGGCTAGGGGTAATTTGGTTTGCTGCACTGCCATTGCGGCTGACCCCACACCAGCAGGGTCAGTCCTCGCTTAACGCACACGGCGAAGCGACACTTTTCGCACAACGCGTTTCAACGCACCACGTCATTACGTGAATTCACACACACGTCATCACGTGGGATACACACACACGTCATCACGTGGGATACACACACACGTCATCACGTGGATACACGCACACGTTATCACGTGGTATACACACACACGTCATCACGTGGTATACACACATACGACATCACGTGGGATACACGCACACGTTACAACGTGGGATACACATACACGTCATCACGTGGGATACACATACACGTCATCACGTGAATACACACACGTCATCACGTGTTATACACACACCACACGGGATACACGCACACGTTATCACGTGGGATACACACACACGTCATTACGTGAATACACACACACGCCATCACGTGGGATACACGCACACGTCATTACGTGGGATACACACACACGTTATCACGTGGTATACACACACGTTATCACGTGGTATACACACACACGTCATCACGTGGGATACACGCACACGTTATCACGTGGGATACACGCACACACGTCATCACGTGGGATACACGCACACACGTCATCACGTGGGATACACGCACACACGTTATCACGTGGGATACACGCACACACGTCATCACGTGGGATACACACACACGCCATCACGTGGGATACACGCACGCACGTCATCACGTGGGATACACGCACACACGTCATCACGTGAATACACACACACGTCATCACGTGGGATACACGCACACGTCATCACGTAGGATACACATACACGTCATCACGTGGGATACACACACACGCCGTCACGTGGGATACACGCACACGTTATCACGTGGGATACACACACGTTATCACGTGGTACACACACACACACGTCATCACGTGGTATACACACATACGACATCACGTGGGATACACGCACACGTTACAACGTGGGATACACATACACGTCATCACGTGGGATACACATACACGTCATCACGTGAATACACACACGTCATCACGTGGTATACACACACACACGTCATCACGTGGTGTATACACACACACACGTTATAACGCGGCTTTTATTTTTGTATAGCGCGTCTGCCCTGCGTGCTTCGCCCCAGCAGAGCGAACTTGCTTTCCCACTTTCGGGGAATTATAACCGAATGGTGCAGTCAAGAGCTCAAGACGGAGGCGCGCTTGCTAGCAGGGGCGGTTTCTTCATTAGGGCGATTGGGCGACGCACCACCAATGTCATTAAACCACAGAGTCACGCTAGCCGCCACTGTGCCTCTGGATATAGTCCAATCAGCGTCATGTCACGTTCTGTGGAGTACTGCCTCTTTTTGGGCGATTTCCCTCCAGCTGAGAATCGCCCCGAGTGGCCCCATAGACTTACATTCAAAGATGTTTTTTTTCGAACGGGGGCGCTGCAATGCATTCTCTATGGCTTCCGGGAGGGCATGCACTAACGTGCTTACGTCATCATACGTGCTTACGTCATCATACGTAAGCACGTTTCATCCAACAATATAATTTATCGCCACCTAGTGGAATCTTTAATAAAAGAAACTTGAGTGGTTTGTTTTAATAGTGAGTATAGAAACAAACAAGATGTATTGTAAGAGTCACTTTATTTTTCATTAATATTAAAGAAGTGAAGTTGCCTTTACATGCTTAAGCTGTTAATTTATCCATTGCATGGGTGGACCTTATCCTTATCAATCATCCAGACATTTGCCCCCCCTGAGAGATTTTGCAGGAGCCGCCACTGCTTGCTAGTTAATTGCCCGGTTCCGTGCCTTGGGTTCAGCGTAAACGGGGGGTGGGGGGTGGGCGGGAAGTGTGGGGGTTGACTGGGGGAGGGGGAAGGTACACCAGTGTGCTGTCATCAGAGCGTCTTGGTGGGTAAAAGGCTCGCTCAGAAAATCTCCTTAAAATGAAAGAGATTCTTGCTTAATCTTCCCATAATTAGGTGTCAGTGCCCAACGGGAGTTGGGCGGGGAGAGCGCTCGGACAGACAAGGGATGTACGCTGGCTGGGGGTGTGGTGTCCGTGTGTATCTGTGTGTGTGCCTGTGTGTCTGTCTATCTGCGTGTGTGTCTGTGTGTGTGTCTGTGGGTGCGTGTGTGTGTCTGTGTGCGTGTCTAGTGTAGCGGTTAACGCACTGCGCTACGAACCCAGCGACTCGAGTTCGATTTCCGCTCACGGTCAACACCAGTGACGATTATCTGAACCGGTTCTGGGCCTCCCACAGGTCGACTCAGCCTCAAATTGCAGAAGCGACCTGGCTTTCAAAAATGATAGCTCAACGAAGCGGGCTCTCATCACGTGGGGATGTTTAGCGGTAGCCAAATACACTGAAGGCGCGATTTTGATTCTAAGTGTGGAGTGGAAAACCGCAAGACCCGGAGAAAAATCCACGCGAACACAGAGAGAGGGAGAGATAGAGAGAGCGACGCAAACTCCAAATATACAGCAGGTGTCGGGGTCGGGATCGAACCCACCACCTCCTCCATACCAATCGAGGGAGTGCGCACTTCAAATGCGTTCGCTGCGATGACGTCATTTCGTAGGTGGTGACATCCTCCAATGTGGGATTGCACCACCACCACCACCAACACACTAAACGAGTCTCTACTATGATAATTGTTTTTTTACCCTTCTATCTGGCAACAAAACTGACAACTTTTTTACATGGAGTCATGTTTGCATAGACCACAATACCTGCACTCATAACGCAAACAAAAAACATAACTCTGATAATGTATGCACTGTCCTTGAAGTTGATTGGTCTACACCCGAGACAGTTTTCCTTAGAGCCTAGTCTCACATGGGTTGGACCAGATGACGCCAAAAGGCGCACAACTCAAAGACAATGCACCATCAGAGTATGAGAGCTCGGGGTAAGCATTTACACCATTGGAACCTCATTTGCCAGTAAAAAATATGATAATTGTTTTTTTTTACCTTCTATCTGGCAACAAAAAAAAGGTGTCAGTTTTGTTGTCAGATAGAAGGGGAAAAAACTATTATCATATTTTTTACTGGCAAATGAGGTTCCAATGGTGAGTCTCTACTATGCCAATATTTGTCATTATTGTTCCCTTTTTTGGCAAACGGACAAACTCTTCACCCCAGATAATGTTAGCACCACCACCCTCACTCCCTGTCTGAAGTGAAGAGACGTTTTCCCCGTCCTCAATCCACAGGAGGCCTGTCCAAGTGCACACTCCAACACACGCGTCGTGTTTGTCGCCTCTGTGAAGATCCGGGTCGGGTTGTCCACTCAAACCGATCGCTCGCGCTCAGCCCGTGCCGGTGACGCGCACCGTCCGTCGCCCGTCGATGCAGAGAGAAAGATAGAGGGGAAGGGGTAAGGAGGAGAGCAGAGCGTGACATCTTTTGTGAAATCTTTCATTTAAAAAACGGGAGGGGGGGGGGGGGTTTACATAAAGCAAAGCATTAAAAAAATGAAATTATGAACGAAGCAAAGTATTAACTACACCGAGCATCTTCTTGTTTCCTCTGATCGTAAAAAAAATAGAGGAGTGACGGGAGGGAGAGAGGGAAGGGAGAGGAGAGAGAGAGACCAAGATCTGGTACTGGTATCCTGTTGACCTTTGAATCACAGTCGACCGCACACAGTTTTAGTGACAGACCGGACTGAGAAATTCTTTCGGGTTTTGGTTTACAGTGGGAGGGAGATGCTCGGCCACCCTAATCCCGCATACGCCAAGGCTTTCCCTCGAGCGCGACATTCCAGAAAATATTGAGTGAGAAATTAAGCCCCTTTGGATATTGCTCGCCCGCTGATGATATTAACCGAGACCGAGAATCGAACCGAGGTCACAGTGGGATTCGTAGCGCAGGGGCCACGATCCACCGCTCCACCACCCCGAAATAAATTGGTTTGGATATAATCCCCCCACACCACCACCCACCACCACTTACAAAACTGTTGCCTTATTTCATTCTCATTATTTCATTTGGCGGACGCGAAAGTCGCGCTCTGATTAAGGACGAGCAAATGTTGACTCTGTCTCGTGGCGAGAGGCAAAAAAAAGTGTGTGGTGAGTGGGGAGCTCACGCCCGCGGTAATGTCACACGCTTGGCAGTGATGACGGCGGTGTTTCTGGGGTTGTTGTTGTTTTTGTTGTTGTTGTTGTTGTTAACAACAAGCTTGGAGGCTTTCCGGCAAATTAAAAACGAAATCCGCCACCTCTGTAACGTTCCCCGGCGTTTGGTAGCGATGCCAGAATGTGTTGTTATTTTTTTGGGGTGCTGAACACAACCAAAGCGGGAATTCATATTCTTGGGTCTTCCTGAAGACGACCGCTTGTGTTGCGATCGAAACGTAGTTTTTTTTTGTTAAATATTTTTCAACCTATCTACGTTACTTTACCGAAAGACCCAAGAATATGAACACAACCGAAGCGGCATTGTATATAATAAGCTACAATTTAATTCGTCACGTGTCACCAACGGCCGAGGGTCATTGGGTAAAATAGAAAGAAATTAATTTACCTGCCCCGAGTGCTTCAGGTCTGGCCAGCGAGGTTTCGACACTCCACGTGCAGTCAAAGTGCACCTAGCATGGCACAAGCGCCGTGGTGACCGCCGTTGGCCATGTTTGTTTGTTGTAGTACAGAGTTAGACGGATGGCCTTAATCTAAGTTGTCTTGTGGTTGTTGTTGTTGTTTGACTTGCATCCCACTGGGATTTTTGCACAGGGATGGTGTACGGTGATTTTTCTGCAATGTTTTGCTGTCTTTTCTTGGATTTTCTGTTTGCACTCAGTCAAATATTCCCTTTTATGATGTTTTCTTGTTCATGTTTTTGTTTTTTGTTTGTTGCGGTTGCACCTGATTCAAGAGCCGAATGGCTCACAGGGCTATACCTAATAAATGAACTTTGAACTTTGTTTCGGTTGTTGTTGTTGTTGCCGCAGCGTTGCTATTGTGTGGTGGAGGTACGCTGCCAAGATATGGCAGCGTATGAGAAAGTAGCGTTGAAATAACAGTGATGAAAAAAGTGCATTATATTGCGTCCATAATGAACGAAAATGTCTCGGAGAGAAATGTAGCCTCGGGGTACGCTGTATACTTTATAGTCTAGAATTATAATCTCGATGCTGGAGGAATCTGATGAGCTATAAAGCTCTTTTTCACAATATGTCTAGTAGGAGCCCGTCAGAAAATTACAACAACAGACAATTAAAACAAAGCAACGCGATAGTATAGTCCATGAGGCCGGAGCAGCCATTTAACTCCTTAGTTCCAGCAGAAGTGGCATCAACATCCTTGACCAGATCAAAATTATTCTTAGTTTTTTTCGGTAAAGTCACGTAGGTAAAAAATTACAATTAATAAAAGTAAAATAAAAATAAAATACAATTCACGACGTTTCGGAGACAACACAAGCTTGTGGAACCGTCACAGCACGATAGCTGTATCAAGTGAGTCACTTGATACAGCAATCGTGCTGTGACGGTTCCACCTGAAGACGGAAGCTTGTGTTGCCTCCGAAACGTCGTGATTTTTATTTTATTTTTATTTTACTTTTATTATTTCGAATTTTTTACCTACGTGACTTTACTGAAAAAACCTAAGAATATGAATCCTTGCAGTCACGAAAGCTTCAAATCTAGAACAGATCAAAATTCTTTACATGGCCAAAAACAGCGAATTAATAGTGCGATAACCGTGTGCGAAACGTGATTCAGTCATTAAAAGAATCCGCTGTTGGTCAGCCAGAGAAATCAATCCGTGCCACTGAATCCTTGCAGTCACGAAAGCTTCAAATCTATAACAGATCAAAATTTTTTACATGGCCAAAAACATCGAATTAATGGTGCGATAATCGTGTGCGAAACGGGATTCAGTCATCAAAAAAATCCGCTGTTGGTCAGCCAGAGAAATCAATCCGTGCCACTGAACGTCTTACCCACCGCGTGCCTTAAGCTGGTACCAATTTCTGCCTTTTGCCCATGGACCACCCGCCCTGTACGGCTCGGCACAGACCCGCGACTGTGTGGGGGGTGGGGGCAGTGACTGCCGTGCGAAATCCCAATTGTGTGACTGATGATCGCTTTGAGAAAGGAATTAACCTGACGATCCCGCTGCCGCTGCTGCTGCTGCGTTGACTGTGTTGCGACAAGCACCATTCACACCAACACAAACAAAACAAAACACTCACCGCGTTCGTCAGTAACAACACCGTGATCTTAAAATGAGAGGGAAAAATTAACCCGTAAAAACAAAGTTTTTCACTAGAAATCCTTTATATGCGTGGCATCGGTTTTATTTTATTATTCATTTCTGTTTTTCTTGAGTAAGAGTTTCATTTTTATAACATTGGTATTTTAAATTAAATATGAAAAAAAAATGTCCTAAAATAAATTGTCACGCACAACGAGTCTGTGTGCAAATTGTCAGCTCGATTGAATCACGGGAAGTGGGTTAAAAAACGACCGAAAGATTTGCACGGTCGTAAGCGCGCAAGCAAGCAAGCAAGTGAACTTAATATAAAGGATTTTAAAACAGGGCGACATTTGCGGGAAATTGACCTAGTTCTTGATGCGCTATGAAGAAGGACCATTACCCGAAACGTTGCTTATTGTTATATCGTATACATTTTTCTCATGAAAGCCACAGTCGTGTTATTGGCGAACGCTGAACGGTGTTGATTGGCGACACCCATGAACTACACGTCAAAAAGGCTGTTACGGTACGAAACGTGGAACGCACACATTTGAAATTGTAAGCTTATGCAATGCATTGCATTTTCTTTGGAAATAGTGGACGCGTTCAGGAACCGGGTGGGGTTCTTGGGAGGGGTTTTTTTTTTCCCGTGAACGAGAGTTGTCATGCTACGAATACCAACAAACATTAGGAATAAGTTAGAGATGTGTTTTTTCTACAGATTAAATAATTAAGCGAGTATATGTATAAATAAGTAATTGCCTCACTTTAAATGTATACCTGAGTCTAAAAAATATATATAGCGACATCAAAAACCTAGAAATAAAGTGCGTGCTACTGCAGGATTGAAACAGTAGGGAGTCAAAGTTACCTGACCGCCCTCCCCCCCCCTGGTATAACCACCTCAATTCCCTAGGCTAGAATCGAGGCTGGATTATGGACTGGGCAAGTGGGGCCAGTGCCACGGGGTCTCGGACTGCCAGGGGCCCTCCAAGCCTCAGGCCGCACACGGTGCGTGCCCCAAGACTTCCCAACGAAGTTGAACGCCAGGGCCCCCAGTAAGCACAGCTGACCACTAGGGCCCCCTAGACCCTCAGTGCTTACAATGTGAGGGCCCCCCAGACCCCGTGGTGTTTAAAACGTGAGCTTGACCACTAGGCCCCTGGGTGATTATCGCGTGAGCTGACCACTAGGGCACCCTAGACCCTCAGCGTTTACAATGTGAGGGCCCCCCAGACCCCTTGGTGTTTAAAACGTGAGCTTGACCACTAGGCCCCTGGGTGATTATCGCGTGAGCTGACCGCTAGGGCACCCTAGACCCTCAGCGTTTACAATGTGAGGGCCCCCCAGACCCCGTGGTGTTTAAAACGTGAGCTTGACCACTAGGCCCCTGGGTGCTTATCGCGTGAGCTGACCACTAGGGTACCCTGGACCCTCAGCGTTTACAATGTGAGGGCCCCCCAGAACCCTTGTTGTTTAAAACGTGAGCTTGACCACTAGGCCCCTGAGTGATTATCGCGTGAGCTGACCACTAGGGCACCCTAGACCCTCAGCGTTTACAATGTGAGAGCCCCCCAGACCCCTTGGTGTTTAAAACGTGAGCTTGACCACTAGGCCCCTGGGTGATTATAGCGTGAGTTGACCACTAGGGCACCCTAGACCCTCAGCGTTTACAATGTGAGGGCCCCCCAGAACCCTTGTTGTTTAAAACGTGAGCTTGACCACTAGGCCCCTGAGTGATTATCGCGTGAGCTGACCACTAGGGCACCCTAGACCCTCAGCGTTTACAATGTGAGAGCCCCCCAGACCCCTTGGTGTTTAAAACGTGAGCTTGACCACTAGGCCCCTGGGTGATTATAGCGTGAGTTGACCACTAGGGCACCCTAGACCCTCAGCGTTTACAATGTGAGGGCCCCCCAGAACCCTTGTTGTTTAAAACGTGAGCTTGACCACTAGGCCCCTGAGTGATTATCGCGTGAGCTGACCACTAGGGCACCCTAGACCCTCAGCGTTTACAATGTGAGAGCCCCCCAGACCCCTTGGTGTTTAAAACGTGAGCTTGACCACTAGGCCCCTGGGTGATTATAGCGTGAGCTGACCACTAGGGCACCCTAGACCCTCAGCGCTTACAATGTGAGGGCCCCCCAGACCCCTTGGTGTTTAAAACCTGAGCTTGACCACTAGGGCCCTGGGGCCCCGCAGCGCTTACAATGTGAGGCCCCTCGTTGCTTAAAGCATACGCTGACCACAAGGACCCCATTGCCCCTCGTTGCGTACATCGAGCCTAACACCTGGGCTCCTTGGTACATGCAGTGCATGCTTAAAACGAGAGCCTCTCGGAGAGTAAGGCGCTTCTGTACAACTGAGCCACAGCTGTCGTGGCTGTGACGGTACCACCTGAAGAAGGAAGCTTGCGTTGCCTCCGAAACGTCGTGATTTTTATTTTATTTTACTTTTTTATACCTACGTGACTTTACCGAAAAAACCTAAGAATATGAACTTACAAGTTGTTGCAAGAGCAAGTTAATTTTGCGCCAGTAGAACTGGTAGTCCTAACTTTTACCGATGATCGTCAATCATCCCTCAATCAACTGCTGGATGAAGATCTCCCTAAGTGGCCGCTATCTCTCGAAATGCTGCGGTGTGAGGAATCCGTCTTGCATCCTTTGTCGGGCATTCCATCTCTGCCATGGATGTCCTCTCATGCGTATCCCCCCCCACCCCACTGCGTCATAACGCTAATCTTCTTTGGTCACGCACTCCGTCATTGGTGTCCACGCCTTTTGTCAAGCCGGATTCACAACGGAGCAATCGGTTGCACGGTTTGATTTGCCGCTGGTCTAGAGGACACTCTGTTTTACTTCTCCCGCAAGGCAAACTCAAAAGTCGCTCGATCCAGCGGCACAATCGCTACGCTTGGCAAACGCTGGGCAGAACTCACGCTCATTCGATCGCTCGCCACGCACGTGGCGACTTGACCGGTCAATGTGCGTGCCACGATCACGACGATACTGTCAGCGGCACGGCTCGGCTTCTGCAGTGGGAAAAAATGTAACCTGGTGCGTTGCGAGCCGCGCTGGGGCCTGATGTCTCGTCCGCGCCCCCCCCTTCCCATTGGCGAGGGGAGTTTGCGCTGTTCGTTGGCGCCCGCGGCCTGCTGTGAACCATCTTGCACGGGGGGGGGGGGGGGGGGTGCAGTGCAGTGGGGGAGGGGGGCACGCTGATCGCAACGGTAGATATTAAATGTTGATTTGAAGCTTTCGTGACTGCAGAAATCCATATTCTTTGTTTTTTTTTGGTAAAGTCACGTAGGTATAAAATAAAATAAATCACGACGTTTCGGGCGCAACACAAGCGTCCGTATCAGGTGGGAAAGCAGTAGATATTTTGTGGGAAAGCAGTAGATATTTAATTTGCGCGGGAATTTTTTTTCCTCCCCCCCCCCCCCCCGACGTTTACAATTAAATTTCTTTTAGGGGGGCGGGTGTGTGTGGGGGGGGGGGGGGCATGCAAATCACAGTCGTCGATTAAATTTGCGCGGAAAAAAAATAACCCCCACTCCTCCCGCCGGTATCTACAATTGCTTTTAGTGGCGAGGGGGTGGCGGATGGGGGGGAGGGGGGGTAGTGTAGGGGGGGGGGGCACGCTAATCGCAGCCGTCGATTTTTAATTTGCGCGGGAGATGTTGTATTTGTCACCACCTCCACCCACCAACCCCTCCACCGACATGAACAATTGCGTTTTACTTTTGTCGCCGATTCAATTACCCCGCTTCGATCATCGCACCCGCGTCGCGCTAATAGGATTTTAAAAGGGTTAGCGGAAGGGCCCCCTCCAGAAGCATTTGACGGGCACGAACGGTGGGTGGGAGGAGGAGGTGGTGGTGGATGGGGGGGAGCTCCGTTTTTTTTTATTCCATCCTCGATATCAAATCATTTAATTAAGGCCCTCTGCGAGCAGTCGCGTGACAAAGGGCTGCGCGCGGAGAAAGGCGGCGCTCACCGGCTCCGAACCGTCGTGAGCGGAGCTTGCCTCGCCGATGTGAAACCCCCACGCGCAGCGAGTTGGTGGCGCCGTTACTTCTGTGCGCCGCCAAATGTTGTACGGCGCCACGGGTGGCTTAGGGAGATGTTAACTACCTCGCCTGGTATACAGGAGGTCGTGGGTTCGAGCCCGACCCTGACGCCTGCTGCTGCTGCTGTATATTTGGAGTTTGCGTCTCTCTCTCTCTCATCATCATCATCATTACGATGGCTGGGAGATGTTAACTCCCTCGCCTGGTATACAGGAGGTGGTAGGTTCGAGCACGACCGTGATGCTTGCTGAATATATGGAGTCTGCGTGTCTCTCTCTCGTCATCATCATTACGATGGCTGGAATATATTAATTCCCTCGCCTGGTATACAGGAGGTCGTGGGTTTGATCCCGACCCTGATACCTGCTGTATATTTGTAGTCTGCGTCTCTCTCTCTCTCATCATCATCACGGTGGCTAGGAGACGTTAACTACCTCGCCAGGTATACAGGAGGTCGTGCGTTCGAGCCCGACCCTGACGATGCCTGTTATAATTGTAATTTTGCGTCTTTCTCTCTCTGTGGATTTTTCTTCGGGTCCTCCTGTTTATGTCCCCCCTCTACATTTAGAATCACGATCGCGCATTTACGGTATTTGGCTGCTTTACATTCAACGTGATAAGCCACTTCGTTTGGCTATCATTTGTGGCCAGGTGGCTTCTCAAAAAGAGCTACATAGCTCAGTGCGCCTTACCTGGTAATTCAAAAAAATGTCCTAGAAATGTATATACTGTATGTATATTGCATTTCTTTCGCACCGTACGTAGTCAATTGCACAACAATCGGTTATTTATATCCGTAACAGGAACGATGACGCCATTCAACTTCCACGGTGTAATTAAATCCACTTACTGGAAATGTCTGTACCATTTAATCCTGGGCTTAATAGCCATGATGCATAAACCCATGTTAAGTGCCCGTGATATGAATAAATCCCAGCTATCAGTCCATAAAACTATTAAGACTCGGTTGAAATGTCCCATTGTATCATTATATTCTGCTTAAATGAGCATTGTGCCGTTAAATCCTGGTTAAATGTCCATTACTCTGTTAAAGCCACAAATCCCGCAGCCGTGATTATTGAGGCATGAGCTCTAATAGGGTCTCGATTCAAGCTGGACGGCGGATGAAGTCGACACGACGAATCTATCTTCCCCCAGCCTGGGAGTTTTTCATTCGTGAGCGGATGAAGCGAGAAACGTGGGTCCCCAAGAGGGCTGAAGCATGGCGCCACAACGGCTAGGAGATGTTAACTGCCTCGCCTGGTACACAGGAGGTGGTGGGTTCGAGCCTGACCCTGATGCCTGCTGTATATATGGAGTTTGCGTCTCTCTTTCATTGTCACAGGAGGTCGTGGGTTCGAGCCCGACACTGATGCCTGCTGTATATATGGAGTTTGCGTCTCTCTTTCATTGTCACAGGAGGTCGTGGGTTCGAGCCCGACACTGATGCCTGCTGTATATATGGAGTTTGCGTCTCTCTTTCATTGTCACAGGAGGTCGTGGGTTCGAGCCCGACACTGATGCCTGCTGTATATATGGAGTTTGCGTCTCTCTCTCATTGTCACAGGAGGTCGTGGGTTCGAGCCCGACACTGATGCCTGCTGTATATATGGAGTTTGCGTCTCTCTCTCATTGTCACAGGAGGTCGTGGGTTCGATCCCGACCCTGACGCCTGCTGTATGCTTGGAGTTTGCGTCTCTCTCATCATCACGGTGGCTAGGAGATGTTAACTACTTCGCCTGGTATACAGGAGGTCGTGGGTTCGAGCCCGACACCGACGCCTGCTGTAATATTTGGAGTTTGCGTCTCTCTCTCATCATCATCATCACGGTGGATAGGAGATGTTAACTACTTCGCCTGGTAAACAGAAGGTCGTGGGTTCGATTCCAACCCTGACGCCTGCTGTATATGTGGAGTTTGCGTCTCTCTCTCATCATCATCACGGTGGCTATGAGATGTTAACTGCATCGCCTTGTATACAGGAGGTCGTGGGTTCGATCCCGACCCTGACGCCTGCTGTAATATTTGGAGTGTGAATGTTTCTCTCCCCGTGGTCGCGTGGATTTTTCGTCGGATCATGCGGATGTTTTTTTCCTTCCACATCTTTTAAACACGATTTTAAGAGCATTTGGCTGCAATACATTTCCACAAGATAAACCACGAACTTAAGCCATCGTTTATGATGACCAGGTCGCTTCTGAAATGAAAGAGTTATACATCTCAGTGGGCCTTACCTGTTGGTCATTTGGATTGACAAACGGTACACGAGATTACTTTTTCGACGTCCCTTTACAAAATAGGAATTGATGAAAACATCGGTGCACGTCCGCTCGAGGTAAATTGAAAATCATTATTTTAAATAGTGGGGGGGGGGGGGGGGGGGTGTGGGCATGAGTGCGAGGAGGCGGGATGGAAGTAGTTCCAGCGCTACGGAATGAACCCCACTACCTGAGTTAGATTCCCAGCCACAGCTACCGCCAGTGGCCTGTGATATCCAAACCGGTGATGGGTCCTGCCCGTTCACCAACCCGCACTGACCAGGCGTGGGGAAGTATGACGAAAACAACGCTCACGGCCGAAGTCTCAACATGGCATGCGGGAGGCCTGCATCCAACTGTAGATAAGAGAGAGATGGGCTGCAGATTATTATTAATTACCATGTATTGTCATTGGTATAATAATAATATCAATGACTCAAGTATTAATTCTGGTCACGAATCTGCCAAGGCCATGTAAAGTCGAGTGATGACGGTTTTGCCGCAGGCTGTAACCAACAGATTAAGGCTCCCCCCTTCCCTTCTCTCTGTTGTGCGGGGTGCTGTCACGCCGCATTTTTATACAAAAGCTCGTAAAAAATGTTCAACAGGTAACAAACTTAATTAGCAACTAGAAGACCGTTAACAGGCACTAATTACAATTAACAACATGCTAAATAATACGCTCACAAACGCTCGGATTAATTGACTGTTTAGCGGCAGTCTCAATCCGAGTGACCCTCCGGATGTATAAATATCCAAAGTGCAAAATCAAGTGCATTGCTCAAACGTAATAGCAGCCCGTGGTTTTCATGTGGTCAGTCCTCGGTTAACGCGTGGCGTTCACATTGTAACACGCTTTCGCGATGACGCTGTTTTTCCTTTTGGTGAACACTGCACAACGCGGAACGCGCACCGCTGTAAGAACGCGGTTTTTGAGCGGTCGACGACGAACTACTTTCTCGAGCGTCGCGACCGAGCGGAGTGATACGGTACCCGGAATGATACGGTGACGCGGCGGCGTACCCTCAGTTATGCGTCGCGTCGTCTCACTGCCCGTGCGTAGGGACACATCGTATAGCCGCACACTTTAGCCTCACAGTTATTTGTGGGTAAATTGTTTCCATTTAATTCTAGATTTGAAGCTTTCGTGACTGCAAGGATTCATATTCTTAGGTTTTGACGGTAAAGTAACGTAGGTAGAAAAATTTAATTAATAAAAGTAAAATAAAAATTCCAAGAAAACCGTGTTTTTATATATATAACGAGGTAATACCCATATGTAAAAAATACGGTTTTCTTGGAATTTCTCTCACTTGATACAGCTATCGTGCTGTGACTGTTCCACCTGAAGACGGAAGCTTGTGTTGCCTCCGAAACGTCGTGATTTTTATTTTATTTTTATTTTACTTTTATTAATTAAAATTTGTTTACCTACGTGACTTTACCGAAAAAAACCTACGAGAATTGTTTCCACTCGCCGCGTTTTTTTTTCTTTTTTCAGGAACGCATCTACTACCACGTTAAACGATATCGATTGCGGCTTTTCTGAATTGCAGTCGTGCGCAATGCCTTTTGGGGGACGTCACGTGCACGCGAGGTCGATCGCAGTTGGTGAACGGCCGGCCGCTCGCAACGCCTCGAATGATGTCCGACGTTTCGTTTCCACGTCATGGAAGCTTCTTCAGGAAGTGAGTTGTTCAATACAGCACGAGGAGACAAGTGCTCAATAATGCAACGATTTATTCTCAAGCTCATGGCACGTCCATCAAAGGGCTATGCGCAATAATTAATATTTTTCTAAAATTCATATACGGGAGATATTTTGGGTCATTGCTTCACGTGACCAGTGCGGGCCTTGGAGGCGCGACTATTCACCGCTACGTAACTCAACAAAAATTCAACGATAATAATTATATTATTTGATCTCCATCCCTACAATTACTTTGAATTATAAGCGCTCAGCATTGGGACATCTTGAGCGAGCGGCGCAAGTTGCGTTTAAGTGCCCCCAGAAGTAAACTTGAGCTGAGTTCAATAGAAAGATAATCACCACCCGAGTGCAGTAGGGCTCCAACAATGCTCACTTGTAATTCAGTGACTGGGAGAGAATGGCCATGGACCGCATGGACAATGCCGCGGACAATGACATACACACTCTGCAGTGGGGTGGTCAGAAGATGGCAGTACAGCAAGTAGATGCAGGAATTGAATTTGCCTGTTCTCACCTCGCACGTATAAGTATGTACGTTGAACTTTTTTCGCGCCGTACGTAGCCAACCGCGCTAATCGGAGGTGCACACGTGGGTTTACTGTTCAGCATTTGGTCATCTTTATATTTTCGTATTTGCCGTGAAGTGGGATGAACGTTGTGTCAAAAAAAATATTCACTCCTTGTGTTGATGTTCGTGGCTGCGCTGCACGGCTCTCCGATCGCTCTTTCGGGGTCGTACGGCGCGTTGTCCGGCAACGATGTCCGACGTTTCACTCCACGAGCTGGGAGGCTTATCCAGGAACTTCGATTTTCGTCGCTGGAGAAGCTGCGAGTACGCGGATCGGCTCATCATTATGTCTAAATTCACAGCAGCCAAATACTCTAGACAAGACGCACGTTGATTCTCAATGTGTAGGGGAAAATAAACGGAGGACCCGGAGAGAATTCCACACGACCACGGGGAGAGAGAGAGAAAAAGAACACGCAAACTCTAAATATACAAGAGGCGTCTGGGTCGGGATCAAACCCACGACTTCCTGCATACCAGGCGAGGGAGTTATCATCTCCTAGCCACCGCGGCACCACTGATAGTGATGTCTGACGTTATCCCCTGGAAGGGTTCATCCGGCAGCTGGGCGGTGACCAGATGCCAAGCCACGCAACCTAATGGGCCGTCGCGAATAATGATGTGCCCAGCGGTCCAACAGATGCTCCGACTCACACGAGAAGCCACGCACGCCGCGTACGAGCCGAAATCCAGTCAGAAAGGGTTGTGGAATGCCGATAATTATCTTGAAGGGCTGAGATAAATTAAATTCGCTTTTCTCTATACAATCGACCTTAGATCGTTCATACACCTTCCCGCCCAGTCCTGTGCACAGGTTTGGGGGGGCAGCCACTGGGGGTCGTGGGGGCACGGACACCCCCCCCCCCACAACATGTTTAGATTTGGCTCAGAGCACCCATATTATTATGTTGGACATATGAGTGGGTAGATAACACACGGTGACGCTACGGCTTTAATTACCTGGAGGATTAGTCGTAGCGCGACAGTTTTGCGTTTCAATACAAGCGGTTAATATTATTTGAGAGGGGGGGGACCTCAAATCAGATTATTTTCTTTGCACCGGAGGAATCCGATGAGCTATGAAGCTATTCTTTTCGTCACAGATGTCTAAATTTCGAGACCCTGGGCTACAGGCCCTGGGCTACTGGCCCTGGTGCCTCAAAGATAATCCGGCCTGGTCTGCGGACTGCGAGTGACAGACAGGGCGGGAGAAACTGGGGCAGTCGCGAGATTATCAACCCATGAATTTTAATGGCCACGTTCCATTTTGTCCATGAATGTATATTTCCTTCAGCGGCTTAAGAGTTTTTTTATATTTCAGTTAGGGAATGTGTCGCTTCTTCGCTGTATTTGCGTGTTGTAAAGCGAGCGTTGTTATCATGTGTGGCCAGGTCGCTTCTGAACAAGGGGCTATGTAGCCTCTCGGTGGAGGCCTTTACCCGGTGAAATAAAAACAATCTTTGAGTTTACTTATTGGAGTAATGCGGGTCTGTGCCTCCACTTTACCCCACCACACGTGACCTACCCATCGACTGACCGTCGTGAAATACGAGGCAGTTGATTTGAACAATCGGCTTGAGTCTTGAACTATCAAATATATATATTTTGTTGGTTTCTGAGCCGACATTTCGAATTTGATTGCTCAATTCCACGTTTCGTTTCTATTCGAGTAGATTATTTTGCTCTTGTTAAATGTGAAACTTCACATTATTTCTTTAGGTGCAATAATTCACCCCCCCATCCCCCAAACCAGACAATTCAACGATTCTTCAAGATTGGATTGCAAGTCCAGCAGCGCTAAACCATTACGCGGTGACAGCGACGTTGGCAACAAGAAGTGAATAATGCACGCAACCACGAAACAAAAATGCGGCGCTTCGATTTATTTTATGAATCTACGAAAGGAATGTTCTTTCTCTGCAATCTCAAATTGATAATTCTCGCCCCCCCCCCCCCCCAAAAAAAATGAGCACAGTTTGTACGTATGCAGTTGTCCCCATTAATAAGCGAGCGTGCAGTCGAGCTGCATTGAAACGACGCTAGCTGCTCCATACTGCTGCGGTCTTTGAAAAGTTAAAGGCGCGGCCCTGCAATTTCTCGCTGATGCCGACCGCTGTGAGAAGGGTATTCCCACTGGAGGCAATTTTTCAAGCCACACCCCCCCCCAGCACCATACCGCTCACATACAGAGTGTTTTTGGCCTACTCTTCCACACTGGCTAGATGCCTTGGCACCCACATTTTACCCCGCCACATGCATGTAACATACCGGCTGTGATTGTACTCGCACTGCTGCTGGGTCGATATCGCGCCCGGGGGGAGGAGGAGGAGGGGGGTTACGTGGGGATTGAATAAACTCTCACGATTGTTTTAAGTGTCGCGCCAGGGAGATCGAAACGAATTGGCAAACTCTGGATGTCAAGCCCTCCATCTGCATATCCGTTCACTCTCTCTCTCCTCATACCCCTCCATACCGCCCCTGCCAGGAATGTACGAAGCCAACGTTGCAAAAGTGCGAGCAAGGCAATGTCTTCATGGTTCTTTCGGTAAAGTCACGTAGAAGAGAAATAATAAAATAATAAAAATAAAACATTATAAAATAATTCTCACGACGTTTCGGCCACAACGCAAGCAGCCGTCCTCAGGTGGAGAACAGGTCTGTCGCGGGGAGACAGCGCCTGCGTTGTGGCTGAAACGTCGTGAGAATTATTTTATTATGTTTAATTTTTTATTATTTTATTATTTCTCTTCTACGTGACTTTACCGAAAGAACCAAGAAGATGAATCCCTGCAGTCACGAAAGCTTTAAATCGAAGTGCAGTCGCGTCATTTGAGCACCTCTGAAAGTGCTCGGCACGGCACACCAGACGGGTGGATGGCCAACGCCAGCCCCCCAGTGGCATTGCTTACTACGCAACGCACCAGGTACTCATTTGAGGCTGAGTCGACCTAGGGGAAGTCCCAGGACCAGTCACAGATAATCGTCACCGGTGTTGGCCGGGAGCGGGAATCGAACTCGCGTGGCCGGGTTCGTAGCGTAGCGCCGCTAGTCGTTGTACTGTAATTCACCACACACAAGACAAAGATCCCCCGTATAGCCTTAACAGACTGTTGGGGCAAGTGCTGTGAGCGAGTAGTGTCGATGAAGGCCGGCAATGGCACACGACGGGGTGGGTGGCAAACAACCGCGCCCGGCCGCCTTTGTCTCCCCAAGCGGCGATGTTTCCACATCGCACCAAGAACAACAACCGCCATTCGCCACTAAGAGGCGGTGACGTCGGCACGGCGCTGGTGCCAGGCTATGTGCACTTTAAGGCCACGTGAAATGTCGAAAGCCCGCTGGCATGAGGTCACGGGACAGACCCAGGTGCCATGGGTCGACTGACTGAGACGACTGGCCAGTGATCGGCTGTGTTATTGCACCTGCATATGTATCGGTTTCATTGCTCCATCTCCCTAATGGACGTATTTCTCGGACGGGTTTGTTCATTAGCTGCCCACTACATTATTCATCTTGACCATTGTCCATTATTCCAACTTACGTAATTGTATTCATTATTGATGCCATATAGCTAATTCACGTGTTCCCCGTCCTATGCAATTCCATTAAGGCATCTCTCCAAGTTTATTTTGGGCGCGATTATCATCGATTTATCAGCTTGTAGTTGGCGTATGTGTGTGTGTGTGCTGAACTCCTTTCGCACAGGCACGCAGCCAACCGTGCTCGTCGAAAGGTCAACAAACTGAACACAAAAAATGAGTTAAATTTTGTTTAAAGCTTTCGTGACTGCAGGGATTCATCTTCTTGGTTCTTTCGGTAAAGTCACGTAGAAGGGAAATAATAAAATAATAAAAATAAAACATAATAAAATTTCGATTTAAAGCTTTCGTGACTGCAGGGATTCATCTTCTTGGTTCTTTCGGTAAAGTCACGTAGAAGGAAAGTAATAAAATAATAAAAATAAAACATAATAAAATAATTCTCACGACGTTTCGGCCACAACGCAAGCAGTTCAGATTCTGTCTTCTCGACAGACCTGTTCTTCACCTGAGGACGGCTGCTTGCGTTGTGGCCGAAACGTCGTGACAATAATTTTATTATGTTTTATTTTTATTATTTTATTACTTTCCTTCTACGTGACTTTACCGAAAGAACCAAGAAGAAAAAAGGAGTTATAAAGAAATGCGTTTTCAATTGAGATTTGAAAGCGCACAGCTCGCCGTGACCTTCCTAACGAGGAAGATCGACGTCTAACAACTTCCCTGCGTCTTCCTTCGCCACTGCCTCCACCGTTGTTGGAATTCGCTCCCACCATCTCTACCTTTCCTCCCCCCAAAGCTCTCACAAACCTTGCTCAATGCATGAAACGCATGAACAACTCTTCCTGTACCCGTTGCGACTTTAATAGCCGCTGTTTGTTGTCTGGCCACTCGGCGTTTTGAGTCTTTGGGCCGGCGCTTCGCAACTCTGATGTTCAATACGTATCAATCTTTGTTGTTGTTACTTTACTTAATGATCGTGCACCGCGCAAGACTTAACATGCGGCAGCGAACCCATCGCGTTAATGAAGCGTAGCAGAGCACCCGTTTAAAGGGAAGCCGAGGCTACACCGGAGTCTGGGCAGATTTCGTAAAGACGAAAATGATGCGTGCTACTGAAATCCGCATCTGGATCATTGCATTGTCAGTAAACTCGTCGGTAACGAAATTCACTCCTTCTCCCTACTCCCTTCCACCCCCCACCGCCGCCGCATCCCATCCCGCTACGTCCATCACTTTCGGTGTAGTCGGGCGTGTTCCGTTCATCTTCTTGGTTCTTTCGGTAAAGTCACGTAGAATGGAAATAATAAAATAATAAAAATAAAACATTATAAAATAATTCTCAGGACGTTTCGGCCACAACGCAAGCAGCCGTCCTCAGGTGGAGAGCAGGGCTGTCGAGTAGACAAAGATAATAAAATAATGAGAATGATTTTATTATGTTTTAATTGTGTTATTTTATTATTTCCATTCTACGTGACTTTACCGAAAGAACCAAGAAGATGAATCTCTGCAGTCACGAAAGCTTTAAATCGAAACGTGTTCCGTTCGTTAGTTCGTCGTCGAGAGAGCACATTGGACAGCAAAGCCAAGGGCTGCCGGGTGTGATGCTGGCCACCCACCCATCACCTCGAGTGCCGTGCCGGCCTTTGTAGGTGCTACTTGCTAACAGCACTTGCCCCACAAATAGTCAGTTGAAGACTTTACTGGGGGATCTTTGTCTTTGGACAGCAACGGTGGGCCAGCGTCTGAATTAAATTCAGCCGCAATTGCGGTGGGCGCATTATTGTGACATAGCCGAATGTTTTTTTTTTATTATTTTAGAAATCTTGTTTTACTTACGGGGGTTGACAGAACGATCCGAGAGAAATAACAACAACAACCCCCGCTTCTCCCCCACGCAATAATTACATCTTGCAGAAAAGCCTCGCTTCGTTCCCCGTTTCTCATCCCCCCATTTGGCGCTCCCACTGCGCGGGTTCACGCCGAGCCGACGACGCAGCGGGTCAGTGGCACGCGGACGGATCGTCTGTCGGCACGTGACCTCCCCGCCGCTCGTCGAAGTGCAAAGGTGCGGGAGGAGGGGTATCAGTATAACCCCCCACCTCTCCCCCCCACCTCCACGCCACCTCCCCCCCCCACCTCCCCCACACCTTTCCCCACCTCTCCACCCACCTCCACGCAACCTCCCCCCCCCACCTCCCCCACACCTTTCCCCACCTCTCCACCCACCTCCCCCCACACCTCTGCCCCACCTCCACTCATACCTCCCCCCCCACCTCTCCCCCCAACTTCCCCCACACCTCCCCCCACACCTCTTCCCCCACCTCCCCCCACCTCTCCCCACACCTCCCCCCACACCTCCTCCACCCACCTCCCCCCACACCTCTCCCCCCATCTCCCCCCTACCTCTCCCCCACACCTTCCCCCCACCTCTCCCCACACTTCCCCCCACACCTCCTCCGCCACCTCCTCCCCCCACCTCCCCCCCACACCTCTCCCCCCACCTCCCCCCTACCTCTCCCCCCACACCTCCCCCCCACCTCTCCCCTCACCTCCCCCCCCACCTCTTCCCACACCTCCCCCCCCTACCTCCCACCTACCCCCCCCACACGACCCCCCCAACAACGACGGTGGTGACTGCGCCGTTCGTGTGTCTCGTTTTCGTTGCGCCGTCGCCGTCGCCGCTCCGACGCGTGGCGCTGCACAGCGGAGCGGTGATGCCTGACAAGCAGTAACCCTGCTCCCGTCGTTTACTCACCCACCCACCCACCCACCAATCCCCTTGCCTCGCCCCCCACTCCGACCTGGAGACGAGATGAGAGCGTGCTTTGGCTACGGTGATGACTGGCCACCTGCCTGCGACTCCCCCCGCAAACCCCTCTCCCCATCTCGCCCGAAGGCGAAATGTAATTACCTCCTAACAGCGGTGGATCCCAGGATTTTCAATGTAAAGCAGCTGGTGCGATGGATGCGTGGCAAAGGATGATGCGGTGTCCAGGCGTGTGGGGCGGTGGAGATACTCCCTGAAGCGTCACGGTTGGAGTTCGGAAGGGGTAAGGGTTTTGTTGTGTGTTGCGTGCTTGGGGAGTCGGGGAGCGGTAGTGGAAGCGTTAAGCGACGATTCGATGGCTTGCAATAATTCGGGGTCACGATGTGATCGGCCCTGCATCACTGCCACTGGACCACCATCACCACTACCACCACCACCACTCCCCACACCACCACCACTGCCTCCCCCCCCCCCCCCAAATAAAAAAAAGTTCATTCTTACGCACACAATGATGCACATATCACCTCGGATTATCACGGTTGGCTACGTACGGCGCGAAAGAAGTACAGCATACATTGATCAAGACTTTACGTTAATGAATCAATGCATCGCCACGCCTCTGGCCATAACGGTGGTAACCACGAACCCATATATATATGTCTGAGAGTGACCCAAGATACGATCAAAGCATAGCCCCCCCCTCTCCCCTCCTTGTGATTGAAATAAACCCGCGCCATTGTTTCAGGTTGCCACGTCGGGAGATCGAATCCGATCGGACGACCTCTCGACTGCACGCGGCCGTGAGAGCGACGGCTGCGCGGCGGTCATTTGAACGCCGGAATTCGATCGGCGGGGCGCGGGGTGTGGATGGAGAGGTGAAAAGAGGTGAAATGAGGCAGCCCTCGGTTTAAAATGCCAGGGCGGCAAATGACTTCCGAATGAATGGTGAGATGCGGGCTGGGAACGTCGTGGGAGGCGGGTTACTGGCAGGAATTTTTCAAACCTTTTCCGGCCAATTTTGGGGGAACGTCACGGCGCAGTGAGAGAAGGCCCGCAAGTTAATGTTGGGTCAAATCGGCGCGGTGTATTTGGTCGGATGCATTAGGCAAACGAAAATACCAACAACAAAAAAACCCGTGACACGTCTCAAATCAAACCCGCGCCCGCCCTCACTTCCAGACCCGACCCCAGCCGCTCAATCGGCCGGTTTTGCTCTCCTCGTCGCGGGCAGCTAGCTATTCACTGAGACGGCGCTCGTGTTCCATCCATCCGATCCCGTCTTGCCGCTCGTGAAAGTCTACGCCAGGATGTTTTGCGCGTATCGGGCTTCCTCATTCAGCGCGCAACGACCGACACTCGATCCTGTTTGGGAGCTCGATAAAACATCGCACGCGTCCCGTGCAAAACGTTAACTTGGCAGCGTGAGAGCACTCCTCCAGTGGAATGTAATAAAAAAGTGTTTTCATCGAGCTGTGTCTTCATCGAGCCGTAACACTTTTGCCACTTGCTTATTTGTGTCCCGTCTCTGTATCTGACTGCGCTCGTGTCTCTTGTCCGTCTTCATATTCCTCTCGACTTTCAGCCTTTCTTCTCTCTCGTAATTCGTTCACACATCCGCCCGCCCGCCGCCACTACACAGGCGCTACCTCCACCCTGGTCTCTTCTCCATGAACTCCCGCCCGCACGCTAATCAGCATCCATCTGCGCCGAAGCATCGGACGAAACGCCAATACAAACAACCCTCGTGACTTCGGAGAGAGCGGGCCGCTGGTCCGATAGCGCGCGGCATTACTTTGCTCGGCAGACAATACCGATAACAATTACGTGGCATGCGAAATTGTTCAATAACGTATCGGTGGGGTGGATTGATTTCAAAACAAAAATATATATGTGTGTGTGTGTGGTTGTTTCGAGCGAAGTTGCGCCGGTGTAAATTAATAAATTCCAATGCAGAGCAATTACTTGTCAAAAAATATAACGATGTCGACCAACTGTTGAGTTAAGCATCTCCGCCCCTGACTCCCCCCCTCCCCACCCACTCACCACTTTCACACTTTCCTCTCGAGTTCACACGCCGGCGTTCGGTGAATTCGACAGCGTGACAAATCGAACATTTTGCACGAGTTACAATGGTATTTTCCAAATAATGTGCGATATTTAAAGCGGTTCTTTTGACAGATCTGGGTGGTCACCTTCTATTTTGGAGAGGGCTCATCAATAGTCACACTCGTGACAACGGACAAATAACCCCCTTGTCAAGATGTTGCCCGCTCCATTCGATTATTTAGATTTTTTTCGCAGCTCTAAATTACCACGAGATCATGAGCCGCCACTTCGTTGAGCTATCATTTGCGATGGCCAGGTCGCTTTTTTTTGTTAAAGAACTACATAGCACCAGTGGGGGCCTTTCCTTGTAAAATAAAAATAGTTTAATATTTTTATTTTAGTTTCCACTCGAAGCCCCATCGGGCGACAAGCCTTTGAGAAAACCCCCTCGCTGTGGCAGCCGCGACAGCGGGGAGAGAAAGAGAGAGATAGAGAGCAAACGGACATTTCAGATTGTGTTGTTGGGCCACCCAGTGAGTTCACATGTTGACCTAAAAGAACATCTATATATATATAACCACACCTCATGCTTTGTCTTAACTCGGCCGCGTGGCAGTAAATTTGCGCGAGTGTGGGGGTTTTCACTTCTGGTCACGCGCGGGCAGATATCGAAATATAGGACGGTGATTTAGCTCGGCAGAGGACGTGTCCGTGACGTCTCCCAGGGCTATCGAAGCGAGTGTCTCCCGCTCGTTAGTAGATGGTATTAGTGCGGGAATTGATACAGCTCTGAAGCGAGTGGATTTGCTGAGAGCCACTGGTTTATACGTTTTATTCGTACACGGCTTCGTGAGTTTCGTTGAACACTGCGTCTCGAGTAATGGGCATCGCACCGTAATTGTAGCGCAGAGGTCGCCAGCGTGCTGCGAAGAGTAGGCCAAAGTACCCTCCCAGAGGGGCCTCTCTTGAGGCCTCCCTCTTGTGAAGACCTTTCCGCCAGCAGTGACGTGAGCAAGACATCTCAGTGCCGCGCCTTTACCTTTGTATTATTATAAGTATCAGTTTTTTAAAGAAACGTATGATACAACGTCCGGGAAACTTAAATCATGAAAGAGTTGCCCTATAGCCGTTGCGTAGCCTGGAGCTGTTGCACCGATTCAGACCTTTACATCATGGGTCTTGGGATAAATAAAACACCCCCACACATGCTTCACTTTCATGATATTCTGTAATATGATTTATCATTGGACCGAGGCTTTCCCTTGGACGCCAAGAGGTCATGGACTCGCCGGCTGAAACCGCGTGTGCGCTATTCGTGCTGAACTGCTGTGCGGACCCGGTCCAAGCCAAATCGTCGTAAGGCAACATTTGGCTCATTTGAGTCCAGATGAGAATCTTTATTGAGATCAGAATCTTGATTTAGACTGGAAGAATCCGAAGAGCTATGAAGCTCTTTTCCCACAAATGTCCATTTTTTTCTTGCTGTGGTTGTCCCACCTGATGACGATTGCATGCGTTGCGATCGAAACGTTGTGATCTATTTTTTTTTTTACCCACGTGATTTTACCGAAAGAACCAAAGCGTATGGATTCCTGCAGTCACGAAAGCTTCAAATGAAAATAAAAACATAGTTTAATTTGAGTCAGCAGGCAGCGGATGTGTAGATTATTTTCGTAGAAGCTCAGCGCAGTGGAACTCTTCTTTACCCGTAAACCCGTTCGTGGAGTGAAATTTAAGGTTCCCGTCTGCGATGATTCTACCCTGGCGACCATCTGGCACCGTTTGCTGGTCGTGTACACGCAACTACTGCTGCTGCTGCTGCGTTATCTTCGTGTCGTCTGGGGCTGTTGTTGTTCTTGCTGTTCTTCTGCCTTGCCCAATTGAGCTAAATCGGACTTATATATCTTCTTGGTTCTTTCAGTAAAGTCACGTAGAATGGAAATTATTTTGTCAAGGCGCTCTTCCTCCTCTCTCCCAGCTTAAATAGACGCTCCAAGCCTAGGACGTGTCATTCAGACTCTGTCTTATCGACAGACCTGTTCTTCACCTGTGTACGGCTGCTTGCGTTGTGGCCGAAACGTCGTGAGAATTATTTAATTATGTTTTATTTTTATTATTTTATTATTTCCCTTCTACGTGACTTTAACGAAAGAACCAAGAAGATGAATCTCTGCCACTGCTTCTCTAATCGCATGACCGGAAACGTTCCCTTAGGCTGGTCGGCGATGCTTGAACGACGCTCTTTCGGCGCTCTCGAAGATGCGGCGAGTTAGCTCAGCGGGTAAATCGCGCAACGCTCCAAATTGTGCACAAATTTCCGTAATTTCGAAGCGTCTGACGAATCGCTCGCACTCTCCATTGCCTTGCGTCTCGCGCGTCGGTGTGGAGTCTGAACGTAACTCCTTATCAGCTGTTCTCATCGTAGCAGCGGAGTCATCGGTGACGCGGCGATGGAATGTTTCCACTTTGATTTTAAATGTCACGACGTGACGATTATCGCTGTAGAAGTTTCCCCGAGCACTCTAAGAGTCTAAGGCAAGTTCTACTTCGCCGTATCGTCTGTGTCCTTCGCTGTGCTTCAAGTGCGAATGGACGTCGACTGAAAATTATTCTGACTGGGATCGTTGCAAGTGAATTGGCGGTCTTTGGGAGCTCTTGATCCAGCAGTGCATTGACCACGGCTGCTACTGATGATGATAATGATCCTGATATACTGGGTGCTTCAAATAAATATTAACACTTCCGTGGGACTTTCGTTTTTAATGTAAAAGGAACGGATACTAGCACCGTAACATGATAATAAATGTAATGTTAATAGCTTCAAAAAGTCAAAGAGTCTCCACCCGTTCGCCATCGTTGTCAACACGTAGCCTGGAATCTTCTCCAGATGGTCTCCAGAGCCCGGAGACAGCCCATTTCTTGTGTTATTGTTGCAAATTCTCTGAAGTGTTCACATGTTTGTTTGAAGCACCCTGTAGTAACGCCATATCGCGGCATAGCATTCGACAGCTCTGCTGCAGGAGTGTGCAAACGGTGTGGGGGGAGGGGGGGGTGGTGGAGGTTGGGGCCATCGTGAAGCTTTTTTTTAACAATCCTGCGGTGTTTGCTTCTCGCAATGATTGAAGAACCCCATCCGAGCAGCAGCAGCAGTAGCAGAGGAGGAGAGAGAGCGAGAGAAAGTGATAGACGATCGGTTGTGTTTTAATCTCTCCCCACCTCCGGCGGCCATCCCCGCAGCCACGAGGCTGCGCTGATGAACGAGTCTCGGCACTCTGGAGCGAGCGGTCCGGGGGCGGGGGGGGGGGGTATTTGGACACGTGCGACAAAGAGCTTTATAGGTCTTCGGATTACTCTCCAGTTCAAATAAAGATTCTGATTCTGATGATATCCCCGCCGCTCGCTTGAAGGTTCTCTTCGCCGTCATGGGACCTGTGTTTTGCCTTGCCAGTATCAAAGTATAATAATGTGTTTCGATTTAAAGCTTTTGTGACTGCAGGGATTCATCTTCTTGGTTCTTTCGGTAAAGTCACGTAGAATGGAAATAATAAAATAATAAAAATAAAACAAAATAAAATAATTCTCACGACGTTTCGGCCACAACGCAATAAAACAGTTGTGTTAAGATGTTAAAACGCCAAACTGAAACCGTTTGCGAGGAATAATATCTGCATTAACCACATATACTTGTTGTGAACATGCAAAAAAAACATGCTCTGATATGATATGCATTGTGTTTGAAACTGATTGGTATCAAACTTAACTTGAAGCTTTCGTGACTGCAGGAATTACTCGTTGGGTCTTTCGGTAAAGTCACGTAGAGAGAAAATAAATTAAATAATAGAGTACGACGTTTTGATTGCAACACAAGCAATTTGAGAGAGAGACAAAACGCAGACCCACCTCTCTCTCTGCCCACCCCCCCTCTTTCTCTATTTAAGGCCTCGACACATAGGCATTGGGTCTCTGTGTGTCTGTGTTGTGTGTCTCTCTCTCTCTCTCTCTGTGTCTGCGTTGTCTCTCACGGATTGGTATCAGTTTGGTGTTTTAACCATCTTAACACCTATTATATTGACAGAAAGGTTAACACCTATTCCTTGAGGCCCTCTCTCCGTCTGGCAGACGCTATCTACTCTATTGAGTCTTCCCGTGCAAGCAAGAACACGTGACTCTCCGCTGCACGTGTGTTTTTCAACGCAGGCCCGTTCCCGCAACCTAAAGGCTTTGTTATTTTTTTAATTTGCATGCATTAGCAGTCCGCGACTCAAGGATGGAGGAGGTCGTCGGACTGGGAGAAGGGCTGCGTGCAGAACGAGAGAGTGAGCGAGAGAGTGAGCGAGAGAGTGACCGAAAGAGTGAGCGAGAGAGTGAGCGAGAGAGTGACCGAGAGAGTGAGCGAGAGAGTGAGCGAGAGAGTGACCGAGAGAGTGAGCGAGAGAGTGAGAGTGAGCGAGAGAGTGACCGAGAGAGTGACCGAGAGAGTGAGCGAGAGAGTGACCGAGAGAGTGAGCGAGAAAGTGAGCGAGAGAGTGAGCGAGAGAGTGAGCGATAGAGTGACCGAGAGAGTGACCGAGAGAGTGAGCGAGAGAGTGACCGAGAGAGTGAGCGAGAAAGTGAGCGAGAGAGTGAGCGAGAGAGTGAGCGAGAGAGTGACCGAGAGAGTGACCGAGAGAGTGACCGAGAGAGTGAGCGAGAGAGTGAGCGAGAGGGTGAGCGAGAGAGTAAGCGAGAGAGTGAGCGAGAGAGTGAGCGAGAGAGTGAGCGAGAGAGTGAGCGAGAGATTAACCGAGAGAGTGAGCGAGAGAGTGAGCGAGAGAGTGACCGAGAGAGTGACCGAGAGAGTGAGCGAGAGAGTGAGCGAGAGAGTGACCGAGAGAGTGACCGAGAGAGTGAGCGAGAGAGTGAGCGAGAGAGTGAGCGAGAGAGTGAGCGAGAGAGTGAGCGAGAGAGTGAGCGAGAGAGTGAGCGAGAGAGTGAGCGAGAGATTAACCGAGAGAGTGAGCGAGAGAGTGAGCGAGAGAGTGAGCGAGAGAGTGACCGAGAGAGTGACCGAGAGAGTGAGCGAGAGAGTGAGCGAGAGGGTGAGCGAGAGAGTGAGCGAGAGAGTGAGCGAGAGAGTGAGCGAGAGAGTGAGCGAGAGATTAACCGAGAGAGTGAGCGAGAGATTAACCGAGAGAGTGAGCGAGAGGGTGAGCGAGAGAGTGAGCGAGAGGTGTGGGTTTACATAAAGCAAAGTTATTAAAAAAAAAAAATTACGAAATGATGAACGAAGCAAAGTGCCGACTACTGATCGTAAAAAAAAGGAGGGGGACGCTGCCCCGCGCTCATTGTGACCGAAAATCCCGAAGGTCACTGACCGGGTCGATTACCAACTTTGCCGCTAGTTGAAACAATGGAGCAAGTTTCTACATTCCCACCTCACCCTCCTCGTCCTTCGGAGCCACATGAACGGCATCACCGCAGTCGGTCGGTCGATTGGCGGGTGTCGTGCGGTGGGGGTGAAGTGTGGATATTTGCACCGCATGTTACTCTTAGCATGGTAGAGAAAAAAACAACAACAACAACAACCTATGAATGACGTGGCGTAGAGAGGCCGTCATACAGGGGTGGTTAGAGAATGATGGGTGGAGGATTGTTATTTATTTATTTGGTGATGATAATAACGCGATCTAACCCACCCCCAAAAAATACATTTATTCTGAATAATAGTGGTTGCGAAAGCCTACATTGTTAAACGTCTTGCGTGCAATTTGTTATCCCTCCCCCCCTGCACCTCCGGTTGGCTACGTACGGTGCGAAAAAAGTTCAACGCCCATACAAACGACCGGCTCATTGATAACTGTAGCGTTGGCATTAGTGCAAAGGCAAACGAGAAACAGGTCGTTCGTCAGTAACACCACCACCACCAACACTGCCACCACGTGCGTGCGTGTGGCCTTTAAAGGACAACTATACATACAGGGTGCTTCAAACAAACAAAAAAATGTTAACACTTCTGAGAATTTGCAACGATACCACGAGAAATGTGCTGCGTCCGGGCTCTGGAGACCACCTGGAGAAGATTCCAGGCAACGCGTTGACTATGATGGCGAACAAGTGGGAGACTCTGTGACTTTTTGAAGATATTAACATTAAACTTCGATTGAAAGCTTTCGTGACTGCAGGGATTCATCTTTTTGGTTCTTTCGGTAAAGTCACGTGGAAGGGAAATAATACAATAATTGCGTTGTGGCCGAAACGTCGTGAGAATTATTTAATTATGTTTTTTTTTATTATTTTACTATTTCCCTTCTATGTGACTTTACCGAAAGAACCAAGAAGATCTTCTTCCCTTAATTAATTCTAACCTTACTCCGTCCCTTTGATGCTGATAATCCTGCATAATGCACGGGCATAATGACTTTAAACCCCTCGCCAATCCTCATACGCATTTCACAAGTAGTACTAATCGCATATCTGCATTTCCCATAAATATGCTAAATTCCTCTTGGTATGCAAATTATTTTGTCAAGACGCTCTTTGCCCCTCCATCCTAGCTTAAATAGTCGTTCCAAGCCTGGAGCGTGCCATTCAGACTCTGTCTACTTGACAGACCTGTTCTCCACCTGAAGACGGCTGCTTGCGTTGTGGCCGAAACGTCGTGAGAATTATTTTATTATGTTTTATTTTTATTATTTTATTACTTCCCTTCTACGTGACTTTGCCGAAAGAACCAAGAAGATGAATCCCTGCAGTCACGAAAGCTTTGAATCGAAATTTAACCAAGAAGATATTAACATTACATTTGTTATCACGTTGTAGTGTGTTACTCTCCGTGCTGTTCACATTAAAAACGATAGACCCATATCAGTGTTGATATTTTTAAGCACCCTGTATAACAGGCGTTGTTTCGGGAAATGTCCTTCGTCGTGACACATGGATTAGCTACCATTCATCGCCTACGTACACAAAACTCCCCCATATATTTAATCAATCGTGGCGATTCGTTAATTGGTTCCACCTCTTGTGTGCGAAGGTTTCGCGGGTTTCATTCGCGCTCGGAAGTGCGACGACCCGAGTTCCATTCCCGCTCATGGCTACCAACACCAGTGATGATTATCTGAACCGGTCCTGGGCCTCCTCTACGTCGACGCAGCCTCAAATGAGTACCTGGTGCGGTGTGTAAATATCGCTAGTGGGGAGACAAAGGCGGCCGGGCGTGGTGCTGGCCACCCACCCCCTCGTGTGCTGTGCCGGCCTTCATAAGTGCTCGAACAACACTTGCCCCAACCGTCTATTAAGGCTATAGGGGGGATCTTTGTCTATGTGCCTAGTGGTGGGTGCGTGCGTGCGCGTGGCACATTCGCGCCCAACTTGAAAGTGAATAAAAGATGCGTGGGTGGCTTTGAGAATTCTCTCTCATTGATCGACACCACGAAGGGAGAGCGAGAGAGAGAAAGAAGAGAGGCAGAACGAGTGTGTGGAGAGAGAGAGAGAGATGAGTTGGAGGGAAACGAAGACAAGCTGCCACTGCCTTGTCATTTCCTCCGGATGCTCAGCCCAAGGATTGGCACCACCTCCACTGCCTGACCAAATGTAAAAAACAAAACTAACAAAGTAGAAAGAAAAAAAAACCCTGTCCACCCTTCCCACGCTGCCCACCCTCCCCACCCTGCCCACCCTCCCCACCCTCCCCACCCTTCCTACCTTGCCCCACCCTGCCCCACTCTCCACACCCTCCCCACCCTCCGCACCCCCCCCCTCCCCATTCTGCCCCACCCTTCCCACCTTTCCCCACCCTGCCCCACCCTTCGCACCCTGACGGTGCACGACAAGAGTGGTACCAGTAAACACGTGTTGGCCCAACGGCTCCGACCGCATGCCAACCAACGTCTTTAAAACCTTGTGCTCCAATGCGCTCCGAGTCTCAGTGGTTAGTGCATTGTATCGTTCTGTATCTTACCTGATTTTTTTGTTATCTATGATTTTTTCGTACGATATTTTGATTGCTCCATTGAGAGCGGTGGTGATATTACATTTCAAGTAAAACCTTGACACCTTTTTACACTTGCAATGGGGTGTGGCTAACACCACGCCCGGCTGCCTTTGTCTCCCCCCCAGTGGTGAAGTTTCTACAACTGTTTGAAGGCTGAACTGGCCTAGGAGAGGCCTAGAAATGGTGAAAGTGTGAACCAGCCACAGATGTTAGCGGTGGCTGGGAATCGAACTCGGGTGACCAGGTTCGTGGCTCAGTGTGATTAATGCCTCACCACCAATCCACGCATAAGTAGACCATGATGCTCTAAGTGTGATATACACCGTGCACATATGTGCGTATGTCCATGAATAAGTATACACGTGTTGGTGAGACGTTAACTACCTCGCCTGGTATTCAGGTTGTGGGTTCGATCCCAGCTCTGACGCCTGCGGTATATTTGGAGCAAGCATGTCTCTCTCTCCCCCGTGGTCGCGTGGATATTCTTCGGGGTCATCACGGTTTTCCCCTCCACATTTAGAAAAAAACACGAGTATTTGGCTGCTATTAATCTCCACGTAAAAAAATGTAATTTCCTCGAGTTATAATCATTTGTGATTGCCAGGTCGCTTCTGAAAAAGAGCGACATAGTTCAGTGGGACTTATCTGGTAAAATAAAGCACAGTTTAGTTTCATACTCTTAGGTTTTTTCGGTAAAGTCACGTACGTAAACAAAAAAATATATATAATAGAAAAAAAATAATAATAAATGAAAATAAATCAATTAAATCACGACGTTTACTGTATCAATACAGTAAATTTTGCTGTGATTGCCCCACATGAAGACTGAGACTTGTGTTGCCTCCGAAACGTCGTGATTTTATTCAGTTATTTTCATTTATTATTATTTTATTTCTATCATTTTTTTTATTTTTTACCTACGTGACTTTACCGAAAAAAACCTAAGAGTATGAATCCTTGCAGTCACGAAAGCTTCAAATCTAGAATAGTTTAGTTTGACAGACACACACATCCATGCTGTGGCGTCGTGTTGGTTGGCATGGGCCCTGCCCAATGGACCCCCTCTACGTAGACCACCGCCTGGGAGCTCTGCCACTGAGTCCGTGCAAAGCAAATAGCCAAACCGTCGTGAGAGAAGAGGACACAGCTTGCTCGATATCTTTCCCCATCTGTCTACGGGGTTTCAACGAAATTGACTGGACATTGCGCACCTGTCGACTGTGTATGGACACTGCTTATGTAAACATGCCTAGTGCTGGGCCACCTTGCACAGCCCAGTACTGTGACCCGATGTGATGTTGATGTTTTCGTTTTTTGTCACGTTTGAAATAATTATTTAGTTTAACACGTAGGCGTTCGCGACCATTATCATCCATAATAGAGGTTTATTGGGTTCGCATAATGCACATGCATAATGTACGTTGCCTCAGTAATCCCTCTCTCCCCCATCATTGTGCAAGAGCGCAGAAGGAACGAAACAGGTGGACTTCTCCACAAATCTGGCTGTCGCCTGATGAAGCCAGCTGTAATTACTGGCGAAACGTCGTACTTAGTTTGTAAATGTTGTGGCTTGGCTCTCCAACACACCGGCATGCTGTACTAGTGACGAATTGGCCACGTTCTGTTGACGTGACAACCCTTACTAGTTTGCTGTGTCGGGTGGTTGCGGGTTTTAACGACACATTTATATATTTACGCGATTTAACCCAAAAAAACCCTCTAATTATGGGATTTGTTTTTTACATTTATGAGGCGCAATTCATTAAGTGATCTCAGTGCCCCATAGTACATTAACACTTTTTTGTAAAATTCACCCCCTTGATAGATTTACCCTCTTGGTAGATTCATTCTCTTGGTAAATTCATCCCCTTGGTAAATTCATCCCCTTGGTAGATTCATACTCTTTGTAGATTCATACCCATTGTAGATTCATAATTTTTGTAGATAAATGTCAGGAAATCTCCAGTGGCGATCTGGAAACGCAGACGCGCACGCAACAGCGACAGTCGGTTTGGCGATTGCTGTGAACGCACGAGGCAGACGCAATCTCGGATTGCACAGAGAATCAATGGGCACACACACGCACACAGACAAAGATCCACCGTATAGCCTGAACTGACTGTTGGGGCAAGTGCTGTTAGCGAGCACCATATAGAGGCCGGCACAGCACACGAGGGGGTGGGTGGCCAACACCACGCCCGGCCCCCTTTGTCTCCCTCGTGGCGATGTTTACACACCACACCAGGTACTCATTTGAGGCTGAGTCGACCTAGGAGGGGTCCCAGGACCGTTTCAGATAATCGTCACTGGTGTTGGTGGCCGTGAGCGGGAGTCGAACCCGTGTCGCCGGGTTCGTAGCGTAGTGCGCTAACCGCTACACTACCGCTCCCCACACACGGACACACACCCACACAATACCAGGGATCCCACCCCTCGTAAAGCTCTGGCAAGTGCCTGGTCGCTTTTGAAGAAGAGCTGTATAGCTCAGTGGGCCTTACCTGGTAAAATAAAAAATGTGTTTAGTTTCAGTTTAAACAGCGGTGGTTCTCAACCGTTGCTGTATGACGGTCTCAAGACCACTGGTCCTGTGCTAGCCACCCACAAGCCCCACGTACAATTAAGGTTACTGAGGACACAACGCAACAGAGAGATACTACGTCCGCGCCTCCAGTCACTCTCGAGTCGATGGTGGCTTTCGCGGCATGGCTCTGCTCGGTTCGCAGCTGTTGTTCTCGCTCGCAACCTTGGCACTGCAGTTCGAATGTCTCCCTGCACGGTATCCACGCGGCAGCCTGGGTTGTAAAACGGCCTTTTCTCAAGCTCTCCCCGGGTCGGTTGTTGTTGCTGTTGTTGTTTGGCACCATATCCGGCGTTTCTTCTCCACGTGCCGGGGAGGGTGTGTTGGTGGTGGTGGTGGTGGCGGGGTGGGGGGGGAAGCTTCTTGTCGCTTCTCCTGTCAGCTTCTGGAAGATATTATCAGCACGTTGACACCACGCTGAGCTACGTGCGGGCACAACCACAATGCGCGCAGGAGACAGAGAGACCGCAGCTGTGAGCAGTCCCCCAATTAGGCTGCATTCTACAGGAATCAATATTTTGCTGCCTCAAAGCCTCCCCCGTTGTCACTGCATGGGGTTTTCTTTCTTTATTTCCCGTAGACAATGATACCCTGTGGAATTTTGAAGCGGAAAAAAAACTGGTGTCGAAAGCACGATTGGTCATTTAATTGCATCAATGTTATTCTTGTTATAATTTAACAATTAGGAGTGCAGGTGATGGGCGCAATGTTACTACACTATGAATCCACCGGACTTGAGTTCAAGTCCAGGCCCTTGGCTGATATTGGTGGCGAGTGGGATACTAACTGGTCCGAGGCATGGTTGGGTTAAGATTACGATGGCCCTAAGGCTAATAGGAGGCAAGGGTTTTGTGTAACAATTTGCAGCAAATATAATGAAGTCGCCAAGAATATTAATTTACCTCTGCAACATGTATAAATTGGCCGCGGTAGCGTTGCTTCATGCGATATGGAAAGGAGGGCCGAAAGGAGGGCCGACAAAATATGAGGGCCTAGGCATCACGGTGGCGAGGCGTTAACTTCTCTGGCCTGGTATTTAGGAGGTCGTGGATTCAATCCCGATCCAGACGCTGACGTCTGTTGTATATTTGTTAATGTTCGTGTCTCTCTCTCTCTCCATGGGTCTTCCGGTTTTTCCCTCCACGTTTCGATTTAACATTACGCGTTTAGAGTATCTACTATTCGAGGAATTTTACTCTCCAACACACCGATGTGTGCTGTACTCTTAACGAATTGGCATATTTTGTTTACGTGACAAACCTTAATAATTGGCTGTGTTGGGTGGTAGTGGGTTTAACGACACATTTATATTTACGCGATCTAACCCAAAAACCTCTAATGGATAATATTCGTCGCGAAAGCCTACGTGTAAAAAAAAAGCCCCAACAACAACTGGCAGTTGATTTCATTGAATATTTAAAACTCTAAATTTTTTTTATAAAAAAACAATATTTATTTCACACACAACACCCAAAAAACGATTTCATTACACGTGAGCGCCCGAGGCAGGCAACATCCCAGATGCGAAGTGCCGCTCCTTGGCCAAGTTCCGTGACAGCACCGCGGCCTTTCTCCCACCCCACCCCTCCCTGCGTAGAGAATGAAGCTTTGATTTTATCACTTCAAAAAGAGCAGCTCCCAAATGATGGACTATTGGCGCATCACACATCCACGGCACGCCGTACCGTTAAATCTCCGCAACCATTAAAACGTGCCATTTAAACTCGACACATTCCCCCACGTGTTATCAGATAACATTTACGCTTTTGAAAGCAGCCAATCCTCGCCGCTGTGATCCTAGCAACTGAGCAACCCTGTCAAATTAAAAGCCACCCTATATACTACGTGTATACACACAGGGTGGCCCAAAAACGTCTGGACACATAGGATTATACTGGTAGGAACCTCCTGGTTACACCAGCCCACATGGGATTATTGTGTCCGTCCGTCCGTCGTGCAGGGAGGGGCTGGGTGGGGAGGGAGGGGCTGGGTGGGGAGGGGAGGGGTGGGGCTGGGTGGGGAGGGGCTGGTCACTCCGTGGTGCCCTTATAAAACTCAACGTTTAACCTACTCACGCCGGCTTGTGCCCGCCCTCACAGTCGGGCATATTTGCGGAATACACCACGCCGCCGTTGACCCTGGACATTGACCGAGCAACCCAACGTTCCTACCAGCTCCCTCCGCAGTAATGTGTTTACGTGTATTTAAACAGATCACATCGGGTTATTATTTTTATTTGAGCAAATGTTCAAATTGACATCCATGAACACTTTTGCGTGGTGCATGAATGATATTTTAAAAAAAGAATGTGAGACTTTTATTTTTAAAAAAGATTGCAGGTGTGTAATCTGAACAGTCATCAGTTGTGTTTTGTTGCCTCAATTCATTCAGGTCGAGTTGTGTAAACAATGGATTCAAGGTGATCCCCATAGGAAGGAGGCAAAGAGATCCTGATAAAGATAATAGATAAAAATATATAAGCAATTCAAATGTTTCAATGCCATTGTGAAAATTAATTAAATAACCCGATCCGTCCTGACTTGTGGGCCACCCTGTATATATACAAAAATTCGACTTGAACGAGTTAATCATTAAAAAATTAACCCGTAAAAACAAAGTTTTTCACTATAAATCCTTTATATGCGTGGCGGCTAGAGTCCTCTCGTTCTCTGGCTTGAGATGGCTGCCACCTATGGGTCAGATGATTGCCTCTCACCATTAAGCAATTGGTAATTAAATATAAAAACATTTTTCCTAAAAAGTGGAAAATGTAGGAAAAAAAATTTCACTAAAAGAAATTGTCACGCACAACGAGTCTGTGTGCAAAATGTCAGCTCGATTTGATCACGGGAAGTAGGTTAAAAAACGACCGAAAGATTTGCACGGTCGTAAGCGCGCAAGCAAGCAAGCAAGTGAACTTAATATAAAGGATTTAAAAATAAAGCATCTCCAGGTAAAGGAGCAGCCCTGCAATCGCCTGCTCACGCCTCCTGTCGCAAGCAGCGCCTCCTATAAGTCCTGGAACAGGTGGGAATTACACACACTTTACACCACCATGTGCGACCTGCAGATTGACTAACTGTGGTGCACATGTCATTGCTACTGTGTGGTCAGAAGCGGAGGAGTGGGATTTTAAAAAAACTTGAAGCAATCTTTCGATTTAAGGCTTTCGTGACTGCAGGGATTCATCTTCTTGGTTATTTAGCTAAAGTCACGTAGAAGGGAAATAATTAAATAAATAAAGAAAACATAAGACATTCTTTTTATTTTTTTATGCTTTATTTTTAGTATATTTTTATTTCCCTTCTACGTGACTTTACCGAAAGAACCAAGAACTTGAAGCCATCGTTTTAACTGCCACACCGGAAGACCAAATCGGACCCGGTCAACCGCTGGATCACAAGCCCGCGTGGCTACCCCATTGCACCACCATGGAGGCGTCTGGAATGTTCGAAAGCACGGCACAGAATCGTAACCTGTAGCGGGACTTTGGCGCGGTTACATTCCACAAGAGGCGAATTACTGTGGTGGGAAGCGGGGGGGAGGGGTGCTGATTGGGAGAGCGGGAATAGTCGTACGTAAGTTCTGTCCGGCTGGGGTCATTCGACGCGTAATTACAAAGGCAAGCTGCTTGGAGATATGAATTCTGTCTTACACGTTCGCATGTTCACTTAATTCCGAGAAATTGGAAGCCGTAAGGACACGGGGCGGTGGGGTGGGGTAATGGGACACGTGCAGCGTCCAACGGCCAGCAGGCGCTACTCCCCACGTGTTGAAGGGCATGCTGGAGACGAGCCGAGAGGTGGGGGGGGGGGTTCGGTGGGGGGCCATGTGGGGTGACGTTTGATGAAATGCCTGATCGGTCGGTGCTTCTTGGACGCATTAATTGCCGTCACGCGCGGGAGCGTTGTCAGCTTCAATAGGACTGGTGGAGGGGTGTGGGTGGGTTTGAGACAAATACACAAAAAACAAACGCCCCCAATTGGCCTCTGTTGTAACTGGCACATGCCCGTTACGAGGCTGCCAAGTGGCCCAATTAAAAAGAATGTTCGTGAACAAAAACGGCATTTTGTTTGCTGTTGTTGCTACTGGTGCTGCTGCTGTTGTTGTTGTTTTACTTAACGTGGCATGGTGTCAGGGGCATCGATCGCACTTGCCGAGTGAGTTTCTCTCGCCGCGCTTATTTAGCCCCGGCAAAGTCGGACATAACCGTCAAGAGCTTCAGATGGCGAGCGGCGTCCGCTTCAATGAACACTCCCTGGGAATAAAGCCGGGGGCAGTGCCAGATTAAGCTAGTGCGAGGCCTGTAGCATATGTTATAAAGGGGCCTTAAAGAATAAAAATATTAAAACCCAATTTTTTTTTTACTTGCATCGTAAAGTAATTGTAGTTTTCATTTGATATACAGCCAGATAATACGACAAATCTCTAACCTTAAACACCGAGTCGTTCATAAAAGTCGAAGGCGGTATAGTACTATAGTAATAGAGCAAGTGCAGAATCACTGAACCGAAATTGATGGCTTGAAAGCATTTTTGCGCGGGGCCCTTGAAAGTGCGGGGCCCGCGTAGCTACTACATGTGTAGTAGCTACACATGTAGTAGCTACACATGTAGTAGCTACTACACATGTAGTAGCTACTACATATGTAGTAGCTACTACATGTGTAGCTACTTTTGCTACTAGGATAATCCGACAGTGCCCGGGGGCAATGGATCATGCTGGGTGACGATGAAGGGGGGCGGGGGGGGGGTGCTTCTTTACGTTCAGTCCCACGATCCAGTCCGTCTGAATTATGGGTTGGGTGGCAGCTGCGTGGATATAAAACAAAACAACCACGTGAAAGCACCCCCAAAAATAGACTAAACTACCTATTTTCTCTCCGCCTGATGAAGACCGCTTGTGTTGCGATCGAAACGTCGTGGGTTATTTGCTTGTATTTTCAATTTATTATGAATATTTTTTAAATTTTTGTTAAATATAATTGTATTATCTGTAGTGCTATTTATTTATTTAATATCTACGTGGCTTTACCGAAAGAAACAAGAATATAAACTAATATAATTTTTTTGTTAAATGAAATAAACAAGTTGAAAGCATGAAGGCCGAGGGCGCGCGCTCCCGCATAGGGAGCTTATCGTGGAACGGTTCTCCGGATTCGCATTCTTTCACAGCGACCGCCACCACCCCCTCCTCCACCCACCACCCCTTCCCCACACACCCCCATCGCCCGATCCCCAGGGCTCAAGCCTCGGTCCTTATCGCAAGCGCGAGAGACGGGAGCGGTGGTGCCGGGCGAGATGGGTGGAGGGCGGGTGAAGGGAAGGGAAGCCCCAACATTCGACGCGTGACATCTGCCTCCCACTTTTGTTTGTGTCGTATCGCCGTTCCACCGCTCACTCTCCGGGCCCGCAGAGAACGGACCTAGGGGGGGGTGGTGGAGAGACGGGTTGGGGAGGTGAGATTGGGGGGGGGGTGCAGGGATGAGAGCTGCCTGCTGCACGCGAGAACACCGCTGTGGGAACGTCGCCCGAGACAGGCGCTCGGAATATTAACGCGGAGGGATGCGCGGTTGGTGCGGGACGCTGCCCACGTGGTGCTGTGAAGAGGGGTTAGTGCCACTCTCCACCGTGGGGACTCTCTGCCTTTCTGTCTCTCTCTCCTCGCGATCCGGTGTGGTCGCAGATTCGATTCGATGCGACGGCCGTCGAAACGATAGACCTCGATGATTGTGGCCTTTCAAGATGAAATGCTCAGATCTATAAGTTAGGGGAAGCTGGTTTTGAAAGACTATCACCAACCCATTTTTTTTTACTATTCCACCGACCGTGCCGTGCCGTGCCAGCCAGGCCCCACTCCGGGGCAGGAAGTGCCCGGTTGTTGTTGTTGTTTTTCACTGCTTGAAGTCGAGCCGTGCTGCTGACGTCGCCACGTGATGTGTGACGTTGTTGTTGTTATTTTGCTGCTATACCCAAGCTGGCATTTATTGTTGAAATCTCAGCAGGAATGTATAATTTTTTGCAAATTTGTACTCGAAAACTTTATAATTGTTTTAAGTATTCAGGTTTAGTGACTCGGTTACCTTCCCTACACTTTGGCCTCCTATCCGTTGTTATTATCATTTGATTTTTACCCCGGCCCATACTGGACATCTGTGAAAAAGAGCTTCATAGCTCATCGGATTCCTCCTGCAGTCGAAATACAGATCCTGCTTCTGACGTTGAGATGCTCGGTGGGCGCCGCGGTGACCCCGATGTCACGTGCAATGAACGCGTCACTCGCCTATGGGGTTTGCAATTGTGGGCAGCAGCGGACAGTGCATCAAACCTCGATTATGGGCAGCAGAGGTCTCACTCCGAATCAGTCGAGCGGCAATATCCTTTCATCGGTTGCGTAACGCTGTGTGGAAGCTACCTGGTCTGTCTCTGCGCACGAAGCTTCGGGTCTTCTCGGCCACGGTCATTCCCTCCCTTCTCTACGCTTGCGAAACATGCACCACCCTAATGGAGCATCTTCGCCGGTTATAAACATTTAGGCTGGCCTGCCTACGATCCATCCTGGGTTTAACCAGGCTGGATTGTGTGAGGAGCTCACAAATCCTTGAAAGATCTGGGCAAAGTCCCATCGGTGAGCTCCTCCGGCAGGCAAGGCTGCGTTGGCTGGGTCATGTAGCCCGCATGCCCAGCCACCGCATGCCTAAACAGCTTTTGTTCAGCCGGATCAAGGGGGCTAAACGGGCGCGGCATGGGCTAGAGAAGAGATGGAGTGATGTGGTACAGGAGGACGTGGAGCTGAGTGGACTTGCCAATGACTGGTACCAGCGGTGTCAAGATCGGCCTTAGTGGAGGAGGCTCGTGAATGACGCTACTGGGCAGTTGGAGGCAGTCGCCCTCCTACAAAAACGGAGGACGGAGGAGCGACGCTCACAACAACGAGCGGAGCGCCAGGTGGCTAAAGCACAGCAAGTTGGTACAGTAGGGGGCACAGGTGGTGCATCAGCCAGTCACCTCGGTCATCTCAGTCATTCGACCCGTGCACCTGGGCCTGCCCCGTGACCTCCTGCCAGCGGGCGCTCGACACTTCACGTGGCCTCAAGGTGCACATGGTGACGACGCTTGTGCATGTGTGTATGTGTGTGTAAGTTGGACTTCTTGTGGGGAGAGGTAGTGTTGCGATTAGCGCGCTGCGCTATGAACCTGGCGACCTGGGTTCGATTCCCGCTCACGGCCAGCTCCAGTGGCGATTATCTGAATCGATTCTGGGCCTCCCCTAGGTCGACTCAGCCTCAAATGAGTACCTGGTGCGGTGTGTAAACATCGCCACTGGGGAGACAAAGGCGGTCGGGTGGTGTGCTGGCCACCCACCCCCTCGTGTACCGTTTTGGCCATCATAGGTGCTCGCTAACAGCACTTGCCCCTACACTCTGTTAAGGCTATAAGCGTTCTAAATCGTAGGCGCGCGTGTTCTCTAATCCACGCGGTCCTCTGTTTTCTCTCTCGACAGCAATTCCGATCATGCACCTTTCACCATGTATCTTCTCTCAACCTGCAATATCGGACACGGGGGAAGAGAGAGAGAGAGATATATATATAGTGTGTGTTCCCCTTTCTGCCTCTTCATGTCAATCCCCGAAGATGCAACTCTCCACGCTTACCAATAATAATAATAATGCTACCACTTTCATTTCATATCGCGTCATTCATGCCAACAGCAATCCCACAACGCTGTGCGTTAATTAAATCCAGGGTCCTAATCCCATACACGGCGTTTGGCTACGCACGGCGCGAAAGAAGCCACCAACATACGCACGCGCATGCCAAGCCGACGAAGGACCCTCAAACTACCGAGCAAAATCAAAGACGCGAATTAAGCAATTAAGAAATGACACCGGAAAAAAGCGTAAACAACAGTTGTTTGGGCAAGGCCTATCTATCTGTCTGTATTTTTCGATTTAAAGCTTTCGTGACTGCAGGGATTCATCTTCTTGGTTCTTTCGGTAAAGTCACGTAGAAGGGAAGTAATAAAATAATATTTTATTATGTTTTATTATTTTATTACTTCCCTTCTACGTGACTTTACCGAAAGAACCAAGAATATATCTGTCTGTACTTATTGTTTATTTCCTGTGACGGTAGTGATCGTGTTAATGAATCCGCGTGTCACAGCAGCAGGGGTTCAGAGTACGCGCCGATTAGAACGCTGGGCGTGTCTGGATCACCGCGGTCAGCGGATACTCTTGTGCGCGTGTACATTCCACCACCACCACTACCCCCAAAGTCAAATGGGGATCCACTCACAGCCTACGGATTGGCGGCTGATTAGGGTGAGGCTGGGGGTGAGGCTGGGGGTGAGGCTGGGGGTGAGGATGGGGGTGAGGCTGGGGGTGAGGCTGGGGGTGAGGCTGGGGGTGAGGCTGGGGGTGAGGATGGGGGTGAGGCTGGGGGTGAGGATGGGGGTGAGGCTGGGGGTGAGGATGGGGGTGAGGCTGGGGGTGAGGCTGGGGGTGAGGCTGGGGGTGAGGCTGGGGGTGAGGATGGGGGTGAGGCTGGGGGTGAGGATGGGGATGAGGATGGGGGTGAGGCTGGGGGTGAGGCTGGGGGTGAGGATGGGGGTGAGGCTGGGGGTGAGGCTGGGGGTGGGGGATGGGTGAGGATGGGTGAGGATGGAGGTGAGAGATGGGTGAGGCTGGGGGTGAGGGAGGTGTGAGGCTGGGGGTGAGGATGGGGGTGAGCGCGTGTGTTTGAGGATGGGGGTGAGCGATGTGTGAGGCTGGGGGTGAGCGATGTGTGAGGATGGGGGTGAGCGATGTGTGAGGATGGGGGTGAGCGATGTGTGAGGCTGGGGGTGAGCGATGTGTGAGGATGGGGGTGAGCGATGTGTGAGGCTGGGGGCGAGCGATGTGTGAGGATGGGGGTGAGGCGTGGGTGAGGATGGGGGTGAGCGATGTGTGAGGATGGTGGCGAGCGATGTGTGAGGATGGGGGTGAGCGATGGGTGAGGATGGGGGTGAGCGATGTGTGAGGATGGGGGTGAGGCGTGGGTGAGGATGGGGGTGAGCGATGTGTGAGGATGGGGGTGAGCGATGTGTGAGGATGGTGGCGAGCGATGTGTGAGGATGGGGGTGAGCGATGGGTGAGGATGGGGGTGAGCGATGTGTGAGGATGGGGGTGAGGCGTGGGTGAGGATGGGGGTGAGCGATGTGTGAGGATGGTGGCGAGCGATGTGTGAGGCTGGGGGTGAGCGATGTGTGAGGTTGGTGGTGAGCGATGTGTGAGGCTGGTGGCGAGCGATGTGTGAGGATGGTGGCGAGCGATGGGTGAGGATGGGGGTGAGCGCGTGTGTGTGAGGCTGGTGGTGAGGGATGTGTGAGGCTGGTGGCGAGCGATGTGTGAGGATGGTGGCGAGCGATGTGTGAGGATGGGGGTGAGCGATGTGTGAGGATGGGGGTGAGCGATGTGTGAGGATGGGGGTGAGCGATGTGTGAGGATGGGGGTGAGCGCGTGTGTGTGCGGTGGGGTAAGGCAGCAGCGGGGTGACAAGCAGGAGCGACAGGTCACGTTCGAGGGCTCGTGTCGCGCCTCTCAATCTCACGCGCCGTTGTCCGTCAAGTTGAGATGCAGCCCAATTACGGCAACACATTGCACGCCTCGGAATGGGGATTTTTTTTATTCCCTCCCAGCTGTCGACTGGCTCGGCAAGGCGGCGGTTGTGGTGTGGTAGTTGTGGTTGGGGGGTGCTGAGAGGGGGGAGGGGGTGATGAGGGGGGGGTGCTGAGAGTGGGGGGGGGGTGCTGAGAAGGGGGGGGTGCTGAGAGGGGGGGGTGCTGAGAAGGGGGGTGCTGAGAGTGGGGGGGGGTGCTGAGAAGGGGGGGGGGTGCTGAGAAGGGGGGGGGGGGGGGTGCTGAGAAGGGGGGGGTGCTGAGAGGGGGGGGGTGCTGAGAAGGGGGGGGGGGTGCTGAGAGCGGGGGGGGTGCTGAGAAGGGGGGGGGGGGTGCTGAGAGTGGGGGGGGGGGGGTGATGTGAGGGGGTGACCGTGGCGAGGGGAGGGGCCAGGCAATGTGTGTGTCACCACGGGCTGCAGCTAGCACCTTCCGCGAGAGGTTTTCGCCCGTACGATGCCCTCCGGGGCTCGAGATAGAGAGAGGGGAGGGAGGACAACGAACAATCCTCGGTGGGCCACGTGGCAGAGCGAGAGACTCACGACCGTAAAGATTCGAGTTCAAACCCTGGTTGAGGGGAGGGTTTGACTCGGCGCAACATCCCTTACTGGGTGGTGATAAAATATGTAGCATTTTGTAGAGATGTCCAACAGTGCTTCTCCTGCTTTAGCAGTTCGCCTGCTGTGTTTTTTTCACTTGAAGACGGTTGCTTGTGTTGCAATCGAAACGTCGTGATTTTTAAAAAAATTTTGTGTCTACGTGACTTTACTAACAGACCCAAATGAGTCGTGGTTATCCTATGGTGATACTCCTCCCCCATCACCCCCTCACCCCGGGTAGCAAGATGTCAACTCCCTCACCTGGTATACATGAGCACGTGGGTTCGATCCCGACCCTGACGCCTGATGTATATTTTGAGTTTGTGTGTCTCTCTCTCTTTCATCATCACGGTGGCTAGGAGATATTAACTCCCTCGCCTGGTATACAGGAGGTCGTGAGTTCGATCCCGACCCTGACGCCTGCTGTATATTTGGAGTTTTCGTGTCTCTCTCTCGTTATCATCACGGTGGCTAGGAGATGTTAACTCCCTCGCCTGGTATACAGGAGGTCGTGAGTTTAATCCCGACCCTGACGCCTGCTGTATAATTGGAGTTTGCGTGTCTCGCTCTCATCATCATCACGGTGGCTAGGAGATGTTAACTCCCTCGCCTGATATACAGGAGGTTGAGAGTTCGATTCCAACCCTGACGCCTGCCGTATATTTGGAGTTTTCGTGGTCGCGTGGGTTTTTCTCCCGGTCCTCCGGATTTTCCCTCCACACTTAGAATCGACATCACGTGGTTAGAGTGTCTGTCTGCTTAAACATTTCCACCTAACGAAAATCCACTTCGTTGAGATGTCACCTGTGGCCAGGTCGCTTCTAGAAAAAAAGCTAGAAAGCACAGTGGGCCTTACCTGGTAAAAAAAATATAAAATAAAAAAGAGGAGTAAAAAAATTCGACTTTTTAAGTTTCACTCGACCGATGAGAAACGCAGCGTGCAGTCCTCTGTGCAATATTCCTTACGGAGCCTGCACAGTGCTCGTCCCCTGCAATATTGACGTTTGTTGTTGTTTCATGTTGCTGCCGCTGCTGCTGCTGCTGCTGTTGACGCTCACGCAGCCGGGCAACTGGCTGCACGGGACCATCATTCCGTGCAACGAAATCAAATCAAGTCAGGCTCTTGGCGGATACGCGCGGATTGGTTTGAAGGCGAAAAAAAAAACATTGGAGATTCCAAAGAACACAGGATGAGATGTTACTATCCTTTGTGCAAGCACTTCCAAGAGTTCATGAACAGTAAGCCTGGTGAAATTTGGGGAGCGCATCGTCAGTAGTGAACCTTTGGGTCCTAGGGTGTTTCGGCCTTTCATACTATACACCCTCCCCAAAGGCGGCCGGCGACAGGGTGATCAATCCTACGCTTGCGTCCCATTCCCAATTAGTCATAGGAGTTGCCTTGTTGTTGATAGCCAACATCCCATGGGACTATGCATGGCAGGGGCGTCCTCCTCCCTGAGTCAAGCATGTTTGGGAATGCTTTTCCGTCCTTTTCTTTTGTATTCCTTCACCACACCGAGATCTGCTAAGATCACAAGCAGAAGCAACCGAAGGTCGCGGATTTCTCGCGGTGAACACAAAGACAAAGATCCCCCGTATAGCCTTAACAGTTTGTAGGGACAAGCGCTGTTAGCGAGCACCTATGAAGGCCGGCACGGCACACGAGTGAGTGGGTTGCCAGCACCACGCCCGGCCGCCTTTGTCTCCCTCGTGGCGATGTTTACACATCGCAACAGGTACTGATTTGAGGCTGAGTCAACCTAGGGGAGACCCAGGACCGGTTCAGATAATCGTCACTGGAGTTGGCCGTGAGCGGGAATCGAACCCGGGTCGCCAGGTTCATAGCGCAGCGCGCTAACCGCAACACTACCTTTCCCCACAAGAAGTTCAACATACACACACACACCCAGACACACAACAACAACCGCCATTCGCCACTAAGTGGCAGTGACGTCACCACGACGATTGTGCCAGGCCATGTGCACCTTGAGGCCACGTGAAGTGTCGAACGCCCTCTGGCAGGAGGTCACGGGGCAGACCCAGGTGCCACGGGTCGACTGACTGAGATGACCGAGATGACTGGCTGATGCACCACCTGTGCCCCCTACTGTGCCAACTTGCGGCGCTCCGCTCGTTGTTGTGTTAGCCGTGAACCGGGTTCGTAGCGCAGCGTAGCGCTGACCGCAGCAGTTTACTTTCGAATGCTGCTTCACAGTTGCGCGTCCAACTTCACGCGATCTTGTGACCCTATAACCCACGATTTTGTTACTCAGAATTGTAAATGCCGTGGGTTTACTCTCCAGCGCACCGGTATGCTGAAGTAGCAACTTATTGGCACGTTTTGTTAACGTCACAAACCTTACCAATTGGCTGTGTTGGGTAGTCGCGGGTTAACGACACATTTATATTTACGCGATCTAACCCATAAAACCTTTTTTTTATTAATCATATTGGGTCGCGAAAAGCCTACGTGTTGAAATCAACCCACGACTCGAAGGCAAAATGTAGATTCCACAGATGTCCTCCTCTCGCCGCCTGAGGCAAGAAAAAAAACCAAAACACAATTCTTTTTTTAAATCACGTTAGCTGCCAATTCATTCTATTATTTAATTTATTATTTTATTTTTATACGTGACTTTACCGAAAAAACCAAAGAATAATTCCTGCAGTCACGAAAGCTCCAAAATTAAGACTGCCAATTCATATTCATACTTAGGTTTTTTTTATTGTAAGAATTTACAATACCCTTTTTACAGACGAACCCCAAAGGTGATAATTGCATCTCAGGGCTGTTTGAAACCATTTGTTAAGGTCATCGTTGGGAGCAATAGCATCTATTTAAGACCGATTTAAACGCTTAAAGAGTTGCCCAAGTGCTGCCGGAGAGGTTTTCACGGTTTTTGCTTTGTGAGGAGCGGTGGTGTAGCGATTGGCAACGCTGCGCTAGGAACCCGGCGACCCGAGTCCGATTCTCGCTCACGTCTACCAATACCGATGACAATTATCTGAAGCTGCCCTGGGCCTCCTCTAGGTCGACTCAGCCTCAAATGAGTACCTGGTGCGGTGTGTAAACATCGCCAGTGGGGAGACAAAGGCGGCCGTGCCGGCCTTCATAGGTCACGTGTGCAGTATCATCGTCGCAGCAGAGGCTGTTGGCTGAGCCATCGAACAAAGACGGCCACCGCATCGCAGGCTTTCAGATGCGTTTCTGCAGCCGTCTGGAAGGCTCTTCTTTCCAATGTTATAAAGCTGCGCATGATTAAATCTCGATTGAAAACTCATCCCTTTAGAACTGCTTTTTTTTGTTTGTTTTTAGTTTGTTGTCCTTCCCCGCACCTTTGATTAGCACGGTTGGCTACGTAGGGCGCGGAAGAAGTTAAAATATTATTTGGATAAATGACCGTTCATAATGTGATCGTATTAATTGAATGGTGGTGATGGAGGCTTTGCTTCAGCAGTGGATCGGCAAGAAAGTGGTACAACGAACCTTGCCGCTGATGAGACTTGGACGCTTGAAACTGGTGCTTTGAGTGGTCGAACAGAGTTCGCGTGCCTAAACGAATGCCGCCGACTATTGGAGTTAGTTCGACCATACTTCACCACACTGGTCAGTGTAAGTTGGTAACGGGGAAGGATGCCTGGTTATTGTGGCTGGAAATGGAAGTCTGGTTGCCTGGTTCACAGTGCAGCGAGCTTAAACGCTTTGACGCCATTCTACCTGGCACTTTTGATATTTTTTGAAAGGAACCATTCAATGCGGCAATTGTATATCTCGATGGGCCCCCCCATTGAATCAAGTACAAATTTAAGTGGGATAATTTACAAAAGCTGACTCAATTTAGATGTTCTCTTCCACCGTTTTTCTTCGGCGCGCGACGTGGCCCCACTTTAGCGAGCGGTGTGATCGAGTGACGGAAGGTTTCTCATTTCCGCACCCGCCCCCCCCCCGCGACACGCGCGCGCGTGCCCGCGGTCGCCAATGTGACCCCTCGCGGTCTTCTAAACGGGGAGGGAAATGACGGAGTTGAGCAATGAACCCCTCTGCGAGCTGCCGCGTTATTAGCGAATGAGCCATTGTCGCCCGCCACGAAACGTCACGTCCTAGAACGGGGTGTTACTAGCGCAGCTCCGGGAGAGAATGTACTTACATCTGGCGTGTAATGACTCACTTCCACTACCCCCACCCCCCAGCCCAGGGGTCGGGAACCTTTTTGACTGGGAGAGCCATAAAAGCCAAATATTTCTAAATATATTTTATTGACAGCCATATAGTATTTTTAACGTATAATAAATTAAATATGTCTTACTTTTAATGCGACTTCTGGTCACGGGACCCGTGACCCTAGACATTTTATCTTCAAAACTAATTTCTGTTTACTTTAAAATGACACAGTATTATTAAGCAATATCACAAGTATTTTAAAATCAGTTCCAAATTGATAAAAATTTTATTATTATTTTTTTCAGCTCAAAATTGTCTGGGAGCCATATGCCGTTACCAGGAAGAGCCATATATGGCTCGCGAGCCATAGGTTCCCGACCGCTGCCCCAGCCCCAACTTAGAGAGTTGATGAATTGCTGCAATCTGGGAATCGTGATTTGATTCGAGAACGCATTTTTTGTTTTGCTCTTCAAACTTTTTTTTTGAGTCGCTTTCCGTGTCTCATTCGTTGTGTTGTCCGTTACGTGCCTCTTGTTCGTGGCTTTTATCCGTCTGTGTTGTCCGACTCGTCCGTATCGTCTGTGTCGTGTTTCTCTGGCTTTGTCCACCTCCTGTGTGCGTTCAAATCTCAATTTTCCATCTCATCGTCCGCGATGCCACGATTGTTCCGTGGCATGCCCCTGCTGGACACGTGTGAAACAAAATGAGCTTCATAGCTCATCGGATTTCACCGGTACGAATACATTCATTCCGATTCTGAATTCACACGAATCGTCCAAAAATCGATGCTCGTTTTAACCGCGTTGACCAGCGTGGTGAAGTATGGTCAAACAGCTGCCTGCCATGTCATAGGGAGGCCTTCACCCAGCAGTTGATTGACAAATGGTTATTCGTTACAATCATTATTATTATCATCAGCGCGTCATTGTATGCCGAGAACGCATGCCACCAAGCTCGGTCACAATCGCTTTCTGCACAGACTTTAGTGTCGATCCCACTGCTGGATGGAGCCACAACCTCGACACCGTGAGGGTTTGTCGGAGCAAACTTCGCGCACACTCGCCGTTGTGGTCCCGGTGAAGGGAGGCGTTGGGGGGTAAGCCCCAGGGGAGTTTCAAACTTTACTCGCCACTGATGTTAGCCGTGGGCCTCACACTCAGGACACTGGGTTCGTAAGGCAGTTTTGCCGGCCACTTTACCAACTCGTTTTTCTTGTTCTTTTCTCTTGTGTTCCCGCGTTTTATTTGCTGCGTTAGCCTAAAGAAAACGTGAGCTGAGCGTATAACTTTGCGCGAATTCCAACGTCATGAATTCTTACATTGCCATAACGATCACAGCGCGTGTGCTCTCCGAGCCTTACGAATCAATATTAAGTCACGCATCGTTTAGATGCCCAGATGAAGTCCATCACTGCCGAACTCTTTTCTCTTCACGTTTTTCTTTGAACTCTTTAAAAGACACAAAAAAGGAGGCCTCACATCGTTTTTATATTATTCTTTGGCGGCGCTTCTGCCGTTTTGGCAGCGGTGGACTAAAGGCACAAACAGCAACAAAAGTAAACATGCAAATATAAATGCGTCGCTACACCCGCCACCACGACACGTTTACATTGAAGCGATCTAACCCAACAAAGATCTGTATTATGGATGATACTGGTTGAAAAGTCTTCTGCGTGTTAAACTGAAGTGTGGTTTGATTGAAGTACCTCCTTGACCAACAAACATACTTCATACTCTCTGATTCTTTCGGTAAAGTCACGTAGGTATAAAATAAAATAAATCACTGAAGTCACGTAGGTTTCAAATAAAACAAATCACATTTTATTTTATACCTACGCGACTTTACCGAAAGAACCAAAGAGTATGACGTATGTTTGTTGGTCAAGGAGGTACTTCGTTTGCGCCACAACCAGCACGTGCTGGGAACCATTATCCATCTCTGTGCCAAAGTGTGCCACCCTCACACCCACCCACCACAACTGTTATCCTCTTTAGTATGGTGGCAATGCGTTCGTATGTGCGTGTATGTTGTGGGGAGCGGTGGCGTATCGGTTAGCACTACGCTGTGCCACAGAGACCCGAGTTCAATTCCCGCTCACGGCCAACACCACTGACGATTTACTGAACCGGTCATGGGCCTCCCCTAGGTCGACTCAGCCTAAAAATGAGTACCAGGAATATGAACTAGTTTAGTAGTTTACATCTGCATGCTTTGGGCCCCGCAGCCCGGTGGGTCATCGTCTCCCACTGGTTATGAAATCTAAAAAGCGTCGTGGGCCTGGGTCGCTTGGTACGCGGGCTTGTACAAGCGTGGTCGTGTTCAATTACGCGAGTTTGCTGACGTGTACGCAGGACACCAACAAAGTACTTCGAGCGGAATTGCGCTGTCGCTGAAACTGCAATTGCGTTGCGCGCTGTCCCCAAAGGTCTCTCCCCCCTCCCCCCCCCCAACTGCCAACCGCTCCCCCCGTCCCCCAAGAAATGAAATAAACGCGAGCTCCTAAAACGCTTCGATGCCCAATAGCCGGTGCGGCTATTCCCAACGCGATCGTACCGAAAAATATGTAAATAAATAAAGCATCGGCCCGCAGGAGGCTGCCACGGCAGAGACTCCACGCGTGCCCTGCAACCGTTCGGAACGTCACCGCCCCCCTCCCCCCATCTGAATTATCTTTGCATATCACGTGAGCTTAAAATAGGGCAGCATAGTTTAAGCCGGAGATCGGGTTGCCTTTGTGGAATCAACGGGAAATTAATTGGGGCGCTTCCGTGGCGTAGATGTTAACTCCCTCGCCTGGCATGCAGGAGGTCGTGGGTTCGATCCACAACCCTGATGATGCCTGTATAGGTGGAGTTTGCATGTTTTTTCTCTATCCCCGTGGTCGCGTGGATTTTTCTCCGAGTCCTCCGATTTTCCCTCCACATTTAGAATCAACAACACGCGTTTAGAGTATTTGGCTGCTTTAAATGTCCACGTGATGATAAGCTTCTTCGTTGAGCTGTCATTTCTGGGCAGGTCGCTTCTGAAAACATAGCTATATTGCTCAGTGGGACTTTACCTCGTGAAATAAATGAAACATGTTAAGTTTAGTTTGATAGTAAGTTTACTTTACAGACGGAAAAATACATTGTAAAATTCTCAGAACTGGAATTTATCCCAAAAAAGTGCAGACTCAATTTTAATCAAATGGGGTTTTTTTTTTATTCAATGTTCAATCGTTGGTTGGCAGGTCTAGACCACCATCTCTCTGCAGATGAAATCTGCTGCAATCACAGGTGGTTGTCTGAATTCGAACATAGGATCTCACCGGTGCCAGATAAGTGCTCTGACCTCTGAACCGCTCGGCTAACTTTGCTTTGTCGATCGCAGATTTCGGATGGAGAGAATCGCCGTCCGACATTCACAGTCCAGGGCTGTGTCACAGGACGATCGGAAGGCCGTGTGCGTTCCGTGTCCGTTGCAGTTAAACTCCCAGTGCCGAGCCATTTATATATCCCCATTAGCTCTGCTCGCAGGGTATTGTTCACAGAATGCAGGCCATCCCGTGCCCATCTGAAGGTCAATTATAAAGTGGCCTCAAGAAACATTCTCGGGATGTTTCCGTGGGGTGTAATTGATGGTTAGTACGCGGAAACCTGCCATCCAGAGGCTATCCGATCGATTTGATCTCCCGGTGTGGCAGCTGAACCAATGGGACATGTTTCTTAAACCTGCCCGCCTCTGTCAACCCAGCGGTACAAATGACTAACAGTCCGCCGGTGAGTCGATTGGCAGGTCACGTGTGGTGGGGTAGAGTGTGGATTCTCCCACCTCTGCCAAGACGTCTGGCCAGCGTGAGAGAGTCGTCGACCAGGATACTTTCTGCTACAATGTAGAGCAGCGCTCTTCATTGCAAGGCCCCACGGGGCCACTGGCGGCTCCTGGTGGCCTCTAGTGCGGCCCTTGACGTGCAGCCCCCCGACAGTACACGGCACGTGACACCCCCCCCCCCATCATCATCATTGCGCTGCTGTCACAAACCCCCAATGGTTTCAAATGTGTGGCAGCTCTCACACTGCTGGTGATGCCTTATCGGCGAAAGTGCCCCCCACCCCGACCCCTTCACCCTCACCCCCCCCCACCCTCCTGCAAATGAGTGACTAACAGTGGTGTAGACCCTTCCGCCAGCGGTGACGCAAGCGCGAATTTGCCGGGGCCGCACCTTTTTAAATTCTTTATATTAAGTTCACTTGCTTGCTTGCTTGCGTGCTTGCGTGCGTGCTTGTTTGCTTGCTTACGACCGTGCAAATCTTTCGGTCGTTTTTTAACCCACTTCCCGTGATCCAATCGAGCTGACATTTTGCACACAGACTCGTTGTGCGTGACAATTTATTTTCGTTAAAATTTTTGTTCCAAAATTTTCCACTTTTTAGCAAAAAAAATGTCACATTTAATTTCAAATACCAATGTGATAAAAATGAAACTCTTACTCAAGAAAAACAGAAATGAATAATAAAATAAAACCGATGCCACGCATATAAAGGATTTATAGTGAAAAACTTTGTTAATACGGGTTAATTTTTCACCATTTTAAAGCGATGAATGCGTCAGTTTGAGGCCCATCCTCGAGTGGAGCGTTCACCTCGGGCCCGCGACGTCCACGAGTGAGTCGCTCAGCAGATCACTCCGAGGGCCCAAAACCTGGACAGCGATTTCCGTCGCGTTCGCAAGGGGTCTATTACGCGAGCGGCCAGATATAACCACGGCCGCCGTGGGATGTCGCCGTCCCGCGTGTGATCTCAACCCGGGGAAGTGGGTGAGAGAGAGAGCCTCACCGGGGGGTTCCAGAGTTGACGATGACTCGAGCCGCTAATGAACGTCACTCACCTCGTTCTGACCCCCCCCCCCCCCCCCACGACGGTGGTGGCTTGGTCGCAGCGAGGCCGGAGGTCGAACGCGATTGTTGTGCGTTGTGCAGAGGCGAGTCCGAAGGGGGTGGGGACGGCGAAACCGAATTCTGTCAGCGCTGGGTGTTTTTTCTTTCTTTCTTTCGATGAATTGGAAATTCTCGCCAACCGCTCACGGTTCCAATAATAAATTTGGTGACAACTTTTTTTGTTTAAGAGATGTTTCGTGACAATCTGCTGCTGGATGAAAGGACACCCCCCCTTCAATGCAGTGACTGTTCTTTTTTCTCCCCGCCCACGGGGTCCTTCTTGGCACGATTGGCCAACTCGGCTTGCGGCGTAATAAAGGTTTTTGGGTCAGATCGCGTAAGCGAAAACGTGTCGTAACCCTCCACCACCCGACACGGCCAACGATTAAGGGATTTGTCACGTAAACGAAAGCGCCAAATCGTAACTACTTCAGCCCCACCGGTGTGTTTTGAGAGTAAATCCACGACATTTACAATTTGAGTGCGGTAGGAAGACTGCCGGCACCAGGATGAAACCGGACGGCAGGAGCCGCTGTAACCGACTACTTGCTGTGCTGTCCCGGTAACGCGCACCCGAGGTTGATAGCAGGTGGGACATCGCACACAAAAGACGACTCCGTCCACCGCTCATCCTGCACGGAGACCGAATCCCGGAGGATTGCACCGATCGTTACGCACACGCGCGCCGCCGACGCTGCAGCTGCTGACGCTACTACTGCTGCTGACGCTACTGCTGCTACTACTGCTGCTGACGCTACTGCTGTTGATGCTACAACTGCCGCTGTTGACGCTACTGCTGCTGCTGACGCTACTGCTGCTGCTCACGCTACTGCTGCTGCTGACGCTGCTGCTGCTGATGCTGCTACTGACGCTACTGCTGCTCCTGCTGCTGGCGCTACTGCTGCTGCTGGCGCTACTGCTGCTGCTCACGCTGCTGCTAACGCTGATACTAGTGCTGCTGCTGCTGCTGCTGACGCTACTGCTGCTACTACTGCTGCTGCTGACGCTACTGCTGTTGATGCTACAACTGCCGCTGCGCGCCAGTACGACTTCGACGGCTGCAGAAGAAGTGCTGCGGCTGCTACTGCTGCTCTGACTACTGCTGCTCTGACTACTGCCGTTACTGCTGTTGTTACTGCTTAAAGTTCAAAGGGCCGCACGCGAAATCGCGCCCGGAGTGAATTTAAACAATCGTAACAACAACAACAAATCACTTTAAGAGAAGAGTGTGATGATTTACGCCAGGGGTCAGCAACCAAAATAACAACAAGAGCCAATTTATTTTTTTGAATTCGGTAAATAACGTCACGAAGCAGTGTGGAGCGGTGGTGCAGCGGTTAGCGCTACGCTGCGCTACGAACCCGACCACGCGAGTTCGATTCCCGCTCGCGGCCACAACCAGTGACGATTATCTCAACCGATCCTGGGCCTCCCCATAGGTAGACTCAGCCTCAAACGAGTACCTGGTGCGGTGTATAAACATCGCCACTGGGGAGACAAAGGCGGCCGGGCGTGGTGCTGGCCACCCACCCCCTCGTGTGCCGTTGCCGGCCTTCATAGGCGCTGCTACTCGCTAACAGCACTTGCCCCACCAGTCTGGTACAGGCTATACAGGGGGTCTTTGTCTTTGAAGCGGTGATCAAAAGGGCCGCGCGTGGAACCGCGGGTTTATCCGACCCCCTGGTCTGCACGGAGGGTTCACATAGACGTAGAACGCCGCTTACTTTGAGTTTTCCGGACTGAAACGCAATGCCATTACAGTACCACGCGCCGTTTATAGCGTTTAAACGGGACAGCCATGCGAGAGAGGAGAGAGAGAGAGGAAGAAAGCGAAGAGACTTTTGATTTTTAAACTACTTTTATTGCCGCCAGCAGCAACAGCACTGGAGGCGATTCCGATACGAAACACACAAAGTCACCAGCAACACAAATAAACGCTATAAATCCACGCGCTGTGGCGATAAATGCACCGCGCACAACACGAAAGAAAAGTCACGTGGTGGTGGTGGTGGTGGCGGCGTTCATCGCGCACGTCACGGTGACGAGCGAGCGCTTCAGACGGTGAACACGAGGGTGCCGTTCACGCTGGTACAGAGGGCTTTTTGAGAGAGGGGGAGAGGACCTCTGCATGCTGATATGAGCTACCCGTCGGAGGCCGTCGGACTGCGAGAAGGGCTGCGTGCAGAACGAGAGAGAGCGAGAGAGAGAGAGCGAGAGAGTGAGCGAGGGAGTGAGCGAGAGGTGGGGGTTTTACATGAAGCTAAGTTTAAAAATGTGTAAAAAAAAATTACGAAATTATGAACGAAGCGAAGTGTGTAAAAAAAAAATACGAAATGATGAACGAAGCGAAGTGCCGACTACACCGATCATCTTCTTGTTTCCACTGAGCGTAAAAAAAGAGAGAGAGAGAGATGAGGTGGGAGAGGACATGGAAACACCTCGCGGTGCAGCGAGGCAGTCCCGGGCGTTGTGGGGGAGCGCACAGAGGCACTGCCACCCGCGACGATACGGCTGACAGGTTTCATAATCACGGCTCGTTTCAGCGCTCCGCTCCGGACGAGCGCGACGAATCGCTGCGTTCACGGTGAGCTCTTGCCGCCTATCCGCGATCATTAGCGCGCTAGGCTACGTCGGGTGCGGTTGAATTTCGACGTACACGCGGGCAACGTACGCGCAGGGGATGCCCCGATTTGCGTCGGGGATGAGTTCCTGGAGGGTAAATCAAAGCGATTTCCAGCGGTAGGTTGGTGGGTAGGGGGCGAAGGCTGAGAGGCGATTGATAACGAGAATTGACGGACGATGGTGTCAGCGACATTAAGAGCAGGATGAGGCGACTCGCACGGCCTCTTGGTGTTACTCACGTGACCACGGCGTTGCGAAACGACGGGAAATGGGGATACGCAAATTGGGGTATTGCCGTACGCACGTGTCTTCTCGTCCCTTCTCATATCTTTTCATCTTCGCCTTCGGTTGATCGATTCTCCCCTCCCCCACCCTCTCTCTCTCTGTCCTCTATCGCGCTCTCTCTCTCTCGATATTTCACGCGCCTTATAAATGCAATTAAGCAGTCGGGCCTCATTAATTCCAACACAACCATAAAAACGCCTTGTCCAGCGAGTAAATAATTGATTCATTTCACGCGAGAAAAAAAAATCCTTTCCCACGGAAAAAAAAAACTGTCGAAATGAACACACGAGTGAAATGATGAACCATTGAATTAGTGACCAGCCAGATACATGCACGGACGAATGAGGGCATTAATGCTAATGAAGGGGTAAATCAGTTGCAAAAAGTGTCCACCTCTGCTGATTCAGATCTAGCCCAAGACTCCGCTTCTCGTCAGAGATGGAACACCGCTCAACTCTCCAATTGCACGTGGCCGTTACGAGATCGTAAGGGCGGAGCAGCACAGCACGTGACAGCAGTAGTAGCAGCAGCAGCAGCGGTGTCAGCAGTAGTAGCTGCAGTGGTAGCAGCAGAATTTGTATCAGCACCAGCAATAGTCGACGCAGCAGCTGCAATAGCAACATCGTTAATAGCAGTAGCGGCAGCAGTGGTAGCAGCAACATTAGTAGCTGAGGCATCAGTTGAAGCAGTAGTAGTAGCAGCAACAGCAAGACCAGCAGCAGTAGTAGTAATAGCAGCAGCAGCAGCGGTGTCAACAGTAGTAGCTGCAGTGGTAGCAGCAGAATTAGTAGCAACGCCAGCAATTGTAGTAGAAGCAGCAGCAATAGCAACATCGGTAATAGTAAGAGCAGTAGTAGCAGCAGTGGTAGCAGCAGAAGTAGTATCAGCACCAGCAATAGTAGTAGAAGCAGCTGCAATAGCAACAGCAGTAATAGCAGTAGCGGCAGCAGTGTTAGCAGCAACATTAGTAGCTGCTGCATCAGTTGAAGCAGTAGTAGTAGCAGCACCAGCAAGACCAGCAGCAGTAGTAGTAATAGCAGCAGCAGCGGTGTCAACAGTAGTAGCTGCAGTGGTAGCAGCAGAATTAGTAGCAACGCCAGCAATTGTAGTAGAAGCAGCAGCAATAGCAACATCGGTATTAGTAAGAGCAGTAGTAGCAGCAATGGTAGCAGCAGAAGTAGTATCAGCACCAGCAATAGTAGTAGAAGCAGCTGCAATAGCAACAGCAGTAATAGCAGTAGCGGCAGCAGTGTTAGCAGCAACATTAGTAGCTGCTGCATCAGTTGAAGCAGTAGTAGTAGCAGCACCAGCAAGACCAGCAGCAGTAGTAGTAATAGCAGCAGCAGCGGTGTTAACAGTAGTAGCTGCAGTGGTAGCAGCAGAATTAGTATCAGCACCAGCAATAGTAGTAGAAGCAGCTGCAATAGCAACAGCAGTAATAGCAGTAGCGGCAGCAGTGTTAGCAGCAACATTAGTAGCTGCTGCATCAGTTGAAACAGTAGTAGTAGTAGCAGCACCAGCAAGACCAGCAGCAGCAGTGGTAATAGCAGCATTAGCAGCAGCAACAGCGGTAACACTTGCAGCCGTAGCAGCGGTATCATCAGCGGTAGTAGAAACTGCAGTAGTATCATCATTATCAGCAGCAGCGGCAGCAGTAGCCAGTAGCAGCAGTTGTAAGAATCAGCAGCAGCTTGGCGCGTGCGTAAGCTGCTGCGTAATAAAGAACGCAGGTGGGGGGGGGGGGTTGCAGCCGTGTCGGAGGGAAAACAGCAAATAAAGCCTAATTAGCAAGGTGAGCGGTGCGTGTGAAAGCGGATCGATCGTGCGCGCCGCTGGTGGCTGTGCGCTCGGGCGCCCATCCTGGCAGATTAACTCTGTCCCTGTCAGAGGCCACGTGAAGTGCGCGAGGTTGTGGTGGGTGGGGATCTTGGTGGAAGGGAGAGAGACAGAATTCCACGTGGGAATCGCCAAGTGGGTTGTGGTGATGGAGGGGAAGGGGCAGAATTCCACGTGGGAATAAGTGGTACTTCTGAAAGATCACGGATTTGAATAATTAATGATCCTCATGAGAAGCATTTCACCCGATACAAAATTATTGCTTCTAAACACCGCGGATGGAAAACCGAATTCGAAACTCATGTAGCAATAAGTGCACCATCTTGTTAATACAATTGCACAACAACAACAACAACTACTTAACTATGAATTTGCTGTGTTAGAGAACGGCCCGGGCAGAATACATCACAAAACTACTTCTGACCCCCCCCCCGTCATTCACCATATCGAGGCGCAAACATTTTAATGCCCTCTCCCCTCCCCCGTCCCCGACAACTAAATTTTCTCGGCCTGATGAAATCCACTAATAAAATAAATTTATGAAATGAACTGATGAAATCGATTGATGATATCAACTCATGAAATCAATTGATACAATCAACCGATAAAATCCACTGATGAAATCCACTGATGAAATCCACTGATGAAATCAATTGATGAAATCAACTGATGAAATCAACTGATAAAATCAACTGATAAAATCAATTTATGAAATCAACTGATGAAATCAATTGATAAAATCCACCGATAAAATCTATTGATGAAATCCACTGATGAAATCAATTGATGAAATCAACTGATGAAATCAACTGATAAAATCAACTGATAAAATCAGCTGATAAAATCAACTGATAAAATCAATTTATGAAATCAACTGATGAAATTAATTGATAAAATCCACTGATAAAATCTATTGATGAAATCCACTGATGAAATCAATTGATGAAATCAACTGATGAAATCAACTGATAAAATCAGCTGATAAAATCAACTGATAAAATCTACTAATCAAATCCACTAATCAAATCAACTGATCAAATCAATTGATGAAATCAACTGGCCACAATTGCGTCGATTTTGTTTTTTCCCCGCGTCTGTGACGCTGCGTAGCTCCCCCGATGCGTTTTTTGGGATCGTGCCGCGTCGATGTTCCACACCGGGGGGGGGGGGGGTGTTGTCCGACGTTTCGCCCCGCGTCCCGGGATGTTGTTCTCCGATATAGATACGCGCGCGCGCCAGAGAGCCGTCTGCTCGCCGCACGTTGAGATGACGGTGGCGACTGCTGAGAATCACCCCCTGGGACCTGGGATGTTGGCGATGTTGGCGAGAGTGACTCCTGACTCATTTGCCATCCACACGAGCTTCACTCCCGAGTCAATTTTGTATATTTTGCAACGACAACAACAAAACTGTCTTAGAGCACTGCACATTAATTCCATGAAAGTGCATAGATATCGCAATTGACAGAGTAATTGATATCTGCCGAGAGCATGCTTAATTGATTGCTCGAGTGTAGAGGTTCCTCTCAGCTCAATTGGCCTTTCTTGCTGTGGGAATATCATCAGAACGGAAATCGCTGAGCGTTGCCGAGCAGTGAGCGTGCAGCCGGCGCGCGGGGGAAGTAGTGTGTGCGGGGAGTGTGTGCATCTCTGCTGGGGGGTTGTCAATGTGTGCGTGTGTGTGTTTACCTCCAATGTTTTACGCACTGTACCTGGTGCGGTGTGTAAAACATCGTCGTTAGGGAGACAAAGGCGGCCGGGCGTGGTGTTGGCCACCCACCCCCTCGTGTGCCACAGTGCCGGGCTTCATAGGTGCTCGTTAACAGCACTTGCCCCAATAGTCTGTTACAGGCTATATGGGGGTTCTTTGTATGTGTCTTTGTGACCTCTGATTAGGACGATTTGGCTATGTACGGTGCGAAAGAAGTTCAACATACAGTACATACATCACTGCAGTTGAATTCGGCGCACCTTACAAATGAAATGTATCAATATGCAAACATTCTGTTCTGTGTGATTACAATTTTTTTATTTTCCTGTTTTACTTTTGAACCTCAAAGTGTTTATTTATTTATTATTAACGTGAATGGAAACTACTGCTGCCTCTCTCCATCACTCTACTGCTGTGTTGCCAATCAGGCGTGAGCGAAAGTGTGTAGAGCAGCAACAACAACAACATACCCAAGCTCTTTTTTCCCATTTCAATGTAAACAATACCACACTTGTGTGATGTAGCCAGATGGCCCATGGGATCAGAGCATTGAAGCTGATGTCGCTAATAGCATGAAAGCATGGGATGGAATCCGGGTTTCAGTCGTCCGTGATTAAACCGAGTTCTCCACTATCGCGAGATGATCGTCTCAGCTCAGTCAACACAATGAAAGGGGAAAAAATAAATAAACTCATCACGTTCATTTAAAAGAGAATTCCGAAAAAATAACACAATGTCAAAAAATAATCAGTCATTCTCAATCCACTAATGGATGAAGGCCTCCAACCACACCATGCTTATTTTTGATTCAACCATACTTCACCATACTTAGCCACTGGTGTTAGACGTGGCTAGGAATCTAACTGTGGTCATCGGGTTAATAGCGCAACGCAAAACATTACCACCACTCTGTACCAGCATTAATACTTTAAATAAATGGCTAAATTTTCCATTCATAACACGGGTCAACACACTTTTTCTGGCATAAGGTATTCCAACGGGTTTAAGGTAATTTTGGGGTGCTGATTCCAAATCTGGAATCAGTTTTTGTCTATCACATCAGGTTTTTGAGATATAAAATATTGCATTTTCAATAAAAACTGCAGAAGAAAAATATTACATAAATGTGGATATCTACATAAAATTATATTATAAAGACACTATCCTAAAAATACAGCACCATATTTTAACACTAAAACAGTCACTGACTCGCAACAACTTGCAATCATAAGTGACAGAGTTAATTTCGGGTAAAATCAATGAAAATGGGGTATGCCGATAGCATAAAAATGAGATTTGATAGAGCAAATCTGAGATCAGATTTGGAATCAGCACCCTGAAATTAGTCTGAAACAGCTGCAAAAGTCCAGGCCAGAAAAAAAAGTTTTTTTGTTGTTGACCAGTGTAAATAGAAACAATATATACATCAGAGTGACGGCACGTGCCGAACATTAATCTGGAAAATGCACCGAATTGTGTGTGTGGCCATGAACGAACAAAATATTGCTTGAAATTATCTAAGAAGTGGTTTTGTGATATCGCCTTCTGCAGGCCGTTTTCTAGCTCGTGTGCTTTCACTGGCCTACGAAAGTTCTGTATGAACACTTCATTGTGTGATGCGATTCCACTAGCAAATTGGAATTAAATTGCAAACGTTTTAAACAAAATAATCAAAATTAAATAACTATTTGGCTAATTTTAGGAACATGGGAATATACTCCCACTGACACCCACTCAAAACTTTTCCATTAAAGCACATTCGTTCAAGTAAATATAAAGGCGTCAATATTAATTTCCGTGGAAATGAGGCAATTTATTTCAAATCGTCGTTGTTACCTTTCCATAACAACATGCAGTAAATCTTATATCGCTTCAAGTACGATTCAAACGCAACCCTTTGGGCAGCTCTTAGACTTGAACACGTGTTTGCAGATTACATCGTCTGCGCCGGTGACTGTCTTGCCTGTGAAGTGCCCGAGTGCAGAAAACTGAGAGGCCGATGGACTCAAAAAAACAAGTATTGTACTTAGTTGTGTGTTGTTTGCTCAGGAGACTGACGCTCGATAGTTTCGGTGGCCGCGTTGATGGCATTCCTCGTTATCGTCTCACTCGAACGGAAGAGCGGGCCGCGTGAAGGATGCTGCCATATTCCAATCCCGAGTACCTCGTTGAAAGCAACCAAGAGCTCACGTCACTCGCTTGCCCAGAGACTACAGACCAGAGGTCGCAAACGGGTTTTGATTCCTTACCCGTACCCGGCCGCACCAGGGTCGAAAATGGGTACCCGTACCCGTACCCGGCCGGGTACGGGTACCCGTTCCGTACCCGTACCCTACCCGAAATGAGTGACAAACGGTTACTCACTAGTGACTCACGGCCTACCCGTACCCGGACGCACCAGGGTCGCAAACGGGTACCCGTACCCGTACCTGGCCGGGTACGGGTAGCCGGGTATCGGGTAGGGTACGGGTATCGGTACCCGGTTGCGACCTCTGCTACACACCCACTTGCAGGCCGCTGCTGTGAGCATCTCTGCCACACGGGGGGCAGCTGCCATCGTAGGGGTTTCACAGATGAACCGATGGCAAAGGTACCGTGGCAAGAGGTGACTCTTTTTTTGTCACGTCTTCCAAAGCCGAATTTAAAGGAAGTAACAGGTCACCAGAACAGGGGCATGGGCCTATCACCATCTTGGTGGCATCTTAGCCCAAGCAGGTGTGCGGTGGTCACGGTTCAGGCAGGACAGGTGCTTGCGGGACGTGGGGGGGGGAGCGTTTCCCCCGGAAATTATTCATCAAGAGCGACCTCGTAGATCGTGGCGGTGATGAATCGGCACAGCGCACGAAGTGGCGACCACTTCCAGGCCAGCGCCACCGCTCCCGCCACCTCTGTCTCATTGTGTTTTTCGCTTTATTTTGGTGATTTTGAAAACGTTGTTTGGTTTGGCCATATTTGTTTGTTGTAGTACAGAGTCGGCCTGATAACTTTAATCTGCATTGTCTTATTGTTGCTATTGTTTGACTTGCATCCCACTGGGATTTTTGCACACAGCGTTGAAATGCGGTGTTTTTTTCTGAAATACTGTGTTTTTCTCCTGGATTTTTCTGTTGCGTCTGGTCACTTTAAGATGTTTCTTGTTCATCGTGTTTTTGCGTGTTGCGGTTGCACCCGAGTCAAGAGCCGCATGGCTCACAGGGTTATACCTAATGAATGAAACTGAAACTGAAACCTCGGGTGAAGCCAAAAATAGGAGAGGGATGGCAGCCCTGGGGGGGGGGGGGTGGAGGGCAGGGGAAGGGGGGCAGGGGGGGGGGCGCTCTTTATTAAAAGAGTGTGGGGGTCACGAGGATTGGCAACTGCTGGAATCGCCCACTGTGAAGCAAGAGGCATATTCTTAGGTTTTTTCCGTAAAGTCACGTAGGTAAAACATCAAAATTAATAAACAAATAATACAAATAAATAAAATAAAACAAAAATCACGACGTTTCGGATTTATTTTTATTATTATTTTTTGATGTTTTACCTACGTGACTTTACCGAAAAAACCTAAGAATATGAATCCTTGCAGTCACAAAAGCTTCAAATCTAGAATTAAGCGAGAGGCAATTTGTGGCCCATCAGTTCATCATCGGTTCACCGGTTAGTTGTCTAGTTTTAGAGAGTTCTCGCTCAAGTGAGCATTGAGGCGATGAATGATCATAATATTTAGTTATGCTGGAGGAATCCGATGAGCTATGAAGCTCTTCTTCACAGATGTCCAGTAACGTTCATCTCCTGTGTACAGCCACCGTGAGCCAGTGGTGGATATCCACATTCCCATGGCAGGGGCGAGTCTGTTCGTGGTACGACCATTGTTGACGTCCCTATAAAATGGTAAGCATTTTATCAACCCCATAAGGAATGATGTGCTGAGTTATTCCCCCCCCCCTACTCTCTTCTCATCTGAGCCACCTGGCCAGTCAGTGAGTAATGTTGATTCTTCAGCTCGCAATACAATAGGGACGTGTTCTCGATTCTTGGATTAATAAAACACAATTTAAGAATTTTGTTTGGTTTCGGATAAGAAAGTAAGGATAATCAAGAAATGTTTTTGTTTTGGATGAATCAGAGATTATGATGTCACGGGACATGACGTAACTTCCGTGCTTTATACGCCAAACTGTGACGTAACGATGACGTTGTGACGTTACTTTTGTTCACACGAAGGCGCATTAAACTGTTGCGTCAATTTTCGATGGAAAGCTTTCCTGGCTGCAGGGATTCATATTCTTGGTTCTTTCGGTAAAGTCGCGTAGAAGGGAAATAGTAAAATAATAAAAATAAAACAATCTTAACAATATTAACGATCCAAAAAAATTCACAAAGGTGTCCAAGACGTTCCACAAAAAATCCCAAACTCACCCCCCACTCTACACACACAGGATTCACGCGAGGCCACAATTGGCAATTATTGGGATGGGATTTGTGCTGTATGTAATCGGTTCACATCACCGCTGCTGCCACTCGTGGCCGCTTAATATTCACCACGAAGTGAACAGAAGAATTCGTTTCTTGAATCAAACCGCGAACCCTGATTTGTGACCATCCAAATTGAGGACTAGGAAGGGGGTGATATGAAGACCATCTCTGAGTTTTTTTTGCTTTACATTACGGTTTAACTGCAAGCTTGTAAATGTTACATGTCTAAATGACTCCGCCTTGACACACAGATGCTAAGATATACTGGCTCTGCAAACTCTTCACCACTATTACAACAAATGTATAAATGTTTTAAAATATACTATCTGGACACGGTGATACAAAGTAGTCAAGGCGTCAAGTAAAACCTTCACTTTTTAAAGGGGGTGGTCAAATGTTTTACCACTAACCCCCACCGCCTTTGGCCGAGTGTTATATTTTTTTCATCACGATCGTTATTAAATAATAAGCCGGTACGGTGTATAAATCTTTTCAGTTTCACAAGGCAGAGCTCAGAGTTGATTGGAAGCAGCTGGTGCATCTTGTATGCGTCGTGTTCCCGTGTTACAGGCCTGCGTGTTTGGCCGTTGCGTTGAACTCCTTTTCGCACCGCAAGTCGTCAGCCTTGCTCATCGGAGGTGCGGGGGAAGGACAACAAACTCGACACAAAAAACAGTTATCAAAAAAAGGAGTTTTCAATTTAAATCATTTCAAAGTGTATAGCTCCCAGTGGCTTACTAATATCGGAACGAAGAGCGTTCCAGACGGCCACAGAAGCGCAATCTGAGAGCGTGCGATGCATTGACCGTCTTTGTTTGATGGACAGCCAAAAGGTGCTGCACGGATGACCCCTATCACTACCCCTATCACTACTCCAAGCCCTATCACTACCCCTATCACTACCCCTATCACTACCCCTCATCACTACTCCAAGCCCTATCACTAACCCTATCACTCCCCATGCCCTATCACTACTCCAACCCTATCACTACCCCTCATCACTACCCCCCATCACTTTCTCCAACCCCTATCACTACCCCTATCACTACCCCTATCACTACTCCAAGCCCTATCACTACCCCTCATCACTACCCCATGCCCTATAACTTAACCTATCACTCCACCCAACCCCCTATCACCACCCCTAACATTAGCCCTCAAACTACCCCTCCTTAACCACTCCCGTCTGTTCTCCTGTCACGATAACAACGCCACCGCCACTTTTAATAATAACTACCCTACTCTTTATGATCACAACCATTATCATCTTATGCACAAGTATATCATTGATCTAATTAAGCCCCTTGGATGAAGGCGATATATAAATGTAGGTACGGTAAGACTCCGATTAGCACCGTTAGCTATGTATGGTGTGAAATAAGTTCAACATTTATACATACGTAAATAAGTTTAACACGTGGCCTTTCGTCACCAATATTATTAATAATAGAGGTTTTCTTTTGGGTTAGATCGCGTAAATCTCAATGTGTCGTTAAACCCGCTACCACCCGACACAGCCAATTAGTAAGGTTTGTCAAATAAACAAAACATGCCAATTCGTTACTACTTCAGCACATCGGTGTGTTGGAGAGTAAACCCACAACATTTACAATTCGAGTACAATTCTAAATGTGACAAACCTTGACTACTCAGCCGCGTCGGGTTGGTGGCGGGGTTAACGACGCATGGATATTTAAGCGATCTAACCGCAAAAAAAACCAAACCCCTCTTATGTACGCAAACGAGTGTGTTTCTGTGAGGCCAGAGCAGCGGTCGACAATCTGCGACTCGTATTCACCCACAGTGCAATGCGGCTCTTGAAATATGCGTTTTTTTTATTTGTTTGTTATCGAATTCGAAATTTTTTTTGCTCTTCTGGTTATTTTGGTTGCTGATCCCTGCCGATGGTGAGGAGGAGGTGTCCATGTGGTGTGGAAGGGCCATCGACGGCTTTGTCAATGATGATGATTCTAGATTTGAAGCTTCCGTGACTGCAAGGATTCATATTCTTAGGTTTTTTCGGTAAAGTCACGTAGCTGTCGTGGCTGTGACGGTTCCACCTGAAGACGGAAGCTTGTGTTGCCTCCGAAACGTTGTGATTTTTATTTTATTTTACTTTTATTAATTTTATTTTTTTTACCTACGTGACTTTACCGAAAAAACCTAAGAAAATTATGATGATGATGACAATCACGTCTCGATCTTGATTACAATCATTTAGGTGCTGGCCCATGCAATGTCATGCCGTTTTCATTTTTTTCCTTTTGTCAAAATATTCAGTGTCTTGGCCCTGGTTGTTATCTGGGAGGTTACAACCATAGCTGGTGACGCAGAGGGGAGACGGGGGGGGGGCTATTCCCTTTCCACATTGGCATACTGTGGGGGGAGAGGAGAAGTGAACAATAAAACAATATAATTTATTTCCCCCGTTAAAAAATCGCTGGAGAATAAGGGGTCGAGGAGCCAATTGACGTTATTTAAACAATAAATATATTGTGTAAACATCGCCGCATTTTTTTTTATTGCCGAAATAAATCTACGGTATCCTAGAGGTATAATATACTTCGTGTTACGTGTGTTACAAGATATATTTGTCATCAGCGTTACAGTGGAGGGAGAGGCTTTGTTGCCGAGGAGATGGGCAACTCACGAGTCATGTAAACCTGAGCTGCGGCCCGTGGTCCCATGCCCTGGACACGTGATTTAACATCGTCGCCTCACGGCCTGTCCCCTCAGCTGTAGGGTCTACACATGGGCACGGCGTGTGGAAGAGTAGGCCAATCAACGACCCCTTCTGAGGCGGGGGGGGGGGGCTCTCTTGTGAACGTCATGAGGTCGAACTCATTGTGCACACAAAGCGCTTGCCACCGATGGACCACGGGGCCTTTGCTGGTCTCGTCAAGGAGCAATAAACCATCATCACGCAACACTCCGATCATCTCAGCAGCAGCAGTAGCAGCGGCTTTTGGCTGCTGCCATCCAACAAAGACGGCGGCCACCGCGTCGCGCGGTCGCATTCAGAAGCGCTTCCGCGGCCGTCTGGAACGCTCTCCCTTCCGATATTATGAAGTCACCGGAGCGATGCACTTTGAAGTCTAGATTGAAAACTCCTTCTTTCGAAATGCTGTTTGTGTTTAGATTCTTGTCATTCCCCCGCACCTCCGATTAGCACGGTTGGCTACGTACGGTGCGAAAGAAGTTCAACGCACGTACACAGCAGCCGTGGTGCCTGCATGCGACCGCAGCGTTGCGGCTTTAGCTTCACCTCCCCTCACCGAAGCAGCTTGCAGCTTCGCCCCTGGCTCTCACACCCCCCACCTCCTCCTCCCCCCCTCCCACCCCAGCGGCATTCCCACAAGAACCAATGCATCAGACCCTCACGCCACACACCCCGAACACCTCCTTGCCTCGCCGAAATGTAAAATTGTGGCACACCACCACCACCACCACCACCCCCCTCCCCCCATTGCTGCTGTGGAAGTAGCCTCCAATCATCCAAGTGTCACGGGCCCGTTCTTAATCCGGCGGCGGTGGCACGCTGACAGGAGGCACAAAGAATGAGTCGGAAAACTACGGCGGCAGTTTTCCCATCAGTCCCTTGGAGAAACTCTTCCGTGCTTCGCCGCGCAAGCTGATAGCCCATTCCAATGTTATGGCCCCACCTATGAGGCGAGGCAGTGTGCCACTGGAAATTATTCCCTTTCTCCTGCTCTCTCGAACCCCCCCGCTCAAGACTGGTGGTGGTGGGAAAATAATGTTGGGGACATTTATATTTAAAACATTTTCCAGCTCATTTCAGAATAAACTGCTAAGTCGTTCGCCCACTGTCTCTTACGGTTCAAGGTGGTATCGAGGTGGGGGGGGGGGGCAGGAGTGGAATAGTCGAGGCGAGAGTGAGTGTCGGAATGCGACAGCTGAATCGATTTTCTTCGCAGAATTTAAGTGGAAATGGTTTGGGGTGATTCCCCCCCCCCCTCCCCCCGTCTTCCCGTGCCACACAGGTTGCAATAGCAGGCTTGCAAAGGTGTGTGGTTATTATTTAAGCACGCTGAGAATTTCCTTTAGATATACTATCGATATTGTTCCCATTGCTGATACCCAGACCTGTCACAAATCACAGGGGTCTCTGCACGTGTCACACGAAGTATATTTTCATATATCCTGCCTTTAATTTTTTTTCTCTCTCTCTCTCTCTCTCTCCACTTCTTCTTATTAAATTTCTACCGAGCACGGGACCTATTCATCCTCATCCTGCGACCGGCAAAAACCCATCTATCCCATCCGTGCACCTCTCCACTTATATTCATCCACCCAATCATTGAGCCATCAATCTGTCTCTGCCCGTGCGTACGACTGTCCGTAACATCCATCTATCGAGCGATGACATCAAGCTTATAGTCAGCTCCTGAAATATCTCCTGGAGGTGGGTTAGGGTTAGCCAAACGGTGGGGGTTTGCGGTGGGGGGAGGGTTGAAGAACTGGGGGGGGGGGGGGGTGAGCGGTGGGGGGGGGGTTTGGGGGGAGGGGGCTGATGGACCAGACCGCTAAGATTACCTTCGCACTCCAACGTGTGAAAGGAGATGGCGAGGGCTATCCTGAAACGCTAATCTAATGAGGCGGTAATTAGCGTCGATACAATTAATTATTGATTTGACCCGCAAGGTGGAGCCCCCGCAGCGACGGTGATGCGGTATTTATCACGGAAAGTTTAAGCATCGCGGAGTTCGACACAAATCGACGGATAAAATGTCAGGGTCCTTTATTGATGGAGGGAATGCTAACGGCTCTGACGCCATCGATCAGGTGGGCGTGCGTCTCTGCAGCAAAAAAAAAAATGTTTTTGTGGACAGCTCCGAAATATCTTTAGCGAGCCCTGGGTTGGATGAAATGATTTCGGATTGATTTGGCCGAGAGTATAGCCGAGCCGGTGAAAAGGTATTTATCTTCCGGCGATCGGCGTATTTAGCGCACGATGAATACGGCGGTGTTTATCCGCAGCGAGTCGCGGCGGCGCGCGGTCGTTCGTCCGTCCGGATTCGGCCGCCCATTGGGCTTTTAGTCGAGGGTCGGCCAGAATCGGAATCAGAATCTTTACTTCGACTGGAGGAATCCGATGAGCTATGAAGCTGTTTTTTTTTTGCAGATGTCCGGTATAGACAGATGGCCATCTCGCTCAGCGGCGGGGGGGGGGGGGACATTCAGGAGCTGCAGTGAGGAATCCCACCTGGTCTCCACGTAGACTCATTTAAACTATGTGTTTTTATTTTAGCAGGTAAGGTACACTGAGCTGCTATGTAGCCCTTTTTTTAGAAACGACCTGGCAACAAATGGTCATTCAACGGAAGTTGGCTTATTAACACGTGGAAATGTATGAGCCAAATACTCTAAACGCTTGATGTTGATTCTAAATATGGGGGGGGGGGGGGGGAAATCGGAGGACCCCGAGAAAAGTCCACGCAAGTCACGTCAGGGCCGGGATCGAACCCACGACCTCTTGTATACTAGGCGAGGTAGTTAACATCTCGCCACCGTGGCGCCCCTGCTCATAGATTGGATGGTCATTCGGAGGATTGCTATCCTCTGCTCCAGAGAAGGCCACGTAATAATAATGGTGATGAGAATAACAATAGTTAACATTTGTAAAGTGGCGCATTCTCTCCGTAAGATCCAACCAATGTCCCACCACCATTGTACGGAAAGCAGAAAAAATTAACCCGTAAAAACAAAGTTTTTCACTATAAGTCCTTTATATGCGTGGCATCGGTTTTATTTTATTATTAATTTCTGTTTTTCTTGAGTAAGAGTTTCATTTTTATCACTTTGGTATTTTAAATTAAATATAATTTTTTTTCCTAAAAAGTGGAAAATTTAGGAAAAAATGTTTTTTTCACGAAAATAAATTGTCACGCACAACGAGTCTGTGTGCAAAATGTCAGCTCGATTGGATCACGGGAAGTGGGTTAAAAAACGACCGAAACATTTGCACGGTCGTAAGCGCGCAAGCAAGCAAGCAAGCATGCGAACTTAATATAAAGGATTAAAAAAAAAACAGAACCTGCAGGGTAAAATGCCTCATCTAGAAGGCCAGTTTAAAGAGGTGACTTTTCAAGACTGGACTTAAAAAAATTGCTAACGTTTCTGATTGTCGTCCTATTAGCAGAGGTTAAAAGCGTTCCAAAGCTTGGCAGAGTGGAAAAAATCCCGATCAGCCCTGCAGGGGCAGTGCCTTGACCTCGGGAGTACTTAGCAGAGGAGGATACCAAGATCTCAGGGAGCTCGTTGGGGTATAAAGATGGATCGCTTCCTGCATATATATTGGTGGGCTCACCCAATGAGTGCCTTCCTGAAACGCATGCACATTGTATATATATATATATATAAAATGTGCTAATGACAAGCGTGGTGATTTTAGTTTAGATTTGTGCTTGTCTTACCACTCTCAGCACAATCCCTTCATTTAAATTGATTCTTTCATCGAGAAGTAGATGTGGAAAAGTACAGAGCTGATTATTATTATTTTTGTAATCCTGGCTGCCTAAGATAACCAGGTTTGCGATATGATAATTGTAGTTTTCCTGAACCACATTGGCTTCCAATGGCATTACCTATTCGGAGATCATCCTACCTCGTTAGAATATTTTTTGAATTTAGGGTATTTATTTTAGAGAAATTTCAGGCACATTTTTTTTAAAGCTGCCTCCCCACCACGAAAGCTCTTCCCCAAACCCTGTGGAGGTCGTGACACCATTTGGAAAGGCCAGACCCAGAGGCAAAAAAAACCCATTGCTTCCCTTGAATCCATCAATTAGTGGAGATTGTTTGCGGTTGGGTAAAGCGAGGACTGCGTACTCCTTGAACACCGTGGAGGCAATGCGGAGGGGGGGGGGGGGCGTCCGATAATTGCATCTCAAATAAGACCAGGCCCACTGCCTGCCGTTGTAATGGCATGAGGTATCTGTGTGTGTCTGTGCGTCTTTGAGTGTGTCTGTGGGTCTTTGTGCGTGTCTGGCACGGATAGCGCCTGTCCCTTCAGAGGTTCAAGATTAAAGGTGCAGCCCTGCACGAAATTTCTTGCTAAATCCACTACTGGTGGAAACGCCTCCACTTGAGAGAGGGAGAGAGAGAGATAGCTGTAGATGGCATTTGGCCTGTCCTTCCAACGCTCAACAGACGTTGTTGGAAGAGGTGAGAGTAGCCACACTTTTCCCCACCACAAGGCACCCTGCCCATCAACAAATCTGCTGGGTAGACAGAGGAGGCCCGGGGGTGGGAGCGGGGAGGTGGGGGCGGGGGGATTTCATGAAACTTGCCCCACTGTTTAAAATGCCGCAGACAGGAACAACAACAACAACAACAACAAACAAAGATCCCCCGTGTAGCCTTAAGAGTCTTTCGTGGGCAAATGCTGTTAGCGAGCACCTATGAAGGCCGGAACGGCGCACGAGGGGGTGGGTGTCCATCACCACGCCCGACCGCCTTTGTTTCCCCAGTGTCGATGTCTATACACCACACTAGCTACTTATTTGAGGCTGAGTCGACCTAGGAGAGACCCCAGGACCGGGTTCAAAGAACCGTCACTGGTGTTGGCCAAGAGCGAGATTCTAACTCGGGTCGGCGGGTTCGTAGCGCAGCGCCCTGACCGCTACAACAGGCAGAGAGGTGCAGTCGAACCGGCGAAACTGTGTGGGTCGCTAGTTGCGGAGCGCTGCTCACCGCGCCAACGGCGGTGGCTCGCGTACTTGCGGACAGCTGACAGTGTTCTTGGGAATTAGCGGTAGCTCACGTACTTGGGAACAGCGGTGGCTCACGTACTTGGGGACAGCTGACAGTGTTCTTGGGAATTAGCGGTCGCTCACGTACTTGGGAACAGAGGCGGCTCTCGTACTTGGGGACAGCTGACAGTGTTCTTGGGAATAGCGGTAGCTCACGTACTTGGGAACAGCGGTGGCTCACGTACTTGGGGACAGCTGACAGCGTTCTTGGGGACAGCGTTTCTTGGGAACAGCGGTAGCTCTCGTGCTTGGGGACAGCTGACATCGTTCTTGGGGACAGCGTTTCTTGGGAACAGCGGTGGCTCACGTACTTGGGGACAGCCGCAGCGGCTCGCGTACTCGGGACAGCGCGATGTTAACTAAAAGGGTGCATTGATCGGGGGGGTATTAGGAGGTTGCCGCCTGTACAGCTTCACTCGGGCATTCGATACGTCTGGTGCTGTCGCAGCGGCGGCTGCCCTCAAGAGGGTAAAACATCATTCTGCCCTTGGTCTGTCCACTGGCTTCAACTCACGTCGCTTGCAAATAATGTGCACGACATGCGTGCGTGTGTCTATGTACGTGTGTTGAACTTCGTTTGCACCGTACGTCGCCAACCGTGCTAATGGCGAGGTACATACATCCCCCAGGTCGTTGCCACGAACAGACAGATGACCGTTGTGAAGAGATGGGCAGGAGGAGGTGGGCGGCCATGCAAACCACTCGCCGATGCCACGTGCCGCTTTCAACGCGGGTCTCGACGATGATTTGGCCCAACTTACAGGTTGTGGTTCGACTCAACACTCGATGTAAAATTAAATTTTACCCATTTCAAACGTACTGTCACGTGTGTAGGGGCTTTGTTCACTCCATTAGCCTCAATGTTACATCGGCACATCGTTTGCCTTAATTGTAAATGATAGACCTTCAAGCAAGTGGTCGGGTGCCGCATTATGGACATGCGCTACCGTGGACAAATCAGCCGACGTCCAATCTGCGTCAAATCTCGGATGCTAAGTGGGGTTGGGCCTGGAGAGACAGTCACGCACTGAATGCAGCTGCGGTAGGAATCGTGAGCAGTGGAGGGCATTGCGGAAATGTACATACCCACCTTACTACAGACCAATTCAGACATTATTGGTCACCCCGTGCCCCTTATAAAATATTCAACGTTCATCCTACAAAGTCCCATCACAAGGGAGAAACACAGACAAATAGACATTTTTTTGTATGCCCGTATTGAAACGGATGTACGACGTATGGACCTGAAAACTCAATTTCCCTGTACAAGAATACAGGTAAACTATGGGTTGACACGGTATGAATATCTATTGAGGGCGCAACGATGCAGAGATGTTGACTACAGAGGGTCGTGGGTTCGATACCGACCCTGACGCCTGTATAATTTGAAGTTTTCATGTTCTCTCTCTCTCCCCGTGATCGTGTGGATGTTTTCTCTGGTTCCTCTGGTTGTTCTATCCACGTTTAAAATCCTTATCTCCCTTTGAGATTATCTGGCTGCTATAAATGTCGACGCGATGAACCGCTTTGTCGAGATCTCTCGTTTGTGATTGCCAGGTCGCTTCTGAAAATCGAAGCAAAGCAAAGTGGCCTTACCTGGTAAAATACAAAATAAACCGTTTAGTCGTCTTCTTGGTTCTTTCGGTAAAGTCACGTAGAAGGAAAAAAATAAAATACTAAAAATCAAACATAATAAAATAATTAATTACTATTATTTTTATGTTTTATTTTTATTATATCTTTCGGTAAAGTCACGTAGAAGGAAAATAATAAAAGAAAAAGCAAAATAAATAAATAAATTAATATTTTCTTTTCATTATGTTTTATTCTTATTATTTTATTAGTCGTCTTCTTGGTTCTTTCAGTAAAGTCACGTAGAAGGAAAATAATAAAAGAAAAATAGAAGACATAATAAAATAATTAATTATTACAATTATTATGTTTTATTTTTATTATATCTTTCGGTAAAGTCACGTAGAAGGAAAATAATAAAATAATAGAAATTTAGCATAATACAATAATTAATTATAATTATTATGCTTTATTTTTTTTATATTTTTTTATTTTCCTTCTACGTGACTTTACCGAAAGAACCAAGAAGATGAATCCCTGCAGTCACGAAAGTTTTAAATCGAAGTTTAGTCGTCGTTAATTTTCTCTGCACGGTGAAGTCTGGTCAAGATACCCCTCACGGGGGCCATCAGGCACGGGCATGTCCTCATCCAGCAGCGGATTGATGAACCGGGCTGTATGTGTGCAGCATTGCTGGCATTCATCTCGGATCGGTGCACCGTTACATGACCGGCGAGTAAGGTTATGGGCGCGGGGAGGGCTGTGTAGAGGAAATATTAAAAAATAAATTGCGTCATTTGGTCGTTCAACTAAGCACACGAGCCAGATCGTTCATTGCGAAAGGGCCGTCTGTTAATGTCGTCGGCGACGGGCAATACCGTGACATTTCGACCAACATATTGTTTGTTAATAGTTCATTAATCACCGTGACCAACACAAGTTTGGGCCTCCGGGGCGCGGAAACGTGGCGTGGCGCGTGGCGCGCGAGTTGAAGAGGGGCGGAAGAGAGGGGGCCCGGGAGCGGGGGGGAGGGGGGTCGCGGGGGGGGGGGGCATTAACCTCCCGATAATTTGTCACGCGCCGCTTTCATCCCGTGCACGTGCGCGTGCGTGTGCGTGCGCGCGTGCCCCTACCGCACTCGAGGAATGGAAGTTGCCACCGCTCATTCGCCGCGTTCGTGGCGACCGCCGAGGGGTGATCGAGCGGATCGACTGCGCGCGACGATGGATGGATAGGGGGGGGGGGTGGCAAAAAAAATTTTATTTGGAAGTTTTGTGAAAGTGGAAGTTTTTTTGAATTGTTTTTCGTTGGGAGACGTCGGCGTTTTTAGCGTAATGCGCTCGCATCTATTTCCGAATGATGATGATGATGATACAAAAAAAACACACACACACAAGGTTTGCTACGCAGAGTCGGCTTGAACGTTTCTTCCACGACCCTTGTAATTAATGATGTCGCTGCTTTCTTTGAGACGTGAGGAATTTCCCTGAACCATAGTAATTCAGTTCAAGCCTAGTTCCCGACGCGGCGGTTTAAACAATAGGGCCAGTTTGTTAAATGTACCAGCGGTATGAATGAGTTACACCCGGTGGTGGACATGGGCCAGAACACACAGGGACGTCATGGTGGGAGTGAAAATTTGAAGGAATCAAAGAATCATCGTTCTCTACTTATTTTGTTTGACTCATCGATAGATCCCGAGACTAACGGAGATACCCACAGACACGCTCAGAAACCCACAGGCACTCACAGAAACCCACAGACACGTACAGAAACCCACAGACACCCTCAGATACCCACAGACACGAATATAGACCCATAGGCACTCACAGAAACCCAAAGACACCCTCAGATACCCACAGACATCTCCGATACCCACAGACACAAATATAGACCCATAAGCACTCACAGAAACCATAGACCCACAGACACACTCAGATACCCACAGACACACTCAGATACCCACAGACACGAATATAGACCCATAAGCACTCACAGAAACCCACAGACACGAATATAGCTCCACAGACACACTCAGATACCACAGACACGAATATAGACCCACAGACACACTCAGATACCCACAGACACATGAAGATACCTGCACACGGAGCGAAGATCCTCCTCCCCCTCCTCCTACAGGACAAAAAACTACACCCAAAAGCAGTTCTACAGAAGTGAGATTTTAATCAACATTAAATGGACAGTGTGATCCAGATGTCTTGTGACCCCCCCCCCCCCCCGATTAATTGACTCCTCATATTGGTTTCCTTTGAATATTCATTTCCGTTTCAAATAAACCTTACTTTTAAAACAATATAAAGTTTTAGAGAATGTTAAACGGGGCTCACAAGACATCTGGACCACCCAATCAGTAAGCCATCCCACCCACAAACACGCCAATGACAAAGACCACCCGTATAGCCTGCACAGGCGTTTGGGTCAAGTGCCGATAGCGCGCACCCATGAAGGAGGACGGCACAGCACACGAGGGGTGGCGTGGCCAGCACCACACCTTTGTCTCGACATCGCTGATTTTTAAACACCCGGCACCAGCCACTCATTTAAGGCTGAGTCAATCCGGGGGAGAGTCCCAGAACCTCGATTTAAAGCTTTCGTGACTGCAGGGATTCATCTTCTTGGTTCTTTCGGTAAAGTCACGTAGAATGGAAATAATGAAATAATAAAAATAAAACATAATAAAATAATTCTCACGACGTTTCGGCCACAACGCAAGCAGCCATCACCAGGTGAAAAACAGGTCTGTCGGAGAGACAGCGTCTCCGACAGACCTGTTCTTCGACAGCCCTGTTCTTCACCTGAGGACGGCTGCTTGCATTGTGGCCGAAACGTCGTGAGAATTATTTTATTATGTTTTATTTTTATTATTTTATTATTTCCATTCTACGTGACTTTACCGAAAGAACCAAGAAGATGAGTCCCATAACCTTTTCAGATTAAATTTTTTTTTTTTGGGGGGGGGGTGTCACAAGACAACTGGACCACACCCTGTTACCCAAGCCACGGCTTTTTGACAGCTGCGTCGTATCGGCCCCTCGCAAAAGACTCAGAACTCAACCACCCAGCGAGAGGTTTGATGGTGTGATCGAAGTCCATCGTGCAAACGCCTCGTCGCTTGCTGCCCCCAGCGTCGTGCACAATACTGGGCGCAACACGCGGGCAACGCTGTCCATTAGCGCAGTGCCGTTCCCCCCCCCCCCCTTCCTTCACCCTCTCCCTCCTCCTACTTTGTACAGCCTCGGAGCGCTCGGCTTTGTAGAGAGGCGAGAGACCACCACCCCAGCACACACTCCGACCTGGGTGGGGGGTGGAGGGGGGGGGGGGGTAGGTCAAGCGGCGCCAGCTCCAGTCGGAAGTCGCCGGCGGTCGCTAGCGACGTTCAAAATTACGTGGCCCAGCCGACGTCTGACAATCATTGCAAATCGTCCGGGGCTTGCGGGTGCACGCGCGTGGCTCAACAACGCTTCGGGAGGATCTTGCACCTACAAGGTGGGGGGGTGTGGGGTGTGGGGGGTGGGGGGGGGGGCGCTGATTTGCATGCAGCTGCTCTTGCCCGCGACCGCCAGCACCCCCCCCCCCCGCGTTAAACGGGGGGCACGCAACGCAGCTACAAAGGACGCGCAGAGCAAAAGGCGGCGAGCAGGCTGGGGGCTGGCAACGGTTGCGAGGGTATTGGGTGGGTGGGGGGTGCGGCGGGGGAGTAAAGAGCTTTCCAGCTCAGCGGATTTCTTCGAGTATAAAAAAAATATTCTTGTTCTGAATGAGTCAGAAGGTGCCTCCTTTCTCCGTGTCGCCTAACCCCTAATTCCTTACACTCCCCACACCCATTATTTTTCTGAGATAAAGCGATTTCCTGCCCATACGCGGTGCGCGCCTACTGCCTTCAACAATTCGTGGGAATTCCACATTCCTATGGCGGCGGGGGTCGAGTCCATCCAAACCGCCGCTGAATTCCCCCCACGTACTTCCCCGCGCAGCGAATGATGGGCTAAGTCCACGACACGCGGCCAGGAAGAATACTGTGTTTTTTTTTGTTTTAACTCGCCACCTTCCGAATGTTGCGATCTGCTCGCTCTGCCACCACCTGGGGATGTCTACCACCTGGTTCGCCTACCCCCCCACCTCCCCCCCCACTCCATCCTCGCCATCCCCCTCTCTCCGGCCTTCACCTCGTAGGAAAGGTACAAAAAAAAAGCAATAGCGCCACATAAAAAGCCCGGGATTTATGACTCGGCTGTGACCAGCCGTCCGATCCATCACTAAGCAAAACTAATTCGGCCACAGATGAGAGTCCCCGACCATAAAGGACATTTTTTTTTTCTTTTCACGTCGGCACACGTTGAAGTGTGGGCAAGGAACCGGCCGTGAACAGCGGCGGTGACCGTTTTTGAGACGTCAACGTGAATCCTTTTGTTTGTGTTTCCCTTCACCTTGTCGGGATCCCGGTTCACCAGCACATGAACTCGATTCACCAGCACATGATCCCAGACGCCTTCCTCTACCAGGCACTCCCCCACCATGCATCCCCGTGGAATGAGCGCAAGCGGTCTGAACGCACGCGCAAGCACAGCGGAGGTAGCTTCCGTCGCTCGGCAGACTTTCGCGTCGGAGCAAACGGGATTCGTGGTTTGAACGTTACGCGATTCGAACGTCTTCGCCAGTACGTGGCCAACCGTGCTAATCGGAGAGAAGGAGAAAAAAACAAACGCAAAAATCAGTTCTAAATAAATTAGTTTTCAATCTCGATCATTGAGGTGGTAATGGCCGAGCTTCTGTGACTCGCAGATGGCAGTGAGGTGGTAATGGCTGAGCTTCTTTGGCTCGCAGATGGCAGTGAGGTGGTCATGGCTGAGCTTCTGTGACTCGCAGATGGCAGTGAGGTGGTAATGGCTGAGCTTCTTTGGCTCGCAGATGGCAGTGAGGTGGTCATGGCTGAGCTTCTGTGACTCGCAGATGGCAGTGAGGTGGTAATGGCTGAGCTTCTTTGGCTCGCAGATGGCAGTGAGGTGGTAATCTTCGAGCTGTTAGTCCTCTCCATTTAACCTAATCAGGAGTGGCCTGCAAAAACCCATACTTTCACTTCATCTTATCCAACCAGGCGCTGTTGTGCACTCCCTGCTATTCACTCGACATTGATTGCTCTGTGGCTCGCAGATGACAGTGAGGCAGTGATCTCCAAGCTATTAGTTGTACATGCTTCTCACGCTCTCCAGGTCAGGTGACGAATTCTCACAAATAAAACTCGCGTTTCGGAAAATGCGATTTTCCGCTGACTTCTTATGGCTACATTTTTTCCACTTTTCGAGTGATGAGCAAAATAACAGACAAATCTCTTTCAATAAATCAATGAAGGCATGATTATCATGCAGTGAAGGCTCCATACAAAGTGTGGAGGCATGCCATCGAGCGTTGAGTGAGAATGTAATTAAATACGTCTGTGCCATCTATTCAGCTCTGCTATCCGGTGAATGACGTGACGCTCTGTTGACTGCAAGTTCCCAAAGTAATTTAGTTTTATTTCTCCTGACATAACTCCGAAAGCACAATTGTAACAAAAACCTTTTTGTTATTATTACATATTTTCCCCCCCATCGGCTAGGCTAACAGTGGTAAACGTTTCAAAACGGCAGCTATACGTCACCGTAGTCATCGCTTGCGGAGAGAAACATGGCACTCGGAGAGCAAATGCACATGAGCGGCATCGTCGCGACTGTTAAACTAAGCTATTTCTTTTTATTGTACCAGTAAAGGCCCACCGAGGTATCTATCTTTCTTTTCAGAAGCGACCTGGCTTTCACAAATGAGAGCTCGGCGAAGTGGTGGCTTATCGCGTGGAAATGTACAGCGAGCCAAATATTCTCAAACGCGAGATGTCGATTCTAAATGTGGAGGGGGGAAAACCGGAGGACCCGCAGAAAAATCCGCACGACCACGGGGAGAGATAGAGAGAGAGACACGCAAACTTCAGCAGGCGTCACGGTCGGGATCGAACGCACAACCTCTTACTTTTAGTTCTTTCGGTAAAGTCGCGTAGGTAAAAAATTGAAATAAATAAAAAGAATTGATGCAGCAAATCTGGCTGTGACGGTCCCACCTGATGACGGAGACTTGTGTTGCCTCCGAAACGTGATTTAAATTTAAATTTTATTTTTATTCATTTTTTTTCATTTTTTACCTACGTGACTTTACCGAAAGAACTAAGAGTATGAATCCTTGCAGTCACGAAAGCTTCAAATCTATAAGCACAACCTCTTGTATACCAGGCGAGGTAGTTAACATCTCGCCACCTTGATGTTAAGTGGGCTTTGGGCATGCCACATCATGAGAAGGGACGATGGCCAACGGACAAGATTGCTGATGGAATGGCAGTCAAAGGAAGGAATCTGCCAAGAAAATGACCATGAGAAAGTCTCCGCTACAGACTCCATTGCCAATACCCTTCCCATTCAGGCAGTCTGCAAGGAAGCAAGCCAACCTCATTTGTTAATTCATAATCAACGTTTTTGGGTTTAGATCGCGTTATTTATAAATGTGTCGTAACCCTCCACCACCCGACACGGCTAATCAGTAAAAAAGTGTCACGTTGACAAAAGACATTTAGTTCACTGCTTTAGCCCACCGGTGTGTTGAAGCGTGAAACCACAACATTTACCATTTGAGTACGACGTTTCGCTGGTAATTGCATCCAGCATCATCGGTCAATTCGCCCGATGATGCTGAACGTTGATTATGAATAATATTGGTAGCGAAAGCCTACGTGTTAAACTCATTTGTTAAAAAAAAAAAAAATCCGTGTTTCTGCTCCCACGTTTCTGGAATACCCTTGGAGACGGAGCGGTAATGTTGTCGTAATTGGGAACGAGACGGTACTGCGGCATCGCAAGAGCACGAGCGCTGGCGATGGGAAGGAATCTTTCATCCAGCAGTAGAGAGACATTGACTCGCGACGACTGTGCTGGTAGACGAGGAGGAAGTGCCCTTGCGTGGGATTGACGCGGTTGTGTTTCTGCGTGGCTCTCCGATGATGCTCGGCGCGACGTCCGTCGTCGTCTCGTTCCACGTCCCGGACGCTGGATTCGATGTTGATTGTTTCGGCTCTTTGAGAAGCAACCAGCTGCGTGGACGCGAAACGTTGGTCGCGAGCGACAGAGATTATCGTGGATTTGCGAGGCTCGCGAGTCGGAGGTTTGAATGGAAGGGAGAATGTGATGGGAATACAAGAGGGTTAAACAAACCAGACAGCCGCCCTTGATCGTACCCCTTCCAGTGTTCTGTAGGGGTTAATTTATTTCTTGATGTTTTTTCCGAACGCTGCTGCTAGGCTGTTGAGCAGTGGAGATTATCGGTGTAAGGCACTACCACGAGAGCATACACTACTTTTAAACGTTAGTCACTGATTTGGTTTACTCTAATGAGCATTGAGGCAGTGATCATCTCCTGTGCACAACCCTGAACCGCTCGTGGAAATTCCATAGTAGAACCACTCTTGACTTTCCCACAAAGTGGTTGGAATTGTATCGACCCCAATGAGATGATGATGGGCTGAGTTGAACCGCCAAACAGAATTTGAACTATGAAAATATACTTTTCTCATCCGGGGGTTGGCATTCGCACACGTGATGATAATAATGTTTTATTATGGTACACTCAATTATTGTACCCTATAATCCTACGATACTGACGTATCGTGAGCTCAAAATCAGGCGAGACGGATGTTGCTTGGCTCTAAAATAATTCGGGAAACAGCATTGACGCCTTGACATCATCAAGCATGGTGCAGCTCCTAAAAGCCACCAGTGGTGCACGCTTGTATCATCGGGTCAAAAATTGTCAACCTGGGGTGAAATGGTGAAATGTTATTAGCCTCGCTTCAGATGCAGGAGGTCGTGGGTTCGATCTTGACCCTGACGCCTATATAATTCGACTTTGCATGTCCCTCCCTCTTCTCTACTCCCTACCCCCCTTTCCTCCCCCCCTCTTCCCCCCTCCCTCCCTTTCGTTCCTCTCCCATGGACGCTCCTCTTTTCATCTAGTGACAATATCCAAGTCTGTCGAGATGTTAACTCTCTCACGCGGTAGTCAGGAAGTCGTGGGTTCGATCCCGACCCTGACGATGCCTGCTGCTGTATATTTGGAGTTTGCGGTGTCTCTCTCTCTCTCCCCGTGGTCGCGTGGATTTTTCTCCGGGTCCTCCGGTTTTTACCCCCTCCGCATTTAGAGGCAACGTGCACTTAAGATTATTTGGTTTGCTTTACATTTCTACACTCCGACAAGCCACTTCGTTGCGCTATCATTTGTGACAGCAGGGTCGCTTCTGAAAAAAAAAATAGCAATAATGCTCAGTGTGGACTGACATTTTTTTAAATATAGAAGTGAAAAATAACGTAAAATCTCACCAATTTTCAAATCTAAAGGGGAGGGGTGGGGGGTTGCAGCAACGTTCGTGACGTTTATCCCGTGTAACCTTGTCCTCGTGGCCAAGTTAATCCAGGTGATTCGAGCGGGGGCAGTGGGGAGATAAAAAAAAAATCCCTTGCGCGACGTGGAATCCTCACGCGAGCCGTGATGGGCACTTTAATTTCTGTGCTTGTTCTAAGCCAGTGGTTCTCCTGAACCTGGGGTGCACGTACCCCCCCCCCCCTCCCTGGGGGTGCGAGATGCCCTTTCTGGGGGTGCGAGACGTGGCCGGAATTTTGTTTAGAAGGTAAATAATCGGAAACACAAATTGAGCACGGCCAAGGTAAGCACAACTAGTTTGTTTCATCAAACCCCTATGCATCTTCTTGGTTCTTTCGGTAAAGTCACGTAGAAGGGGGAGTAATAAAATAATAAAAATAAAACATAATAAAATAATTCTCACGACGTTTCGTGAGAATTATTCGCTGTCTCCCCGACAGACCTGGTCTCCACCTGAGGACGGCTGCTTGCGTTGTGGCCGAAACGTCGTGAGAATTATTTTATCATGTTTAATTTTTATTATTTTATTACTTCCCTTCTACGTCACTTTACCGAAAGAACCAAGAAGATGAATCCCTGCAGTCACGAAAGCTTCAAATCGAAATTTAACCCCCACTATGCGTTTATTAACATGCTACGTTTGTGAACGATTGGGAACCGAAGGGCTGCAGTAAAGGTGAAGTACCGATGGTCTAAGGGGTCACGACAAGACACGGAGCGTACTGTCAACCGGGAGCCGGGCACCGCTTCATCATCCATCCGCTGGTCTCTCAAATGTCTCGTTTGATGCGCGACAGGTCGGCAAGAGAAATGCTCACGAGGCCTCCTCCGACCCTGCGACAAATTCAACGCGTGGGCTTTGTCGCGACCGACGTGATGATGATGCTGATTCACAACACTGGTCAACACATTTTCTGGCATAAGGTATTCCATCAGTTTTAAGGTACTGATTCCAAATCTGGCATCAGTTTTTGTCTATCGCATCAGGTTTTTGAGATATCAAATATTGCATTTGCAATAAAAACTGCAGAAGAAAAATATTAAATACATGTGAATATCTGCATAAAATTATATTATTAACACACTATTCTAAAAATAAAGCACCATATTTTAACACTAAAGCAGTCACTGACTCGCAACAACTTGCAATCATAAGTGACAGAGTTAATTTCGGGTAAAATGAATTGAAATGGGGTATGCCGATAGCATAAAAATGAGATGTGATATAGCAAATCTGAGATCAGATTTGGAATCAGCACCCTGAAATTAGTCTAAAACAGCTGCAAAAGTCCAGGCCAAAAAAGTTTTTTTTTTGTTGACCAGTGTATAATCGATGTTTGGGTCATATCGCGTGAATACAACTCTGACATCTGCTGCTGATGATTGAATGAATGATGCTGGTGGTTCTAACTACCTGCAAAACGTCCGTGACCAATTGTTCAACGTTGCGTGGTAGAACTTTCCACAAACAACGCGCCTAGGGGTGTTGCTGAAGCAGTCATGAATTGGCCACGTTTGTGCATCACGCGGCGCTAATTAATTTCCCGTGTCGGGTGGAGGAGGCCTTTTTTTCCGACGCACATTCTACTTACTCGCTCATACAATTGCTGGTGGAAAGACCTCGACTTGTCGGGAGCCCTGTCGAGAGAGAGAGAGTATTCGGCCTACTCTTTCACCTTGGCCTTCATACTGCTGAGTGGACAGAGGCAGGGGAGGAGGGGGGGTTTCGTTATTCAATAACCTCGCCCCAATGTGTCAACTGGACTCGAACCGGCGACCTCCAGATCGCGTGTCCCAGTGTGCTTCAAAACCATTGAATCCTCTCACACTGTGCAATTCTCTCTCAGACTTGACTCTCTTTGAGAAATGCCTATTTAATTACTAATCATTGTTAAAACGTCCTGCTTTGGCGAGGCTATGCTAGGGCTGCAGAGGAAGCGCAGGGTAGCACGCTCATCGTAAAACCTTAACAGGGACCTGTCAATGGCCACGTCAGGACACGGAGTCGCGAGCATGGCATTCAAATCCGGGCAAAGCCATCCGAGACTCCCTTTCAAGTCAAAACAACCTTTCATTTCGCTCGAGAAGGCTGTGAGCGATGTCTGAACGCCCAAACGCCGGGCCAGCGCCAGTAACGACATCTTTGTTCGAAATGAGAGAGCGAGCGAGCGAGCGAGAAGGAGGCATTTGTTGTAAATGGTTCGCGTACGCAACCTTTTGTAAATCTATACGATTCACATTTCTCCATCACGGGCATTTAAGCATTAGTCCAGCGATACCATTCCGGAGAGCGCCGTTGGATGCCTCGGGATTAACCCTTTATCCTTAGCCAACCTCTGACATTTCCATGCGTACGCTATAGCTACATGGGCCGAGCAAGCTTGTCAATTCACTGCTGGATTAAGGGCCTCACATCCACCCTGTGTCTCTACGCTTCCACGTGCGTGCTCTCAGGATTGTTGCGCTCCAACGACCAAAATTAAGCCCTCACGCGGCGTATGGTGGGGGGGGGGGGGGGAGAGAGGACCTCATCCAGCAGTGGATTGACAACGTGGGACGTGCAGTTCATGTCCGTATGATGAACTAAAAGAGCATGCAGCGAACATCCTCCAACCGCCTCGTTATCGATTAGAAACACAAGGTCATCATCATCCTTGTCACTTTCGCTGACATATTCGTGGGACTCATTGTCCCTCGACCAATGCCCGTGCGCAGTGAGTTGTCCTGCAGACCACGTGACCGCACACTCATCCAGTGCAGTGTTCTTCACTACTTTGCAGTGGGGGGTCGGGGGGGACATTGTCGAAGATAAGACATCGTCAGTGTGTGTGAGGGGCGCCACACCAAATGAAACTACGATGATGATGATGATGATGATGGGCGGGTGTGTTCATCATTTCTGTATTGTAATAGGTTGTTACTCTTTCAACTGGTACAAAAACTGACACCTTTATACAAGGCATCATATTTGCAATAACCACAACACAAGCAGTCAAAATGCAAACAAAAAAAAACAACTCTGATGATGATAATGATATGCACTGTCCTTGAAGTTGATTGGTCCACGCCCGAGACAGCTTTTCTTAGAGCCTAGTCTCCATTGGTGTTGGACCAGATGACGCCAAAAGGCGTACAACTCAAAGACAGCGCACTATCAGAGTATTGAGAGCTCGGGGGTAAGCATTTACACTCTGAGACCTCCTTAACATTTCTGTATTGTCAGGGGCCGCACAAAAGGCCAACAGGGGCCGCCAGTGGCCCGCGGGCCTTGAAATGAAGACAGTCGGCGGGCAGCTGGTTCCAAGGGTTAATAACGCAGCATTAAATTAGCAACACTGGGTTCCACCGGCCCGCTCCCCCTCCCCCCTCACCATCTCTCTCACGCGGCATGCAATCAGGATATTTTTTTTCTCGTGAAATGGCTCCGTCGGGGGTGCCGCTCAAAGGTTCAGGCTCTTGGAGGTTTTGGCGGCGGTGGTGGTGGCTGCAGTAGCGCCGGGGTTGGCGGCGAGGAGGCGATCGCAATGCCACGCACGGCGCGAGCGTTACGCCCGCCGATTCTCACAATCATCTCCCCCCCCCCCCACTTCTCCTCCCCCACTCCCTCTCTTCTGCCTCCTCCCCACCTCCCTCTCCTCCCTCCACCCTCGTTCTACCCCCTCCCTCTTCTTCCCCCCTCCCTTTCCTCCCCCTCCCTCCTCTCTACTCCCCACCCCCCTTTCATCCCCCCCCCCCTCTTCCTTCCCCCCTCTCTCCCTTTCGTTCCTCCCCCATGACGCTCCGTAGCAAGTCACCATCTCCTCCTCCTCTCATCTGGTGACAATATCCAAGTCTGTCGAGATGTTAACTCTCTCACCCGGTATGCAGGAGGTCGTGGGTTCGATCCCGACCCTGACGATGCCTGCTGCATATTTGGAGTTTGCGGTGTCTCTCTCTCTCTCTCTCCCCGTGGTCGCGTGGATTTTTCTCCGGGTCCTCCGGTTTTTTTCCACTCCGCATTTAAAGGCAACGTGCACTTAAGATTATTTGGTTTGCTCTACATTTCTACACTCCGACAAGCCACTTCGTTGCGCTATCATTTGTGACAGCAGGGTCGCTTCTGAAAAGAAAAAAAAAAGAGCAATAGAGTCTTCTTGGTTCTTTCGGTAAAGTCACGTAGAATGGAAATAATAAAATAATAAAAATAAAACATAATGAAATAATTCTCACGACGTTTCGGCCACAACGCAAGCAGCCGTCCTCAGGTGAAGACCAGGTCTTATTATGTTGTATTTTTATTATTTTATTATTTCCCTTCTACGTGACTTTACCGAAAGAACCAAGAAGATGAATCCCTGCAGTCACGAAAGCTTTAAATCGAGAGCTATAGAGCTCAGTGTGTGCCTTACCTGGTAATATTAAAATAGAAAGAGTTTAGTTTTTTAAGTTTACTTTGATTTCACCACCGCTATGGCATTTGCACGTGTGACCCAGGCAGAATCGTCTCGACCAAGACGCGCCACCACGCTCGGTCAATGTCAGTCTCCATCCAAGATTTCCACAATCGGAGCAGCGAGAGTCGGAGCCCCGGGCGGGAGAGGGCATCCTCCAAAACGAGGAGTGCGTGAAAGGCGCTTGAAGGTTATCCGACTGTCGCAGCAGTCAACGGAGCAGTCAAATAACAAAATTGCGCATCTCAGACACCGCCGCACCTCATCCCCCCTTATTTGTATCGGAACAAAGCCAACTCTTTTTTTTGAAATCCTTAATATTAAGTTCGCTTGCTTGCTTAGGACCGTGCAAATTTTTTGGTCGTTTTTTAACCCACTTCCCGTGATCCAATCGACCTGACATTTTCCACACAGACTCGTTGTGCGTGACAATTAATGTTCGTGAAAATGTTTTTCAAAAATTTTACACTTTTTAGGACAAAAATATTATATTTAATTACCAATTGCTTAATGGTGCAATGCAATCATCTGACCCATAGGTGGCAGCCATCTCAAGCCAGAGGACGAGAGGACTCTAGCCGCCACGCATATAAAGGATGTATAGTGAAAAACTTTGTTTTTACGGGTTATACTTTTCTACGTTGCGAGGCAAAGCTCCAGTCGTGATTAGCTGGATGGGAAAGCAGCGGCAGTATGGGGGTTGATAAGGTTGTGTGAGTGGGTGGGTGGTGGGGGGGAGCAAGTTGGGAGGCGAGGCAGGAGGACCACGTAAGAACCGTCGACAGCCATATAATCAATGTCTTTATCGATGACTTCGGTGCAGAGACAAGTGATAGGCGAAATTTCCAGGACCGATTGCTTCCAGGTGCAGTGTGCGGTGGCCGGCCCAGGTCAGGCAGGCTGACAAGCGGCTTTAAGAGGTGGGGGGGCGGGGGGTGTAGGATTTTCCCCCCCTACTCTTAGGTTTTTTTCGGTAAAGTCACGTAGGTAAAAAATGAAATAATAAAATTTAAATTAATAGAAGTAATAATAAAAAAAATCACGACGTTTCGGAGGCAACACAAGTCTCCGTCATCAGGTGGAACCGTCACAGCTAGATTCACTTGATACAGCAAATCTAGCTGTGACGGTCCCACCTGATGACGGAGACTTGTGTTGCCTCCGAAACGTCGTGATTTTTTTTATTATTATTACTTTTATTAATTTTTTTTTTACCTACGTGACATTACCGAACAAAAAACCTAAGAGTATGAATCCTTGCAGTCACGAAAGCTTTAAATCTAGATAGTTTTCCCTCCCTCTCTCCTTTGTCCGGGGCTGCAATTTAAACTCGTACCCTTGACACAAGCCTGCCCAGTGCCAGCAGGAAGGCAGAGCATTGCCAGACGCTTCAATCTCGCGCGGGTACGCTCGGAGGCGCTAAGACATTCAAAACAACATTTCACCTCTACGCGTCCTCTGTGATTCACGTGTGGAGCTGTGTGTTGGTGCGTGAGTGTGGAGTGGCGGTGCAGCGGTTAGCGCGCTACGCCGCGTTGCGAACCCGGCGACCCGAGTTCGATTCACGCTCACGGACAACACCCAGTGACGATCATGTGAATGGTTGCTGGGCCTCCCCTAGGTCGACTCAGCCTCAAACGAGTACCTGGAGCGGTGTATAAACATCGTCACTGGGGAGACAAAGGCGGCCGGGCGTGTTGCTGGCAACCCACCCCTCTCTCGTGTGTGCCGTGCCGGCCTTCACAGGTGCTCGCGAACAGCACTTGTCCCTACAGTCTGTTAAGGCTATACGGGGGATCTTTGTCTTTGTGCTCGTGCATCCGTGTGCGCCGCGTTGAGCCCCCCTTGCATGAGCTTGCTGCGCTTGTGTTTAAAAATTAACGTCGTTATATGCGGAATGAGCCTGCGCCACGCCATACGGCATCACGCCGCAGGAGGCGCCGATAACACAGGCGCGCGGCGGGAGGCGTGGAGGAGCAAGTCTCGGGCAAAAAACACACTTGCACACAAGTGTCAAGGCGCACTCGCCCGTGTGTGTGTACACACGCACGTGTACACACACACACGCACGTGTACACACACAGACACACGTGTACACACACACGCGTGTACACACACACTTGTACACACACACACTTGTACACACACAAGCGTGTGTACACACACACACGCGCGTGTACACACACGCGCGCGCGTGAACACACACACACACAACAACAACAACAACAACCGCCATTCGCCACTAAGTGGCGGTGACGTCACCACGATGCTTGTGCCAGGCCAAGTGCACCTTGAGGCCACGTGAAGTGTCGAAAGCCCGCTGGCAGGAGGTCACGGGGCAGACCCAGGTGCCACGGGTCGACTGACCGAGATGACCGAGATGACTGGCTGATGCACCACCTGTGCCCCCTACTGTGCCAACTTGCTGTGCTTTAGTACCCGGCGCTCCGCTCGTTGTTGTGAGCGTCGCTCCTCCGCCCTCCGTTGTTGTTGGAGGGCGACTGCCTCCAACTGCCCAGTAGCGTCCTTCACGAGCCTCCTCCACTGAGGCCGATCTTGACACCGCTGGTACCAGTCATCGGCAAGTCCACTCAGCTCCACGTCCTCCTGTACCACATCACTCCATCTCTTCTCCAGCCCGTGCCGCGCCCGTCTAGCCCCCTCGATCCGGCCGAACAAAAGCTGTTTAGGCATGCGGTGGCTGGGCATGCGGGCTACATGACCCAGCCAACGCAGCCTTGCCTGCCGGAGGAGCTCACTGATGGGACTTTGCCCAGATCTTTCAAGGATTTGTGAGCTCCTCACACAATCCAGCCTGGTTAAACCCAGGATGGATCGTAGGCAGGCCAGCCTAAATGTTTCCAACCGGCGAAGATGCTCCACCAAGGGGGTCCACGTCTCGCAAGCGTAGAGAAGGGAGGGAATGACCGTGGCCGAGAAGACCTGAAGCTTCGTGCGGAGCGACAGACCAGGTAGCTTCCACACAGCGTTACGCAACCGATGAAAAGATATTGCCGCTCGACTGATTCGGAGTGAGACCTCTGCTGATAAACTGGAGCCGGTCATAAGCACACTGCCCAGATATGGGAAACTCTCCACTCTCTCCACAACTGCCCCATCACCAATTGGGAGTTGTGGGGGTGGAGTGTCCGATGGTACAAAATACCCAGGCAGGTGCTTAGTTTTGGTGGGGCTGATGGTAAGGCCCCACCTCTTAGTGGCACGCTCCAGTCTCAGCAGCAGCGTCTCCAACTCCTCTTCTGAATGAGCAGCTATTACCAAATCATCGGCATACATAACGTGGTTGACCAATAGGGAGCCATCCCTTGATCGCACCCGGGCATCGATCAGCCTCCCATTATATCTGTACCAAATGGAAATTCCCCCGGTACAGCTATTGAAGGCTTCACGAACTACGCGGTCAAAATAGATGTTAAATAATGTGGGAGCCAGAGGACATCCCTGTCGCACCCCAAGGTGTACAGGGAAAGGCTCCGACTCCCGGCCACGTAGTTTTACCCGGGCCCGCTCACCATCACACACTTGTACACACACACGCTTGTACACACAGACGCACGTGTACACACACACATGTACACACACACACATGTACACACACACACTTGTACACACACACACGTGTACACACACACTTGTACACACGCACGCACGTGTACACACACACACACTTGTACACACACACACTTGTACACACACACTTGTACACACACTTGTACACACACACGCGCGTGTACACACACACTTGTACACACACACACGCACGTGTACACACACACACACGTGTACACACACACACTTGTACACACACACGCACGTGTACACACACACTTGTACACACACACACTTGTACACACACACACACTTGTACACACACACGCACGTGTACACACACACACTTGTACACACACACACTTGTACACACACACACACTTGTACATACACGCACTTGTACACACACACACACACTTGTACACACACACACGCGTGTACACACACACACGCACGTGTACACACACACACTTGTACACACACACGCACGTGTACACACACACACTTGTACACACACACTTGTACACACACACGCACGTGTACACACACGCACGTGTGTACACACACATGTGTGTACACACGCGCGCGCGTGTACACACACACACTTGTACACACACACACTTGTACACACGCACGCACGTGTACACACACACGTGTGTACACCAGACGACGATCCTCCACCCCCGGGAGTCCGTAACAAATTGTGCTGCTGCGAGGCCAACACCAGTGACAATTACCTGAACCGGTACTGGGCCTCCCCTAGGTCGACTCAGCATCAAATGAGTACCTTGTGCGGTGTGGTAAACATTTTCCCCTACGCGCTAACAGCACTTGCCCCGTTAGTCATCACAAAGCCCCCCCCCCCCGCAACCCCCGTACAGCCTGTAACAGACTGTTGGGGCAGTAATTTTGGCGAGTAGCACCTATGAAAATCGGCAATTGTAGCACACGCATTAGGGTGTGTGTCACGGCACCAGGGCTACATCGCTCACTGGGCTTCAACTCGTGAAATTAACCTTATTCTGATTATTCTTGGTTCTTTCGGTAAAGTCACGTAGAGTGTAAATAATAAAATAATAAAATAAAACATAATAAAATAATTCTCACGACGTTTCGGCCACAACGCAAGCAGCCGTCCTCAGGTATAGAACTCGACAGACCTGTTCTACACCTGAGGACCGCTGCTTGCGTTGTGGCCGAAACGTCGTGAAAATTATTTTATTATGTATTATTTGTATTATTTTATTATTTCCATTCTACGTGACTTTACCGAAAGAACCAAGAAGATGAATCCCTGCAGTAACGAAAGCTTTAAATCGAAACTTATTCTGATTCTTAAATGTTTTTAGCAATATCCGTTTGCATGTGTTTACCACAGTTATGTGTGATTAATACAGACCTGATGCTTTGTAATAGGTGACCATTATGCATTTTGACATCCTAATACATGTATTATTACCAGAAATTGTAAAGCTTTCTTTTTCATCATCTTGATACTGGCAAAAGGGTCCCATAAATATTATTTTGATGCTGAAATATTGCCTAACACGCACCGTGCGTTCATAGAGCGTGTATAATCAGGACTGCATCCCTCTACATGCAAATACAATGTACAGCGCGAATAGATCGTTCAGTCATCGTAAACATCATCACTGGGAAGAGAAATTCAGCCATGCGTGGTGCAAACCACACCCACCCTGCCGACAGGGTGGCTGTGGTTATCAGACACACAGAGACGCAAAACCACACACACAGAGACACGCAGACACGCCGAGACACGGAGACACACACACAGAGACACGCAAATGCACACAGAGACTCAGAGACACACAGACACGCAGAGACACGTAGACACACGCAGACACACGCAGGGACAAGCAGATACACACAGAGACGCAGAGACACACAGAGACACACAGACACGCAGAGACACGTAGACATACACAGACACGCAGAGACAAGCAGATACACACAGAGACGCAGAGACACACAGAGACACACAGACACGCAGAGACACGTAGACACACGCAGACACACGCAGGGACAAGCAGATACACACAGAGACGCAGAGACACACAGAGACACACAGACACGCAGAGACACGTAGACATACACAGACACGCAGAGACAAGCAGATACACACAGAGACGCAGAGACACACAGAGACACACAGACACGCAGAGACACGTAGACACACGCAGACACACGCAGGGACCAGCAGATACACACAGAGACGCAGAGACACACAGACACGCAAATACACGTAGACACACGCAGACACGCAGGGACAAGCAGATACACACAGAGACGCAGAGACACACAGAGACACACAGACACGCAGAGACACGTAGACACACACAGACACGCAGGGACAAGCAGATACACACAGATGCACACAGAGACGCAGACACGCAGAAACACGTAGACACACGCAGACACACGCAGATACACACAGAGACGCAGAGACACATAGAGACACGTAGACACACAAAGACACGCAGAGACAAGCAGATACACACAGAGACGCAGATACACACAGAGACGCAGACACATCGTTCTTAGTGAGTGCCCGCCATAATAGGCACTTAGTGCCCAGCACTTCAAAGGCTAAACGGAGAATATCCTTCTCGCGCACTTAATAGGCGCTCAATAACGGCGCTCGCCCCAACAGTCTACGGGTCCGAGCGGGGAGTCTCCGTCTCTGTAGCTGATCGTGGAGCGCGCTCGTAACTCGGCGCACGGATGTACGGCCGAGGTGAAATTAAGTGCCTTGGGGCGGGGGGTCCTAATCCATTGTCGCGCGCGCCTCATTTCTGTTTTGTTGCGGAGCGCTTTGACAGCCTTTGCCTACCACCAATCCCCCCCCCCCCCTGTACTTCCGACGATGTGATGAAGGAGCAATCCTGCAAGGAGATGGAAAGGGTTGGCGGGAGGGAGGGGGTCGGGATGGAGGGGGGTGGAGGTTGCCAGTGGGGGTATTAGGGGAACACAGCCTACACGGCTTCACCTCGGAAGATAAACCGTGTAGGATAGATGGGGGTGGCGGTGGGTGGGGTAATTCTTCTCACAAATCCTGCCAGTGGGGTTGTCAAAGACCTACTCGAGTTAAACTCCCAAAGCTCGCGCGCGTACATCTGAGACGTGGCGCTTTGACAATTAATTACACGGCGAACATTTCAAAGCGATCGCGTGGGAGCTCCCCGCAAGAGTTTATGCGCGGAGATTGTCAGCGCCCTTGTCGATTACCAGGGCGTCGTCCCCTTTCGCATGGATTAATATGAGCAGGTTAAAGATGTAATTTTAGATGCTGTTATCCACTCAAGTGTCTGTTCTGGAAGCAGAGTGGAGCTCGTCCATTCACTCCTTTAAAGGAATGTGTGGACAGCAGCAGGGTCGATGGTTTTGGGACTCGTGGCCGTGCCACCACGCGCAGGCCGCCGAATTATTTGACGGGTGCCATTTGAATCACAGTTCCTATGATCGCTGTTACATTGTTTTTATCGCTTTATTTTGTTGATTTTGAAAACATTTTGGTTTAGCCATGTTTGTTTGTTGTAGTACAGAGTTAGCCTGATAACTTTAACCTAAATTGTTTTATGGTTAATGTTTGACTTGCATCCCACTGGGATTTTTGCACACAGCGTTAAAATACGGTGTTTTTTTCTGGAAGACTTTGCTGGGTTTTTTAGGATTTTATGTTGTTGCGTGTTGTCACTTTAAGATGTTTCTTGTTCATGTTTTTGTTTGCTGCGGTTTCACCCGAGTCAAGAGCCGCATGGCTCACAGGGTTATACCTAATACATTAAATGCAACTGAAATGTGTGGCATCAGGTGGCCGCATCGGCCACACGGCCCGGTCCTGATTCCGTTGATGGTCCACCATCGGCGGCGTGGAAGGTGGAAACTGGGGAGGTTCGATGGTAGGGTCGCTGTATGAGAGGTTTATTGTTGATGTCAGCCGCAGTCCAGACTCTCGCTTCAATCTCTCGCTTTCATTTTTATTTGTGGCGTGGAGTGAGGCTGCTGTGATTCAGAAGTAGTGGCGTGATTTGAGGCGAAGAGGCGGCCCTGGGTTTATGTCTCCATGCCTCGGAAGGTGCGGGTTGACGACAAATGTTCTGGTACTGCCAGACGGCCGCTGTTTCACGACGGGGCGTAAGACAGAGAGGCAGACTTGCGCACGCCACGCGATACGGTCCGAATTTGCACGTGTGTATGTTGAACTAATTTCGCACCGTATGCAGCCAACCATGCGGGAGAAGGACACCAAACTGAACACGTACAGCAAGCAGTTACAAAGGAATGAGTTTGTGTACCTTGAGTGCGTGCGATCGACTCTTAACATTGCAAAGCCCTTGGCAAAACAGGCGGCCCCCCTCCCCCCCCAAAATGCTTCTCACCACGAGATGCATTTGATCGATTGGTCTCTGTTCGCTAAGGGAATGTTTTGCTCGTTCTGCGAACAAATTGTTCGGATTTTAAATTGTTCAGGATAGGGAATTTCTCGCAGAAAGAACGCCCGTTAAGCGAGACACGCCAGTAACGATAAACAGAAAAAGCAATCTGTGAATTTTGAATAAAATTAAACGTCTACTTTTTTGTTATTAGCATCGCAGAGAGGAGAATACGAGTGCTTAATAGGGCTTCCAGCTAGAGCTCATGAAGTCCGCGTGACTTAAATCCTTAAATTCAACAATCCGGGAACTTATTACTCAATTAAAATGGCAAAGTGTGTGCTTTTTAATTATAAAATGGTGGAAAACCCATCGCGAAAAGCTCCAATTTAATTTAATAAGCTAGCGATTAATTAATTAAAAGATGCAAAGTATATGCCTATTAATTAGAAATTTCTCACAAATACATTATAAATAAGCACTTCAGGATACTGGAGCATTTAAAGCGCTATATAAATGCAAATGCTGATGCCAAATCCTTAAATATATTTTTAAATAACTATCTTGAAGAACAAAAATAAATCAATACATAAATACACACGTAGACTAATACACACACCTGCATTTACTTGTGCCATCACAGGGACAGCATCCACTGGGGGGTCCCCTTGGACGTACCGCAGCAGGTCATTCAAATGGTGTGAGGTGAAATATGATGTAAGGTAATGTAAAGGTGAGGCATTTAAGTCCCATTAGAAATGCGTGCTTACACAAAAATAAGGGACGTTTGTGTACAGTGCACACTGTACAGTGTACCAGAACTCGCTATCCGCGATGTCGAATGTCCGCGAATCGCATCTGGAACTCTGAACGGCTTACTGCATCGACAGAGAGGGAGAGAGAAAGAAAGTGATGAAAGATGAGGTGATGAGAGATAAAGTGATGAGAGAGAATGTTATGAGAGAACACATTCCTGCGGAGGGAGCTGGTAGGAACGTTGGGTTGCTCGGTCAATGGCCAGGGTCAACGGCGGCGTGGTGTATTCCGCAAATATGGCCGACTGTGAGGGCGGGCACAAGCCGGCGTGAGTAGGTTAAACGTTGAGTTTTATAAGGGCACCACGGGGTGACCAGCCCCACCCCACCCCACCCAGCCCCACCCCACCCCACCCAGCCCCACCCCTCCCACCCCGGTCTAAAGCAGTGGCTCCTTAACCTGAGGGTGCGAGACACGGGCAGATTTCTTTAGAAGTTAAATAATCGAAAACACAAATTGAGCACGGGCTCGTAAGTTACAACTTTACTTTGTTTCATCAAACCCTGTGCAATTATTAACAGTTTACATGTTTTTTTTTTACAATCGAGAACTAACGGGTTGCACGGCTGCAGTACAGGTTAAGAAGAACCACTCACTGGTCGAAAGGATTGGTGAGGCAAAGCTACGGAGGAGGCTAAACCCGCCAATCAGTTTCAAGCGCAGTGCACACATTTTTATCGCCTTTTTAAATCCTTTATATTAAGTTCGCTTGCTTGCTTAGGACCGTGCAAATCTTTCGGTCGTTTTTTAACCCACTTCCCGTGATCCAATCGAGCTGACATTTTCCACACAGACTCGTTGTGCGTGACAATTAATGTTCGTGAAACTTTTTTCTCAAAATTTTACACTTTTTAGGACAAAAAAATTATATTTAATTACCAATTGCTTAATGGTGCAATGCAATCATCGAACCCATAGGTGGCAGCCATCTCAAGCCAGAGGACGAGAGGACTCTAGCCGCCACGCATATAAAGGATTTATAGTGAAAAACTTTGTTTTTACGGGTTATACTTGTTTCTCGTTCCGCATGTGTGTGGTGAATGCAGAATTCATGCCTCGTGACCGTGTCTCTGTGGTTTTTTTAAAACATCGTAACAGGTCCTGTATGATATTTGGTTTTTTACCCTTCTATCTGGCAACAAAACTGACACCTTTTTTACAAGGAGTCATGTTTACATATACCACAATACCTGCAGTCATAATGCAAACTAAAAACATAACTCTGATAATGTATGCACTGTCCTTGAAGTTGATTGGTCCACACCCGAGACAGCTTTCCTTAGAGTCTAGTCTCACATGGGTTGGACCAGATGACGCCAAAAGGCGCACTCCTTGTAAAAAAAGGTGTCAGTTTTGTTGCCAGATAGAAGGGTAAAAAACAATTATCGTATTTTTACTGGCAAATGAGGTTCCAATGAGGTCCTGTATGTTTGCCTTTTCTTCATAATTCACACATTGTTTATTTTCATGGCCCACTACTGATTTGTCGCTGTTGTACTCTACTCGTACGCTCCCTCACATGCCCTCCCGTCACCCTTTAACAGTAGCCAGTAGTGACCGCTGTGAACATAGTATGGTATGTATGTATGTAGAACATCTTTCATACCTCGATTTAAAGCTTTCGTGACTGCAGGGATTCATCTTCTTGGTTCTTTCGGTAAAGTCACGTAGAAGGGAAATAATACCAAAAACTAAAATAAAACATCGTAAAATAATTCTCACACAACGCAAGCAACCGTCCTCACCTGGGCCGAAACGTCGTGAGAATTGTTTTATTTTTATCATTTTATTATTTTCCTTCTACGTGACTTTACCGAAAGAACCAAGAAGATCTTTCACACCATAAGTAGCCGACCGTGCTAATCGGAGGTGCGGGCGTGGAGGGGGGGAGAAGGACATCAAACCAAACACAACAACAACCAGTTACACAGCCTCACGACCCGACAGTGCTTGCGATGCCCTCATCCAGCAGTGGATAGACAAGAAAGGCCCCGCACGTGCAGCCTTGTCCATCGATGATGATACACCATTTGGTTGAGACACGAGATTCACCCGATGCGTGCATCACGATCCGTGACTAGGGAGCGAGGTGAGTGCGAAGCACCCCTGACGTCGTTGATGCAGCGTGTCGTTGCTGATTAGCAGCTGGCCTGTAATTGGATAGAATCGATCGGTTCCGCGTGTAGCTTTTAGACAAAATTAGTTTGGTGAAGCTGTTCCTGCGTTGGCAGTGGTGGTGCACAATCACAAATAAGCAAAAGACAAATAAACTCGACACGCTTGTGAATAACCCCGTGGACTTTGACGGGAACACAAAATTGTGACAATGGTTCTTCTTCATCGCGGATACATGAGTTGCGTGCCACGAAGAAGGACCATTGCACGGAACGTTGCCTGTTTAATATTTTGATACATGGTAGGAACCTCCTGGTTACACCAGCCGACAGGGGATTATTGTGTCCGTCCGTCCGTCGTGCATCCAAAAATGGGAGGGGTGGGGCTGGGTGGAGAGGGGAGGGTGGGGAGGGGCTGGGTGGGGAGGGTGGGGACGGGGCTGGGTGGAGAAGGGAGGGTGGGGAGGGGCTGGGTGGGGAGGGTGGGGAGGGGATGGATGGAGAAGGGAGGGTGGGGAGGGGCTGGGTGGGGAGAGTGGGGCTGGGTGGAGGGTGGGGCTGGGTGGGGAGGGGCTGGTCACCCCGTGGTGCCCTCATAAAACTCAACGTTTAACCTACTCACGCCGGCTTGTGCCCGCCCTCACAGTCGGGCATATTTGCGGAATACACCACGCCGCCGTTGACCCTGGCCATTGACCGAGCAATCCAGCGTTCCTACCAGCTTCCTCCGCAGGAATGTGTTTAAGGCAACGCAGATTTAGCAACGAACGTGTAGCTTGTTTCAACTGTAAACGTATTGCGTGGACTGTTTGTCGGACTTATTTCGCGCACCGTACGTAACCAACCGTGCGAATCGGAGGTGCGGTGTTGATGGAACAAGAGACTAAACACAAAAAAGGAGTTCTGAAAAAATTCGTTTTCCATCTCGATTATTTAAAAGTGCCTATCTCCCGGTGGCTTCCTAATATCGAGAAGCAAGAACGTTCCAGATGGCCGCAGAAGGATATGTCGCATTTCTTTTGCACCGTACGTTGAGAAAGCAGTTGTAAAAAAATTAGTTTTCAATTTACCCCACACCTCTCAGTCGGTGCACGTCAGTGTGGTGCAGTATTCTTAACTAATTTTAAGAGAGGGGCACTTTCGCCGATAGATCCGTGAGGCCCATTGTCCATCGACCAACGCGCTTGCGCAGTGAGTTGTCCTGCAGTCCACGTGACCACACACCAGTGCAGTGTTCTTCACTCATCCAGAAGGGGTGGCCACTTTCGCCGATAAGACATCATCAGTGTGTGTGTGTGAGGAGGGCCGCCACACTTCTAAACCATTGGGGGGAGGGTTTGACAGCAGCACGGTGATGATGATGATGATGGGGGGTGTTTTCACCGTTTGTGTATTGTCGGGGGAGACCGCACTCAAGGCCATCAGGGGCCCTCCAGTGGCCCCATGGGCCTCAGAATGAACACAACTGGTGTGTCGGACAGGCGTGCTTATCGTAAGACTCACACGTGGCAATGCACGGGGACCCGAACGCACGTCTTGGGATTCGTCGGGAGCGCGGTGACACAGTCTTGGCCCTCCGTGATAGAGGCCCCTTTAATACCTGGCATTTCAGGCATGGCCAGACAGGTCTATTATAAACACGGTAATTATGATGCATTATCCATCTTTGTGTGACAGCGCATCAATACGATTTAACAAACGCTCGCACAAATAAGCCCAAAACAATGATTTATTATCGGTTAGGACAAGGCTAACGTAATTAAGAGGCCGTAATTTTTTTTGCTCGACATTTTTTTCTCCCACCTCTACCAAAAAATAATGCGTGTTGGGGTTTGCGTTGACACGTGCGCAGTAATGGCATGCGACCGTGAGATCGTGCACCGTGCAGCTCAAAGGAGTCTCTGATTATGTGTGTGTAGTGGGAGCGGTAGTGTAGCGGTTAGTGCGCTGCACTGAAAACCCGGCAACCCGGATTCGATTCCCGCTCACGGTCAACACCAGTAACGATTATCTGAACCGGTCCCGGGCCTTCCCCTAGGTCGACCCAGCCTCAAATGAGTACCTGGTGCGGTGTGTAAACATCGCCACTGGGGAGACAAAGGCGGTCCGGTGTGGTGCTGGCCACCCACCCCTTCGTGTGCCGTTCCGGCCTTCATAGGTGCTCGCTAACAGCACTTGCCCCTACAGTCTGTTAAGGTTACACGGGGGAGCTTTGATGATGGTCAGCGTACTGCACTACGAACCCGTCGGATCCGAATCTGATTCTCGGCCACGGCTAACATCGGTGGTGACTATCTGAACCGGTTTTGGGACTCCCCTCCGGATTGACTCAGCCTTAAATGAGTAGCTGGTGCCGGGTGTTGTAAACATCAGCGATGTCGAGACAAAGGTGTGGTGCTGGCGACGCCACCACCCTCGTGTGCTGTGCCGTCCTCCTTCATGGGCGCGCGCTATCGGCACTTGAACCAAGAGCCTGTGCAGGCTATACGGTGGGGAGGGGGGGTCTTTGTCATTGGCGTGTTTGTGGGTGGGGTGGCTAACGTACAGGATGGTCCAGATGTCTTGTGACACCAATTTAATTCTCTCAATTTAAAGCAAAAATTTATATCCAATGGGGTTTTTTGGGGTTCATTAAATTTTTTTTGGGGGGGGGGAGGGGGGGTCACAAGACATCTGGAGCACCCTGAAAAACTTACAGGGTAGGAAAGGTGATCAATGTAAAGATATTCAACTAATATAACATGGATGCAAATGACGTTTTTTACTCACACCAATCCCATTAGTGAAACATATTACCACTTTCCCGATGCACCTCGTCATTACTTAAATCAATATATGTAATCACCTGTTGAGGACGAGGTTACGTGGCTCATCAGCAAACCAGTGGGGTATCTACAAACGGATCACCACGTACAGTTTTATATCTCAACAGAGGAGAGACATCTGGCTGGTCATGACCCAGCATAGATAGAGCAGCTCCATAACAAGATACCCACTGGCTTCTGGGACCACATTTAATGGGTCTCGGGATACTGCTGGGACCTCAATAATGACACTGCAGCGGTGTGTTTTCCTTCATAATCGTGTACCGGCATGATAACGTGAACATTATTTGGAGTTGCATGACCTGCAGAGACCCGGCTGAGATGTAACAACGGTGTATGAATTGTATATGACCTTGACCCTTGGCCTATAACCATTGACCCCTAAATCCTGAGAGGCTGGGGAAGGAGGGGGATGAGTGGTAGTGACGTGAGCTGTGTGCTTTCCACATTTGCACGAACACCCGTTCGCAAAAATGTGTATTTTCCCACCGCAATGTGATACATACATTTGCCGAAGGTTATACGCGAGTTACTTGAATCAACGCGATCAGAGAAATATTTTCCCTCTCTGTCCTGGTCGTCTAATGTGCTACCACCGATGTGTGTGCCTTTTTGCGTCATCTGGTCCAACACCATGTGAGACTAGGCTCTAAGGAAAGCTGTCTCGGGTGTGGACCAATCAACTTCAAGGACAGTGCATATATTATCAGAGTTATGTTTTTTGTTTGCATTATGGCTGCAGGTATTGTGGTCTATGCCAACATGACTCCTCGTAAAAAAAAGGTGTCAGTTTTGTTTGTCAGATAGAAGGGTAAAAAAACCAATTATCATATTGTTTACTGGCAAATGAGGTTCCAATGGTGTGCTATCACCGTTGGAAACATGCATCGGGAATGCCTCCTTAATGCCAATAACAGATCAATATGATTCCAGGGAATAAGATAGCCTATGGCAATTTACTTCGCAACTTACATAGGCCACGCACCTGTACATTTGAACGTACGTACATACCAGAGGTGTGGACTCGAGTCATGTGACTTGGACTCGAGTCAGACTCGAGTCATGAATTTGATGACTTCAGACTCGACTTGGACTTGCATAACAATGACTTTGTCCCACCTCTGAGGTGTGGACTCGAGTCATGTGACTTGGACTCGAGTCAGACTCGAGTCATGAATTTGATGACTTCAGACTCGACTTGGACTTGCATAACAATGAATTTGTCCCACCTCTGGTACATACATACACGTACATTCTTTATGTGAAGCTTTCGTGACTGCAGGAATCCATACTCTTTGGTTCTTTCGGTAAAGTCACGTAGGTAGAAAATCAAAACAGAAAATAATACATCACGACGTTTCGATCGCAACACAAGCGGTCGTCCTCAGGCGGGAAAAAAAATATCCAGCAGTGGAACTGCTGAACCATATTTACCGAAAGAACCAAGAGTACATACACGTAGGTAACTACATATATGCGTGGATGTTTATACTGGTAGGAACCTCCTGGTTACACCAGCCCACAGGGGATTATTGTCCGTCGGTCCGTCATGCATCCAAAAATGGGAGGGGTGGGGCTAGGTGGAGAGGGGAGGGTGGGGAGGGTGGAGAGGGGAGGGTGGGGAGGGGCTGGGTGGGAGTGGGAGGGGTGGGGCTGGGTGGGGAGGGGCTGGGAGGGGTGGGGCTGGGTGGGGAGGGGCTGGTCACCCCGTGGTGCCCTTATAAAACTCAACGTTTAACCTACTCATGCCGGCTTGTGCCCGCCCTCACAGTCGGCCATATTTGCGGAATACACCACGCCGCCATTGACCCTGGCCATCGACCGAGCAACCCGACGTTCCTACCAGCTCCCTCCGCAGGAATGTGTTTTACAATTTGGGTCACCGCCGATTAAAGTACGGATAGCTCTGTTTGCCTGAAAAGACCGAACCCACTGACGTGACTGAAACGCCTGTGCCAGTCACACGCCCATATACATGAGCTCAGTGGGGCAACAGGGGCCGGTTGATCGTGCTCGTCATTGTGATTACAATCTGACGTTATCTATCCACTGCTGGATGTAGGCAACCCCAAATCGTCTCGCAATCCGTTACTGTCAGGGTCAGGTTACGTTTGATGGGGATACTATCGCTTTAAGGGGCACCTCTTGGTATTTAAAGTTAATTCCCTTGACTGTTGTGCCATGGTGGCTCGGAGATGTTAACTACCTCGCCAGGTACACAGGGGATCGTAGGTTCGATCCCGACCCTGACGCCTGCTGTGTATATGGAGATTGCGTGTCTCCCTCTCCGCGTGGTCGCGTGCATTTTTCTCCGGGTCCTCCGCTTTATTCCCCCTCCACATTTAGAAACATGATCTAAGAGCATTTGACTGCTGTACATTTCCACGCGATGAAAAGCCACTTCGTTGAGCTAGCATTTATGATCGGCAGGTCGCTTCTGAAAAAGAACTAAATAGCTCAGTGGGGCCTTGCTAAAAAAAAAGTTTAATAGTTGCATAGTTTCAGTTTTACCACCACCCTTATGTCAATCACTCTCCATTGGCATCTCGACTTGGCCAAATCGGTTCTAGCTTATTACCCTTCCCCTCCCCAACCCTAATGCGATATACGAATTTTGAAAGCTAAATCCAAGTTAAAACCAAACAAAACTATCTTAATTCTACTCTTAGGTTTTTTTCGGTAAAGTCACGTAAAAAAAAATAATAATAAATGAAAATAAATCAATTAAATCACGACGTTTCGGAGGCAACACAAGCTTCCTTCATCAGGTGTAAAAAGGCACAGAAAAATAACTAAAGTTATTCTGCTGTGCCTTTTTACATTTGAGTATGATTCCTTGCAGTCACGAAAGCTTTAAATCTAGGATCTTAATTCTGTCACACAACCGATAGGAACTTGCACAGCGAGGCCATGGTTTGAAGGACCGGGTCACACTGCGGGCTCCATCGCAGTGTTAGTGTCGCATTTCAACCCGCACCCTCCGATTGCCACGTTTGGCAATGTACCGATGCGAAAAAGTTCAACATACGTACATACAAGCATTATACTGGTAGGAACCTCCTGGTTACACCAGCCCACAGGGGAATATTTTGTCCGTCGTGCAGGGAGGGGCTGGGTGGGGAGGGTGGGGCTGGGTGGGGAGGGGCTGGTCTCCCCGTGGTGCCCTTATTAAACTCAACGTTTAACCTACTCACGCCGGCTTGTGCCCGCCCTCACAGTCGGGCATATTTGCGGAAAACACCACGCCGCAGTTGACCCTGGCCATTGACCGAGCAACCCAACGTTCCTACCAGCTCCCTCCGCAGGAATGTGTTAATGCAGTCGGGTATATTTTAGTGGGAGGAGGGGCGGGGGTGGGGGGTTTGCTCTCGGCATGCCTGGTGTCGATCCGCATCCTCTAATGCTGCCCCCTGCGTTGTATAACCCAGCCCTGCTCACGGCCTCGCGATTATGAATTTAGTGTTCGCTGCCCTCTCCCCGCACCTCCGATGAGCATGGTCGGCTACGTGCCACATTGGGCTTCGCCTGCTATGATGGGGGATGGTTTAGTGTTTTATTTTTAATGTGTTTGGGTGATTTGTTTACCTTTATTGTACTTTGCACCACGATAATTTTGTTTTTCTATAGTTCTTACCCAGTGCCCCTACTGGAGAATTTTGAAAAAATTAAACTTTTAGAGCTCATCGAATTCATCCAGTACAAATAGATATTCTGATTCTGACCAACATACACGCACGCGTGCATGAATGTTCGCCGACGCAAACTGCGACTTGCCAGCAACAGAAGCGCGGCCTTTGGTGTGGGGGAGACCCGCAGGGGAGGAGAGAGACGAGAGGGAGGAACCTGCCCAGAGTGGGAGAGAGATCCCATGTCGACCGCGAATGGTTGAGACGCCCAGGGCTCCTACCCCTCCCCGATCGTGAGCGCGTTCGCCGAACAAAATTCTGCGAAAGCACTCATTACGCTGAACTCTTGCCAGCAAGCAGGCAAGTGCCGTTGCGCTCTTTGATACGCGGGCTGCATTGCTGTGGCATCGGTGTCTCCAGCTCCGTGATGAAATCGCCATTGCGTGGAATGGTGATTGATGGACGCAATGATAGCGCGGTACGATAGTGGGTTTTATAACCGGCTTTCCTGTTTAGGTAAAAAAAAAACTATCCAGGGAGATTTGATGGTTACAAGGTAGCTCGCCGCGGGAAAGTTTGTATTTTATTTCAAAATGATGATACGAAGTGGAGTTTCAGATGTTGTTCATGAAAACAATTATTTACAATCACACTCGTGGCCAAGTCAAATCATTGCCATCGCCACCGCCGCACGCTTTATATAAACTACAAATAGGCTTTGTTAAACCAAGTCTAAAAAAAATTGCATGCTTTTTAATTTAAGTAAATTTCAACGCAATGATGAGCACGTGTTATTTGGGATTGAAGAATTAACGTGCCATCACATTTGTGCCAAGCCGTTTCATCTTCATGCCTTGCACGCATCAGCGGGAAGAAGAGAAAGGCGGCCGGGCGTGGTGCTGTCCACCCACGCCGCTTGTGCACCGTGTTGTCCCTCGTGGGTGCTGGCGAGCAGCACTTGCCCCAACAGCCCGTGTAGGTAATAGACGGGGGGGGGGGAGGGGGGGAGAAATCTTTGGTCTTTGTGCGTTTCAAAAACGAGTGTCGTAGGATTATATTCGATTCTATTTCGCATTCATATAGCGCCCTTTCCAGGGAACTTTAAGATGAAATCCGACGGCGTTCAGTGAAGAAGGCGATGGAATGGATGGAGGGCAAGGGGCTGGGAATAGAGCTGATGTCGCAGGAATATTACACATTCCTGCGGAGGGAGCTGGTAGGAACGTTGGGTTGCTCGGTCAATGGCCAGGGTCAACGGCGGCGTGGTGTATTCCGACTGTGAGGCGGGCACAAGCCGGCCTCACAGCGGGCACAAGCCGGCGTGAGTAGGTTAAACGTTGACGTGGCAAAGAAGCTGCCGTGCATGACGCATCGCATGGAGACCACGCGTCCGTCCGGTCACGCTCCACGCTTGTTGGCAATTGTCCAGCATTCTGGATTTAACAACAACAACAACACCCCACCACCACAATAATCTCATCTCGTTTCATTTGACTCTCAAGCATTTATCATTGTAAACCCGGCAGGGAGGAGGCGCAGAGGTGGGGAGGGGTGGGCGGGGAAGAAAGGGGGGGGGGCAGACACCCCCCCCCCTCCCACTCTTTTCAACGACGAAACTTTTTTCAGTTGTTGTTGATGGAAATAAATGATAGATATTTTTAACGCGAGATGACGGCCACTTTGGGAAGCCGAGCGCTGCCGGCTGCCGGCATACACTTCCTTTGTGTCCCCGCTTCGCCCGCCCGCCCGCCAGCGGCGATCCCCCAATCGATCCGTGCGCCGATAATTAATTGATCCGAGGCGACCAACGGGGTTGAGCCGGTGGTGGTGGGCGGGGGTGCGGCCGGGCTTGGGAAGACGCGGGGCGAAAAATTCATCACGGCCACGTGTGTCATGATCGAGACCCCCCCCCCCCCCTCCACCACCTCCTCTACCTCCCCCGGTGTAGAATAGCCACGGGATCGTGAGCCAGGAGCGAGACCCACCGACCCCCTCCCCAAACGATCCCTCTCTACTCCCCTCCCCCCTGTATTGTGACATGGCCATCGCGTGTACGAGCAGAGGGGGTAGCCCTCGTTGTAGCCAAGGCCGAATTAAAGCGTGGGTTTGCTTCGGGGATAACACTGGTCAACAAAAAAAACATTTTTTCTGGCCTGGACTTTTGCAGCTGTTTTAGACTAATTTCAGGGTGCTGATTCCAAATCTGATCTCAGATTTGCTCTATCACATCTAATTTTTATACTATCGGCATACCCCATTTGCATTGATTTTACCCGAAATTAACTCTGTCACTTATGATTGCAAGTTGTTGCGAGTCAGTGACTGCTTTAGTGTTAAAATATGGTGCTGTATTTCTAGGATAGTGTGTTTATACTATAATTTTATGTAGATATCCACATTTATTTAATATTTTCTTCTGTAGTTTTGATTGAAAATGCAATATTTGATATCTCAAAAACCTGATGTGATCGACAAAAACTGATGACAGATTTGGAATCAGCACCCCGAAATAACCTTAAAACCGTTGGAATACCTTATACCAGAAAAAGTGTGTTGACCAGTGTAATATAGCCTTAGGCCCGCACATATTTGCAGGTCCTCCCATTCCTCGGTGTAAAAGTAACAGCTGAGCGAGACGGTACACCACGCGCCTCCGATCAGCGCCGTTGGCTACCTACGTCGCGAAAGAAGCTCAACGTGCATACATCATTATTCCAATCATCATCACTGTTACTATCAGCATCATCACTTCCAACGTTTTTCGACTGACTATAAGAATTTAGAAGGGAGGGGGGTGGTGGGAGAGCTGCTCCCTCCAGACCCCCTCCCCTCTTCACATGAGCCCCCCCCCGTCCCCTATAACTCTGCACCCCCCACCACCAGCAGAGGCTGTGAAATTTAATTTCGATCGATGCAGTGTTTCGGGGGGGTTAGATGCTCACGTTGTTCCCGGGATGTGCCCGGGTGATGCATTGCTCCGTGCGCGTAGCCCATCGTGAGCGAGTGAGTCCGGTGACTGATGCAACCTCTAATGGTATCCTGTAGGGGAATAGGAAGCTAAACATTTGGTACGAAATATAGTCGGGTCTTTGATTGGACGTTTCTGTGTGTGTTGTGGGGAGCGGTCGTGTAGCGGTTAGTACGGACCCAGAAAAACCGAGTTTGAATCCCGCTCACGGACCAACACCTATAATAGCGATTATCTGAACCTGGTCCTGGGCCTCCCCTAGGTCGACTCAGCCTCAAATGAGTACCTGGTGCGGTGTGTGGAAACATCGCCACTGGGGAGACAAAGGCGGTCGGGCGTGGTGCTGGCCACCCACCCCCTCGTGTACCGTTCCGGCCTTCATAGGTGCTCGCTAAGAGCACTTGCCCCAACAGTCTGTTAAAGCTACACGGGGGATCTTTGCCTTTGTTTTTCGTGTGTGTTTACAGCCATTCACTGCTGGACGGAGTGCCTCCCCAACAGCATGCAACGTTGACCCGACGTTGCATTTGATCACGTAGTTTCAACTTGAAGGGTTGCCGTGCTTAACCCACACACAGCCAGCGAAGCAGTTAACGATGCGTTATTGACGGATCGTGATGAGGTCACATCAGTGCAACACTCGCATTGCAGGGGCAGTGAAGTACCAGCCAGGTATGGTACAGCAAGTAGGTTGCCGATAACTCGTGCCGGGCTCGTTCCGCCCCTTGCAAGCGTGGGATTTCCTCTAGACAACTCTGGCTCTGTCGCGCGTGTGAAATTCGGAACGGGGAATTGGAGAAACGTCCCAATGTTGCTACATCCTGAAAACCGGGCCCTGAGACTCACCCAAGGTTTTTACGGAAACGGACGATCTATATCATAATTCGTTTGTAACTTTGAAAAATAGAAGAAAAAAAAATTCCTTTTTTTCTCAATTTTATTCCGGTTGTGCGATCGGTGTCACGTTCACGAGACACCCGTTCGGAACTTTCACAGGGCACAGCCCACGGAAGCGGATGTCACAGAACTACTTCAGAGACCCGTCCAAGTGACCTCGATAGCCACACCAGGGGTCACTGCACTTCCCCATTTTTGCCCTTCTTCTAGAGATGTTTGAAATGCAGCAATTGAGCCGACATTTTAATTTCCAATTGTCGGAGCTTGAGTTTTTTCTTTTTTTCGATCAAATGAAGCGATGGACCGAATTTAGCACGGTATATTTATTCGTGCAGTCATTTTGGTGACCGTGCTTAGATCATCAACTTGCTACACTTGAAAAATCCAGTTTAATCACAGACGGCTGAAACCCATATTTGAACCAAGGGCCCTAGTATTGCTCTGACCCTTGATCCATCCGGCCACTTCAGAACTTTTCTAACTTTGTAACCAGTGGTCGTGTAAGGAAGTATAACTCTGACTTCACTTGAATGAATAAAATGTATTACATCTTTACACTGCAAGACAATGTCTAATTGTAGGGCACAAGCCTTTACGCGTAGCACAAGGGGGCACGGGATGGGAGCGAGGTGGAAAGACACGCGCTTGGAATTACATTGAAATGAAAGAACACGTGGATTACAGAACATTTACAGGCTGAGGTCATCCTCGCAGCAGCTGGCCATCGAATAAAGACAGTCACTGCATCGCGCGTTCTCAGATTGCGCTTCTGTGGCCGTCTGGAACGCTCTTCCTTCCGATATTAGTAAGCCACTGGGAGCTATGCACTTTGAAATGATTTTAATTGAAAACTCCTTTTTTTGATAACTGCTTTTTGTGTCGAGTTTGTTGTCCTTCCCCCGCACCTCCGATGAGCAAGGCTGACGACTTGCGGTGCGAAAAGGAGTTCAACGCAACGGCCAAACACGCAGGCCTGTAACAAGGGAACACGACGCATACAAGATGCACCAGCTGCTTCCAATCAACTCTGAGCTCTGCCTTGTGAAACTGAAAAGATTTATACACCGTGCGGTTTATTATTTAATAACGATCGTGATGAAAAAAATATAACACTCGGCCAAAGGCGGTGGGGGTTAGTGGTAAAACATTTGACCACCCCCTTTAAAAAGTGAAGGTTTTACTTGACGCCTTGACTACTTTGTATCACCGTGTCCAGATAGTATATTTTAAAACATTTATACATTTGTTGTAATAGTGGTGAAGAGCTTTCAGAGCCAGTATATCTTAGCATCTGTGTGTCAAGGCGGAGTCATTTAGACATGTAACATTTACAAGCTTGCAGTTAAACCGTAATGTAAAGCAAAAAAAACTCAGAGATGGTCTTCATATCACCCCCTTCCTAGTTTTCAATTTGGATGGATGGTCACAAATCAGGGTTCGCGGTTTGATTCAAGAAACCAATTCTTGTGTTCACTTCGTGGTGAATATTAAGCGGCCACGAGTGGCAGCAGCGGTGATGTGAACCGATTACATACAGCACAAATCCCATCGCAATAATTGCCAATTGTGGCCTCATGTGATTCCTGTGTGTGTAGAGTGGGGGGTGAGTTTTGGATTTTTTGAGGAACGTCTTGGATGCCTTTGTGGATTTTTTTCGATCATTAATATTGACGTAAGAGTTGAATGCGCCTTCGTGTGAACAAAAGTGACGTTAGTTTTAACACGTAGGCTTTCGCGACCAATATTATTCATAATCAACGTTTTTGGGTTTAGATCGCGTTATTTATAAATGTGTCGTAACTCTCCACCACCCGACACGGCCAATCAGTAAAAAAGTGTCACGTTGACAAAAGACAACAATTTACAATTGTTGTGGTTTCGCGCTTCAACACACCGGTGGGCTAAAGCAGTGAACTAATTGTATTTTGTCAACGTGACACTTTTTTACTGATTGGCCGTGTCGGGTGGTGGAGAGTTACGACACATTTATAAATAACGCGATCTAAACCCAAAAACGTTGATTATGAAAAGTGACGTTACTGCATCGCGTGCTGCTGTCAGAAGCACTTCTGCGGTCGTCTGGAACGCTCTTCCTTCAAATATTAGTAGAGCCACTGGAGCTATGCACTTTTAGATCTTATAGATTAACATATTTTTTTGTTAAGAAGTGCTTTTTGTGTTTAGTTTGTTGTCCTTACCCCGCCCCACCGATTAGCAGGGTTGGCTACGTACGGTAAGAAATAGATTCAACATACATACGTACACGGACATCATTCAAACTGTTGTCCTTGGGAAGAACACGTGATGGCTCCAAGTGATTGATCAGAATCAGAATATTTATTTATACTTGAGGAATCCGATGAGCTATTAAGCTCTTTTTCACAGATGACCAGTAGAGGGTGACTTAGGTGGCCAATGTCATGATGGGTGACGGTCAAAAATAATGACGAAGCAACAGGCAAGGTAATATATATAAATACACCGGTGACGATTATTTGAAACGGTCCTGGGCCTCCCCTAGGTCACCTCAGCCTAAAAATAAATACCTGGTTGAGGTGCGTAAGCAATCGCCACGAGGCGGCCAGTCGTGGTGCTGGCCGCCCACCCCACCGTGTGTCGTGTCGGCATTGATGGGTGCTCGCGAACAGCACTTGCCCCAAATTTTTGTTGAGGCTGTACAGGGGGGGGGGGGTCTTTGTCTTTGGTGCTATTGGTGGATCGCGTTATCTGTGCAAATTGCCAATTTGTACGCTGCACATATTTGTGGGTGAATGATCGGACAATTATATATTGGCGCATGTTTCTTATCCATGGAAAATCGTGAATAGGACAAATTTAGCGCTGGCAGTGTTTCTCTTATCCGTGGAGAATATGAATAAGTTTCCATTACTTTCCGGTGACTTTTTGTTGTTGTTGGTGTTGTTGTCTTGTTACACGCAGATAATTAACGAAACATTTGGCAGTGCAAAGAAACATCCGGCAACGCCTGCGTGAATTGACAACACAGCTGCGCAAAGAAAGCATCTCTCTCTCTGTGTCTCTGCGGTGCTTCCAAAGTTTTGGTGCGGAGGTTACGATGTGGAAGAAGTACACCGTCGTTTTTGTGTTTGCCAAGTTTCCCGGTGCACTTCAGTGATGTGCGCGTGCGTGTGTCTGCGGGGAGCGGTGGTGCAGCGGTTAGCGCGTTGCGCTCCGAAGCCGGCAAACCCGAGTTGGATTCCCGCTCACGGCCAACACCGGAGACGATTATTTAAACCGATCCTTGAGCCTTCTCTAGGTAGGCTCAGCCTCGAATGAGTACGTCATGCGGTGTGTAAACATCGCCACTGGGGAGACAAAGACGGTCGGCCGTGGTTGCTGGTCATCCACCCCCTCGTGTGCCGTTACCGGCCTTCATAGGTGCTACTCACTAACAGCACTTGCCCCACCAGTCTGTTAAGGCTATACGGGGGTTCTTTATTTGTTTTTTTGTTGTTGTCTTCGCCTCCCATGTGGGCATGAGGTTTTTGTTTTAAAGACGGGTGAGAGTTTCGCTAACAACAACAACAACAACCTAGTTTTAAATAATGAAAGCGGATATCCCGTCATGACCTAAAGAAGTCTACGCTTCTGGCGGGGAAGACTGTTCTAACCCGGGCGAGACAGAATGCATGCGAGTATTGTCGGAGGGGGTATAACTGTGAAAAAGGTGACATTTTTTCTTTAAAAAGGTGGCTAAGTTTCCTTTCACTAAACTTCAACATTTGCTCAGGACTTCAACATTCGGATCGCTGTTCCTTCCGATTTGAGGAACACACTGGCGCTTTGCAGTGTTTTTATTTTATTTCCCCTTTTTACTTGTTTAATGTTCATAGTGAGTGCACATTACCAATGACATTTCAGAAGGGGCATTGACGCAAAACCCATCACCACCACCACCACAGGGTGAAGCGAACATTCCGTTCTCATCCTGAAAGCAAGGGGAGGCGATGTGGAGTGGGTGGTGGGTGGGGGAGTGTAAATGTCTCTACAAAGTAAATGTCTCTACAACGGAAGATTGTTCACGTAAAGAAAACAATAACGCCGCCAGATAATTAACTTCACAGGGAAGTGCCCATCAGAAAACGACGCTGTGTATATTAGCGGAAGAAAATATAACACGTCGATTACATACACGAGGGAAAACTGTGATGGGAAGGTGCGCTTTGGGGATTTTGTAAACACGGGTTTTGTGTGTATGTATGTTGAACTTCTTTCGCACCGTACCTAGCACAACCTTGCTAAGCATAGGTGGGGGGGGGGGGGGGTGTATAACAAACTAAACACAAAAATCAGTTCTCAATAAATGAGTTTTCAATCTAGATCATTTTAAAGTGCATAGCTCCAGTGACTGCCTAATATCGGAAGTAATAATTTTCCAGATGTCCGCAGATTTAGTGCATGCATGTTTATATGTTGAACTTCTTTTGCACCGTACGTAGCCACCCGTGCTAATCGGAGGTGCGTGAGGGGTTTGGTGGAAAGACAACAAACTAAACACAGAAAGCAGTTCTCACGAAATGAGTGTTCTATCTAAGAAATCCGTTTTCAATCCAAGAAATCCGTTTTCAATCCAAGAAATGCGTTTTCAATCTGTGCGCACCGTAGGCCTCGCCCGTGCCTGCAGGTCCGCACGTGTTGTGTTCTCGGCTGTCGGCACGGGCTGTGTGTGCGGTGGCGCCTGCGTGTCCGCTCCACCCGACAGAGGGGACACGGGTTTCGGTTTCGGCGCCGAAAGTTGGCAAATGACAACTTTCGGCATACTTTCGGTCTTGGTCGAAAGTGAAGTTAAACTTTCAGTTTCGGCTTTGGTTTCGTCCGAAAGTGATTTTTTTTCTTTCGGTTTCTGGTTTCGGTTTCGGCCGAAACCAGAAATTCAGTTTCGGTCGGCCTCGACCCCGAACCGCCAGGGGCTGTCTTGTCGAGGACAGATCTCCGGCCAGACCCGTTCGCGTTCAGCTCCCGGATTTTCTCTCCTTTTTGTGGTGTCGTGTGAGTCGGAGCTCTTTGCGAGCGACGCCGAGAAGGTTCGAGACGCCGAGACGCGGAGTCGCGCGTTTTTTTTCGGCGTAATAGCGCGCGAGATTTGCTTGTTTTCATTGTTTTACTCCGAGCCAATGGCCTCATTCGCAATCACCTCTCGAATAGTTTCGTTTTAGTATATTTTCTTCCGCGCGCTTTAAAGACGATTAGCGGTCTTCCCTGGCGTTTCAACGGCCCCCTTTCGCTCTCTCTCTCTCTCGTCATCTCCCCGTCTCTCTTACCCTCCAGCCGCAGTCACACCTTCTGTCGCTAAACATTAGTGTATTCAATAACACTTTAACTCTTCCTCGTTTTTATTACGGCATCTCTCCGTTAATTCCGGTGCCGCTGGATCTTTTTTTTATGGATTCGTTTTAATGTGTCCCAGGGACTGCAAATGTTCGCCAGGGATACTTTTTGCGCATGGCACTAAAGTGAGGAGAGAGTTTCTGTGTGTGTGTGAGTGAGTGTGGGTGCGTGTGGGTGCGTGCGTGTGAAGGCTGTTATCGTCACATGTATCGTTTCTCCGTCGTAACCATCAGCGTAATTGTATTTTCATGACTCACTTTTCAAAACAAACACTTCAAAGCTGCTTGATAGTGGTGGCCAATGCTTTGAAGTGTTGGTAGAAGAAGAAAAAACGATTGTTTCCGTTACGTAATAATTCTGATCATTTATTTGCATTTAGTTTTCAGGCCATTGGCAATCCGCTGGAGTATGAAGGCCTTCCCATGCTGTATCAGTCATGGGGTCTTGTTCTTCCACTGACCATACTTCACTCCGCGGGTATGTGCAGGTTGGTCAAAGAGTGTGGGGGGAAGGGGGGGGGGTTCGGGGGGAGGGCACACAGGCCCATCGCTATAGCGTGAGTTGGCGAATTGCATCTCAACTCGTCCTAGACCCTCGCCAATTCAACAACCCACACTGACCAGCACGGTGAGGTATGGTCAAGCAACTACAGTGACCATCCGACACCATGTGTGTGTGATTGTAAAAAAAAAAAAACTGTCAATTCATTATTGCACGTATTATCCCAACTTAACAATGTATTATATTGAACTTTTTTCGCACCGTACGTAGCCAACCGTGATAATCACAAGTGCATGTGGGGGGCGGGGGAGGACCCAAAAAGCAGCTCTAAAGAAACGAGTTACTTCCTAACTTCATTTCTTCACCTAGAAAGTCAGATTATTTTCAATTAAAATGACACCGATTCAAAAATCCACGTCTTGCCATGCGCGCGTGGCGTCCGTGCTTCTTCCCGTGCAAATTGCGTCAATAGAGCACGGTCGATGACTGCACCGTCATTTGATCAACTCCCCGCCGCAGAGTGCGCGTGGCGATGGTCCAAAGGGTCTGTCTCTGGCGACGTCAGTATTAAGTTTCGCTGCGTTCCGCGAGCTCTCACAACTGAGCACGTGAGGTCACATTAATTGGTGTGCGATGCCTCTCGTTGTTCGAACTCATCGCTTTGTGATCGTTCAACGTTGGGCGGAGCTGTCTCCGTTCTTAATTAGGATGCAGTCTGAGCGAGCGAGCGAGTGAGCGCACGCGTGTGCGTGCGTGTGTGTGCGTGTGTGTGTGGAGCGGTGGTGTAGCAGTTAGCGCTACGCTGCGTTGCGGACCCGGCGACCCGAATTCGATTCCCGCTCACGGCCACCAACGCCGGCGACGATTATCTGAACCGATCCTGGGCCTCCCCTAGGTCGACTCGGCCTCAAATGAGTACCTGGTGCGGTGTAGTAAACATCGCCACTGGGAAGACAAAGGCGGCCGGGCGTGGATGCTGGCCACCCACCCCCTCGTGTGCCGTTCTGGATTTTTGCCAGAATCATAATGTTAGGGGTGAAGGTGCGTCCCTGATATTCCTTGCTCACGGCGCTGCTGGCAGAAGGGCCCCACTAAAAGGGGCTTATGACAGCCTCCCCCTCCCCCCCCCACCTAGACGGTGTTTGGCCTACTCTTCCACGCTGACCAGACTACTCAGAAGAAAAGTTTCCTTCCCACGGACGCGCGGGTCAACTAAACCGTCGCGCGAACTCCGCTTCATCCTCGCAGCAGCTAAGGGGCCGTCCATAAATGACGTCACGCGATTTTGTACGATTTTTGACCCCCCCTCCCCTCGTCACACGGCGTCACTAAAAGTCAGACCCCCCCCCCTCAAATATGACGTCACAAAAATCTGCCCCCCTCCCCAAAACCATATTTCCATTTTGAAAATAAAACATGCTTTAAATCGCTTTAAACTATTGTCATTGCAGTGCGTATTTAATGTGGCAATGCACTCTGATGTTGTAGGAGTGTTGTTATAACAATTAGTGTTGTTATAACAATTCTATATTTATTTAAAGTTGCGCATTTTGATGTGACGTCACATTTCTCAAACCCCCCCCCCCCCTCGTCACACATCGTCACAAATGTCTGATCTTCCCCGCCCCCCCCCCCGGGTGCGTGACGTCATTTATGGACGGCCCCTCTTCCTTCCGATATTGGAAAGGAAGGGCGCTTTGAATCTAGATTGGACGCTCATGTTTCGTGTGCTCAGCGCGTTGTCCCTCCGCCGCGCCTTCGATTCGCACGTGCGGCTACGTACGGCGCGAAGGAAGTTCAACGTACATCCAGTGCCGTAGCTGCAGGGTAGAGAGAGGCGGTGGGGTTTTGAGGGTTTAAGAAGCTTGTACAATTGTTTGTTTCAACTGCTGGGCCAGAAGATTGAAACAGCAGCCTTTGGAATGTTAAGACCAATGTGCTGCTTACCACCGCGAACGCGACAGCCTCTTCTAAATAATTCTGGGGCCGATCGTTTTGGCTGTCGTTTCTCGAGCCCGGGTAGGCTAAAAGTACCGAACAAAGGAAAGGTACAGACTTCACCGTGAAGACAAATTCGAGGAAAAATGAGCTCTGGGGAAACAGCTTTTAACACCATCGGCCTTAATTGGGCCATATGCCCCCCCCCCCCCCCTAATGACACCGAAATTAGCCCTGGGCGTACACATTGACTATTGTGTTTTTGTGTTGTGTTGTTTTTCTTTCTCCCTCATCAGTGAAAACGTCGTTATTTAGCCGCGTGTTGTTGTTGTTTTGCAACTGAGCATGGCACGTTCAGACCGCACCTGGGGCAGGAAAGGAGAAAGTGGATCTGTCTTGGACGTCTAACCCAGTTGCATTGAGATGCTTTGCACTCCGCGTTGCGTTTAGGGTAATGCTCGTAATCATTTTGAATGTGTGAGTCTATATACAGCATCTAAAATACAGAGCGGGGGTGGGTGGTGATGCTGCTGCTACTACTGCTGCTGCTGCTACTACTGTTCCTGCTGCTACTACTGCTGCTACTGCTGCTGCTACTGTTACTGCTGCTACTACTGCTGCTACTACTGCTGCTGCTACTGCTGCTGCTGCTACTACTACTGTTACTGCTGCTACTACTGCTGCTACTACTGCTGCTGCTACTACTACTGTTACTGCTGCTACTACTGCTGCTGCTACTACTGCTGCTGATACTACTACTGTTACTGCTGCTACTACTGCTGCTACTACTACTGTTACTGCTGCTACTACTGATGCTACTACTGCTGCTGTTACTACTACTGCTGCTGCTACTACTGCTGCTGCTACTACTACTGTTACTGCTGCTACTACTGCTACTACTACTGCTGCTGCTACTGCTGCTACTGCTGTTGCTACTACTGCTGCTACTACTGCTGCTACTGCTGGTACTGCTGCTACAACTGTTACTGCTGCTACTACTGCTGCTGCTACTACTGCTGCTACTACTACTGTTACTGCTGCTACTACTGCTGCTACTGCTGGTACTGCTGCTACTGTTGCTGCTACTACTACTGTTACTGCTGCTACTACTGCTGCTGCTACTGCTGCTGCTACTACTGCTGCTATTACTGCTACTGCTGCTACAACTACTGTTGCTGCTGCTACTACTACTACTGTTACTGCTGCTGCCAAATACTATTCAGTGCAATGGAAGAGTAGGCCAATCATTATCCGGTGTAATGGCTAGGGTGGAAGAGTAGGCCAAAATTGCCGTAGAGTTGCTCTCTCTCGAACTCCTCTCGCTTACCAGGACCTTCTGCTAGCAGCAACGCGAGCAAGCAACTGCAGGGCGGCACCTTTAACCACCTTTAACCAATACATACAACCGTGACGCCTACTCATTGATTTTGTTTTGCCAAACATTCAATGGGTACCTAGTGGCCGAATGTTGGGGGTCTTGCATCGCTCGCGAAACGCACTGCCCCAGCACGCGCAACTCTCCCCAGCCATTGGCCACACGCATTCGGCGCGTGTCCACTCTGACGACCGGGCGACTTTACGCGTAAACGCACGACGCCACCGACGCAGCGAATGAAGCGAATTCGGCGGGCTCGTTCAAATAACAGCGGCGCGAAGCGATCGGCAAAGCTGTGGTGGAGCACACGGGTAATTTGGCGTGGTGCTCCGAGCGTTGTGATGATGATGGTGGTGGTGGTTGTTGTTGTTGTTGTTTTCGAGGTTTGCGCCAGACGTTTGATCGGAGTCTAAACATCGAATGAAGATGTTGGGTCGTCGCCATCGCCGCGCGCTTTTAGATTGTGCTTCTGCGGCCGTCTGGAACGCTCTTCCTGCCGATATTAAGAAGCCGCTTGGTGCTCGACACTTTTAAATCATCATCGTCCTGATTGACAAACTCTGGCGAACTTTTTTGTTCGTTTGCATAGTTTTTTGTTTTTGCCACAAGCGCGTGTCGTTAAGGCAGACTTGACCCCTTGCGAAAAGACATCTTTTTGGTCTTTGGACATCTGAACACCCTCCGGTTTAATTGCTAGAAAGTGTAAAACATAATTATTATCATTCACTACAGTAATTGTTCTGTGGCCGTTCCACCTGATGACGGAAGCTTGTGTTGCCTCCGAAACGTCGTGATTTAATTTAGTTATTTTAATTGTATTATTTTATTATTTCCCATCTATGTGACTTTACCGAAAGAACCAAGAAGATGAATCCCTGCAGTCACGAAAGCTTTAAATAGAAATGTATTATTTTTATTTTTCACCCACGTGACTTTACCGAAAGAACCAAAGAGTATGGATCCTCACAGTCACGAAAACTTCAAATCTAGAACTAATTATTATCGTTTCATCGGATTGAAAACTCCCCTCTTTCGAACTGATTTTTTGTCTTTAGTTTGCTGCCGCCAGCAGCTCCGATTAGCCACGGTTGGCGACGTACGGTGCGACAAAAAGTTCAACAAACACAACCCCCCCCTGCACCGTCTCTCATTTGGCACTGACCGCGGGCTCGCCACCGAAGAGCCGCGAGGCTTTTAGCCGGAACGCGGCACATCAATGACAGCCGCACTTGGGGCGAGCCGCGTACGGGCCTGACGCTAAACGTCCGACTATTTTTAGTTCGCCTTACCGGGAAATGCCAGATTATCGATGGTCGTGATTTATAGACGACATCTCTTTGCGAACGTCCTACATTTCACCCGCGCCCACTGCCCGTTCAGATTTTTCGTCTGGGTGGTGGTGGTGGGGGGGATGTGGGGGGGATGTCTGTGGTGCTAGGGAACTCCGACACGAGCACTCAAACAAACAATAAAAAAAAACTTCCGGAGTTCTGTGTATTTATGCATTTAAACATCGCCTTAGTCAGAGCCCAGTTACTATTATTAAAAACGAGGAAGAAGAATCAGGAACGCGCCTGGATTCTGTAACGCTCTGCAATTATTGCGTCTGTCCTGCTTGAATTTAATTAGCGACACGCAAGCAGATGATTGGCTGTAAGGGGGGGGGTGCATATTTGAAAATAATGTAGGCCCATATTTTGCTCTGCTTCGTGTCTGCAAGCTTTGGGGAAATTCTTTGTTGAGCGTGGCCGGGTTTTGTCAAGGCTGCGTCCCTAATAGCAACACAACTTTATACTAAAGGTTCATTCATAATGGATCATCTTTACAGGATTCATTTCGACCTCTGCCGTTACAGACAGACGGGCGGACGTCAGAGCTATAATGCATTGCCGCTTTTAACCGTCGCTGGGGCAAGTGTTAAAACAAAACAACGCCATAAAGGAGAGGAGACAGCTCTCTGTCTGGCAACAGAAGCGTTCACCGGCGCAGCTCCGTCCAACCAAGATGACCTCATACTTTATCAATACTAAGATTGCGCGTAGCTCCACTGCCTCGCTTCATACTTAGCACGACGCACGGCGGCGCATTAGGTACACAATCAGTCTCGCTGAATTATACATTACCGCATTTTGCGAGCCGACAGAGACGAATGGCTAAGGAGCCGCAGACAATTGTTTTTTTTTATATGCGAATCAATGTAATGTTTTCACAATGCAGTAATTCACATCACAACGGCCTCTTTCATTTATCGCGCGCACTCATTCCCCCCATAACGCAGCAGTCTCCTGCCCCCACCACCCCCCGCTACATCCCCCTCCTCCCACCTCTCACTGTCAGCTCATTATTTTAATATGCGCGTTAATAAAGCTCAATCAATACAGATGTCTCTACGCGTCGCTCGGCATGTTAGGCACTGCGTGCGAATGTTTCCGCAAGAACAGCGAATAAATAAAAGGCCTGGGGCGATGCCAGGTAGGGGCACAGGCACCGTTCGTCCTACTCGGGCCTTGACATTTCTCGTTTTCAGTACTTGTCGCCGTCTTCTATAGCTCGATGAATCTTGCAATAAATGTGGTGCATCGATGCTCACGACTGCCCACCAGTCGTGAAGGTCTTTAACAATAATCATTTACATTTTTAAAGTCGCACATTTCACCCGGAGTTCCCACCAATGCGCCACTGTCGTGTTTGGAAAACCAGGAAATACATCAAAAAAACTGCATAGGGTAAACGGGCAGAACTAGGGGGGTAAAGGCCACCGTTGAAAGTGGTGAGTTTACAAGACGCCACTTAAATAGAGCGAACGATATTCTTAGGTTTTTTCGGTAAAGTCAAGTAGGTAAAAAATTAAAATTAATAACAGTAAAATAAAAATAAAAATCACGACGTTTCGGAGGCAACACAAGCTTCCGTCTTCAGTTGGAACAGTCACAGCACGATAGCTGTATCAAGAGCGAACGATTTTGATTGTCTTATTAGCAAGGGCAAAAAAAAGTTCCGAAGTTTGGGAATTTGCACAGTGAACAAGTACCTGACCCACCACTGCGTGGAAAGAACCTTGACCTCGGAGTCCACGGAAGAAGACGATTCGAAGATCTCAGGGAGCTCGTAGGATGAGTTCATGTAAATATTTCATCGTAAAAAAACTCACGGTTTATTAACATCCGTGTCACTGTGTCTGAGTTCGCGTAGCAATCGTGTAGAATAACCGTGCACGATGATCGGGTGATAACGAACCGTGAGTTTTTTTTTTTACACGGTCGTATTGTGAAATGTTATTTTTTATCGACTTTTAAAAAGAGCGTTTCTCGTCAGCCATTCACGGTAAGCGATTTTAATTTCCAGGAGGCGCCGACTATGAACATTATCTCACATCTGTTCCCATCGTTGATGTAGCACGACTCCCCATTACCCACGACCCTCTCCCGCAATCAGGGGCGGTTTCTTCATTAGGGCGATTGGGCGACGCACCACCAATGTCATTCAACCACAGAGTCACGCTAGCCGTCACTGTCAGCCTCTGGATATAGTCCAATCAGCGTCATGCTACGTTCTGTGGAGTACCGCCTCTTTTTGGGCGATTTCACTCCGGCTGAGAATCGCCCCGAGTGGCCCCATAGACTTACATTCAAAGATGTTTTTTTTCTACCGGGGGGCGCTGCAATGCATTCTCTATGGCTTCCGGGAGGGCTCGAACTAACGTGCTTACGTCATCATACGTGCTTACGTCATCATACGTAAGCACGTTTCATCCAATAATATAATTTGTGGCCACCTAGTGGAATCTTTAATAAAATAAACTTGAGTGGTTTGTTTTAATAGTGAGTATAGAAACAAACAAGATGTATTGTAAGAGTCACTTTATTTTTCATTAATATTAAAGAAGTGAAGTTGCCTTTACATGCTTAAGCTGTTAATTTATCCATTGCATGGGTGGACCTTATCCTTATCAAACATCCAGACATTTGCCCCCCCTGAGAGATTTTGCAGGAGCCGCCACTGCCCGCAATGTTGTTAAATATTTGTCAAAGTTCTATTCAAGGTGTCGTTCCGTGGTTTTACTTCTCAAGGTGACGACCAACGTCGTAGACTGCAGAAGTCACGTGAGCCCATTACATGCCGCATATAAAAAATAAAAACTGTAATCGATCCTCGTGCTAAATTTCGATTTAAAGCTTTCGTGACTGCAGGGATTCATCTTCTTGGTTCTTTCGGTAAAGTCACGTAGAATGGAAATAATAAAATAATAAAAGAGAACCTCTGTCTTGTAGAAGTCAATATCATGTGAGCCCACTGAATTGTAACAGTGATCTGTTATTAATGTTACCCCTATCCCCTCCCTTTGATGCTGCTAATCCTGCATAATGCACGGGCATAATGACTTTAAGCCCCCTGCCAAACCTCCTACGCATTTCACAAGTAGTACTAATCGCATATCTGCATTTCCCATAAATATGCTAAATTCCTCTTGATATGCAAATTATTTTGTCAAGGCGCTCTTCCCCCCTCCATCCCAGCTTAAATAGTCGCTCCAAGCCTGGGGTGTGTCATTCAGACGCTGTCTCCCCGACAGCCCTGGTCTTCACCTGAGGACGGCTGCTTGCGTTGTGGCCGAAACGTCGTGAGAATTATTTTATTGTTTTATTTTTATTATTTTATTATTTCCATTCTACGTGACTTTACCGAAAGAACCAAGAAGATGGTTCCTCGTGCTGTTTCATGGCAGTAGAGCAAACGGATTGGCACACTGCGCCCTGAACCCAGCTGCGTGTGTTTGAATCCCGTCCACGGCTAACATCAGTGGCGAGTGACGTCTGAACCTATACCTCGCCACACTCACACTGACTCGCATCGCAAGGTGTGGTGCGGGAAAAAAAACCAAGCCGCGTGACTGACACGGCATGGGAAGAATTTCATCCAGCAGTGGATTGACAGTAATTTTTATAAAATCAAATGCATAAGCATAAATTGTGTACCCATTAGTAATGACACGCTGAATTGACAGCGACACCTTTTGTAGTTAAGGAGCCTTTTGATATAACATTACAGTGTATTTCGATTTAAAGCTTTAGTGACTGCAGGGATTCATCTTCTTGGTTCTTTCGGTGAAGTCACGTAGAAGGGAAATAATAAAATAGTAAAAATAAAACATAATAAAATAATTCTCACGACGTTTCGGCCACAACGCAAGCAGCCGTTCTCAGGTGAAGACCAGGTCTGTCGGGGAGACAGCGTCTGAATTCAGACAGACAGACCTGGTCTTCACCTGAGGACGGCTGCTTGCGTTGTGGCCGAAACGTCGTGAGAATTATTTTATTATGTTTTATTTTTATCATTTCATTATTTCCATTCTACGTGACTTTACCGAAAGAACCAAGAAGATTGCAGTGTATGCAAACCCCTGTGCGTACGTACGTAGCATGTTGTAATGCTGAACTTCTTTTGCACCGTGCGTAGCCAACCGCGCTAATCGGATGCCCGGGAGGTGTCCACATATCCCAATGGAGAGGGCCTTCGCTGAACAGCAATAAACTTGAGACTCTGTGAGGCTCTTGGAGATAAGAAGATCAAAGGCATGTTCATGTTGGCAGAGCCCCAAAGTACGGGGTGCTTGAATTTTTTTTTCTACACTTATATGGGACTATCGTTATTAGTGGAAAAAGAACGGATCATGACACTGTAACATGAACACATTCTTGCGGAGGGAGCTGGTAGGGACGTTGGGTTGCTCGGTCAATGGCCTGCAGGGTCAACGGCGGCGTGGTGTATTCCGCAAATATGCCCGACTGTGAGGGCGGGCACAAGCCGGCGTGAGTAGGTTAAACGTTGAGTTTTATAAGGGCGCCACGGGGTGACCAGCCCCTCCCCACCCAACCCCACCCAGCCCCTCCCCACCCTCCCCACCCAGCCTCTCCCCTCCCTCCCCACCCAACCCCCTCCCTCCCCACCCAGCCCATTCCTGCACGACGGACGGACACAATAATCCCCTGTGGGCTGGTGGAACCAGTGGGTTCCTACCAGTATAACAAATGCATGTTCATGGCTTCAAAAAGTCAAAGAGTATTATTTGGCTCTTCCTATAAAGTAAAGTAGATATAAAAAAAAATCTAATTATAAAAGTCATAAAAATATTGGGGGTTTTTTTCATCTCCGTAAATGAAAATAATAACATTTTATTATTATTGTTTTTTTTTCTATCTACGTAACTTTACCGAAAGAACCAAAGAAAGTTTTCAGTCAAAATTTAAGCCACAGAGTCTCCACTTGTTGGCCATCATTGCCAACACGTGCCTGGAATCTTCTCCAGGTGGTCTGCAGAGCTCGAAGGCACATTCCAGTGGTATTGTTGCAAATTCTCGGAAGTGATAACATTTTTTTGAAGCACCATGTATAACCGACAGTACCAGTGTCTCTCTCCCTCTGTGCAGGAAATAAAAAAAATGTTCCAGGAATTCCCAATTGGTCACCGTGACAGTCCTGATGGGTTCAGTGATGACGTCATCTTGTTAAATTTCGATTTAAAGCTTTCGTGACTGCAGGGATTAATCTTCTTGGTTCTTTCGGTAAAGTCACGTAGAAGGGAAGTAATAAAATAATTAGAATAAAACATAATAAAATAATTCTCACGACGTTTCGGCCACAACGCAAGGACGGCTGCTTGCGTTGTGGCCGAAACGTCGTGAGAATTATTTATTATGTTTTGTTTTTATTATTTTATTACTTCCCTTCTACGTGACTTTACCGAAAGAACCAAGAAGACGTCATCTTGCTCTATTTAAGACCGGAAGCAGGTGGATTGCTTCACTATTCTGGCAAATCGCCCGATGATGCTTGATCTAATTACCAGCGAAACGTCGTTCTCAGATTGTAAATGTTGTGGATTTACTCACCAACACACCGGTGGGCTGAAGTAGTAAACTATTTGGCGCGTTGTTTACGTGACAAACTTTACTGGCTGTGTTGGGTGGTGGAGGCTTACGACACATGTATAATCATGCGATCTCACCCAAAAACCTTTATTATGAACGGGACAGCCTTGTGCACGTCTTCATTCAACAATAATATTGATCCCTTAATTATTTAATAACCCACTCAATTAATGTTGCCCAGGCTGAGATGCACCATCTTGCTCACAGCGTCGTGCCAATGATGACATTGGACCATATGCCACTGCAGTTTTTTTTTTCTTCCAATTTAAAATGTTGCATGAAAATAAATAAGAGCAAAATAAATAATTACACACGGGGATGCATCTTGTAGCTTTTTTGTTGTTGTTCATTGGACGCTTTTCAACATTTCAGCCTCTTAAACGGTTTTGACCACCCATGAAGTGCCCATTGGCTGTCTGAAAGTATTTGTTTCTTCTTCTGTTATCGCAGCAGTCATTGGCACTGGATAATTAGCGGGCCTTTCATTTAGACAGAAAAGACTCACTGAGCCTCAAGACTAGTTTCTGTTTTTTCAGCAGGGTCCTGCATTGCGGGTCGTTTGAACCAAATTTCCATTTACTCTGTGTTGTATTAGCAGAGTTGGTAATGCCCAATGAAACGTCACGCGGACAGGTTAAATAATATTCTTAGGTTTTTTTCGGTAAAGTCACGTAGGTAGAAAATTAAAATTAAAATTAATTAAAGTAAAATAAAATTAAAATAAAACAACAATCACGACGTTTCGGAAGCAACACAAGCTTACGTCTTCAGGTGGAAAAGTCACAGCACGCTTGCTGTATCAAGTAAATGAGAAATTCCAAGAGAAACTACCCCGTATATATATACTGGTTGAAGGGGGGGAGAGTGAGCCAGGACAGGCCCCCTTTTTATTATTATGGTAAGGTTGGTGCGGCTTGAGACTACGGCTAGTCTACATAACAAAGGACTGAACCTTTGTTATGTAGACTGGCTGAGAGGGGAGGGGGGGTGCCAGAGTTGTTAAAGTCCAACAGCGTGCTGTGACGGTTTCATCTGAAGACGGAGGCTTGTGTTGCCTCCGAAACGTCGTGATTTTTATTTCATTTTTATTTTATTTTACTTCGATTAATTTTTATTTAAAATTTTTACCTACGTGACTTTACCGAAAAAACCTAAGAATATAAATCCTTGCAGTCACGAAAGCTTCAAATCTATAATTAGGTTAAATAATTCATTGCTGCGTCGAAAACTCCTGGCCACCTCGCAGCCCAAGCCTAGAGCACCTCGTGATGATTCCAAGTACAGCAATACCCAGATTGACGTCTCCCCTTTAAAGTCGTTTCGCAATTCCCGTCGTCACTGTATGTTTAACACCCATTCCCCGATGTTTAATTAACACCCGCTACCCGATTTGCATGACCTCAACCCCCACACGCTTATGTCGCTGAGATTATCGTCCGTCCTGTCTCGATATCCGTCGTTTCGATAATCATCGGTCAACACACTTTTTCTGGCATAAGGTATTCCAACGGTTCTAAGGTAATTTTGGGGTGCTGATGATTACAAATCTGGCATCAGTTTTTGTCTTTCACATCAGCTTTTTGAGATATCAAATATTGCATTATAAATAAAAACTGCAGAAGAAAAATATTGAATAAATGTGTATATCTACATAAAATTATATTATAAACACACTGTCCTAAAAATACAGCACCATATTTTAACACTAAAGCAGTCACTGACTCGCAACAACTTGCAATCATAAGTGACAGAGTTAATTTCGGGTAAAATCAATGAAAATGGGGTATGCCGATAGCATAAAAATGATGTGATAGAGCAAATCTGAGATCAGATTTGTAATCAGCACCCTGAAATTAGTCTAAAACAGCTGCAAAAGTCCAGGCCAGAAAAAAATGTTTTTTTTTTATTGACCAGTGTAATCGTGAGTCGCACCTTTCAGGAGCGCATCTCCCGATGTCGACAGGGGTATGGACTGTACCAACGAGGCCTCAGCCCTGATGACTTTCCAGGACCCTGACGAGATCGGGCGAATTACTGTCATCATCATCATCATCAGCAGCAGCAGCAGCAGCATCCATGATTAATACACTGCTGGATGAAAGCCTCTCCGAGTCGTAGCAATCTCTCACAGTTTCTGCAATGTAACGCCACGATCTTCTATAACTGTAAACAATAAACGAATGAACATTGCGGACAGCGTTTTTTTTAAGATAAAGGTAAGCAGAAGGCAGAAGGTTGTGTGCTTTTACCATCAATGGCAACTTAATTAATATTTTCCCGGTTTACAAATGAAACGGTGGCGTTAATTGGGTTTCCCGGCTAATTATTTAGAGACAGTGAGCTAGCAACACGTACCCCGCTGCCAGTACGAGCCTCCCAGAAATGTAATCGTATTCCGTGGTTATTCGCGAGGGATATACGTTCCAGAGATGCTCATGAATTGCAAATTTCGAGGATAATGATATTGGCTCTAAAGAAAACCTATCTTTTATCTCATCACTTTATCTCTCATCGCCTTATCTTTCGTAGCTTCGTCTCATCACTTTACAGTCTCTAACTTTACGTCTAATCACTTTATCTCTCATCGCTTTATCTCCCATCAATTTATTTTTCATCGAGTTATCTCTCATCACTTGATCTCATCACTCTCTCGCTCTCAATGCAGTCGTCGTATACAGTTCCAGATGCGATTCTCCGATTGCCAAAATCGCGGACATCAAGTTCGTGAATAACGAGGGAATATTGTAATCGTATTGCGTTATGTACGCACATGCAAACCTTCCGTGTATTTTAATTTAATGTAATACCTTGCAGCTTCAGCGGCTTTACTAATTAGAATTTGATAAAATACTTATTGCGTTTCTTTAATACGCGCCCTATATCCACTAAACACCCCTGTTGGCCAGGTATTGGGCTCCCATTGCAGATGCAAGTTATACTGCTGTCTGTGCGTATCGTATATTTAACTTTTTTCGCACCGTACGTAGCCAACCGTGCTAATCGGAGGTGCGGAGGGAAGGACAACAAACTAAACGCAAAAAAAGCAGTTCTAAAGAAATTAGTTTTCAATCTCGATTCAAACAACAAGAAGAAGAAAATTCATTTTTGGTTAGAATTCGGCGGGGGGCGGTGGGGAGAGGTGGGGGGGGGCGGTGGGGGGGGGGCGGTGGGGGGCTGCCTCACTAATTATTGTTCGACACGATGTCCGACGTTTTTGTGCTCCACGTACTGGCCAGCTTCTTGAGGAACTGAATTCCCCCGAAGGGGATACTGATCGATCGCAACTCACGGAATCATTCGACATCTTGTTCAAAACCCGACTGAGAGAAAGAGAGGGGGGGGGGATGATTGTTATAGGTAACTTTTACAGGTGATTGTTACGGGTGATTGTTAGAGGTAACTGTAACGGGTAATTATTACAGGTGATTGTCACAAGCCATTGACCCGGAAACCAGCGCTTACTTGCCACTGGGTCTACCCTCGTCAGCGATCCAGAAGTGAATTCCATGCCCGGTACACCACGTCCAGTATACTCCCTCGCTGTGGCTGTGGCGAGCAGTCACCACCTACCTGCACCAGTCAACCAGCGACCCTTAACCCCACCGACAATAGCTTCCCCATCGCTCTAACAACACCCATCCGTCACCTCTCTCGCGATGGGCATTTTAATGTTTTGGTTAACAATGGGGCTTCACACCCCGGTGGCAATTCAAGAGCGCCCTTACAACTTCGTGCGATGGAGCGATGACTTGTGGCTATCAAAATCGGGCCTCCCAATTTAACTGTCGTGGAAAACTCCCCAAACATTCGCAATGCATAGCCCCCCCCTTCCCTCCCCCTCCTCCTCGCCCCCCCCCCCTCCTCCCCACCCCCCTCCCCCTCTCGCTATCACTCTCTCTCTATCTCCTAACATTGAGAGTCTCTCCATTCACATCTCCTTTCTACGCCGACAGTCTCTCCACACCACCCCCCTATCTCCCACCCCTTCGTATATACGTACAGATTGTTGTGAACAAGTGCTGCGCTGTCGGGTTGGTGTGGTCAAAACCATGCCTTGCCGCCTTTGTCTTCTCAGCACGATGATGATGGTGGTGATGATGATATTTACACACCGCACCAAGTCATTCGATGAAGGTTGACTCGACGTAACTCGTTCGGACACCACCCGCCACTGATGTTGACCGGGGCCGGGATTCGAACTCGGGTCGCCGGGTTAGTAGTGCGGTCTGCTAACCACTGTGCCACCGCTCCACACAAAGACAAAAAATCCCCGTATAGCCTTAACAGACTGTTGGGGCAAGTGTTGTTAGCGAGCACCTATAAAATTGCCGATGTTTGCACACAGTGTCGTGTACTAATTTGAGGCTGAGTCGACCTAGGGGAGACTCAGGAGCGGATCAGATAGTCGTCACTGGCATTGTCTGTGAGTGGAAATCGAAGTCAGGTCGCCGAATTTGTAGCTCAGCGCACTAACCGCTGCACTACCGCTCCCCACACACACGCATACACACACGCACACACACGAACACACACGCACACACACGCACACACACGCACACACACGCTCTCTGGCACATTTTGGCCAAACCGAGTTCCGTCTGCGCTTCTGTTTCCCTCATGCACAGTAACAAAATCTTCTACCCCCCTCCAAGTGTCAATAAACCTATGGCCAAAGATCATTGCGGAGCGCGTGACCAAACGCTGTGATGCGTCCTAGAGTTACATCCACGGCAGAGAAGGGAGCTATGTGATCGCCTCTTGTGCAGAGGTGCTGCTCGGTCGATGATTGCATCGCAGAATAACGACAGATGGTGGATGACTAGGGGAGGCCGACCATCCAGAGGCAGATTGATAATGGTTGCTGATGGACGTACGGGGAGACAGACGGGAAGGAACCTCTCTTGTGCGAGAGGCGTGTAAACCCTGGTAAAACGTCGCGGGGGTTATTTTTCAGATTGATTTGTAACCCTCTTAAACTATTAAACCAAAAATTTTTGTTTATTTTACAGGTAAGGCTAACTGAGCGATACGGCTCTTTTTTTTGCCAGAAGCAACCTGGCCACAAATAATAGCTCAACGAAGTGACTTATCAGGTGGAAATTTATAAGAGCCAAATACTATAAACGCATGTTTCTAGTTGTGGAGGGAAAAACCGGAGGATCCGGAGATAAAATCACCCGACCATGGGGAGGGAGACACGCAAACTCAAAATAAACAGCAGGCGTCAGGGTCGGCATCGAACTCACAACCTCTTGTATACCAGGCGAGGTAGTTAACATCTCCTAGCCACCGTGATGATGATGAGAAAGAGACACGCAAAACTCCAAATAAACAGCAGGCGTCAGGGTCGGCATCGAACTCACAACCTCTTGTATACTAGGCGAGGTAGTTAACATCTCCTAGCCACCGTGATGATGATGAGAAAGAGACACGCAAAACTCCAAATATACAGCAGGCGTCAGGGTCGGCATCGAACTCACAATCTCTTATTTCCCGGGCCCTCTTTCCCGGGGGATGTCACTGCCATGACCGCGGCTCTGGAGCTCAGTTAACACACCCAAGTAGCGATTCTCCCATCGCGCTGCCGCGTTCAATTAGACGAATCAGAAAGTCAGCATTCGTGCTCGTCGCCCGCGCACGGTGACACATGGCACCATTGCATCTCCGCAACAACAACAACAATAACAAAAAACGATTAAAGCTGCAAATATCACGTGAGGCACTTTTTTTGTAATTTTGCTAATTTGTTGCCTGGCTGTTTGAAAAAAAAAGTAGGTCAAGCCTAATTTATACGTTACGTGGTGTCGCTCACTCGCTCGCTCGCTCGCTTCCTCCCTCCCTCGCTCGAATCAAGCTCTGCGAGAGTAGAAACACGCGCACGGAGAAAGCGCTCACATTTGGCTCTCAAAGGAAGCGGGGTTTTTTTTGGAACAGGTGGCCGCATTTAAGTTCGCCGTGAGCTGAATCACTATTTGACGTGCAGTGCCGTTGTCGTAAAAAATATATTTATATAAGTTGGGGAGACATCTAAACGAGCTAGTGCGCCTTTTGGCGTCATCTGATCCAACACCATGTGAGACTAGTCTCTAAGGAAAGCTGTCTCGGGTGTGGACCAATCAACTTCAAGGACAGTGCATACATGATCACAGTTATGTTTTTTGTTTGCATTATGACTGCAGGTATTGTGGTCTATGCAAACATGACTCCTTGTAAAAAGGGTGTCAGTTTTGTTGCCAGATAAAAGGGTAAACAACCAATTATCATATTTTTTACTGGCAAATGAGGTACCAATGGTGTAAATGCTTACCCCGAGCTCTCATACTCTGATTGGGGAATTGTCTTTGAGTTGTGCGCATTTTGGCGTCATCTGATCCAACACCATGTGAGACTAGGCTCGAAGGAAAGCTGTCTCGGGTGTGGACCAATCAACTTCAAGGACAGTGCATACATGATCACAGTAATGTTTTTTGTTTGCATTATGACTGCAGGTATTGTGGTCTATGCAAACATGACTCCTTGTAAAAAAAAGGTGTCAGTTTTGTTGCCAGAAAAAAGGGTAAAAAACCAATTATCGAGCTCGCGTGACTAAGAGATTTCTTAAGGCAGCGTATGCAACAGTACGTTTATCGCAGTGCGCCACGGAACAGCTGTCGACGTTTACAATCTACTCCGTGCAAACGCAGCGTTCCATTGTTGCACGCTCCCACGTGTCTGATGATCGATGAACACGAACCAGAAACAAATGTCGAGACAAATTAATTAAGACAGATAACTTGCAGTAGCACGGTCCGCTGCATAAGGTGTGTGTGTGTGCGCGTGCTTCGTGGTAAATAAGTTTTTTTTTATTTTTCACTCGATGTTATATCCCTGTACGCCGTTGTCCTTGATATTTCACTGAAAGTGTTCGCTATCGTACCGTTCTGTGTTGTTGCATTTGCTCTCACGACGTAGCTCGTCTTTGATCTCCACGGGCTCCCCTGCCTATAAATATTTAGCACGACCACTGGAACTTGAGTGACGCTAATTCCTGATATCGCTCATCCTCAAAATGAGACATTGCCGAGACAAACACGGCGATAGTCGTCACACTACAGAGACACCCGCAAGATTGTTTACAAGCAATGACAGGGTAATGCATACTGACAGCGAGGTAAGGAACAAGGAGGCATCAACATAACATCTACACACATGAAAAATAAACAGACAGACTGACGGGAGGCCTACACAGAATCAATCATCGGAGGAAAGGAATAAAGCAATGCGACTGTGCATCCTGGATTTAAGCAGAGGGAGATATTCAGCACCACGGACAGCGCCAAGAGAGGCCAACGGTGTCTCGGTCACCACTCACCCGTGCATCGCAAACAATTAAAGAGTTCAAGATTGCGAGAGCGCGCTTGTAAATACAGAGCACAGAGGTAGGGGTGTTGGGGGGGGGGGGGTGCACACAACAAGACAAAGATCCTCCGTGTAGCCTTAACAGACTGTTGGGGCAAGTGCTGTTAGCGAGTAGCACCTATGAAGCCCGGCGAGGCTTCATAGGTGCTACTCGTGGGCTATGTTTACATATCGCATCAGGTACATATTTGAGACTTAGTCGACCAACGGGAGGCTCAGGACTGGTTCAGATAATCGTCACTGGTGTTGGCCGCGTGCGGGGATCGAACTGCAGTGGCTGGGGTTTGTGGCGTAGCGTAGCGCTAACCGCCGCACTACCCCTCCCCACCCCCCTTCTATCAACACACCCATCAAGTCACGCACAAGCGACACAGGTGGACACATGCGTTGCACACACTGCGCGCTGTTTGACCAGTCTCTATCCACACAGTCAATCACCAACCACCACCAACGCTTCCTCCCCCCCGCCTACTCCGTACGCATGCACCTTTCTCCACGTGGCGAGCGCGCCTCGCTCCGCAAACTCGCATGGTATCGTGTGCAATCCTGGACAAGAGAAAAAAGCAGACCATTGGCCAATCGTCTGGAGCAGCATCGCCTCCCCCTTCTGAAAGTGAATATCGTGAGGCAATATTCTTGGTTCTTTCGGGAAAGTCAGGTAGAAGGGAAACAATAAAATAATAATAAAAATATAAAACAATAAAGTTTTCATGACGTTTCAAATTTTATTGCTGTTGTTTTCACACCTGATGATGAATGCTTGTGTTGCAATCGAAACGTCGTGATCATTTTATTGTTTTATATATTTTTATTTTATTTTATTGTTTCCCTTCTACGTGACTTTACCGAAAGAACCAAGAATATGAATCCCTGCAGTCACGAAAGCTTTAGATCAAAATGTAATCGTGAGGCTAGTTGAAGAATTACGGAGCCTCGTCAATTTTGCAGACAAAGGTGATTGCACAATAGATACGTCTTTGTTTAATCAACTTACAGCGAGGTATTTGTTGTAACTACACAACAACTAGCTGTGTGTGTGTGTGTCTCTGTCTGTCTCGACTCTGAGTCACGTGGCACTCAATTCCGAGCCCCCCGATGACGACACGCTCTCCGCTCGACGATGTTGTTTTTACGTCGTTATTGATTAGGGGAAAAAATGGTAACACCGTCAGTGCTCCTAATTAATTGAATTCTCTGGCTAATTGTGTGTTCAATGAAGAACACACAATTAGCAAGTAGGAGAAATGGTTTAACTTAATTGAAGCAAAATTGCCCTGTTTCTATCCGAAATAAGTGGGTTAGCTTTTATTGTTTTCCAAAACAAATGTGTTTTTTTTTTATCGTAAACGGCAACTATAGGCGTAACGTGTTGGTGATTTATGCATTGTTTTTTTATTCCTTTACAGTCGCCTACTGATTTTAACCGTTTGGATGAAATCGATCAGGGGCAGCTAATTCCGAAATCACGCGTATTTACTGCACGCCGAATGTATTTATACGAGGATTTTTTTTATTTCTCTTGACAGTGAATGGCAGCAATAGCTTGGAGAGGCCTTAATCCAGCATTCATATTCATCCCATCGATGCTGGTGCGAGCGGTGGATGCAGTGGTCAGTGCCGCACTGCGCTATGAGCCCAAAAGCCTGAGTAAGATTCCTGGCCATGGCTCAGCATTCGTGCTGAGTGATAATATCCGAACCCGTTCCTGAGTACCCTTTTCACCATTCCACACTGACCGGCATGGCGAAGTATGATCAAATCAGACCCATTTTTAACTTGGCACGGGGAGACCTTCATCCAGCAGATGATTGACAGAGGACTGAGTTGTTATTATTATAGATAGCCAAAATAACGTGTATTAAAATAAATGGCACGTTTTCGAATTAAATGGTGCAATGTATTAAACCAGAATCTGGGAACTACACCAGGCTGGCTTTCAACTAATCCGTTATTCCCCACTGATAACAACCGGATCTGATCAATCTTAAGCCACATCCAACACAGAGGAATGAACGTGCTAACGGACAGCATGGTACAACGCCGCGTGTGTGTTAGTGTCCGTTCCTCCGGGAAAGGAGTGTCGTGTTGAGCGCACCGCGCTACGGACATCAGTGATGTACATCTCAACTGGCCCTGGGCCTCCCCTAGGTCGACTCAACCTGAAGAGATTAGCAGCTCCGATGTGCAAACGTCAACACTGGGGAAACAAAGGCAGCCGGGTGTGCGTGGCACTTCACCGCACGACCCTCTCGTGCGCCCGTACCGTCCTTCATAGGTGCTCGCTGATAGCACTCGCTCCAAGAGCCTGCATGGGCTCCAACACCTCTGGTAGGCTCCAACAGCCCGCGTGGGTTACACGAGCGGGGGAGGCGGTCACTGATCTTTTCATTTTGCTCTTCAGAGTTCCACCTCGCCACGCATCAGACAGAGGAGGCAGCGTGCGCCCAGCAAGGGTCTCGTACCCTATCAGAGTAATTCCCTCCGACACAGCTCACCTTTACCGAAATGCCTTAATTAGCACAATGCGCGCGGTGTCCGCGCGTGCACAATAATGGCACGAAAGGTATGTCACGGCGTGATAATTAAGCGCTTCAGCGTTTGTATTATTCGCGAGTCGGGTCATGTTGCCTTGTGAAGTGCCGCAGCCCTTAGCGCGACGGGAGGAGCCTGCGTCGCAGCGATGTCGGCTGAAAGCCAACCCCCGAAATGACTCCTTTACGAGAGGAGCATTTACAAGCAGAGGATTGTCACTTCGATATGAAGTCAAGTATTTTTTTGTCGGTGACAATGACATTAATAGGTTCAGAGGATGTTGGGTGGCCCAGGGATCAGAGCGCTAATGTGGTAGGTTTGGCAGCTTATTACACAATATGAGGAATGTACTGTGGAAAAATATAGGAACTATGGGGTCTATACTCTGGAATTATATCGGAACTATAGGGAATGTGCTCTGGAGTTATATTGGAACTATATGGACTATACTCTGGAATTATGGTCGGAACTGTAAGGACTATACTCTGGAATTATATGGAATTATAAGGACCATACTTTGGAATTATATCGGAATTATAAGGACTATACTCTGGAATTATATCGGAACTATATGGACAATACTCTGAAATTATATCGGAATTATAAGGACTATACTCTGGAATAATATCGGAACTATATGGACAATACTCAGAAATTATATCGAAATTATAAGGACTATACTCATGAATTATATCGGAACCATAGGGACTTTACTCTTGAATAATATCGGAACTATAGGCATTGTACTCTGGAACGATAGAGGGACCATTAGGACTATAGAGACGAGACTGGGGAATGAGTAAGCAAATGCTCTGTAGATGAATACCTTGCCAGCTGCATATGTTATACCAGTCTGATTCAAATTTGTTTTTCAGCCACTGGTGATGAATCCAGCATCTGAAGTGTTGGTCTCAGCCCATATTAAATTTCTTCCATTTGATTTGGTTTATACCAGGTCTTGAGTGGTTATTTTTTCCCAGTTTGAGTGACATCTGATGAACAATCCTTGCAGCACACGAGCATAGTAGTCTGTGCCACTGCTGTGGATAAAGACGTCTATTGAAGTGGCTTCAGGAGTAGTTCTGTTACATCAGATTCAAGGGCGATGCACTGCTAGTTGTACCAGTTTGAAGTGTATCTGTCTCATGAGCTGAATTCGATATCACAACTTAAATATAATTATAGGGAGGAGCGGGTAACCCAGAGCATAATAACTAATAATAATACAGGAATGTATCCGTTTATTCATAAGAGGCGTCATTGAGGCAGAGTCCGGATCCAAACCCTGATCTCCTGCATACCAGGCGAGGTTGATAACATTTCACCACTTCACCCCAGGTTGAAAATGTTTGACCCGATGATGCAAGCGTGCACCAGTGGCAATAATTAGGAGCTGCACCATGCTGGATGATGTCAAGGTGTCAGCGCTATTCCAGGAATTATTTGAACGACAAGCAACATCAGTTTCACCTTATTCTGAGCTCACGATACCGCAGTATAGTAGGATTATAGGGTACAATAATGTAGTGTACGATAATAATAATATATAATTATCATCACGTGTATTCTCACAGTTCAAATTCTGTTTGGTGGTTGGACTCAACCCACCATCATCTCATTGAGCCAATAAAAATTACGACCAATTTGTAGGGAAGTCAAGAGTGGTTCGCCTAAGGAATTTCCACGACGCTTTCAGGTTTGGTGCACAGGAGATAATCACTGCCTCAATGCTCATTTGAATAAAACAAAAATCAGTGACTAATTATGATTCAGTGTAGTTTGTGCTCTGGTGGTAGTGTCTTACGCCAATATCTCCCCTGCTAGACAGCCTAGCAGCAGCGTTCGGTGAGAATATCGAGTTAAAAATTAACTCCTGCAGAAGACTACATCCTGACTGGATGGGAATGATCAAGGGTGGCTGGCCCATCGTCGTCTCATCGGGGTCGATAAAACGACTACCAGTTTGTGGGGAAGTCAACAGTGCTTGTTCCTATTGAATTTCCACGATCGTGGAGCCCCGTCAATGAATGCAATTTAACGCTCAGCGCCGTGCCACTTTTTTTTGCCCTTGTCACTGCCGTACTGGGCAGGCCCTTTCGAGAACGAATCACGGGTAGACCCCCTTTAATTTGCTCCCTGTGTGCCCACACAGAGGCAGGGAAATGCTCGCAGAGCTAAAACCATCAACATCGCGCTTTGATATTCTCGTCAATGCAAACATTGTGGTTATCTTACTTGTTATTATTTTTTCTTCACGCTTAAGTAATGAACACGGTCTCAAGCCGGTGACGATCGACCATGAAATTAAACGTAGCATTGGGTTCACAGTGATTGATCAATGACAATACAAGCAGATGCTTGTCACAGTGTTTGATGGCCCGTACTCGAGTGCCAGCATTTAAGGCAGCCAGCATATCTAATTGGGCAACATGTGCTGCCTAGTGCCTCTGTGCTTCCCAACCAGCTGGCCATTAACCTCCCACGCTACAGACCTCGCTGCAAAAAAGGCACGGCGCTAGTGGACACAACGCACTCGGGCAATTTTGTCGAAGACCCATTGCTGGCCCAAAGTCGCTGGGAATTTGTTGTCCAAATCTGGAACGACTAAGATCGTCGCTGCTGCTCCCTCCCTCCCTCCCACTTCCACCTCGTGGAAACTGGGATGGCAAACTTGCAACCGTATCACAGACTGAGGTCACGTGACTTCTCGAGATTGCACGCTCCGTAGTTGCCAATCATTGCACATCAAAGACACTTTTAAGGGAAGTCTGGTTTTTTTTATTAACTAGACTCAACTCTGCCACTCTGTGTCGTTTTTGACACCGAGTTTATTTTTCCGAACTTATTCACTGCACATCGAAGCACCGCTCGGTGACAGTTACTGGCACGGATTGCCCCAAAAAATTGCTCGAAAATTGCCCTCGTGTATCATGGGCTGAAAGGTAATGTTTTTGTGGGGGTGACAATTTATTGGCTTTACCTGCCACGATGTTGCCTCCAAGCAGAGCCAATGAGAAGGCCCTCCCAGGGCAGTGTTGGCCCTTCTCCAGAGTAATCGGAGGCAAGAGAGGAGCAAAGGACGATCCCAGCTTTCCGCTCCTCGAAACAAATTTTTCAACGGCGCCCAAAATTTGGCGAGACACGAGGCCGTTCGCGAAGAGAGCAGCACATGAACACGTGGTAAAAAATCACGTTCCAGGGGCCGTGATCCGATTGGACGCCGGTGTCTCGAATGCATATCCCATGGTATCCGTCACGGACGCAGCCTGATTCCACCGTCGGCCCTTCGGATTTCTCCCAACAATTCCACCGCCGATCGGAATGTGAACTAATAAGAAAACTATTTTTGTTGACCAGGTAAGGTCCACTGAGTTTTTCTTTTTTAATATATAGTTTATTTTTCAGAAGTGACCTGGCCATGTATGATGGCTCAGCGAAGTGGCTTATCATGAGGCCATTTATAGCAGCCGAAAACTCTAAATATAAGCGAAGCTAAACTATATTTATTTAAGATTTTTTTTTTACCAGGTAAGACCAACTGAGGTGTGTAGCTCTTTTTCAGAAGCGACCTGGCAATAAATGATGGCTAAACTTAGTGGCTTATCATGTAAAAATATATAGCATCCATATATTCAAAATATAAGACCAGACCCCCCCAACCTCCAACCTGTAATCTGCTTATTAGCTCACTCAAAGCCCAGCGTATTCATTGATTCGTTCGTGCGTTTTTATTTTGAAGCCAAGAGCGCATTGAGACTGATTGTCACCCTGTGGAGTACTCCGCCCTTTCCCTCCCTCCCTCCCTCTCTCTCTCTGTCTTTTTGATGAGGCCCTCACCACGAACCGAACAATGTGGCATTATTATGGCAAGGCACATTTCCCTGCTGGGGAATGTTATTGTTTCGCATTGGCACGGGTAAACGCCAATGCGCACGTATGCATGCGTGCTTGCAGTTTTCAACAGCAGTTTAAAGCCTCCATCTATTATAAGCCAACGTAAGATATTACAATTTTTTTAAAGCACTTTAATGATTTCAACTATTATCTTTAATCTGTTTGTGTTCATGTACTGTAGGTATGTGGGGAGCGGTCGAACCTGTGCCATCCGAGTTCGAGTCCCGCTCACGGCAATCACCAGGTGACGATTATCTGAACCGGTCCTGGGCCTCTCCTAGGTCGACTCAGCCTCAAATTGATTCCTGGTGCGATGTGTGCTTGTCAGGGGGTTGGTGTTGGCCACCCACCCCCTCGTGTGCTGTTCCAGCCTTCGTAGGTGCTGCTCGCTAACAGCGCTTGCCCCAACAGTCTTAGTTTTTATTTTGTTTTGTTGTTTATGCCTTCCACATGGGCGTGAGTTGGGAGTCCTTACACGGGTGAGTTTTTTTGTAACAACCACAGCAACAAAAACAACAATAAACGCGTTTTAAATAATGAAAGCGGATGTCTTGCAATGGCGCTGGGGACACTTGCCCTATGTTAAGGCTATACGGGGGGTCTTTGTCTTTGTCCAATAGAGCAATACGTGTATCATTCAAGGGTCTCTAGATCCCTTAATAAGGTCACAGGGTTTTTTTTTATTTGTAGGTGGTGAGGCTGCCACCTGCCCTGGTTTACCCAAGATTGTGCTTTTTTTGTTAATAAGGCAGCTGCTGTTGTAGGGAATCTGCAACTCTTCCTGGGACATTTAAGTCCCAGTGGTTGTCAGTTGCATAATAATAACAACAACATCAACAATGGTAACAACAATACACCGCAGAGAACAATGCATCCACACGTGTGGGTTCTCTCACGCGTAGATCAGTTTTATTCTTCGCGCAACATGTCCCGGTGGCAACCCCCAGTAGATGCTCTGCAAAAAAAATAAGATTGTTACCATCGTCTGTGTGTATGTTGAACTTCTTTCACGCCGTACGTAGCCAACCGTGCTAATCGGAGGTTCGGGGAGAAGGACAAAAAAACTAAACACGAAAATTAGTTATAAAGAAATGAGTTTGTGCAATCTAGATGATGATTTGAAAGTCCACAGATCCCAGTGACTTCCTACTATCGAAAGGAAGAGCATTCCAGACGGCCACAGCAGCGCATCAGAAAGCACGCGATGCGGTGACCATCTTTGGTCCGCCAAAAGCCGCCGCTGTTGCGAGGAATGACCGGAATTCGCGTGATGGTGTTTGCTCCTTGACGAAATCAGCAAGGTATTGTGGTTCATTTGTGGCGAGCACTTTGTGTGGAACGAGCGCGGCCCTATAACAACGTATCCGTTCGGCGACCGACTCCGTAACGACACGGGAGTTTTCGCGAAGACGGAGCTCGCCGCTGCTACGTGCTGCTCGAACAGATTATTTCCCCCGCCGGTGCATCCGCGGTGTGGCAAATGTGCCAGCTGTGTGGAAAGGTCAAGGTTTAAACGCCTGTCCGCATTGAAAGTCATTGGTCACCCTGCAATACCGCGCTGCAGAATCACAATTAGAATATGTATCTAGGCTGCAGGAGGAATCTGATGAGCTATAAAGCTCTTGTTTCACAGATGTCCTGTCGGGGCACGGGGTCAGACCCTTCCAGCAACAAAACGATACAAAACACGATATGAGATGTAGAGTATAGGGAAGAGACGATACGGACACAAGAGGCAGTCTAAGCCAGCCGCGTTGGCCAAACCAGTCAGTGGGTCAGTTCAAGCGAAGAGCAACACACACGCACGGACAAACCACGTGGCGTCACGGTGGCTAGGAGATGTTAACTACCTCGCCTGGTATGCAGGAGGTCGTGGGTTCTATCCCGACCCTGACGCCTGCTGTTGCTGTATATTTGGAGTTTGCATCTCTCTCTCTCTCTCTCCCCGTGGTCGAGTGGATTTTTCCTCCGGGTCCTCCGGTTTTTCCCCACACATTTATAATCGACATCGCGCGTTTAGAGTGTGTGTCTGCTATACATTTACACGATCATAAGGCACTGTGTTGGGCTATCATTTGTGATAGCCAGGTCGCTTCTGAAAAATGTGGGCTACGTAGCTCAATGAGTCTTAACCTGGTAAAATAATAAAAAAAGTTTAAATTAGGACACTCGCCTTCCCTATCCATGGGCAGATTCCGCGTCGATGATCTGGCCGCGCCAAGCTGCCGTGGTGTATTGGTTGAGCTCGCCTGACTTCAGGATCGAAATGTTTCTCGAGGCCGGAGGAATCCGACGAGCTACGAATCTGGGCAAGTTCCAACGGCAAAACAAGACTGACAAACAAAAACACACGGATAGGAGTGTGTAAAAATAGAGGTGAATTGTAACTAGATAAATAATACATGTTTTCATGTTCTATTTTTCAAGATCGGGCAAGGCAGCAACAGCAACAACACAGTCCCAGACCACGCCTAGATAACGGCACACAACGGTCGTAGTTCCTCATTAAAATGGCACATCAACATTGAACTATCGACACACAGGTCACAATTTGTGGCTGCAGTATGCGGCACTGATCTCCTCGCTTCAGGATACTCACACAAGCCAGAGGTCATCCGCGCGGACTTCAAATTCCCCGGCGCGGCAGTTGACACATTGTGGCGCACGATATGTGTATGTACGTTGAACTTCTTTCGCACCGTACGTAGCCAGCCGTGCTAATCGGACGTTCTCACGAATGCCCCCGCACGCACCCGTCAGCCACCTGCCACGTCCTCCGTTCTCTCGCCAGCATGAATGTCTCCCGTCACAATTCTTCGTTCAGAAGGTGGCGTGTGCTGGGATTGAGTGGTGGGTATGGGTACCTCTTCAGAGGGATTTCGTTTTTACTACCGGCGTGGATGAATCTTGACTTTCGTGACTGTAGGAATTCAATTGCCCATTTCAAACCTTTATAAGCAGTTGTCTTTAGTAGCTAACCTGCCCTTTTTCTGATGACGACCGCTTGTGTTGCGATCAGAACGTCGTAGTTTTTTTGTTATTTTGTTATTTTCTTTGAACCTATCTACGTGACTTCACCAAAAGACCCAAAGAACAGTATGGGTGGGTAAGCCAAATACCCTCTCGTTTCACTCGTGACTTGTTCACCAAGGAAGGGCTTGCTGAGTCTGAAAATTCGCTTTTGTCGGATGTGGGGGGGGGGGGGATGTGGGGGTTGAAGGGGGGGGGAGTTGAAGAGGGGGGGAGTTGAAGGGGGGGGAGTTGAAGGGGGGGGAGTTGAAGGGGGGGGAGTTGAAGGGGGGGGTTGAAGGGGGGGGAGTTGAAGGGGGGAGGGAGTTGAAGGGGGGGGGGTTGAAGAGAGGGGGGGTTGAAGGGAGGGGGGGTTGAAGGGGGGGGGGTGTCTGCATTGGGATGGTTGGGCCCAATATCAGAGACATTTGCGTGTTTTTGGCTGCGAGAGGGAGACTGGAGTAGGATGGGGATGGCTTCGTGTTGTACTTGTTTGTGTTTTGGGTGATTCGTTTACCTTTCTTGTACTTTGCACTGCTGTCACGTGTCTGTCCTGTTTGCTGCTGTAACGTTCTTATCCGCCCCTCCTGGACATCTGTGAAGAAAAAAAAAGCTTCATAGCTCATCGGATTCCTCCAGCAGTACAAATAAATATTCTCATTCTAATAGTTGAGGCCCATTCCGCCAGCAAGTGTCAGAGAGCAAGCAAATTGCAGGGCTGCATCTTTACCTTTGTTACATTTTTTCACGAAATCCGATTAAAAAACGGTAACGTTGAAAATGGGACAGTACCGCATGTATGTGTGTGTGCGTCCTGGGCCTCCCCTAGGTCGACTCAGCCTCAAATGAGTACCTGGTGCAGTGTGTAAAAACATCGCCACTGGGGAGACAAAGGCGGTCGGGCATGGTGCTGGCCACCCACCCCCTCGTGTGCCACAGTGCCGGCCTTCATGTGGAAGATTTGCTGGTTTGTCCAGGATGTTTCTGTTGCGCGTCGTCGCTTTAAGATGTTCTCTCTTCATATTTTGTTTGTTGCGGTTGCACCCGACTCTAGAACCGCATGGCTCACAGGGCTATATTTTATAATTGAAAAACTTGATGTGTGCTGCTTGCTGTTGGCTTGGTCACTTCAGTGATGTGCGCGTGCGTGTGTCTGCGGGGGGGAGCGGTGGTGCAGCAGTTAGGGCGTTGCTCTCCGAAGCCGGAAAACCCGAGTTGGATTCCCGCTCACGGCCAACACCGGTGACGATTATTTGAACCGGTCCTTGAGCCTTCTCTAGGTAGACTCAGCCTCGAATGAGTACGTCGTGCGGTGTGTAAACATCGCCACTGGGGAGACGAAGGCGGCCGGGCGTGGTGCTGGCCACTAACCCCCTCGTGTACCGTTCTGGCCTTCATAGGTGCTACTCACCAACAGCACTTGCCCCAACAGTCTGTTAAGGCTACACGGGGGTGGGGGGTCATTGCCTTTGTCTTCCTCTTACAATTCTGGGTTTTAGCGTGCAATGTTATGTTGACGGAGCATGCGGACAGAATCACATATTTTTTTCAAGGCCGCTGGCAGTCTTCTTGTTCACGTAACCAAGAACGAATGTTTTTTTTTATCTTCAATTAATTTGATAAGTAAATGCACCCTTCCCGTGTTGGCTTCCTGCCAACAACAAAGATAGGAGTGCTGTTGAGTTTACCATAAGCCCGCGGCAATGGCACTTTTGATCCATTGGCCCGCACGCTGATTTATCGGCACCACCTGAGGGTGGCACAGCCTAACAATGACGTTTCTTTCGAGAATCTTATCTGTCGGTCAAAAAAATAAAAAAAATAACGCACGATGGCAAAGACACACAGGGTACGTATGCTCAGTTTTATGACCATGGTAGCCAATGCGCGTGGTGGACACTGCCCATGGTGGACAATACTCACGGTGGACAATGCCCATGGGTGGACAATACTCATGGTGGACAATGCCCATGGGTGGACAATACTCACGGTGGACAATGCCCATGGGTGGACAATACTCATGGTGTACAATGCCCATGGGTGGACAATACTCACGGTGGACAATGCTCATGGTGGATATTGGAAGCATTCTCCACAACAGGTGGTTGCGAACAATCCCCTTGGTGGCTCATTTTCTCTAACGCAGAACTTGAACTAACCATTAAAGTGTATCCGTGTCCAATATAAAATGGATATATTTTTGAAAATAATTATTTCATAGCAGATTGATAACATGCACGACTGCGTGAAATTATTTTCCTTTAGATTTTTTTATGGAACTTGGAAGGACTATAATTTCTCACGATGTCTCTTTAGGTTGGCCGCCATGTGACTATCGCTGTCATAATCTAAATAATAACAATCATCAGAAAAAAATTCTAATAAATATTTTGCGGTACAAGGAAGCCGTGAACCTGCATTGCTGCTCGCGAAGCAATCAGCCCCGGGGCCTCTAAAGCCCCACCACAATCATCACAGCCCAACCGCCGGTGTGTCTGGACGTGGGGAAAACGGGCAGTCCAGCCAGTCACGGCAAATCAAATAAATGTTGTGTACGCGGCTATTGCATTTACAGCCAGACGGGTAGATGTTCGCAGAGCGTTCGCGAGAATGTGTGCAGAATGTACGCATGTATGTAGTTACGTATGTTGAACTTCTTTCGCACCGTACGTAGCCAACGGTGCTAATCGTAGGTGCGGGGGAAGAACAACAATCTAATCCAGAGGAGGACAGTTTCATTGCAATGGGAAATATTCTTAAATCCACCAACCCGGCAGTATCACGAATAGAAATGCCACAGTTGACCGGTAGGTCACGCGTGGGTAGGTCAAACTGAGGGTAACTCCTATCCCACTTCTTCCCAGACGTCGAGCCAACATGGAAGAGTAGGCCAAATACCCAATGGAGGGGGAGGATGTCTGAAGCTCTCTCTAGACGAGACACATTCCGGCAGCAATTGGCGCGAGCTAGCAAATTGCAGGGCCTGCGCCAATACCCTTTTCCCTTTGAAAACTCAATGAGATACACGGAAGCTTATTAGACCGGCTGTTTCCCTGTGCCCGGCTCCGTATCTCATTTCGTAGGCGCTGCTGGAGGGCGAGATCATTGGCTTCTTAGCACAGCAGGGGTGGCACGGGTGGCACAGTGGGCAACCGAAAATCCAACAGCCCCCACCCCCTCGTTAGCCGCTGGCTTGCCCCGCTACATTCCGCCGTGCCAGCCGGCGAAATCGCATCCGAGATCCCGGGGTTACCGTGGATCGAGATTCCATCGCTCCGACTGCTCGCGTCGCATTTAAAACAACAACAACAACAAAAACAACTCCCGGCGACTAACCAAGCAAGTGGGGCGTGTTAATATATAATTGCACTGCGTAGATTGGATCCGCTTTGAAAAACTCTGTATTTTTTTCTCTCTCTCGCTCTCTCGTTATTTATGTTTTCTTTTTAATTGATTTCTAAGCGGTGGGGTTTTTTGTATTATCTGTGCACAAAACGGGATAATCTATGTGCATCGTTGTGGGATGCGATTGCATGAACGGCGCTATGTAAATGGAGTTGTTATTAAACTTCAAATCTGGAGTTATTATTATTGAATGGTGAATCCACCGCGATGGAGGCTACCGTCTGCACACGGGTCACAGTCATACAGTGAAGCCATCGAGACGCACAGGGACACATCGAGACGAATAGAGACCCCGTAGAGACCCATCGAGATCAATATAGATGCGTAACAGTTAAGCCACAGTCGTGCGATTGAAACCACGCAACCCAAACTATGGGACGTAAAATAAACCCACTGCAGTTTGCGCTCTTTCAACAGAGGAGAAGGAGGGATGGCAAAGACTCCCACGAACTTTCTGTCCCCCTGAAGCTCTCTCGTGGCTAGCAGGAGCTCGGCATTGTGCTCCTGGACATATCGCTGCTGCCATCAAACAGAAGCAAGAGCGTTGATCGTTTATACCCTGACGTGAAGCATATGGGCAGGTCAGGGCATGTATACTTTCTAGCCGGGGACCGTGGTTTGGCCGTGCTGTAGTGGATTTTCACTCCCATGTCTACGCTCACCGCCTTTACCCAAGCCGCACTTGATCAGGGTGCTGAAGTACGGTCAAATGACTCTCACGGCGATGGCAGACTCACATCCAGCAGTGGATTGGCACACGGGTTGCTCCCTGTACACACACACAGACAAAATAAAAAGATCCCCCGTTCAGCCTTAGCAGGCTGTTGTTGGGGGGCTGGTGGCCAGCACCACCCATGGCCACTTTAGTCTCCCCCCCCCCACCCCGAGTAGCAATGTTTACACATCGTACAAGGTATTCATTTGAGGCTGAGTCGACTTAGGGAAGGCCCATGACCGGTTCACATATTTCGTCACTGGTGTTGGCCTCGAGCGAGAATCGAACTCGGGTGGCCGAGTTCATAGCACAGCGCGCTAACCGCTACACCACACACAAAGACAAATATCCCCGTATAGCTATACTATACTATTGGGGCAAGTGCTGTTAATAAGCACCTATGAAGGCCGGCACAGCGCACGAGGGGTGGGTGGCAAACACCACGCCCGACCGCCTTTGTCCCCCCAGTAGCGATGTTTACACATCGTACCAGGTTTTCATTAGAGGCTGAGTCGACCTAGGGAAGACCCATGACCGGTTCAGAAAATCGCCACTGTTGTTGGCCGGAATCGAACTCTGGAATCCGAGTTCATAGCACAGCGCGCTATCCGCTCCACCACCGCTCCCCATACACAAACGCGCGCACACACGCGCAACACATACTTTCATTATTGCGGAAATTATTTTCGCGCCCTAATAAGTGTCCGCATGTTTTATGCAAGCCCAAAGTTTGGGATCCTCTTTAAACAGCTCAAAATTTGTTATGCTGCCTGGACGCATTCTCATTATTCGCGATATATGCCAGCTCTCTCGATTCCCTCTTCTGTCTCATCGCGCATATGTTTAATTCAAGGCATCAACATCACCGGCGCCCGCGTCGTTCCACCGTCAATTTGCCCGAACGATTCTCGTAACGAGGAACGGCCGAGGGTGTTAAGGAGAGGACTAATGAACGCGCACTCGGATATATTTATTTATCCGTATATATATGTGTGTTTTCGTTTGTTCTTTTATACCAACGCTAACGCTTATTTATTTATTTTTGATGCCGCCGCTACTGCGTTTCGCTTATTTCATTCATTCTGCCCCGACAGCCACGTGCTCCCACATTCGTTAACGCCCCTGCAGAGTTCCTATCATAGCCGCCCCACCCCCTCCACCCCTACCCCCACCACAACAACAACAACAACAAAACTGGCGCTGCCTCTACCTGGTCAAGGCTACCGCACTGGGTCGTTTGGGCCGGGTCGACTTTGCCCCCAGGGGGGGCCGGCGGAGCGATCGTTGAAACGCAGCATGGAAGAGTCGGGTGGGTTTGTACGTGATGGACCCCCGACCCCCTCAACCCCCACCCCCTACACCCCCACCCCCTTCAACCGACCCTCCACGCTCAATCGATCATCCATCAAGCAAGCGGAACCACCCTCTCAGAATCTGGCTCCGCCGACCATCCTCCGGCACTTCCCTGGGCGTCGAGCAAGGAGCCCTAAAGGCACTCCGGCCTTTTGGAGGAACCATCAATTCAAGCCGCCTTAATTAAACGAACGCTGCGCAAAAGCTTGCTTCATGCGCGAAGGGGGAGGGAGGGTGGTGGAAGAAGCGAGCTGGCAAAACAACACATAAAACGAACGCGGCCTGTGGATTGTCGGGGGCCGTTGCATGCGGGGTGAGGTTCACGGCGAGTGAAACGGATGCAATGAGAGCTTCTGTCGAGCGAGCGTCAGTCGGCTTTCTCACTGCGTTCACAGATCGAGGCTCACGGCGCAATGGCCCTAAAAGAGCCCTCGCTGCCCCTATATCACGTGGAGATCGATCGGCGAGACGTTATAGAAGGGTGCGCATTATGGGATGACACTTGACTGCCACCCACGTGATTGGCTGTTCAAAATTAGCAGGTGCAGGAGAGAGACATGGAAGGAGAGAATTGGGATCAGAGAGGGATTGGAACAAAGAAGGCTAAAATTATCAGTCGTAACATCGACAGGGACATCTTTGCTTGAGGATGTTGATCACATTGATCGTGTTGTATCGACGGTGTTGATCACGTTGGTCGTTGTGGCATCGACGGTATTAACCACATTGATCACATTGATCGTGTTGTTTTGACAGCTGTAGCTGGAGACCACGATCAGCTCCGTGAAAGATCCCTGGTTTTGATCTTTCCACGAAGCTCATGGCCCACCCCTAAACCGCATCCACTGCAACAAACCGTGGCTGCGTACGCGGAAGATACCCGATGCTAATTCTATTGTTTTTAAAATAAAATAAAAACTCTCCAACAGCAGTGTGCGACCGTGGCCATCCAGAACGGAGACCGTACAAGGAGGTGGAACGACGCAATGTTCCCGATCCACAACCGCGAAGGAGACATCGACACTGCGGTGACACTACTCCGCTGCGCATGACCCGTTTGTCTGGCTTAACCACTTGCATGTTAAATTGTGGTTGTTGCTGCTGCTGTTGTTGTTGTTGCTGCTGCTGCTCTGCATCTACATCAGCCGTACATTATTCTTGTTTTTATCGCGCTGTTAAACTATGCTGTCGTGCAGCGGTGCCGGGGTTAGCCGGTGGCGATGCTGCTGTGCGTGTCAGTGACGGTGGTTGCGATGGTGATTATGGATGCGGGAATTGCCGTTTCCGTGATACCGGTGGTAGCTGCTGGCGATGTCTGCGTTGATGGTGGTGTTGGTGACGTGGTTGTGGTTGCGAAGAGCAGTGATATTGGTAATAGTGGTGATGTGGTAGTGGTGCTAGGAGTGATGGTGTTGGTGGCGGTAGTCCTACATGGATGTAGTGGTAGTGGTGATGTTGGTGCTGAGTAAACTTCATGGCCCACCATGCGGACGCACAACCCGTGCCCCTACCCACCCCCCCCCGCGTATTTGACGCCAATCGGCACTGCAAGACGGCTGCAGGAACGCCGGGGGCCACCCCTCCGAGCGCATGCCGCGGCCACGGTGGCGGACAGACAAACCACCGGCTGGCATCAGAGGAAACTCGCGCACAGATTCACGGCGCCACCCGAGCTGACAACGCCTTTTCGCGTCGCGTGCTCAGCGCGAGAGACGTGCCGTTCACGTGCGCGAAGAATCAACGCTCGCGTTGACTTCCTCTCCCCCGAGGTTGTCCTCGAAGACGGATGTCGCAGCGCGCAGTGGCGGGGGGGGGGGGGGAAATTTTCGTACTAATTCTCGCGGGGGGTTGTACGAAAAAAATGTTTTTATATAACGTAGATACAGAGGGAGACAGCGTTGAGTTAGGAAAGCGTGGCTGGGTTGTGATGAAGAAGTGGGCCGGCGTCGGGAAACGAAACGAACTGGCGAGTCGCGATTAACAGCGCACGGTGGCGAAGATGTTAGTTACCTCTCTTGGTATACAGGAGGTCGTGGGTTCAATCCCGACCGTGACGCCTGCTATATATTTGGAGGTTGCGTGTCTCTCTCTCTCATCATCATCATCACGGTGGCTAGGATATGTTAACTACCTCTCTTGGTATACAGGAGGTCGTGGGTTCGTTTTCGACCCTGACGCCTGCTGTATATTTGGAGGTTGCATGTCTCTCTCATCATCATCCTCATCATCACGGTGGCTAGGAGATGTTGACTACCTCTCCTGGTATACAGGAGGTCGTGGGTTCAATCCCGACCGTGACGCCTGCTATATATTTGGAGGTTGCGTGTCTCTCTCTCTCATCATCATCATCACGGTGGCTAGGATATGTTAACTACCTCTCTTGGTATACAGGAGGTCGTGGGTTCGTTTTCGACCCTGACGCCTGCTGTATATTTGGAGGTTGCATGTCTCTCTCATCATCATCCTCATCATCACGGTGGCTAGGAGATGTTGACTACCTCTCCTGGTATACAGGAGGTCGTGGGTTCAATCCCGACCCTGATGCCTGCTGTATATTCGGATGTTGCGTGTCTCTCTCTCATCATCATCATCACGATAGCTAGGAGATGTTAACTATCTCTCCTGGTATACAGGAGGTCGTGGGTTCAATCCCGACCGTGACGCCTGCTATATATTTGGAGGTTGCGTGTTTCTCTCATTATCCTCATCACGATGGCTAAGAGATGTTAACTACCTCTCCTGGTATACAGGAGGTCGTGGGTTTAATCCCGACCGTGACGCCTGCTGTATATTTGGAGTTTGCGTGTCTCTCTCATCATCATCCTCATCATCACGGTGGCTAGGAGATGTTAACTACCTCTCCTGGTATACAGGAGGTCGTAGGTTCGTTCCCGACCCTGGCGCCTGCTGCTGTATATTCGGAGCTTGCGTGTGTCTCTCCCCGTGGTCGAGAGTATTTGGCTGCTATAAATACTCCACGCGATTAGCACATTCATTGAGCTATCATTTGTGGCCAGGTCGCTTCTGAAAAAGAGCTACACAGCTCAGTGGGCCTTGCCTGGTTAAAAAAACAAAAAAGTGTATTTTTTAGTTAAGTTTCAGTCGGTCACATTTTTCTCACATTTAATTTTTTGCGATGGTGGGCCGACGACAAGAGGAGCAACCACGCGCCTCTTCACCAAACGCCGATGGACATTTTAAATATTCACCAAAGGCTGAGCACCTTTTCGCGTCGATACGAGGCAGGATTGACGAATAAAAGCATCCGTCTAATTGTTTAATGGGACGTCTCCTTCTCGGGCCACTTCCTAATACGATGACGCTGCCAGCTTATGGCAAGATGCAGAACGGGGGGCTCTGTGTCTGTGTGTGCGCGTTGTTTTGCTAGTGGGGAGCGGTAGTGTAGCGGTAAGCGTGCTGCGCTATGAACCCGGTGACCCGGATCCCGGGCCTCCCCTAGGTCGACTAAGCCTCAAATGAGTACCAGGTGCGGTGTGTAAACATCGCCACAAGGGAGACAAAGGCGGTTGGGCGTGGTGGCTGGCCACCCACCCCCTCGTGTACTGTTCCGGCCTTCATAGGTGCTCGCTAACAGCACTTGCCCCTACAGCATGTGAAGGCTATGTGGGGGATCTTTGTTGTTGTTTTGCTTCGTCGCTGTCGCAGCAACAATTGACTCTGACAGCGCCATTGGCTTATAATTGGTGGTAAAAATTCACAGGCGCAAGAAGGCGAAATGCCAAGAGTGCACCCATCGCGTATGTATGTGTGTGTGTACGTGTTCGCGAGTTAGAGCACCGGTAAATATAGCGCGGACCATCTGGCTGATACGCGGCGCTTGAAAGTCAAGGCTCTCCGCTGATTTTTTTTTTAAGTGTGTGCTGCGAGCATTCTGTGACCGACCGTTATCTTGTAAATGTGCAGTGCTCTCGTGATCTAATCTCCCCAACTGTTGTCTCGTGATCAACCGGATCTTATCTGATTACTGTGGGTGTGTGTGCGGCGGTGTCTCTCGTAAGACGCTCTCTCGCTCGCTCGCTCGCACGCACATACATGCGCCGCTGCATCGTATGCGTTTGACACACGTTGGCACGCAGGTTAATCACAGAGTCTGCGGGGAGTGGTGGTGCAGCGGTTAGCGCGCTGCGCTACGAGCCCGACGACCCGAGGTCGATCCCCGCTCGCGACCAACACCGGTGACGATTGTCTGAACAGGTCTTGGGCCTCCCCTAGGTCGAATCAGCCTCGAATGAGTACCTGGTGCGGTGTGTAAACATCGCCACTGGAGAGACAAAGGCGGCCGGGCGTGGTGCTGACCAACCACCCCCTCGTAAGCCGTGTCGGTGCTCGCTAACAGCACTTGCCCCAAAAGTATGTTCAGGCTATCGGGAGGATCTTTGTCTTTTGTGTGTGTGTGTGCACTTTGTGTGCTGGTGGATCTTTGTCTTGTGTGTGTGTTTCGATTTAAAGCTTTCGTGACTGCAGGGATTCATCTTCTTGGTTCTGTCGGTAAAGTCACGTAGAAAGGAAATAATAAAAAATAAAAAAAACATAATAAAATAATTCTCACCATTATGTTTTTATTTTTTTATTTTATTATTTCCATTCTACGTAACTTTACCGAAAGAACCAAGAAGATTGTGTGTGTGTGTGTTTGTGCACTTTGTGTGCTGGGGGATCTTTGTCTTGTGTGTGTGTTTGTGCACTTTGTTTACTGTGCCGGACTGTATAGGTGCTTGCTAACAGCACTTGCCCCAAAAGTCTGGCTATCGGGTGGAATTTTGTCTTTTGTGTGCAATTACTGCCAGCATGGCACACGAGCGAGCGGTGTGCCCATTACCTCGCCTGGCCGCCTTTGTCTCCCTCGTCGTGCTGGATGTTGACCGCACCGCAACGCGTATTCATTTAAGGGATCCGCTGACCCGGGCAAGGTCTAGGCCAGGTTTGAACGTCAATACCTGGTTCACATCAAAGGATGTGGACACCAATTGAAGCTCAGCAATTGCCCAGGAATTGCAGTGCAAGCTAGCAAACACTCATTAATGGAATTGCCGGAGCATTCCATCGTAGCTCTGCCGTCCTCTGTGAGGTCTTCCCGAGTAAATAAGGGCGACTTATTTATTTATTTGACTACAACACGTGCTCGCATCCAGCAACATCCTCTAATGGCCATCACAGCTGCTTGAGGGGCTGTGGTGGGTAGGGGGGGGGGCGGGGATGGGGGGGCGGGGCTGGGAGCGGGGGTGGGTGGGGGGGTCAGGGAGAGAGGGAAGCATTGTCGTGGTGTTTTGTGCGCGAGGTTATGTTCTCATCGATCTGCGTCTCGTTCCGTGCGCCGCACATCGCCGCGCGTTCGAAGGGGGGGACGTCCCTTCGAGACTCTCCCCTTTGGTCTCCCCGGGTTGGAAGACCGCGACGCGCACCGTCCGGTCCTACGGACGGTGCCAAGGAAGTTGAACGTGGCACAAACAAACAAAAAGACATCGCGTGGTGTAGAGGGCCGGGATGATCACACGAGCGCCTCGCAGCAGCAAGGCCCTGGGTTCGATTGCCGTGCTCGGGCGACATTGCTGCGTCGGAGTTTTGTGTGACCCCCTCCTCCCTGTTCGGCACACGGGTTTCCTCCGAGGACTTCTGGTTTCCTCCCAGCGAAGGCTTTCGAATTCGTTAACAGGCGGAGTAATGAGATGTCTAGATTTGAAGCTTTCGTGACTGCAAGGATTCATATTCTTAGGTTTTTTCGGTAAAGTTACGTAGGTAAAAAAATTATAATTATTTTTATAAATTTTACCTACGTGAGTTTACCGAAAAAACCTAAGAATATAATGAGATGTCCATTAGCATGAATGACGCAGTATACAACTAAAGTATTATTCATTATTATTATAACTACGCGTGGGTGCATGGGCTGGATGGGGCCCATGAACCGGGCTATCTAAAAAGGAAATATTTTATCCCCCCCCCCCCTCTCCATTTAATTCGTTGACCAAGGCTCTTTCCGACCAATGGACTACAACCACTGTGCAGGGACAACGGAGGCCAGACATTGCCCTGAACACACGAGCCGAGTCTAGCCATGAGTGATTGCTGGCCTTAGTAATAATAATAATACTCTGACAATCATGCCCTGCTTTGGCCAAGAGAGAGTTTTACTCAATCATAAGTGTATTTTTTCATAGGAGGGTGCTGCATTGGAATGTTTGACCACTTACCGCCGTGGGTGTTTTGATTGAATTTGGGAGGATATCAGATTACCTGAAGAATACCCCAGGGTGTTAAAACACTCAAGTCTTTACGCATACATATGTAATAATCTATTGCTGTACCTTTGCCATCTTCTGGCCAGCTCACAGCCCAAGCCTGAGACGAGTGGTTATTAACCTGGGGTGCACACACCCCCTTGGGTGCGAGATGCCCTTTCTGGGGGTGCGAGACACGGCCAGATTTGTTTAGAAGGTAATGAATCAAAAACACGGGCACGTATGTGCAGCTACTTTGTTGAATCAAACCTATGTATTTATTAACATAGATTTTTTTTTTTTTACGATTGAGAACCAAAGTGCAGGCTGCAGTAAAGGTCAAGAGCCACTGCCATATCCATCCAAACACTAACCAGGCTCAAATTATGCTTAGCTTCTAAGATTAGGTGACATTGGGGCACTGCGGTGGCTGGGAGATGTTAACTACCTCGCCTGGTATACAGGAGGTCGTGGGTTCGATCCCGACCCTGACACCTGCTGTATATTTGGAGTCTGCATCTCTCTCATCATCATCACGGTGGCTGGGATATGTTAACTACCTCGCCTGGTGTACAGGAGGTCGTGGGTTCGATCACGACCCTGACACCTGCTGTATATTTGGAGTCTGCATCTCTCTCATCATCATCATCACGGTGGCTGGGAGATGTTAACTACCTCGCCTGGTATACAGGATGTCGTGGGTTCGATCCCGACCCTGACGCCTGCTATATATTTGGAGTCTGCATCTCTCTCATCATCATCACGGTGGCTGGGAGATGTTAACTACCTCGCCTGGTGTACAGGAGGTCGTGGGTTCGATCCCGACCCTGACGCCTGCTGTATATTTGGAGTCTGCATCTCTCTCATCATCATCACGGTGGCTGGGAGATGTTAACTACCTCGCCTGGTGTACAGGAGGTCGTGGGTTCGATCGCGACCCTGACACCTGCTGTATATTTGGAGTCTGATTCTCTCTCATCATCATCACGGTGGCTGGGAGATGTTAACTACCTCGCCTGGTGTACAGGAGGTCGTGGGTTCGATCGCGACCTTGACACCTGCTGTATATTTGGAGTCTGAATCTCTCTCATCATCATCACGGTGGCTGGGAGATGTTAACTACCTCGCCTGGTGTACAGGAGGTCGTGGGTTCGATCCCGACCCTAACTCCTGCTGCTGTATATTTGGAGTTTGCGTGTCTTTCCTGTGGTCGCGTGGATTTTTCTCCAGGTCCTTCGGTTTTTACCTCCACATTTAGAAACATGCGTTTAAAGCATTTGGCTGCTGCTATCAATTTCCACGTGATAAGCCACTTCGTTGAACTATCATTTGTGGCAAGGTCCCTTCTGAGAAAGTGCCGTAAAGCCCAGTGGGCCTTTACCTGGTCAAATAAATCGTTTCAAGAGTTGATATTGCAAGCCGATCTTTGTATGCATGAATGTGAATTAAGTACATTGCCAGAGTATGCACAGGGATCTATGTGTGTGTGTGTGCGTGCGTGAAGCAAAGTCAAATGTATTTGTTTAACGAGGTAGGAATTCGGGAGAGAGAGAGAGAGGGGAGCCACCGGCACAGCAAATTTGGCGCGTGGTGCCACAAACCCGACGGGCTGAATTACAGAACAAGCCGCAGTTAAACGTCAGCTTCGAACGATATCAGAGCCAGTTCTAGATTTGAAGCTTTCGTGACTGCAAGGAGTCATATTCTTATTTTTTTTCGGTAAAGTCACGTAGGAAAAAAAATAAAATTAATAAAAGTAAAATAAAAATAAAATAAAAAATCACGACGTTTCGGAGGCAACACAAGCTTCCGTCTTCAGGTGGAATAAAAATCAGAGCCAGTCTCTGAACCTCCTCTAGATCGACTCAGCTTTAAATGACTACCTGTTGCGGTGTATGGACATCAGCACCTGGCGTGGACCTGGGAACAAAGCCCCTTCGTGCACGCACCGTTCCGACCTTACAATGTGCCCTCTAACAGCCTTTGCCCCAGTAGTCTATACAGGCTATGGCGGATATTTGTACCTTGTGTGTGTGTGTGCACATGTGGGATTTATCTAAATATTGTATATTTAAGGTGATACGCGTAGGCCTTTATGCACCTATCGTGATCAACATCTGCTTGGGGGCAAGGTGTGTTTGTGTGTGTGCGATGTGTGAGATAGCCGGTCACGACTAGATTCGATTTGATGCAGTGCAGCTAGAAAACTGGCAGATAAAGCTATCGACACAGACACACACGCCAGCGCGCATGCGTGCACGCGCGCACACACAGAGTTGATGTATGGAGCCGCTGTGGTGTACACCGTGAGCAATATGGACTTGGGTTATTTCCTGCCAGCAGAGTTTAAGCCTTGGAGACGTTTCTCGTTTTTCACATTTCCTCTGCCCCTGCTTACCGGACACGTGATGATCCGTGGACCGATGTTGATCCACACCGCGGATTCGAAGGAAAGTGTGACTCCCAGTCCATTAAAAAAGTCTACGATAGTTTTACCTTAGCGTTCATGGAGATCGCACGAGGCAGAACGCACGAGTCAGACGGCACGAGTGAGACCAAAAATAATTAATTAATTATACGTTTTGGAATTGAATGGCGACACTGACTTGTGGCCATCCATCGCATGGGCGAGGTTACGAATCGCTGCATGCATATGTTGTGGTAACCAAACAGGCGACAGCGACTAACCACTCGCTGCATCGTGAGTAACGTGCGGATCGGGTGTTTTCAAACCTGGTAATCAACCCGTGAAAACTGGAGGTTTGAAATCACCCTATGCAATTGCTAAGGCGGATTGTGGAAGTGTTCTCCAGTCGCTCGTGCATTTGAACCGGTTTGAGTAGCGACGCACTGGTTGTCACACCCCGCGCTAATAAACCCGGCGACCCAAGTTCGATTCTAAGGCGTGGCAAATACGTCGGTGGCGAGTGGTATCTAAACCGGTTCCTTCACCCTCCCCCCAGTCCCCCCCACCCCGGGTCCCCCCCCCCCACCTTCAACAACAAGCGTGGTGAAGTATGGTCAAACAACCCCCCGTGACCAGAATTGCAGCGGAAAGCGTGCAGCCAACAGTGGATTAACTCAAAAGGGTCCAAAAAATATAATGAATTAGTCAAATAACCCTTGAGTGTTGAGAAACCTAAATTAGATTATTGCAGTGGCGAAATGTTAACGCCTTCGCCTAATATGCAGAAAGTTGTGAGTTCGATCCCGACCCTGGCACCTGTATTTATGTAGTTTGCGCGTTCTCCCCGTGGTCGCGTGGGTTTTTCTCCGGGTCCGCTGGTTTTTCTCTCCACATTTAGAATCAAAATAAGTTTATAAATTTCCACGCGAAAAGCCACTTCGTTCAGCTATCATTTGTGACCAGATCGCTTCAGAAAATAGAGCGATGTAGCTCAGTGGGCCTTACTTAAAAAAAAAATCTTTAAGTTTCATAAATGTCACATTTTGTAAGAATAGAGGCCAGCGTGATCTATTTTAGTGTATTTTTTATCAAAACAACAATTTTGCTGTTCCCATTCTAAATGTATGTATGTTTGTTTCATTTAGTTCGCACCGTAGATAGCCAACCATGCTCATCAGAGCTGCTGGGGCAGGACAACAAATCAAACACAAGAAGCAGTTTCCGAAATTAATTTTCAATCTCGATGATTTGAAAGTGCGTAGCACCAGTGGCCTCCTCATAAATGACCCAACATCATGAGCGCAAGGCTCGTGTAAAGGACAGCGAGCAAACGAGATGCAGTTGTATTACAAAACGGGGTCAAACTCAATTTGCGGGGGGTCACGGCAGAAGGCGGAGGGACTCTAGGGGTTGGTGAAACTCGAACTCCAAGCAAGACTCTCTCGCGTAAAAACATATTTTAACAAAAATAAAGAGCTGTTTAGCTCCAATGCGCGCACCACCGATTGCTCGCGGACATAACCTCGAATGATGACGTTGCTTTTCTCCGTGGGTTTAGTGTGGATTTTTTTTTTTGCCGACATTAATTTTTTAGACGTAGCCAACTTTGAAACCGATTTCTGTAAAACCCACCAATAATGTAAACATCAAGCAGCAAGCTGCCCGAGTGCGTTGGGCAAACTTGCCTGAGGCAACGCATTTCCGTTGCAATGCGAGCATTGCTTACGCATTTTCTGCCCGCACAAACCTGAGGCTGCCGTGAAATGTAGCGAAGCGTTTGGCCATCACAGTCGTAAACTATCATCTCGTTCGCGAGAGCATTAGCCGTGCGGTTGTGCTACGTACGGTGACGAAAGTCTCATTCGCTTCAACAACGCAAACTTTCGCGACTAATATTATAAATTGTAGAGGTTTTTTGGGTTCGGTCGCGTAAATATAAATGTGTCGTTAAACCCACCACCACCCGACACAGCCAATTAGTAAGAGGCTTGCCATGTAAACAGAACATGCGAATTCGTTACTAGTTCACCACACCGGTGTTGGAGAGTAAACCCACTACAACATTTACTTTCCAACGCACCGGCGTTGCTGTACTAGTAACGAATTGCCACATTTTCTTTGCGTGACAAACCTTACTAATTGGCTGTGTCGGGTAGTGGTGGGTTTAACGACGCATTTATATTTCGATTTAAAGCTTTCGTGACTGCAGGGATTCATCTTCTTGGTTCTTTCCGACAGACCTGTTCTTCACCTGAGGACGGCTGCTTGCGTTGTGGCCGAAACGTCGTGAGAATTATTTTATTATGTTTTATTTTTATTATTTTATTATTTTCCTTCTACGTGACATTACCGAAAGAACCAAGAAGACGCATTTATATTTACGCGATCTAACCCAAAAACCTTTTTACATCTCATTCTCAATAGCACCTCCGATTAGCCGCAGGGTGATCCTATGTACGGTGCGAAAGAAATTCAACCAACACAACACGTACATAACATGTTAGTGCAGCGTCGCACATGCGACCGTCACATCTCCACCGTGACCGATGAACCGACCACAACCAATGCCTCACGTGCTTGGACACGTTACAAAGCCGTCAGATTCTATGTTCACAAATCTGATCTCGTCGCGTTCACGCAATATTAGCCTTCGTCTGGCGTACATTTGCTCACTTCAGGAAGCACAGTCAAGCATTCCCCCGGGGTTTAAAACTGATTGTCTTTTATTATTGCCAGGTGACGTATTTGTTATTCTTTGAATCGAGAGCACGTGGCACAACTGTCATATAAAATGACTGTCATATAAAATGACAGTTATCCACATATCCACTTGAGACTATTACTAACTGTTCAATATTTTTTTATTTTACCAAGTAAGGCCCATTGAGCTCTATAGCTATTTTTTCAGATGTGACCTGGCCACAAATGATAACTCAACGAAGTGACTTATTATCACGCGGAAATGTACAGCAGCCAAATACACGAAACGCGTGATGTCGTTTCTACATGTGGAGGAAAAATCCGGAGAACCCGGAGAAAAATTCACGCGACCACGGGGAGAGAGAGAGAGAGACACGCAAACTCCAAATATGTCAGAGCCAGGATCGAACCCACGACCTCCTGCATACCAGGCGAGGTAGCTAACATCTCGATCTCCATCCCCAGTGAGTCGGATAGATGCTGCATTTTACCATACTGGTATTTTCACGATATGTCACACCCATAGTTTGATATAAATGAGTGTGGAATATTATATAAAATAATATTTCTTCGAGTCTTTTTTTGTTTTCTACATTAAATAGATTGACTATTACAAGGTAGTAAATTGAAGAGAAGGTTGAATTCGTTGTGAGATTTGTGCTCGGCAGGGTGGGCTCTTTGGCCAAGCGAAGCATATCGATAGATGACCCCTATAACCAATTGGGACATGGCACAGAAAATTGAGACGAAAAATATATTTTTCAGGGGTTGAACCGGGTCAAATGAGCATCGCAAAAAAACAAAGCGAACACAATCATAGCCACGCTCTGTGCTAGAACGCAGAAACGACACACGATCTTAGAAATCACTCAAAAACAATCTGCATCGCAGATTTTAACGATAAAAATCTCAACATTACCTTCGATTAGAAATGTTTGCAATTCAAACAAACGAACTCTGTGTGATTTTTATACTCTCCCTTGTCTACTTACAGTGCTTACGTTCGTGACGTCTCACTGTGGAATCTAACACGCGGGGCCGCGTAGGGCTTCAGCGGTCATGCACTGCACGGCTCTACCAATGGGTCGTACCGCACGCCCTTCCTGTGCACAATGTGTGACGGCCGCTCCCCACTTAACGCGCTGGACTCTTCTCGAGTTCAGTAAAAATAAAAGGAACGTATACGTCGTATCGAACGCTGACCCCCGCGGGGGGAGGGAGGCACGGGGGTGGGGGCAGCGGGCAGCATCGTTGTTTTTTTGCGAGCAGTGCTTTATTTATTTATTTCGCCTGAAATTCGTACGAATTTTTCTTTCTGGACTTGTCACGGAAAATGTGAGCGATGGCCTCTTTGAGCAGCGGCTCCTACAAGGTTTTGTTGGTTAGGGGGCGGGGGGGACGGGGGGTGGGGGGGGGCCTTCATGGAAAGTGCTTTGCCGATAGCGGTGCCACTCACTGTTTGAAGTGGCAGGAGAGAGAGGTCACCTCGCAGTTTGTTGCGAGTCTGGAGGTGAGACGACCTTGGCGGAGGAAAAAAATCACTGATTTTGGAGGAAGGCAGGCCACGCTTTTGGAGATCTTGTTCTTTACGCTCTGTAATGTCCGGTTTTTAGACACTTTCGAACCGTCAGATTCGTAAAAGCTTGCACACCCCCCCCCCCCAAAAAAAAAACGCGTGCGGGGAAAAAAAGCACTGCAGGAAAGGAGGCAACGACGCCTTTCCCGCTGTTGAAAAAAAAATCACGATGCACACGATGCAATCGCCGCAATTGGTTCGGCAAAAATCCCAGACACGTCAGGGCTTAGCTTCTCTGGACAGCTTGTGACCCGCAACAAAGAAGTACACACTGCCTGCACGCGTATTTCCATTGCTGTGCTTGAACATGGAAGCCAATTGGGAAGCCACTTGGAGCTATGTACTTTCGAATCTAGATTGAAAACTCATTTATTTAGAACTGATTTTTGTGTTTAGTTTGTTCTCCCCCCCACCCCCGCCAATTAGCACGGTTAGCTACGTATGGAGTGAAATAAGTTCAACTTCCAGACATATGTAGTGTAGCACAAGTCGGAGACAAGGTAGTTGCAGGAGGCACCTTCTTTGATTGTTACACCTTTCCGGCCGTTCACACACAGGATCGCCTTTTTCTCGCTGCCACTGCCGTACAGCCCAACCTAGACACAACCCTGACCGCGTTGAACCGACAGAGTCGACCGAGACAGCCAACAACTCTCCGTTCCACGCAATTATCGCGTGAAGGCGGCAGCGACGAAAGCGGCGAAGACGACAGCGACGACGAGAACCGGCAGCCCAGAGCTCCCGCTCTCCGCTGCTTTTATTCCACTCGGCGCGGCCTGGCTCTGCCCTAGCCGCGCCTCACTTCTCGAACCCACCAGCCGGTTCCAGGGGCCTCCCCACGAGGTCTTCCGTGACCCTTGGCCCAGTTCCTCCACCCTGCCGGCACACACACACGCCGTGTACATGCTCGACGGCTTGAGTGCGCGAACTGTCCACCGTAGTTGCCGCTGCTGGACGACAGTCGGCGCTGTGTCACTGCACATATATAAACAGGGGTTAAGACGTGATTTTAATGAAAGGATTACGTATGTATGCTGAACTTATTTCGCACCGTACGTTGCCAACAGTGCTAATCTCACTGTCTGGGTGTGGATGTTGGCAATTGTACGCTCGTGATGCAGCCAAACTAGCCGCCAGTGACTGGTGACACCTATCAAGAGAGACGAGACGCTGGTATATAGATCTATAAACGCTGAGCCCGCATTGATATTTAATACTCTAAACGCATGTTTCTGAATGTGGAGGACCCAGAGAAAAATCCAAGCGATCACGGGGAGAGAAACACGCAAACTCCAAATATACAGAAGGCATCAGGGTCGGAATCGAACCGACGACCTCCTGCATACCAGGCGAGGTAGCGAACATCTCGCCACCGTGGCGCCAATATGCCAGTGGTGATATTATTACAGTCATCATGCAGTGAACAGCGGTCGACTTCTATTCGTATCTCGAACGCATCTCCGAAATTCACTGCACGTCTCCTGCCGCTCTTGACTGGATCTCAAATCGTGATGTCAAAGCATTGAATGCTTTTGCTGTTCACTCAAACGACATCATCACCATTATCGCCGCAACAGGAACCAGACTCAACGCGTTCGTCAATAACAACACTGCGGCCTTGAAATGAAAAAAAAAATGTAATGAGCGACGTTTCGGGCAGTGGCCCTTCTTCATGGAAAGTAAAATGACAGGCAAGATGGGCGTAAAGACTAACGCCTAATTGTGCAATCCATCACGGCCATTACCTATGCAACTTTACCGAAAGAACCAAAGAGTATGAATTCCCGCAGTGACGAAAGCCTCAAATCAAGATGAATAATGCAATTTGTAACGCGCGCAAAATTTGCGGACGTAGCGGCCGCAACTCAGAGGCGCGGAGCCAAGCTCAGAGTCACTCGAAAGCACGTGATTGTAGAGGTGAGTTTTTAAGCGCCTCTTTGAAGGTGACGATTAAGGTGATGCTGCGAATGTGCCTTGCTGGTCCCTGGCGAAACCGGCAAGGCACTGTGGTTCACCCGCGGCAGAGCTGTGATGGAACTCCCTTCTCCCTGCGTGTTGAGGAGGTGCCGTTAATCCTGGCTGGCGGTGAGAATGAGGTAGAGCTATGTGTGGACAAATGTCAAATCTAGAATAATATCATCTGTCAATTTTTTTACGGGGATAGAGTGTTGCCACCTCGCACATTGCGGGTTTTCACCCGTCTTCGCGAGAGCACGTGTTCTGTTGCCGCCATAGGAATGATGCCCTCTTCATGCTCGCCTGTGACCGTTGCTTAGCCGGTGCAACTTTGACCCAGTTGCAGTCAACGCCGCGCCAGGTTGCGCCAATTAAGCGGAGTCCGGTTAATTACCGAACCCTGCCAGGGATTTTTTTTCTTCTCCCTCCTCCTCCTACTCCAGCGGCCCCGGCATCCTCCTCTCGCTGTCCGCTTTACCAGGTGTTGCGAATTCATGAAGTGGCTGCCTGCCAGAGCTTTCGCGTGAGGCTTTGGTCCAACACCACCAGGTGTGCATGTGTGTGTGCGTCCAATTTATCCAAGGCAATGGTAGCACGCTTCAGTGTGTCCCTATGCTACCCGTGGTTACGATTCTCAACGGACCGCTCCTGCGAATCATAAAAGGCCCCGAAGTTTTGCTCGACTGGCACGCAACTTGTTCTTTGCATTTAAAATTACGAGACGGTCTCTATCCACTGCTGGATGAAGCCTCCCCCCCCCTCTCCCCGCAGTACCGTCATGCCACGATCCGTCTAGCGCATCGCGCGAGCCGGTTTAATTTCGATTCATCCATCCACCTTCGCGGTGAGTGCTTCCTCACGGGGAGGAGACTGGTCCTCACTAAACTCAACGTTCCTCCCGCTGTCCAATTTTGGACTCTTATTGAATTGGTGGTCTAAACAAGGCGTGTCTGCATTGCGCTCAGACAGTGACGTTAAACTACAAAGCTAAACTAAACTGGGTTTTTTATTTTATCAGCAGGTCGTGGGTTCAATCCCGACGCTGACGCATGTACGTTTGGAGGTTGCATGTTCTCCCCGTGGTCGCGTGGATTTTTCTGCGGGTCTACCGGTTTTTCTCTCCAAATTTAGAAACATGTGATTTGAGTAGCTACATCATGGGACCTCCTTTGCCAGTACCAAAATATGAGAATAGGTTTTTCCCTTTTTTCTGGCAACAAAACAGGTTTTGAGATGTTCAAACACCAAACTGAAACCTTTTACAAGGAATCATGTCTGCATTAACCAAAATACAAAAAACATACTCTGATAATATATGCATTAAATTTTGACTTAAAGCTTTCGTGACTGCAGGCATTCATATTCTTGCTTCTTTCTAAAAAATTTCACGACGTTTCGACTGCAACAAAAGTAATCATCATCAGGTGTGAAATCCACAGCAAGAAAATTTTCTCTTAAAATTTTCTTTTTTAAATGTCTTGCTGTGGATTTCACACCTGATGATGATTGCTTGTGTTGCAGTCGAAACGTCGTGAGAATTGTTATTGTTTTATATGTTTATTTTTTTTATTATTTCCCTTCTACATGACTTTACCGAAAGAACCAAGAATATAATATATGTATTGTCTTTGAAACCGATTGGTCCACACAGGAGACAGCTTTCTTTGGAGCCTCGTCTCAAACGGTCCAATTCATTGAGCTATCAACTGTGGCTAAGTCGCTTCTCATAAAGAGCTATATAGCTCTGTGTCTTACCTGGTATAATATAAATAATTTAGTTTAAATAGTTTAGTCGTCTGGCCATCACGGAAGAGTAGGCCAAATTACCCTCCAGTGTAGCTGCTCTCCAGCTCCCTGTAGTGGAGGCTCTTTCCACCAGCAGCGCCGTGACAAAACAATTGCACGGCCGCACCTTTGCCGCGCAACGATTTTTGTGCCGTATAATGTTTACAGTTGTCGAGAAAATTGTAACTCCATAAAGCCAACGAAATGTGAGCTTCTCTTCGCTTGTCCATCCATTCCTGTAACCTCCGCAACCGGGAAAGAAGAAGACTAAGAAATAAAATAAAATACCGCTCGTATATTTTACAGCCCGGCTTACGTTTTATGTCGAAACAAATCTAATCTCGCTCCCACTTGGTGTATTTGGGGTCTCCAGCCTCAATCCTCCTCCCTCCAACGCCGCCAACCAGACGGGCAACAACTCACGGCCGCCTCGCGCGCTCACCGCCCCGTTATTCGTAACCAGGTACAGAGTTTTTTTTATTCATTGAGGTTTCACCCAAAGCGAGACACCGCTGCCGCAGGCCGAGTCTGTCACTTCGTGTATATTCGGTCAAGAAACAGGGCGGATGCCAGCAGTTGCTTGTCTCGCTATACTGCTGGCGGGAAGCGCTTCCACACTGGATCAGGGCGGCTCTCATCCTGTGGTCTGCCGACCTCCGAGCGCTCCGTGAAGATTTACACCATTGGAACCTCATTTGCCAAATGAGGTTCCAATGGTGTAAATGCTTACCCCAAGCTCTCATACTCTGATGGTGCATTGTCTTTGAGTTGTGCGCCTTTTGGTGTCATCTGGTCCAACACCATGTGAGACTAGGCTCTAAGGAAAGCTGTCTCGGGTGTGGACCAATCAACTTCAAGGACAGTGCATACATTATCAGAGTTGTGTTTTTTGTTTGCATTATGACTGCAGGTATTGTGGTCTATGCAAACATGACTCCTTGTAAAAAAGGTGTCAGTTTTGTTGCCAGATAGAAGGGTAAAAAAACAATTATCGCTCTGTGAAGGTTTGGGGCATCGTGGTCCGTGAAAGGCTTTTTTTAGAGGATTCACCTTGTTGGTCAGCAGGCGTCAGGGTGAGGATGGAACCCATGGCCTCCTGCATACCACACCAGGGAGTTAACGTCTTGTCACCGTATCGCCCCTGGGTGGACAGAGGCAGCAGAATTGAAGAAACTTGCCCCGTCGTCTTAACTTGCCGTGCCAGGAAATACAGTAGAGCTGGTGACCTCTGGAGTGTGAGTCCAGCATGACAAACGTTTCGCCAGGGCAGTGTCTCATTTTTGCATAGAAAATTTTAAAATTTCTTCGAAATTTCATCGTTTGAGCGCCTTCTGCCCCGAAGACTAAATTTGTTTCCGTCACGTGTTAGCAGAAGTTTCCGACTTTTACAAAACTCTTCCGAAAGGTGTGGATGAAATTCATCAATCAGGTTTTTTTTTTGCCTAGGTCACATGTCAAAAAGTCATAAATAATAATACTTTCATTTAATATAGCGTCATTCATGCCAATAGCATTCCATAAGGACCAAATCAGATTACAGCCACTCCCAAAATGAAAAATGAATAAACAAATTAATAAATGGCACCAAAACAAAGACACAAACAACAGCAAAATTATCACAACAAAAATATTAGTCCATTAGGTCACGTAGCTGTTCATTTAACTATTTATGTACAAAAATACGTTTTACCAGGTTAGTCCCACTGAGCTGTAATCATCTTTTCGGAAGCGACCTCGCTATCACAAACGATAGCTCAACGAAGTGGCTTATCATGTGGAAATGTATAACAACCAAATTCTTCAATGCATGTTGATTCTAAATGTGGAGGAAAAAACGGAGGATCCGGAGAAAAATCCACGCGAGAACATGCAAACTACAAATATAAAGGCGTCAGGGTCGGGATCGACCTCCTGTACACCAGGCGAGTTAGTTAACATTTCTCCACCGTGGCATCCGTACTTACCAGGGGTCTTTGGTTCCTTACGGTAAGCATGATCTCAAATTCAACTCTGTATGACGAGCATCATTCAATGCGTATTGTTGTTAGAAACATTGTTTATTGTTCTGAATTATTCAATGTAACATTATTCAATGTTCGCCGTACTGTGCTCGATTGACTCAGAAAAATGAAATTTCTTATAGTGTAGATTTGCCATTAGATGAGGCGCATAGCAGATAAGCCTTTCAATAAATCTCCCAGCAGGCCAACGAGGATGGAATTCCCTCTTAGAGCCGGAGATTGTTATCATCGTTTCGAGAGATGAAAACTGTTTCCATTTTCGTTTCATTATGAGTTACATCAGCAGTTTTGTCAGCCCATGTCAGTTTAGATACTTTTGGGTGCTCTGTCATTGTCTCTGAGATGCCACAAGAATACAACAATGCAGGGACGTTACTCTGGATGAATCCAGGGGCAGTTGGTGTTCTGCATATAGTCGGGATGAGTTTTGAATTAGATTTTTTTCAGATATGGAATTTTTGGGCCCTGTTTAGGCTTTCGTTCCTGTTTTTGTACGTTTGGACTTAAGTTATGAAATGTTAATAACTTTCATTATTAATGCTCTAAATATAGGCATTAGATTTTTTTTAAATAGATATCACTCAAAAAGTTCCTTCAGTAGGGCAATAATTTCAATGCCTACATTTTTATGTTTTAATAATTCAAGCAACAGTGACGTGACTTGTCTTTACAATGACGTCACGCGACGACGTCACTTCTGGTGGGGAGAAGCACGGCATGGATGCCAAGGGAGTGATGTCACATTCAGATCATTCCAAAAACAACATCAGCTCGCAGAATACACTTCGAATTTGATGGCATAATACAGCGTAGGCACACAGCGAGATGAGAACAGAATGTGACATGTTCAGGAAGAAAAGTAAGATATGGCTGCAGTGTGTGAGTGGCGGTAGTGTAGCGGTCAGCGCGCTGTGCATCGAACCTGGCGACCCGAATTCGATTCCTGCTCAGGGCAAATACCAGTGACGATTGTCTGAACCGGTCCTGGGCATCTTGTAGGTCTACTCAGCCTCAAATGAGTACCTGGTGCGGTGTGTAAACATCGCTGCAATGGAGACAAAGGTGCTGGGGCATTGTGCTGGCCACCCACCCCTTCGTGTACCGTGCCGGCCTTTATGGATGCTCGCTAACAGCACTTGACCCAAAAGCCTGTTAAGGCTATACGGAGGATATTTATCTTTTTGTACAAACCTCTCAAATAAAATAAACGGTAATGAGTAAGATTGGTTCACAGGGGTACGGGATTGACCAGTTAGTTGAATACAAAATAGGTGAACAGATGCCAGCATGGGGAACGCAGCATTGCAGAACAGAATGAATTACCATCATTAGCTATGGGTCAATCTGCCGCTGGATGAATGCCTCCCCAATACCACCACCATCTCTCACGATCCATGATAGAGTTTTTTTGGGGGGCTAGATCGCATTATATAAATGTCTCGTTAAACCTGCCACCATACGTCTCAGCTATTTAGTAATGTTTATCACGTAAACAAAATGTGCCAATTAGTTTTTCGTTCTGCACACGGGTGTGTTGGAGAGTAAACCCACAACATCTACAATTGGGTTTACTCTCCAACGCACGGGTGTGCTGCTCAACGAGCAACTAGCTAGCATGCTTTGTTCACGTGCCAAATCTTACATCGGCAAAAAAAATCATCTCGCCGATAATATTATCCTGGCGAAACGCGTACGCATTAAACTGACGAATCTCTCACGACGCTGCGATGTGGTCGTGTACCTGGCACGCGCATTCACGGGCCGACTGCATCACTCTGACCGGTGGAGCAACCGCTCCTTTCACCCTCGTCTCATGGTTTCCACATTGGTGTCCGTGGGAGACCCCGACGCACCAAGCGAACTTAATGAATTCATACTTAATTTGGAGCTTTCGTGACTGCAGGAATTGCTCTTTGGTTCTTTCGGTAAAGTCACGTATAAAGAGAAAATAATAGATTAAATACTAGCATACGACGTTTCGATTGCAACACAAGCAATCGTCATCAGGTATGAATGAAATAGAAACACAAATCTAGTATACTTAGAAATGTCATGTAATACAACAGAGAGTCGGATAACATAACAGTCAACACCCTACCTGGTTGATTACGTTCTTCCTGAGAATCCTAAATTTGAGAGAGATATAAAACAAAGAAACCAGAGACATATAGACAGACATATAAGTATTCAATTCTGGCGTTTGCGGTTTTGCTAAAGTTGGCAGAATCAGCCCAGCTTTGCCTGCGTTGATGTCACGTCAAGGACTGCCGACTCCACTAAGAAGGCCACGATGCTGCAACGCAGTGGAACCCAAAGGTCTCGTCGACTCGGCTCTTTTCTCTCTCCCCCCCCCCACCCCATCGGGTGTGTACGAGGGGGAGGAAGTGGTCAACATTTGGGCAATTTCATCTGTTCTCATCAAAGGCCTTGCAACAGTGACGTATTCACGGGGCCACCATATGCGGTGCGGCTAAGCGGTGCAACGGTCAACATGCTGGGTTTTACAATCCAGAGGTCCCCGGTTCAATGAACGAGTTTACCACACACGTCTTCTTGGTTCTTTCGGTAAAGTCACGTAGAAGGGAAGTAATAAAATAATATAAATAAAACATGATAAAATAATTCTCACGACGTTTCGGCCACAACGCAAGCAGCCGTCCTCAGGTGAAGACCAGGTCTGTCGGGGAGACAGCGTCACCTGAGGACGGCTGTCTTGCGTTGTGGCCGAAACGTCGTGAGAATTATTTTATTATGTTTTATTTTTATTATTTTATTACTTCCCTTCTACGTGACTTTACCGAAAGAACCAAGAAGATGAATCCCTGCAGTCACGAAAGCTTTAAATCGAAATTTTATTATGTTTTATTTTTATTATTTTATTATTTCCCTTCTACGTGACTTTACCGAAAGAACCAAGAAGATGAATCCCTGCAGTCACGAAAGCTTTAAATCGAAATTTTATTATGTTTTATTTTTATTATTTTATTACTTCCCTTCTACGTGACTTTACCGAAAGAACCAAGAAGATGAATCCCTGCAGTCACGAAAGCTTTAAATCTAAATTTACCACACACAGTTGGTCGATGTGTGTGGTGGAGTCACGTGCTGGTATTGCTGGGTTTTGCAATCCCGAGGGCACCGGTTCAATGAACGTGGAAGAGTAGGCCAAAATACCCTCTCGATGGGGCTCTCGAGAGCTTTAATTGGCCGCCCTTCTTCCAGCGTTGGCGCGAGCAGGCTATTTCAGTCCTGTGCCTTTAGCTTTACCTTTGCATATTTTTTACGAATGTCACGGGGATAGTGCCGTACAGGTAAACGCAGACCTTGGATCATTTTCAATAATGCAAGGAAATCATCTCTTCTCCAATCAAGGGTGCAGCATAGTCACAGCCAGCCGTGATTAAGCTGGCTCCTCAAGCGATGATGATGCTGGTGATATTTCGTGGAGGAATGGCGACGTCGTTACGTACAAAACTCGATTGGTGAGTTCGAGGGTCGATTCAGAAGGTCAGTCCGTGGGTTCATCCATTCACTGGAAGGTCTGTCTGAGGGTCAGTTTATCGTTTTGACATTTGAGAATCAGAATTTTCGTTTAGCTTGGAAGAATCCGATTTTCTATGATGCTCTTTTTTCAAGTTCAAGGTTCGCTCCGAATTGGGCGATATCCACTCACCAACTCGGGTAGATGGGGGTAGCGCCATGGTGGTGAGATGTTAACTACCTCGCCTGCTCTACAGGGGGTCATGGGTTTGGTCCCAACCCTGACGCCTGTATATTTGGAGTTTGTGTGTTTTCCCCGTGGTCGTGTGAATTTTTCTTCCAATCCTCCAGTTGTTCCCTCCACATTTAGAATCAACACGCGTTAAGAGTATTTGGCTGCTATAAATTTCCACATCATAAGCCACTTCGTTGAGCTATCATTTGTGGCCAGGTCGCTTCAGAAAAAGAGCTACATAGCTCAGTGGGCCCTTCCCAGGTAAAACTAAAGTAAAATGTTCGTTTGTATGTCAGAGACGTTTCCGGGAGAAATGAGTAACAGTGTGCACAGCTGTTCGCTCTGCCTTCTGTCGTTTGAAGTCGTTCGCCACATTCCCTCTGTGGGGTGTCCCCGAGTGTCCGTCTGTGCGCGAGCTATCCGCAGCGTCCCGTGTGATGAACTAATGCGGCGAATGATCAGTCACTGCCAAGCCAGGAGGAATGATCATCGGACTCGGCTATGAGGCTCTTTTTTTTCATATCAGCGGTCGCCTCCGTTCATTTAGCCACTTCTCTTTTTCGGGATGAAATGTTCAGTTCAGCCCGGTCACCAATGGCTGCAAATAAAAATGCAATCCAACGTGTTAATTTTTCTTCTTCTTCTTGGTTCTTTCGGTAAAGTCACCTAGAATGGCAATCATAAAATAATAAAAAATAAAACATAATAAAATAATATAATAATATAATAAAATAATATGTGAAAATTATTTCATTATGTTTTTTTTTTATGATTGCCATTCTACGTGACTTTACCGAAAGAACCAAGAAGATGAATCCCTGCAGTCACGAAAGCTTTAAATCGAGTGTTAATTTTTGTTCCGTCACGTAATGTGGCCAAATTCCAGCCCTGCCAATAAAACAACTATCGCGGTTGGACTGCCACGAGTCAAAGGCTCGTCTGTAGCAAGCTGCGTGAGAAAGTGTGCCCGCTAGCGTGTGGGGGAAATAAACTCACCGCAAGGCTTCTCAGAAGAAGTTCTCTGATGTCCACTTCCAGAGGCTGTTCATTGACGCGTTATAACGCACTGCTGCTTGAGCTTTGCGATGGATGCTTCATGTCGTGACATGATGCCAGTCGCACGATTAGAATAAAACCTTGGGGGGTGGGGGGAGGAAGGTTTGGGAAATCTGTTTGGCTAGTGGTGTGGACATAATGTAAATAGCGTTGCGTTTGTCACAATTTACGCTGCGTCGTGCCTTTCACTGACACAGCATCAGAGTGTCTCGTCCCGCAGAGCGGTGAGCAAATTACGTTTCATCCGTTCACGGGCGTACCTTGGGTGGGCTTTAACGGTTGTTGCCGTCATCACAATCATTCTTTCGCGATGGATGATACTTTTATGAACATGCTCTGTGCCGTGATGTGACAAGTGGCCGAATGCAAAAGAGAGAGCGAATGAACCTGTCTGGATCTCAAAACCAAGGCCCTGTATGAATTTAGTGGCATGAACAGCGCCTGTGATTTTTTTTCTCCAGCACTGGCGTGTGTTTGAAGACGTTTAAAGGTTGGTCTTTTGACTACACGCCTTGTTTTTTTTAAGAATAGGAACCCACTTTGGCACAATGCAGCTGTCTGGCTTTAAACTTCTGAACACGTTTTTTTTTTTTGCCGAAGGAAGTCTGGCCCCCAATCTCGCTGAGTATTTGCTCAGTTTGTGATGCAAACCAAGCGGACACAAAGCTGCTGTTTGGGGAGTGAAAATGACATGTCGGTTGATAGGAGTAAAATCTATTTTTTTCGTTTTACGATCACGGTAAATGATGTATCAAATGGCAATTGATTACGAGCACGTTTTATGAATTGTATTCACGTAGCCCACAGCAGCCACCGGAGGCGCTACAATGCACCACGGCGCCAGAAAAGAGAAAATCGTTCTCAGACGGATTGAATCGTAGCCTCGACCGTGACAGTTCACCAAATTGCGATGCATTTATCGGTTTAAATCGGTGAAGGTACGAAATACAGGGGGAGGTATAAATAGAAGTTCGACCCTCCAATAGCTTGCTCACGATACCGCTGATGGACGGGCCCCCGCTAGAGGGAGCCTTGGATAGCCCCTCTAGAGGGATATTTGGCCTACTCTTCCATGCTGGCTGGAGGCCTTGGGAGAACACACGCGACCTGCCGATCGAACGAACTGTGGTGTGGACACATTTGTACTGCTGGGCAAACGGAGACGGGGGGGGGGGGAGTTTAAGAATCAGAATTATTATTTCGACCGGAGGAATCCGGGGGGCTATTAAGCTGCTTTCAGCAAACGATAAAAAAACACCAAATAAACAATAGGAGTGCAAAGTAGTAAAAATAAGGTGAGTACGTCACTAAATATAAATACATAATATTGACTTATTAGTTATGTAAGTCCGATTTAGCAAGCTTGGGCAAGGCAGAAAAAGCAACACCAAAACAGTCCCAGACCAAAATGAACACCACCGCACAGTGGTAGCTCCTCAATGCAATGGCCCATTAACAGTGAACGATGGACCAAAGTTACAAATCACCAGGGGCGGTTTCTTCATTAGGGCGATTGGGCGACGCACCACCAATGCCATTCAACCACAGAGTCACGCTAGCCGTCACTGCAGCCTCTGGATATTAGTCCAATCAGCGTCATGTCACGTTCTGTGGAGTACCGCCTCTTTTTGGGCGATTTCACTCCGGCTGAGAATCGCCCCGAGTGGCCCCATAGACTTACATTCAAAGATGTTTTTTTTCGAACGGGGGCGCTGCAATGCATTCTCTATGGCTTCCGGGAGGGCTCGCCCTAGCGTGCTTACGTCATCATACGCGCTTACGTAATCATACGTAAGCACGTTTCATCCAACAATATAATTTGTGGCCACCTAGTGGAATCTTTAATAAAATAAACTTGAGTGGTTTGTTTTAATAGTGAGTATAGAAACAAACAAGATGTATTGTAAGAGTCACTTTATTTTTCATTAATATTAAAGAAGTGAAGTTGCCTTTACATGCTTAAGCTGTTAATTTATCCATTGCATGGGTGGACCTTATCCTTATCAATCATCCAGACATTTGCCCCCCCTGAGAGATTTTGCAGGAGCCGCCACTGCAAATCACAATCACAAAATTGCGACCGCTGTCCCCAGCACTGAATGTTCTGCTTCAGGGAGCTTCGAGAAGCTTGCGACCACCGCTTCGATTGCCGCGCTGGGAGATCTGAATCGAAGCCGAGTGACCTCTTTCTCTCTCTCTCTGTCGCGATTCCAAACACGCCGAGACCACCCAGTGTACACACGCGACGCATTCACAGACGCGTTTTTTTTATAAATCCGGAGGCACGCGATTATCACACGGAGCATTCGTTCGGCCCGCTGCTCTCGGAGTAAAGTGCCGATAACAATTGCAAATAATTACGAGGCAGCAAATTCGGCTAAACTAAAAAAACATCAGCGCCCGTGCGTGAGTGCGTTTTCTTTTCTTCTTTCTTTGCTGTCCGTCACAGCGACGTAAATAGTAAAACATTACTCCGCACAAAAATGCCCCAATAAGTTTCCCCCACCCTCCCCGCCCCGGTCTTACTTCGTTGCACGAACGGCCTGTGCGAAGCTGAAATTCTGCGCCCCGTTTTGTGCGTTCGCACGCGACTGCAAATCGTCCAGGGCACTGCTTGTTGGAACCGTTCTCTTCAACTTCGCCGTGGGCTTGGACAGCCGCAGGGGAGTCTGGGAGATGGTTCCCAGAGTCCTTGAGGTCTGGGCCCTGTTGTTGAGTTTTGCCCACCCGCTCCAAGATAATTCCATCCAATTGTCGGTCCCCGAGGCTCAAACGTCTCGAGTCGCCTCGTCCTTCGGCAGACCGATCGAGGGTTTCCATCCTCGTTTCGCGTTTGCCACAGGTCCAAACAGCGCAGGGAAACAAAGTGTCTCTGTGGACGCCTGTGGCGCTAGGGGTATTGGCAAACTTCGCGAGATTCTAGGGCCTCAATCAACTGCCAGGGGCCCTGCAATCACAAATAACGGGTGCTTCAAATATCAGCTGAAGCTCTCTCCCCCCAAAAAAACATGAAAACGCCCATGATTCTAATAACGTCGTTAACATCATGTTAAGTGTAATTCGTTTATTACCTTAATGATTTCACACGGCTGTGATATAATTAAGTGATGGAGCTGATCCATTCATTTAATGTTTGGAGACAGGTGATTCAACCAAACGTCATTTCTGCTTCGGGCGGTCAAAGGGCTGGTACGACCACTGCCCGTGGGAGCTGCTGGGTATTGGAAAGGGCTTTTGCAAGAGTTTTGGAGCAGGTAGGTGGCACAGGAGTTTGCGCACCGCACTTTGAACCCAGCGGCCTGAATTCGATTCTCTACCACAGCTAACATCGGTGACAAGTAATCTCTCAACCGGTCCTAGGCACACCCCCCCAACCCCCCCGCATCCCAATCCCTTCACCACACGTACGAATGTTGACCAGCATGGTGAAGTATAGCTACACGGGCAGTCCTCGGCTTACGAATATAATTCGTTCCTGAGAACGAGTAGGTACGTCGAACGGTTCGTTAATCGGAACACAGCGATGCACTGCATTTAAATGCCCATACGGTCAGTGCTATGAAACGTGTTACGGTTCAACAAACAGGAAAACATTGTTCAACTCATAATAAAGAAGAAATATTGTACATTTGGATTAAACACGTTTTAAGTCGATGTTTTTTTTTTCATTTAATGGACGCTGCTTCGTGGAAGTACGGGTGTTCGTAAGCTGGGTGTTCGTAAGTCGATCACTGCCTGTACAACCCCCATGATGAACGTGGCACGAGGGAGACCTTTTCGAAGCAGTGGCTTCTTATTTATATGATTATTATCATTTCAGTTGGCAGAGCATGGTGGCACAAAATTACGGCATCGTCAAATAAAGCCTTGGCCAGGCTCCAGCTTTGCCCAGGTGCTTTTGTAAAAGCCTGCCGGCATCACGTGTTATGATATTACAGCAGTGGCTTGAGCCATTACTGGTATATCACAACAAGTGGCAGATTGCTGGTTTGAAGAGCCTCCACTCGGAGCTCTAGAAACGCCCTCTCAAGTGCACACGGCAAGTCTAGGAGGAGGTGGTAAGACCCACACTTTGCCCCACCACACGCAAACCTGCCGAAACGACTGCCCGTGGTTAAATCATTAGTACCGCCGAGTGGACAGGAACTGGGTGGATTTTTCGACACTTTCCGATCGCTCCAATGGCCACGCCGCTGCGGGGGTGGTGGAGGGAGGGTGTCAAACTGGCTGACCTCTGGGCTTGCTCACTCTCAAATCGAGAGATAACGCTTTGTCTGTAAGCTCCCGCAGCCGTGGGTTCCCGGGAGGAGGGAGTACTTCATCTGGCTGGATTGGCCCACCACGTGTTGCTGCACTCTCCAGGATGGCTTCCTGCTTTGAGCCTAATGTGATGCATTTTGGGAAACTAGGCCGGAGCGGTTGAGACTAACGTTTTGGCACCGCCGGTCACATCAACGCCGCTCCTGCCAGGCAGATGTTGCCGGATGAAAACAAATTGTGGGGAACAAGAGAACAGGATTTAAAGCTTTCGTGACTGCAGGGATTCATCTGCTTGGTTCTTTCGGTAAAGTCACGTAGAAGGGAAGTAATAAAATAATAAAAATAAAACATAATAAATTAATTCTCACGACGTTTCGGCCACAATGCAAGCAGCCGTCCTCAGGTGAAGAACAGGTCTGTAGGAAAGACAGCGTCTGAAACAGCGTCTGAATCACCTGAGGATGGCTGCTTGCGTTGTGGCCGAAACGTCGTGAGAATTATTTTATTAGGTTTTATTTGTATTATTTTATTATTTCCCTTCTACGTGACTTTACCGAAAGAACCAAGAAGATGCACCGCTACATGTTGGCCTACGCTTCCACTCTGCCTGGACATCTTGCGGCGTCCCCATTTATACCGCTGGATGGACGGAGGCGGTGCGGGCTTATTGAAGAAGGATTTTGCCCGCCCTCACCCCCCTTCTCTCCTGCCTGCCCCCCCACCCCCCATCCCCTGCAAATCATAAAAGTCATAATTTTTACGCAGGTCTCACCCGCTTTGTGGCGAGATATTTAATATCTCGCCAGGAGGTCTTGGGTTCGATGCCAACCCTGACACCTGTTGTATATTTGGAGTTGCGTGTCTCTCTGCCCGTGGTTGCGTGGATTTTTTCTCCGGGTCCTCCGGTTTTTCTCTCCATATTTAGAATCAATGTGCGTTGAGAGTATTTGGCTGCAATACATTTCTACGTGATAAGCCACTTTGTTGAGATATAATTTGTGATAGCCAGGTCGCTTCTGAAAAATACCGATATAGCGCAAGTGGACCTTACCTGGTAAAATGAACAAGTATAACCCGTAAAAACAAAGTTTTTCACTATAAATCCTTTATATGCGTGGCGGCTATTAAGCAATTGGTAATTAATATAATATTTTTGTCCTAAAAGTGTAAAATTTTGGAAAAAAAATTTCACGAACATTAATTGTCACGCACAACGAGTCTGTGTGGAAAATGTCAGCTCGATTGGATCACGGGAAGTGGGTTAAAAAACGACCGAAAGATTTGCACGGTCCTAAGCAAGCAAGTGAACTTAATATAAAGGTTTTAAAAAATTCACCCGTAAAAACAAAGTTTTTCACTCTAAATCCTTTATATGCGTGGCGGCTAGAGTCCTCTCGTCCTCTGGCTTGAGATGGCTGCCACCTATGGGTCAGATGATTGTCTGCAGTATTAAACAATTGGTAATTAAATATTTAATTTGTTTTCCCTAAACAGTGTAAAATTTTGGAACAAAAATTTTCACGAACATTAATTGTCTCGCACAACGAGTCTGTGTGGAAAATGTCAGCTCGATTGGATCACGGGAAGTGGGTTAAAAAACGACCGAAAGATTTGCACGGTCGTAAGCAAGCAAGCAAGCACGCAAGCAAGCAAGCAAGCAAGCAACTTAATATAAAGGATTTAAAAATGGTTTTAGTTTTCTAGTGCATATATCTTTTTTTTCTGACAAAATGTATACCCGACGATGCAACAATGACTTTTCTCCAGAACCCAATCGGGCCGCCCGTGCGTCTGTCCAAAAGCCTGAAGCGAAGCTCGTGCGAGCGTCCGGGTAAAAAAAAAAAAAATCCCATTGTCGATGATCAGCACCGCCAAGGGCCCACTCGCGAGAAATTCCTGCCCTCGCCCCGGCTCGCTGGCCTGATGCTTTAGCGAGCGCCACTGGTGGTGTGCGACAATAACACGAATAAATAAACATGTACCACTCCGCGTGAAATGATGAAGACCTCACAATTTACGGGGAGACTTGTTGGCAGAATATTGACACAATGCTTTACACAAAGCGAGCAAATTACCTCCAGATTTTGGCCAATTATTCCGCGGAATTTACACGCGTGCCTAAAAGATCCAACCCGGCCCCCCGCTACATATTTAGGGCGTTATTTATATCTCGAATTACGGGCCATTTGTATGCGCGGGAATATTTATGCACTCGCGCGTACCGCATTTGCGACCTACCTGGGAACACATCAGCCGAAGATTTGCCATGCCCCGGTTGTGCCAATAATCCTTTGCGATGTGCGCGGAACGAAAGCCTTGAGATTTGTCTCGGTGAGAGAGCAAAAAAAAAAGATAGAGGGTTGCGGTTTGTGTTTTTTGGTTGTCGTCACGTCCAGCTCGGCTGAAAAAATAGGCCTTTCTGTTTTTCGCGAGCGTGAAATGCTGCGAAAGGTTTCGCGCGGCCCGCTCGTAAAGTGGATGCGCGTAAATGTAGCATTAGCAGACGGTGGCAACAAAGTTCGTTGGTTGTTTGTTATTTCTTTTCCTTCACGTTTTTTTTTTTTTGGCCAGGATTTCATGGGAGGCTCCATCGATTTAACCCCACCACCCCCCACCACCACCACCACCACCACATCCTCCGACCAGCGCTCCCCTCTTCCATCTCACCCTCCACAAACGCACGCGCACACTCGCGTGATGCGTTGCGATGGATTGTTGCGATTTGGAATCATCGGGCCCTTTATTTGATACAATAATTGATTTTGGTTATTTATTTTACCTTTGAGTTCTAGCCAGGGTTGTCACATTTAGTGCTCGCGATTCCTTCCAATTATAATTAGTTGGTCCACCCAAAGACCTCGTCCGATCAGTTTACGACCCTTAGTGGGGAGCTTTTGTTGGGGTTTAGCTCGACTGATCACATCTCGATTCAAATGAATGACGTCCACTTTGCTTAGATGATGGTTTCCGTTGTACTCAAGGTGACCTGAAGACACCTCACGCTTCGAGAAAGCGACCGGCTCTCAACCAACGGGGGAGGATGAGGATGAGGTGGAATAGTAAAAACTGAAACAAACAAACAACCTCTCTCCTGAAGACCCCTCTCGTGGATAGCATTTAGCGCCTGCCTTAAGCAAGAAGAGAGTAAAACATGATTCGTGCCTGTCTCTTTGTGTCCCATGGTTGTTTGTGTTCTCATTCATTTGTACAATTTAGTTTTGCTCCAATAGCATCAATGTCCCATTAAGGACGTCAATTGCACGCATGTCAATTGAATTCAACTAACCGTGGCCACTTGTTTGGCACGGAAAGCTGACGAGAGTCAGGAATGTGATGCGCGGGAAAAGAAAAATGACTGGCAAAAGGGAAGAGAGAAGAGAAAGAATGGGAAGCAGGAGGAAAATTATAGACAATGAATGTAGAAATCGCAGCAAAGGTGTCAGCAAAAATGAGGATCGGAAAAGGTTGCATGAGGGCCTCGACGCTGCTGTTGCTGCTGCTTCACGGAGCGGAGTCTGTTTTCACAGCGGGCGGCGGAGTCACAGGGGAGGGGTTCGGAGTGGGCGTAATCACACACGGAAGTCACGCAGTTCGCGGGAGGCTTGAGCTGAGTTCGATTTACAGATTTGTCCAGTGTTGGCGCTAACCACTGCACCACAGCAACATCGCTCACTGCTGTAACAAAAGCCGCGATCATCCTCCACACTCTCCGGCCAAACTCAACGTGGCCGTCAACTAACCAAGAACCACGGTTGTTCTTTCCCCACCTGTCCCCCTTACCTTTCTTCCCCACCTCTCTGCCCCATTCCCACACCTTACTCTCCCCTTACCCCCCCACCTCCCCACCACCACCAATTTACTGCCAGAAGGGTTGAGCTACGTGTTTGGTGCCGGCGGGGGCATGGTGACGTACTCGTGGCCGAGCAACGGGAGGCCGAGCACACGTGCCGATCGGCTCACGCTGGGGTTCAGCACCCTGGCACCCAGCGCCGCCATCCTGCGCGTCGACAGCCAGGACGGTCTGGGCGACTTCCTGGAGCTGTACATCGTACGTACATTGCCCGCGTGCACGCACGCGCACGTACGCGCGTGCTAAGTTGGTCTACTGCCGTGCTGGTTTTTGTGTTTAGTTTTTTTTGTTGTTCTCCCGGTTGGCTACGTGCGGTGTGAAAGAAGTTCAACATGCATACATAGAGACCCAAACATTTACATAGAGACCCATAGACTCAATCATACACCCACAGACTCAGAGAGACCCACAGACTCACACAGAGACCCACGTACGCATAGAGACCCAAAAACGCACATAGAGACCCATAGACTCAATCATACACCCACAGACTCAGAGAGACCCACAGACTCACACAGAGACCCACGTACATATAGAGGCACAAAAACTCACATAGAGACCCATAGATTCAATCATACACCCACAGACTTGGAGAGACCCATGGACTCACATAAAGACTAAAATTAATTCAAAACGAATTTCTTTAGAACTGATGTCTGTGTTGTTTTCTTTCCCCTACACTTCCAACTAGCACAGTTGGCTACGTGCGGTGCGAAAACAGTTCAACATACATACATCGAGACCCACAGACTCAGAAAGACTCACACAGAGACCCATAGAATCACATAACGACCTACAGACTCATATAGATTGAAAACCCTGGATTGAAAACTATTTTATTTTTTACAGATTTTTGTGTTTAGTTTATTGTCCTTCCCCCTCAACTCCGATTAATTACATACATACAATGATAGACGTTTGTGCTGCTACTCGTTTTGTTTGATTCGTGTGGTGTCGTGGTTGGCCAGTGGGCCAGAATATGGCTTCGGGAGTAGACCTCGTGTTGTGAATCTCTGAACACGCTGCCGACGGGCGTTGGTAGCGGGCAGTGGCGTTACGATTGCACTTTTGCACCAACGTGTGCATACACTGCAGCTACGAAATGTCCATGTTTGTCCAGGAGATTTCTGGTTTCAGAAGGCTGTTCTGGTGACCCCAACCCCCACCCTGCCCCCTGCGCATCCCCCAAAAAATGGGGTTTGTCCTCGTTTGATATTTTCTTGGTGAGGTTACCTGGCTCGCTCCACCCACTACCTGAGTAGCCCCAAGGCTACCCGCTCATAGACCCCGACTGCTACTCAGATACACACATAGTGGGTGGGGCTAACCGAGCAGTGGGCGGGGTTTACCTGAGCAGTAGGCGGGGCTACATTAGCAGTGGGCGGAGCCAGTGGAGGGAGGGGCTGACAGCCAATTAGGGAGCTCCTGAACTAGATTTTAAGCTTTCGTGACTGCAAGGATTCATATTCTTAGGTTTTTTCGGTAAAGTCACGTAGGTAAAAAAATAAATAATAAAAGTCAAAGTAAAAATAAATAAATAAGTAGAATAAAAATAATATTTTACTTTTATTAATTTAATTTTTTACCTACGTGACTTTACCGAAAAAACCTAAGAATATAAGCTCCTGAACTTGTATCCAGACTTATTGTATTTACGTACCTACAGGCACGCCTTCAAATGTAATGATGGTGCGTACTTATAAAATGCATACAACACACACACTCACATGTGTACCACTAATATGATTTGCTAAAGTGTGTACCTTTATATTTCATGCGCTCAAATATTGCCCAATGCGTTCAACAACAACAACAACAACAAAATCGTGCAGCTACACATCTGCTATGATGTGTACCCTTTGATGCACCAGATGTCCTCGCACACATTCCCACACATGTCCCCCACTCTTGTAAGCTGCATGCGTACCCGCACGTCCTCATTATCACGATCGTTTATCATTTATATTGTGTGTCACACATGCGTGGCAGGTGTCGAGACGCCGTAAGGATTTCGACATTAAAACCTCACACGTGGGTGACGGATGAATCCACGCACACACACAAAGCGAAGACAATATCAAAATAATAATAATAGGGTTTTTGCCCTTTTTTCTGGCAACAAAGCTGAAACCTTTTTACAAGGAATCATGTGTGCATTAACCACAATACTTATGGTCAAAATGCAAACAAAAAACATACTCTGATAATATATGCATTGTCCTTGAAACTGATTGGTCCACACCAGAGACGGCTTTCTTTTGAGCCTCGTCTCAATTGATGCTAGACCAGAGGACGCCAAAAGGGGAAAACCCCTATTATTATATTTTGATACCGGCAAAGGAGGTCTAATGAAATATCTAAATACATAACTTAAACATATTTAACTCGAAACACTGTTAACGGGTTTCGTGCTCAAAGGTAAGTCGGAAATTACCGGTTTGCGTATGATGTTAATGCAGAAAGCACATGTTCTGATGCACACGAAACTAGTACGAACTTGTGTGGGTCACTGTGCGAGCGTAAGCATCTCTGCGTAATCCTGTGGATTCTCTGTATGAGTTTGAGGGGTCCTCTGTGTGAGTCTGGATATATACGTGTGGTCGTCACGCATCCTGATTGGGTGCCGTCTCACCACCCAGCCGCGCACAACTGCTCGCTCTGGGCATGTTTGAGCCGCCTTCACAAACTCCGCATCCGTCCACGCGCCACTGGCCGGTTGGGCAAGGTCATCGGCAGAGGTCGCAAACGGGGTTTGATTCCTTACCCGTACCCGGCCGTACCAGGGTCGCAAACGGGTACCCGTACCCTACCCGATACCCGGCTACCCGTACCCGGCCGGGTAGGGATGCCACGGCTGGGTAGGGTACGGGTACCCGATTGCGACCTCTGGGATGAAGCCATGTTGCAGGCGCGGGTGGGTTGATTCTAGGAACTTGAATTGTGAAAAGAAACAAGACGTTGGGAAATGAGTGACAAATGGTTACTCACCAGTGACTCACGGCCTTCTCACTCATTGGTTGGGGTGAGTCACGTGCGGCTACACGTACCCGTACCCGGCCGCACCAGGGTCGCAAACGGGCAACCCATACTCGTACCCGGCCAGGTACGGGTAGCCGTGTATCGGGTACCCGATTGCGACCTCTGGTCATCGGGTAGCGTCGCCCCTTAGTTGGTATCCACAAACACGCTCGGTGCGCCAGATCCGTTGAGTCACACGTCACACTTTTCTTTTTGAACGGTGGCAGGCGGGGGGAGGGTGCATGGTGGAGGTAGGATTTCTCCCCCCCCCCCTCCCCCCTTTAATTTTAGCGAGCGAATCGCAGCGCTCGTGCGGAACGTCTCCTTCGCTGGTAAGATGCCCCAAACGTCCGCTGGTGTCATTTATTTTTTGCAAAGGAAGACCGAGGCAGCGGAAACGGCTGGGTTGGGGCGTGAAGGGTGGTGCCAGTGCTGCGTGGCAGGATCGGAGCGGATGCTGGCGGTCACTGGGGGAGTGGGAGGGATGCCACGGTGGGAAGATGTTATCTCTCTCTCGTCGGTATGCAGGAGGTCATGGGTTTGATCCTGACCCTGACGATGCCTGTATAATTAGAATGAACGTGCATTTAGAGTGCTTGGCTGATATACAATTCCGCATGATGATAAGCCACCTGGCTATCATGAGCCATCACTCATGATAGCCAGGTTGCTTCTGCAAAAAAAGAGCTATACAGCTCAGTGGGCCTTGCCTAGTAGAATAAAATAGTCCTTGCACATGTGGGCAGTGTGGGGAAGGTGGGGGGGGGTGGAAACGAGCCAAGCCCGACGATCCTCCAGGGAGCCGACACCTAATGCGTCCGACGCCGCTAATTGAATGATGGATGGTTTTTCTGCAGAGCGCGCGTCAAACGCTACACGGGGAGCGTGCGAATGAGGAGGGAGAAACGTTAAAAGAGTTTGGCCTGGCCCGCATTGCCGCTGCCGCCGCAGCACATGTGGCCTAGAAGCAAAGACACAAAATCTCAGTGTTACCATAACACGTGTGTCCTCGAGGCAAAGGCACAAAATCTCCGTGTTACCGCAGCACATGTGGCCTAAAAGGAAAGGCACAAAATCTCAGTGTTACCGTAGCACGTCTGGCTTAAGAGCTCGGGCTCAAAATCTCACAAATGACATCGGTGGTGGCAAGAGCTGAAGATTTGCCGTTGGGTGAAAGTTTTTTGCTCGGCGTGGAATGATTGTTCGTGATTCCAGCACGATCACCCGCTGGCAATTTGATGAATTATCCCGAGGCAGTGTCAAAACTCTGATTCTAGATTGGTCGATTTTTTTTTGTTAATGTCTTTTTTAGATGACGGAAATAATGTTTTAACAAGTCATAAAATTCGTGTATCGTGAGTTTAATGTGCGTTATCAATCAATGAATGTACGAAATATGCCACCCCCAGTGTTTACATATTCAAGATACACACCAATAATTTGGGGCACTGCTAATTTTCGTTATTTTGTGAAACATTTTGACAATCGCCAGGCAATCACGGTCATCGTCATCATCGAGACATTTCCATCCCTCGTGCCGGCTTCTGTCGGTCCTCGCTAACAGCACTTGCCCAAACAGTCTCCTGAAGGCTACACGGGGGGGGGGGGGGGAAATCTTTGCCTTTTGTATATTATTTGCAAGCACATATGTTGCCATGTGACCATGCGCAGGTTTGTGGTCGGGGTTCGTAAGCATGAAGCTTGAGAGATAAATATTGAAACGTGCAATAGCTCTGACACGAGCAGTAAAGCCCAGGAGAGGGATAAAATGATCGTGGCTGTGACATCAACTGAGAATGAGCGGATTGATTTGTTGTCTACAACCGTAGATTTTCGCCCGCGAGAAACGTCTGGGCTGCGGTCTTGTTCATGCTTTTTACAATTAAGGGCCCGGAAGAGTGACAATTCTACTAAATTTGCTTTCTCAAACTTCCGATTATCTTGCTCTAATATTACCGTGCTGGTTTGTTTCAAGTCCATTGTCTCTCCTACGATAGCTATGGTCCGGAATTGCACACAACTCTCTCATTGTCCTCTACCCAGAGGTGTGGACTCGAGTCACGTGACTTGGACTCGAGTCAGACTCGAGTCATGAATTTGATGACTTCAGACTCGACTTGGACTTGCATAACAATGACTTTGTCCCACCTCTGAGGTGTGGACTCGAGTCATGTGACTTGGACTCGAGTCAGACTCGAGTCATGAATTTGATGACTTCAGACTCGACTTGGACTTGCATAACAATGACTTTGTCCCACCTCTGCCTCTACCCCAACCCCTCCCCCCTCTCTCTATTTGAGGCCTAGACACAGTGGCGCTGTTTTTCTGTTTGTCACTCTTTGGAAGAACGTAATCAACCATGTGGGATGTTGACTGTTGTGTTAGCCGACTCTCTGTGTTGTATTGCATCATATTTCTAAGTTTACGATGTTTGTTTTTTCTCATTCATTCTTACCTGATGATGGTCGTATTCTATTATTATTTGATTTTATTTTATACAGCGACTTTACCGAAAGAACCAAAGAGTAATTCTACTTTCGTTTGGCGGATGATGTGGATGCAGGGCAAAAACGATTTCACATTCAGGAGGTCAAGCCTTACAACGGCATCAGAAGCAGCGGAGTGAATCGCTGTAATGTCTCCCCTTGTATTTGTGGATTTGGAACATTGCATCGTTATATGTTGTACGGTCTGTTCTGGATGACCACATTCGGACGTTGGAGGGTTTTCCATTTTCCATTTGCGCATCAGGTATCCGCATCTACTGTCATGGTTTGTGCACAGGATGTGGTTTCAGGTGGACCATGAGCTTCGTGGAAGATCAAAACCAGGGATCTTCTTCGTTGGGTCTTTCATAAGAACGCAGTAACCATGATGGAATCAGCGTCGATGATGATGATGACGATGATGAAGGCGATGACGGACAGGTTAAACGACGACACGCACGCTGCCGGTCGTCGTCGGCAGTCCCTCCCGGTTCAAGGATGACGTCCATCAAGTTTAGTGGTGGCTCTTTAGATGGCTCTGGAGTCAATTTTCCTGACTAAAGCCCGCGGGATGTAGTTGATTTACGTAGGGACCCCGGTGCGCGGGGGCTCGGATCCACACGATCTCGACGGGCTAGTGGCTGGGCCCAGTGGCCACGGCGAGCCGAGACGACTGGAGCCACTTTTCACGCCGTCGCCACCGTCAAGACCCACGGCCTCTGTCGCCCGTTCTGCTGTTGAGGACTTCTCGGATCGCGTTCAGCCCTGGAAGCTCCCCCTTTGACCTTGCCCGCCATGGGGGGGTGAACCCACCAGGAGCACGAGGCGCCCGGCGGCTTCGCTCTAGGGATCATTTGAACTCGCAAATAAAAGCTCGCCACCACGATAAGGTGGCGATCGCCGCTAGTACGAGGACGTTAAAGAGGAGCAACTCGACGTTGCGAGGAGGGATTAGTTGCCCAACCTGCACAGAAACCCCCGTTTTATACGGATAGGCTTAAAATCACATCTCACACTTGTACATCTTAATGGAAAATGCCCCAGTGATTTTCATGTAAAGAAGATTGTGAACCCTCTACCTCTGGCGGACATTTGCAGGCACTAATGGAACAGGAGGCCATTATTGAGCAGTGCGATCTGCTGCCTTGTGGGTGGTGGTTGATTTTTGTTTATGTATTTATTTATTTATATGCAAGGCTGTGCAATGTGGCGAGATGTTAACTGCCTCGCCTGGTATATAGGAAGTCGTGGGTTCGATCCCGACCTTGACGCCTGCTCTATATTTGGAGTTGGCATTTCTTTCTCCCCCCGTGGTTGCGTGGATTTTCCCCGGGTCCTCCTGTTTTTTCCCCCTCCACATTTAGAATCAACATCGCGTGTTCAGAGTATTTGGCTGTCGTAAATTTCCAAGTGATGATGATAAGCCCACTTTGCCGAGCCGCTATCGTTTGTGATAGCCAAGTCGTTCCTGAATTAAAAAAAAGGCTGTATAGCTCAGTGGGCCTTACCTGGTGAAATTAAAAAAAAAATAGTTTTAGTGGCCCGTGAGTGCGAGGCATCAGATGTTGTTGCCACGAACGAGAAGGCCAAGCGATGACATCTGGGGACTAATGGACGAAGAGGGTCAGACCTAAAAAAAATTAAATAAGAAAATGTGTTTACGTACTCAACTTTGGTTTCTTTATTCGTATGGCTGATGCAGGTGTGGAAAATAACAGCCGTAATTTTACGTTCAGGCGGTCGTGCCAGATGATTGCCGGTCAGGAGTTAGCGGAGTGGTGAGTCATCGCTGCTGTGACGATGCCTGCTCCTTTCGTATTTGCGAATTGGGCATTGAGTCGTTGTTACGAGTTCCATGGTTCCCTTCTGGGAGGTGGACCACAGTCTTCGTACACCGCCGGAGAATTTTAATTTCCCATTTGTCAATCAACATCATCATCAGCGAGTGTCCGGATCATCATCATCATCATCTGTTGCTGTCATGGTTTGTGCAGTGGATGCGGTTTAGAGATTGTGGCCCAGAAGCTTCTTCTTGGCGGAAGATCAACGCCAGGGATCGTCTACATCGCTAGGTTTTTCACGAGGAGGAGTAGTTGTGCGTGACTTCTTCAAAACTCAATTCGGCTTTCCGAGCCCCCGTCGTTTATGCGTAGTGGTTCTCCACGTGACAGGGTGTGGTTGCATAATAATAATGAAACGATCTAAATGAATAGCTATTACCCATTCAATTGATGGCTTGGGTTCGCAGAGTAATTGACAGCGTGATGGTTATGTGACATCATTTTCGCGGGCGAAATTAATAATTCAGTAATGCATTGCGTAACGGGCTGCGTGTGCGCGTTTATGCACGCGTGACAGATTATAAAGGTGCAATGGAACGGTTTTTTCCCCTCGCAATTTAGCAAGCTTTATTTGCACTGGTAATAATATAGCATAAAATAAATAAATAAACGCTACCCATTAAAGTTGTAAAATACCATTTGAAATTTCACGGGAAAAATCATATCGCGATTAGCATAATAGCGCAACAATTAATGTCGTGTTTGAACGATAACATTTCAGCAACCCCAATAATAATAATAATCTTCTTGGTTATTGGTTCTTTACCCTTCTATCTGGCAACAAAACTGACACCTTTTTGCAAGGAGTCATGTTTGCATAGACCGCAATACCTGCAGTCATAATACAAACAAAAGAACATACCTCTGATAATGTGCACTGTCCTTGAAGTTGATTGGTCCACACCCGAGACAGCTTTCCTTCGAGCCTAGTCTCATATGGGTTGGACCAGATGACGCCAAAAGTGCGCCTTTTGGCGTCATCTGGTCCAACCCATATGAGACTAGGCTCGAAGGAAAGCTGTCTCGGGTGTGGACCAATCAACTTCAAGGACAGTGCACATTATCAGAGTTATGTTCTTTTGTTTGTATTATGACTGCAGGTATTGCGGTCTATGCAAACATGACTCCTTGCAAAAAGGTGTCAGTTTTGTTGCCAGATAGAAGGGTAAAGAACCAATTATCATATTTTTACTGGCAAATGAGGTCCCCATAGTGAGAATCTTCTTGGTTCTTTCGGTAAAGTCACGTAGAAGGGAAGTAATAAAATAATAAAAATAAAACATAATAAAATAAAATCATTCTCACGACGTTTCGGCCACAACGCAAGTAGCCGTCTTCAGGTGAAGAATGAGACACTGCCAAGCTAGGAGCTTATATATAAGCTGGGTTGGAGGTGGAAGAAGAGCGCCTTAACAAAAAGAATGTGCATATCAAGAGGAATTTAGCATATTCATGGGAAATGCGTAGGAGGTGGGCGGGGGGGTTTCAAAGTCATATTATGCCCATGCATTATGCAGGATCAGCAGCACCAAAGGGAGGGTGCAGGGGGTAGCATTAACAAAGGAAAGGAATGTTAATAGTATGTAGCTGCAGTATAAACTACATAAAAAACTAAAAGTATAAACTGCATAGCATCATCAGTATACTTACTATACTCTGCAATAAGCTGAGTTACTAACAGTAAGTAATACATTACAATTCTACGTCGTAAAAATTATATAATATGCTTCCATCTAAACTTTATTCTCTTACATCACACGAGTATACACCGTACTATATACTGCCATAGACAAACGCAACCTTAAATTATATACTGTATTGCTATAAAACACCCTATACCTTATACATTTTTATATAACACTATGTATTATTCTACCCACCCTAATGTGTATCACACTGCTATATGTTTATTATACAATTACGATACTATATATTATGTAGGGTAAGGTGATGGTCTTGAAAGGCTCCTCAACAGGATCTTTCTTGATGGTTGGAGTGATGGCTTTGCGGACTACACAATCCGCAAAGCCATCACTCCAACCATCAAGAAGGATCCTGTTGAGGAGCCTTTCAAGACCATCACCTTACCCTACATTGCTGGGGTCACAAAAATATCTCCAAAATCCTGATTAAACACAAGATCCAGGTCCGATTCAACACAGTACATAAAATCCGTGATCTGGTCCCGTCTGTAAAAGATGTGGTTCCAGACATACAGTACCCTGGCGTCTACAAACTAAGTTGCCCCATGAATTTGCTAAATTCCTCTTTATATGCACATTCTTTTTGTTAAGGCGCTCTTCTTCCACCTCCAACCCAGCTTATATATAATCTCCTAGCTTGGCAGTGTCTCATTCTTCACCTGAAGACGGCTGCTTGCGTTGTGGCCGAAACGTCGTGAGAATTATTTTATTTTATTATGTTTTATTTTTATTATTTTATTACTTCCCTTCTACGTGACTTTACCGAACGAACCAAGAAGATTAATCCCTGCAGTCACGAAAGCTTTAAATCGAAATAATAATAATTCCAAGCACAGTGCAAGCATATTGGACACAGTGATCACATTAGTTCCTTGGTGGATCAACAGGCCCGCTGTGTGAGACCATTCCTACCCTCTGCAAGGCCACAATGATGCTCTTGTTTAATGTTGTTATTATGATCCCGTTTCGCGTCCCATGCTGTCATTCCTCTACCGGCAAATTGACCGCGTGCATACGTGCCGCGTGCAACTCCAGCCCACTCATCTCTGCAAAGTGAAAGGTCAAGGCGCAGCCCTGCCCATTGCTTGGCTCGCAACCCTGCTGGCAGAACGATCTCCACTAGAGGGAGCTCTGGAGACCCACTCTAGAGTATTTTGGGCAACTCTTGCAGACTTCTCGGAAGAGGTTCGAATGCCGACACTTTACCCCACCACACGTGATCTACCTATCGGCAAACTTATGGGACCTTCTTTTTCCAGTTTCAAAAATAAGAATAGGTTTTGCCCCTTTCTGGCAATAAAACAGGTGTTAAGATAGTCTTGGTTCTTTCAGTAAAGTCACGTAGAAGGGAAATAAAATAATAATAATAAAAATTTAAAAAATACAATTCTCACCACGTTTCGATTGCAACACAAGCAATCATCATCAGGTGTGAAAACCACAGCAGTCACGAAAGCTTTGAATCGAAAGGTGTTAAGATGTTAGATATAACTGCTCATACCGAGATTTAAATGCTTACATAAGTGCATTCTCTGGTCTAACACTGCTGAGACAAGACCATAAAGAAGGCTGGCTCTGGTGTAGGTCAATACATTTCAAATACAATGCATATATTACCCGAGCATGTTTTTGCCACAAGTATGTGTGGTGAATGCAGATTTGATGCCTTGGTGTTTGGACATTTTAACGCCTATTTTATTGCCAGAAAGGGGCAAGACCTCTTCTTACGCACTTATTCTCTTGCGTGGACAGATGCGGTGTTGGGGATTTACTAAACTAGAGACGCTGTTTCAATCCGGTGACCTCTGTATTGCAAGTCCAGAATGCCGACCGTTATTACCCCATGGCAGAATAGATCTCTCTTTTGCAGTGTCTCTGCAAATAGGTAATAAAAAAATATGCAAAGTCTCTATTTTTTGTCGCAACAAAAAGTTACCTTTGTTGAAATAATATGTTTATTTGTTTGTTTGCCAAATTATCATTTGGACATCACTTGGTCATCTGTGAATAATAAATAAGTAACGTTACTATGTTCTGTATAATTACAATCGCAGCGTGAGGGTCATTATTTCCTCAAAGGCAAATGGGTGATTCTGCCCATTTTATTTCGTTTATTGCACGTGCCCCAATAGAACGCCATCGAAGATTTTCCATCGCCGCGTCTCAAAAACACAGCCGCATCCCAAGACGGCGTAACAGAAACAGGAGGGTCGTGTTTGTTTTACTGATGGGGAGAGGCAATCGGTGAGCGGACAGCGCGACACGAGAAATTATGTCTTGAGCTTGGGCTTGAACAGGGTTGCAGGGGGAGTCAACAGCACGGATGGCTGGGGAGGAGAGGGCTCTAAAACTACGGAGGTGGCAGAGTAGAATCATCGGTGAACTCCCACACGACCAAAAGGCTTAATGTGCGCAAAATCCCGGAGAGAACTTTACACGTTTGGCGTGTGATAATGCAATTGGTTTTATTGGTAAATGTATTACGAAAATTGCAACATGAACCTCATTATGTTCTGCGACTCTGTATTCATAGGAATGAGCTCAAATTGCCTCACTATCACCTCGGGGTGTAATAATTCACACACCCACAGCAAGTTGATGAATTGTTGCAATCCAGGGAAGTTATTCTTCGTGAGAATCCTTTCGTGTTTTTTTTTTGCTAGTGTCTAGTTATCCTTTCATTTGTAATGCTCATCTTATTTTTCCCAAACGACTCGCTTACACGTCGCCGTTCGCTCCATTAACCTGGATGTAATCGTACAATAATGCTCAGCCACTTGTCAATCCACTGCTGGATGAAAGCAGTGGATTCACAGTCCAATGGAGGGTTGTTTGACCGTAATTCACCACGCCGCCCGCTCGGTGCGGGTCGGTGAGATTGGAGGTGACCCTCGACTTCTTACGATGACACTCGCCACTGACCCTTGGCCAGGGATCGAACTAGGGTAGCCGGGCTCACGTCCCACAGCGCAGTGTGCCGGACACTTTCCCACCCCCCCCCTTCCCCCCCACCTTCATGAAACGGCAGCACAAAATTTGCGAACGGTTTACGGAGATAAAAAATTCAAATGAAACATCTTTTCTCACGCCAGAAATGCGATGCGTCATCCATCGTGGGCGTACGAAGCGCTTGCTTTCACGTTCCACTCGAGCACTTTACGACGACCGTGACCACGTGGGGCATTGAACGTTTCAGACGTTTCCCCGAGGCCAGAATTGCCTCCCTTTTTCGTGCCGCACTGTAAGTCTCCTCGGTCACCCTTCACACGCAAGAGCCCCCTCGCGATGCAGACAAGGAGAGAGATGAATTCACGTGAAACTTTTTTTTTCCACCAGGTTAGGCCCACTGAGCTGTATATAACTCTTTTGCGGAAGTGACCTGGCCACAAATGATAGCTCAACGAAGTGGCTTGTCATGTGAATATTCTTAGCAGCAGACAAACACTTCGAACGCGCGATGTTGATTCTGAACGTGGAGGGAAAAACCGGAGGACCCGGAGAAAAATCCACGCGACCACGGGGAGAGAGACAAATATCAAGAGTAAAAAATTTGACCTGGTTTTTAGTGTACCGCTATTTTTTTGCTAATAATCTGGGGCCCCATTTATCTGCTTAGTTTGCTTGGGCATATTACCCTCCACGCGGCATATTTGTGGCCTCAAATCTCAATGCATTTGAAGAACACATCCAGAAGGCTTCGTGTTGGCGCAACGCATCCAAGTGAAACGTGGGTGATTCAACGCCGTGGAAACCTTCAACCAACACACTCAGCAACGAGAACGACTTCAGGGATGACTTAACACGCCGCTTCCCCTCTGTGCATCAGGCGGTAGTCGTAACGTGTACGGCTTACAGCAAGAAGGACATGGGTTCCACTCCTGACTCGGGTTCCTTTTTGCGTTTGTATGTTCTCCCCCTGTTCTGCACGGGTGCTAAAGCGGCGATATTTCAACTCCCTCGCCTAGTATGCAGGAGGTCGTGGGTTTGATCCCAGCCCTGACGCCTGTAGATTTGGAATTTGCATGTCTCTCTCCTCGTAGTCACGTAGATTTTTCTCTTGTTTCTCCGGTTTTCCCCTCCAAGTTTAGAATCAATGTGCGTTAATAGGATTTGGCTGATATAAATTTCCACAAGTTCGGTCCCTGCGTTGAGCTATCATTCGTGGCCAATTCGCTTCAGAAAAATAACCACGTAGTTCAGATGGGCCTTATCTGGTAAAATTTTAAAAGTACATCATTTTAGTTTATCGTGAAAAGCATATCATGTATTTGGCCCGGGCCAAGTGACGTTGTTATACAACAAAATCTCTCGGAATCTTGTCAGATATCTCAAGCTAAGCGGGGTTTTTAGGCCTGGACAGTGCTTGGATGGATGATGGCCATGATGCGTCGGGCTACTTGGTCGGCGTCACAGCACCGTGGCGAAATCCAGGCACAAGCCAAAGAGACAGAATTATTAAACACACGGCGCAGTTCTGGGAGACATCTCGCCGATAACGAGACGAGCCACAATTGTTTTTTTTTCCTTCCATCCGAGGACGGGGGGTGGGTGGGGGGTAGGGAACCGTCGATTAACGCTTAATTTTCAGCAGCAGACGAATTTTTTTTTTACTTTTTTAACATTCTGTACGGCGCGGGTTTCCTTAACGTGCGTTTTAAAAACACCGCCGTGATTAATTGTTCGTGTTCCGCCGTGACATTTTCCGTGGTGGGCCCGCCACCGCTCAGCGGGGGCTCTCGCCATCCGCGCGCTGTAGCCGGCGGTGGGGGTGGTGATGGTGGTGGGGGTGGTGATGGTGGTGGTGCTTACCTGCCGCAACGTCGCTGGTTAATTGGGCTGTGAAAGCGACTGCCACCAGACGAGAAACGTACCTCGCAATACATTCATGGCGATGTGTGCGTGCGTGTGTGTCTGTGTAGGTGTGTGTGTGTGCGGTCATCTCGGTCAGTCGACCCGTGGCACCTGGGTCTGCCCCGTGACCTCCTGCCAGCGGGCGTTCGACACTTCACGTGGCCTCAAGGTGCACATGGCCTGGCACAAGCGTCGTGGTGACGTCACCGCCACTTAGTGACGAATGGCGGTTGGTGTTGTTGTGTGTAGTGTAGTGCAGCGGTTAGCGCGCTGTGCTACGAACGTGGCCACCCGGGTTCGATTTTCGCTCACGGTTAACACCGGTGACGATTATCTGAACCGCTCCTGGGCCTCCCCTAGGTCTACTCAGCCTCAAATGGGTACCTGGGGCGGTGTGTAAACATCGCCACTGGTCAGACAAAGGGGGTCGGGCGTGGTGCTGGCCACCCACCCCCTCGTGTACCATTCCGGCCTTCATAGGTGCTCGCTAACAGCACTTGCCTCTACAGTCTATTCAGGCTATACGGGGGATCTTTGTCTCTTATATATAGCAATGATGAAGGTGCAGCCCTAGAAATTGTTTATCGAGGCCACTTGTGCCACTGCTGGATGAAGGGCTTCCACTCGAGACGGCTCTAGCAGGTAGCTTCAGAATCTTGATTGAGACTGCAGGAGAAGAAATCCGATGAGCTATGAAGCTCTTTGCTCACAGATGTCTCCAATATGGGGCACGGGGTCAGCAAATTAGAACATCAAAACAAAAACCGATAGGAGTGCAAAACAGAGAAAATGGTTAGCAAGTCACGAAAGTAGTCCCTCAATAACATGGCCACATTAACATTGAACTATCAATACACAGCTAAGGATCAAAGTTCCGAATCACATTTTGCCAATGTGACTATTATATCCAGCACTAATCCTCTGCTTCAGAATATATTTTTTTCTGAAAATCCCAAAAAACAAGAACCCCATCGTTCTCAGCAGCAGCACTGCGCCCGATGCCAGTCGATGTATTATAGGTGAGCGTTGCAGGTGAAGAGTGTTACAGGTGAGCGTTACAGGTTAGGAGTGATACAGGTGAGCGTTACAGGTGAGCTTTACGCGTGAGCGTTGTCCCAGGGTGAGTGGCTGAACCACCGCAGCTCCACTCGAGGCTTCACGTCTCGTAATGAGGGCAGCTGTTATCCAAATAAACTTCAACATCAGAGCGGTGGCACAAATGCCACCCATTGTTGCCTGATCTACGGGATCAGGTTTTCGTGAAGCCAACGCTGCCGGCCTTTATTTTATATATGCATTCATAAATATATATCTACTTTTACAGGTGGGTAAGAGAGCAAGGTAAAGGTGCGGCCCTGCAATTGCGGCTCACGCCCCTGCTAGAGGAAGGGCCTCCGCTAGAGGGCGCCCCTAGAAAGCCTCTCTCCAGGGTTAGATGATATGTACGTATGTTGAATTCCTTTCGCACCGAACGTAGCCAACCTTGCTGATCGGAGGTTACGGGGAGGACAACGAACTAAACTCAAGAAAACAGTTGTACAGAAACGGTGTTCTTTTCGATCTAAATAATTTTAAAGTGCACAGCTTCAGTGGCGTCCTAATATCGGAGGGAGGAGCGTTCCAGACGGCCACAGCAGCGCTTCTGAAAGCGCCACGCGATGCGGCGGCCGCTTTTGTTCGATGGTAGCAGCCAAAAGCCGCCACTGGGAGGTTTGACCGGAATTCGCGTGAAGATGTCACCGAAGAGATGGTGAGTAGGGACGATTTACCCCACCACGCCTGCTTCTGGCTCAGCTCTTCTCGCCAAGAGGAATATTTTATAGGGATTGGGGAAGAAGGAGGGTGGGTAGGTGAGAGTCTGAACCATAGAGTCGGGTGCCAATTATAAGCCTGTTGCAAGGAACGTCGATTTGTGTGTGCCTGTGCGTTGTGCGTCCTCTTTATTTTTCAACGTAGAATTTCTCATAAAAATGCACAGTTCGGTTATAAAATATGCAATTTTACAGACACTGCCAGCTATTTTGTTCTTTTTATAGAGCAGTCCGTAAAATGCACATACGTTGGCAAACCCGGACACTCCGAGACATCAGGAGCCTAACGCGTCGAGTGTGTTTAATTACTTTGCTCCGTTTTTTTTTGTTCGCCTCCTCCTCTTCTTCTTCTTATTTCCAGCCATTTGAAAACGCTGGCACGGCGGCTGCTTAAAAAAAGTAAAAAAAAAACCTCTTCAACCTCTTGCACTCCGGGCGTTATTTTAACTTTGTTGCCACGTCTAAAACTAAAGGAAGCGAAGAACGGCCTTTGGGCTTAATTCGAGCAAATTAAGTTTTGGCAGGGTAATTTTAACAAAGATATTTGCAGATTATATGGCGACATCTGCACATGAGCAATACTCTCTCCTCTCTCTCTCTGCTCCTGCTGCTGCGATAACGAAACTATATATATATTTAAATTTTACCAGGTAAGGCCCACTAAGCTCTGTAGCTCTTTTTTTCAGAAGCGACCTGGCCTCAAATGATAGCTCAACGAAGGGGTCTATTTGGTCAAAGGCGGTTGCATAAAACCGAATACATGATATGCTCTTCACGATCAACTAAAACGATTTACTTTTTTATTTTGCCAGGTAAGGCCCATTGAGCTACATAGCTTTTTTTTCATAAGTGACCTGGTCACAGATGATCGCTCAACGAATTGGCCTATTTGGTCCTAGGCGGTTGCATAACGACGAAGATTTCCCTAAACCGAATACATGATATGCTCTTCACGATCAACTAAAACGATTTACTTTTTTATTTTACCAGGTAAGGCCCACTGAGCTGCGTAGCTTTTTTTTCAGAAGCGACCTGGTCACAGATGATCGCTCAACGAATTGGCCCAAGTTTGTATTTCTTTGGCTGCCACGTGGGGAGATCGAACCGGAAACTTCTGGATGGCCGATTCGATCCGATGTGCCGACCATCACGGTGTGATCATCCGTCTTACTCGTCGGGAATATCACGAATCACACAGACGGTCATCCCAACTCCTCTCGATAAAACGACCAAATAAAGCCACGGATTCTTCTTTTTCTCTCTCTGTCTCGCGCGCGCGCGTTTGTGTCAACAACAACAACAACTAACTTCTATCGATAAAATAACAAAATACCTCTCTCTCAGTTTGTGGCGAGCGTCTGTTGTTAACCACTCTTCCACTCCCCGCTCCCCTACCACCTCTCCACGCCACACGTCCTGCCCGCACTCCCCCTGCATGGCTACCCTGCCTCTCGTCTCTTCCCCTACCCCCACGCGGCTCCCCCCTCAATTATCGGTCATTTCAACAGCATCCCTTTCGGTTAAACGTGAAGTGGTTGTTTCGGGCAGGGACTACAACTCTCCGACCTCACTGAGATGGGGGGGGGGGGTGCATCTTAAAGAGCCAATAAAAAAACAACGTGGGATGGCACAATAAAAAAATAATAATCAAAACTATATAAAAACTTCATAATAAAAACTTACGACGTTTCGATCGCAACACAAGCGGTCGTGCCAGGCCAGGTGTCCATTGATGCTCCATGCAGTTCTAAAAATTGGCCACAGAACAGACGAGCATTTCGCGTTTTATCTCCGTTGTTTTGAGTCTCCTGCCACGCGGAAGAGTAGGCCAATCACCCTCTAGCGGGGGCTCCGTACAGCTCTGCCCAGTGGGAGGCATTGTGAGCAAGCAATTGCAGGCCTACGCCTCTACCCTTGCATTCATTGTTTCCTCCACCTCGCGTTATTGCAGCAGGGCGAGAATTGTTGACTGACCAACAGCATCGCTCACGTGTCACATTCCTCTCCGCACACACAAAGCCACTTCTGGCATCAGCGATGGACATTTTCACTGTGCGGCAACCACGTGCTTGCCGCGTCGCGTCAACCCATCTTCGCTGTAGCCTCCGCAGCGCCAATGTTTGCCTCCCTTTAACTGGCCAGGCATATCATTTCTATATTTGAAGCTTTCGTGACTGCAAGGATTCATACTCTTAGGTTTTTTTTCGATAAAGTCACGTCGGCATAAAATAAAAGAAAAAAAAGAAAATTAATCAAAGTAAAATAAAAATCACGACGTTTCGGAGGCAACACAAGCTTCCGTCTTCAGGTGGAACCGTCACAGCACGATTGCTGTATCAAGTAAATGAGAAATTCCAAGAGACCCGACCTTGTTGAAGGGGGAGGAGCCAGGATAGGCGTTTTTTTATTATTATGGTCTACATAACAAAGGACTGAGCCTTTGTTATGTAGACTGGTTGAGAGGGGGAGGTGCCAGAGTTGTTAATGTGCGGCTGCTGCTAATGGGACTGAGCCTTTGTTACGTAACTTTACCGAAAAAACCTAAGAGCAAACAAATCATGATCAGAATCCGTGTTGATACTGCAGGAGGGAATCTGACGAGCTTTCAAGCTATTTTTTTCACCCTTTTATTTAACTCACTCCGTCTGTTGTCGTATCCTGAAGACCATTTGTGCCCCACAATATAACACAGCCCCTCAGTGACCTATGACAACCTGGCATGCATGTGTAATCGGCCCGCCATATCCCTCTCCTCCTGCCGTGTTCATTACGAGGGGACAGGCCGGCTAATAAGTACAAAAAAACAACAACAACAACAACAGTAGTAGATGAGCTCGGAGGAGATGAGTGGATACTCTGAATTGTTCTGCCCTCCTTCTGAGAATCGGATGACTCCACTACCAAGGATTGTGTTACTGCAACTCTTCATTTCAAAGTGTTCTTCAGATGAGCATTCGTGCATCATTATGAGCAATCAACCCCAATGCACACCGTCTCACTGTTCAACCCCAGTACTGTACAGCGTCCACCCGAATCTCAATAGGTGCCCTGTATCTTCTTGGTTCTTTCGGTAAAGTCACCAAGAAGATGAATCCCTGCAGTCACGAAATCTTTAAATCGAAATGTAGGTGCCCTGTACCTTAAATTGATGACTCAACTGGTGGGCGTGGCCTACTGTGCACTCACGTGACCATATGGACCCAATCCATGGTTAAAGGGGAGGGATGGGTGTACAGGTTCTTAGGAACCTATTTGTAGGATTATAAGAATATAGGGTATAATAATATAGGATTATTATAGGTAGCTTGTACTCCACTAGCAGTGCCTCTCTGTCAACAATTTATTTTTGAAACAGATCTATAGCAGCGTTACGAAAAATAGCGAGTGAGAAATTCCGCCCTAGCATGTATCCATGTATACCAGCGGTCGGGAACCTATGGCTCGCGAGCCATATATGGCTCTTCTGGTGACGGCATATGGCTCCCAGACAATTTTGAGTTGAAAAAAATAATAATAAAAAAATTTAAATAAAATCAGTTTGGAACTGATTTTAAAATACTTGTGATATTGCTTAATAATACTGTGTCATTTTAAAGTAAACAGAAATTAGTTTTGAAGATAAAATTTCTCGGGTCACGGGTCCCGTGACCAGAAGTCGCATTAAAAGTAAGACATTTAATTTATTATACGTTAAAAAGACTATATGGCTCTCAATGAAATATATTTAGAAATATTTGGCTTTTATGGCTCTCCCAGTCAAAAAGGTTGCCGACCCCTGATGTATACTGTTGGGTGGACAGAGGCAGGAATGATTTACGAAACTTCCTTGCCCCCGTTGTTTAAACTGCTACGCCGGGAGATACAATCGGACCGGCGACCGCCAGGTTGCAAGCCGCGTTTGCGCTGACCATCACACCGAGGCAAAGCGACTATATATATTTTTTTCATACCATAAAATACTCGCCATTTTTACTCCGCTGTTTCGTCCCGTTCACCCACTTAAAACTATAAACTATTTTTTTTATTTTACCACGAAAGGCCGACTGAGTTATATAGCTCTTTTTTTCAGAAGCGATCCGGCCACGCAAGTGATAGCTCAACGAAGTGGCTTATCACGTGGCAATTTATAGCAGCAGTCAAATACTTGGTGGTGGCTGCGTTCCCCGGGGCCGTACTACTTAAGGCTACCCCTCCCCAACCCCACCACCCTCCCCTCCTGTTGCCACGCAAATAAATATTTAGACAAGAACGATTTGTCTTCAGCACCTGCACGCGTATCCCTGGTTGGGGGGCCGGGGGGGAGGCACGTTGCAGAGCTCACAAACTCGGCCTCTGGCGCTCGTTCACGAGTCTTCCTGGCCCACGTGGGAGGGGTGGGGTTAGCGGTGAATGCGTGATGAGCTCTTCATCAAGGGCAAACTCTTCTTCCCGTGGCAGCGATGCACGGGCGAATAAATAAACAAATACATTATTTAGATGCTCTCTCGCCGCTTGCTCGCTCGCCCCGCTAGCACCGTCTGCCCCCACCGCAGCCCGACGTTGACCGAGTCCCCACGTGGCTCGCGGTGCGGAGGTTCTGTGGCACGCTTTTTGGTCTCGGAAGATCTTCTCCCCAGCCCCCCCCCTCTCTCTCTCTCTTTCTCTCCCCGGCTGGAGATTTGGTGTCCTGCGTTTTTTTTGTTTTAGACAGTCGGTTTGGGTTGAGTTGGGGCCGCTGGTGGTGGTAGCGACTGGCATGGAGGGCATTCCAGGACGTGGGTCTCTTGGAGCGGTAGGACATCGATGTTACGGGTTTTTCGCTATGTTCGCGATCGTACTCGCACTTCGCCGGGGAGAGTGTCTCATTGGCCGGTTGGGTGGATCCTTGTGACCCAGGGACTATCTGGCGCGTTGTTGGGCCCTGCAGAGGGCCCTTTGGCGTGGCTTCGTGTTGTTGTTGCTCTGGAGACCGGCAGATTGATGATCGATGTTCGGTCGCCACGTTCATGGTTGTTCGTCGTGATTCTCAATTGGGACCTCGCTCCCCTATCGACCCCCCCACCACCACCTCCCACCCTCCAATTCCTCACTCCAGCTCATTTTGTCCTTTCGCAGAGACATGATGAAAGCTGAATCGTACTCGGATGTAAATTTTCCTGGCGAGGTTTCTTTTGTGTGTGTGTGTGTCTGTGGGCAAAGGCTGCGTCCTCGTGATTCAGTCGGCCGAACAGGGCGTTATCAAAAGGTTTCCTTCGGTATCGTGAATAAATAACGATAACCTTTAGACGAGTCTTTAACCGGAGGGTTTGTGTACGCTCGCCCTGACATGATACGCACACACGCACGCGCGGTCATTCATGAAAGTTTACTTCACCCCGAAGTGAGCCGGAACTCGTAAATATGTCGATCTATATGTGGATTGGCGTAAAGTCGTCCCTCTGGGGTGGGAAGCAGATGTTCGAAATAAAGTTAATAAATACATAAACCAAAAGGCGGAAAGGAAAAAGAGATATGCTGCAGATACTGCTGAATATCAGTCGAATTTAGCGTGAACCTCTGGTCATATTCACACAAAGACATACCCCTCCCCCCTCCCCGGTGTATCCTTAGCAGACTTTTTTGGGGCAAATGCTGTTAGCGAGCACCTTTGAAGGCCGGCACCGCACACGAGGCGGTGGGTGGTCGGTACCACGCCGTGCCACCTTTGTCATTTTAGGCTGAGTCGACCTAGGGGAGGCCCAGGACCAGGTCAGATAATCGTCACTGGTCTTGGCGGTGAGCGGGAATCGAATCCAGATCTCCGGGTTCGTAGCGCAACGCGCAAATCCGCTGCCCCACCGCTCCCCATATTCACACGGGCACAGATGAGATGACACAATGGCTCGCAACCTTTGAAAGGCCAGACACATCGCGCTCATAAATCATTATTTATTTATTTGTGCGATTCACCCTTTGACCCCTTGAATGCGCCCAATCTGTTTGGCCAGACTGCTTGGGATCGATGGGACTACCCGCATTACCCCATCACACGTGACCTGCTGACCGACTTGACAGCGGCGTGGGGGGGGAATTTAAGAAATAGTTTAAACTGCCACGCCGGGAGATCAAATTGAAATGGCGACCCTCGCGATCACAGGTTCCATCTGATAACTGTCAAACGGCGGCAGCATGCGTCGTCACATAAATCAGTGATAACTGCAACAGTAATAAGCGAATTGAAAAGCAATTACGCTGAAAAAAATTCTAAGTACGATTACAAAAAAAACAACAAAAAATGGGGAAAATAAGGTTCAACGGCGACTTGTTTTTGTCGCGAACTGGGGGGGGAGCAAAGTGACGGCGCTATCGTTGGAGCATTCAAATTCATCGCTCAGGCTGATGAGAGTCGAGGGGCGTTCAATGTCACCGCGCTGTCGAGGCCAGGCATCTCCTTCGCGTGAATCGTGTGAAATCCACTCCGCACATGAACGCTGATGACACAACAGCCCGGGACGACGTGGGAAGCTCATTGACCTATCCCTGGTATGTTCCCGAGCGCTGAATCACCAGCTAAGGAACACCAACGATAGCGAATTTGATATGCCATAGCAACAGTTTACTGTCATACTGATTTTAGCTGAACATTGTATTTACGCTACAATCTTTTTTTATCCTTTATATTAAGTTCGCTTGCTTGCTTGCGTGCTTGCTTGCTTGCTTACGACCGTGCAAATCTTTCGTTCGTTTTTTAACCCACTTCCCGTGATCCAATCGAGCTGACATTTTGCACACAGACTCGTTGTGCGAGACAATTAATGTTCGTGAAAATTTTTTTTCCAAACTTTTACACTGTTTAGGGAAAACAAATTAAATATTTAATTACCAATTGCTTAATACTGGCAGACAATCATCTGACCCATAGGTGGCAGCCATCTCAAGCCAGAGGACGAGAAGACTCTAGCCGCCACGCATTTAAAGGATTTATAGTGAAAAACTTTGTTTTTACTGGTTATACTTATTTCCTCCAAAATTTTAGTTTTTGTAAGCGCCACAAATTTTTTGAAAAGCTTACTCTACCTCGAGAACTAGAGGTGGCCAGTTATCGCAGAGGTCAGAGGTTAGAGCTGCCACGACTGAAATCCTGGCTTTGAAACCAAATTTCATGAAGCAGCGATTATTGCGGGTTCTCAAGTGTGGTGAGTTTGGTGGACTGACTCGGTTAACCAATGACTGCACAAGAACACAAAGATATAGATTCGTGTTTTTTTTTCCAGTCAATTTGTATGAATGCCAGTTCGCGTAATGTTAACATACTGTCGTAGTGAGTGTGGCATCTCCAGTGACTCTTGAGATGACATTAACCAATTACATACAACATTTATGAATTGAACAACATCCATCATTGTGCAACCGGCTCAATGTGTTATGGCAAGTTTCAGAATCAAAGTGGATCGATGAATCGATGCATCATTACGAGGGTGCTAGGCTGTAGTCGTCTCTTGCCAGCAAATCGCTGAATCGTCACAATTCGATGTACGCATGGATTACATTTTTATAATTTTATTTTTTTCATACTATTTCATTTGCATTATCTCTCACGAGTTTATTCCATCTCATTTGTACATTTATAGCAGCAACCGCCAGATACTCTGAACGCCCGTAGATTCACGCGGCCACGGGGAGGGAGGCACTCCAAATATAGAGGAGGCGTCAGGGTCGGGATCGGGATCGAACCCACGACCTCCTGTATGCCAGGCGAGGGAGTTAACATCTCGCCACCGAGGCAATACAGCGGTGTATCGTTTCGTACAATATGCTTCAATGCAGAAGGATATCAGGTCGCGTGCGCGCGTCCATCAGCCCCACAATAATAATCTTGGTAATCGGTGCGCCGTTACATCCCTACCGTCGCGTGCCATTCGCGCACTTTTCCGGCCGGATTGTTTTCAAATCGACAAATGTATTCATTTCCACACCGGTAATAATCATAATTATTAGAGTGTTGGTCCACGGTACCGCCACTCGCATCTGCATAACACACGCTGCTCGTGAATTGCGTGTAAAACCAGGACAGGGTTGGTTATCCCCCCCCCCCCCCAACCACGTTGAAATGCTAAAGAAGCTGTGCCTAATAGCATCACCACGGCTGCATTTTCAGTCAATTTGCAGCTTTGAAATGACATGCAATTTCGGTGTTATATCCAATCATTCCATCTCGCACAGTCAACCGCGGGAATCTGACCACATTTCTTTTTTTCTTGGAGCTCTCCCCCCCTTCTCTCATTTTTTTGTTACATTCCGTTTCACAAGTGCGCCCAGCAGAACCTTTTTTTTGTTTTCAAGGCCAAATTTTTTTCCCCCATCGAATCCTAAGCAACCACAAGCGGATTATTCTTTTTTTTTGCTTCGGTTTTGGTTGGCTCAAGCGGTTGTGCCATCCTCGCTGCCGCCCATTAACATGTCGCCGGAGCAATGAACTTGATTTATTTTTTCGTGGGATCCACAGGAAAGGGGAACGGGCGAAAACGAAAAGTGTGCGGCTCCCACCCCACCCCACCGCCCCCACCAGCCACCCCCCACCGGCCACTGGGGTAAACCTGACAATGGCCAGAGGGTCCAAATTTCCAACACGGGTAATTTTTCCGAGCACGCGATACGCATTCGAATCCCCGCGCTCCGCGCGTCCTCTGATGTGGGCCTGTGTCGAGTGGCACGTGAGGGGTGAGATGCAGAATGGGCAATGCAAGCCACCAGGAGACCCTGTCGGAACGCCGCTCCCAGAAGCGGGGGGTGGGGGGAGCGCGCTTCGTGAGCGGTGTTAAATTGAGCGCGGATCTGAGAGGCGTGGGTTTTCGCGAGGTGATGTGGTCCGGGCTATGGTGGAGGGTCACGGTCGGAGCAGCGCTGTCATACGATCACATCATACACCGTTTTAAGGATAGAGGTTTTACCCTTTCTGGCAATGAAACAGGCGTTAAGATGTTGAAACACCAAACAGACACCTTTCGCAAGGAATCATGTCTGCATTGACCACACGTACTTGCGTTGAACATGCAAACAAAAACATGCTCTGGTAACATATGCATTGTCTTTGAAACGGATTGGTCCACAACAGAGACAACCTTCTTTAGGGCCTAGTCTCAAACAGTGTTCGATCAACCAGGGGACGCCAAAACGTCCGCAGCGCAGCAGACGGACGCCGATTAATGCACTCGAACACAACCCGGCAGTATTAATCAGGGCGGCCGCTGGGAACCACCCAATGCCGGATTAAGCTAGTACGGGGCCTGTAGCATATGTTATAAATGGTCCCTACATTTTCAAAAACACATAAATATTAAAACACATAAATGTTTAACTTGCAAAGTAAAGTCATTGTATTTTTTCATTTGCTATACAGCCGGATAATACGACAAATCGCTAACCTTAAACACACAGTCGTTCATAAAAGTTGAAGGCGGTATAGTACTATAGTAATAGAGCAAGTGCAGAATCACTGAACCGGAATTGACAGCTTGTAAGCGTTTAGCGCGGTGCCCTTGAAAGTATGGGGCCCGTAGCTGCATGCGTGGTAGCTACTTGTGCTACCAGGATAATTATGAGGCACTGGATCCACCCATACCTACCACGATCCCTTCACAGCGACAAGCGGTGTAATGCCAGACCCCCCCCCCCCACCCCCGTATCGAGCGTCAGCTGCACGAGGACAAGGAGACGCGTGCAGCGGCGTTTCGGCTGCGTTTTCATTCGTGTTCACATCGCGGCAAGCATCTGGCGTGGCTTCGTGCGAAATAATAATTGTTAAAGCCAACGCTATTTAGCCTCATGCCCACCCCACCACCCACATAACCCTGAGCACTTACACCGAAAATCCAACTCCAGCAGGAGCTAGCTGACCCCGGCTTCGGGACTGCGGGAAAAGAAATTCAATTTCGCAAAGCGAATTAGCTCGGCGCTGGTGCCGAGAGGGTTACATCGTTTGCTCGTGGGGGGGGGGGAGGGGTGGCAGGCCACGTGTTTAGCATTCATTCGCTGTGGCCCGCGCAGGCGACGTACCGCATCACGACGATGATGACGGAGAGGATGTGTTTGTTCTTCTTGTTTACTCAATTGCTTGCCGGGCACCACTTCCATGGTACTCTTTGGGTCTTTCGGTGAAGTCACGTAGATAGAATTTTTTAATAAATTTTTTTTATTTAAAAATGATACAATATTCTTTTTATTTTAAAATATGTGAAGTCACATCAAAATGCGCAACTTAATTAAATAGACGTTTTAATAAATGTTTTCTCCTACAACATCAGAGTGCAGCGCCACATTAAATACGCACTTCAATGGCAATAGTTTAAAGCGATTTGAAGCATGTTTTATATTTTTTTCGGGGGGGGGGGGGGCAGAGCTTTGTGACGTCATATGTGACGCCGTGTGACGTCATTTATGGACGGCCCAAAAGTTGGCCTGGCTAGGAGTTGGCCCACACCCGTCTCACCTCGAGCGCTGTGTCGGCCCTCATAGGTACTCCCCGCTAACAGCACTTGCCCAGTACAGGTTGTCTGTCGAATACGTGCTGCTGAGACATTGCCACACACTCCGTGAAAGTGTTTCAATGCACAAACAAATCCAACCCAGCCTCACCATGTTAACTATCTCTCCCCGTGTACAGGAGGTCCGTGGGTTTGATACGGACCTGTATATTTGCAGTTTGCACATTCTTTTCCAGGTCCTTCAGTTGTTCTCTCCATGTTTAGAAGCACGCGTTGAGAGTAGTTTGCTGCTATATATTTCTACATGATAAGCCAATTCGTTGAGCTTTCATTTGTGGCCAGGTGGCTTCTGAAAATTAGCTAAATTGCTCAGTGGGCCTTTCCTGGTAACATAAAAATTGTTTAGTTTTAGCTTAGAAACCGGCTGCATGTGATCAGTCCAAGACCTCAAGCTACCAGAATATCTGTTTCATTTTGTTTCATACATATACAGTGCCATACTATATCTACGCATGTGTGTCTTCATTTTAACGTGATATTTATTCTGCGAAGAATGAAGCTCATTTGCTTGGAGGAGGGGGAAGGGGGCATCGTTAGTATAGGGAGAGAGAGAGAGAAAAAAAAGTGAATAGCTCTCTCGTTAATTAAAGGAAGTGAAAGTGATTTGAAGAGAATGAGAGATTCTGAATTAGAATCACGGGGATGCTCAGAGTGGCTTTTTTTTGCATGAAATGAGGCGCAGAATAAATGATGCGGGACAGAGTGAGGACAAGGTGAGAGAGTGAGGGTGGTGTAAGGTTAAAAATGTTGGGGGATTTGAAAAGACTGTCACAACCCTCCTTTGGCACAAGCATCGGTCTGTTAATTTGAATGATAGTGATAGCGACTATCATTATCATTATGGGCAAATACAAAAAAAAGCAATGCAAGAAAAGCGACGGTGATTATTATTCTTACAGGACGGGCAAATTAAATACCTAAACGTAGATGAGACAGTGTAAATCACCCTTCGCGCGCCACACAATGGAAACGAAAATGCAATTATTTTACGGTCCTCTCTGGATTATGACTCACTTTTTGAAAGAAGTTATTTTAAGACAAACGTTTTGGAGGCGCCTCGGTGGCTAGGAGATGTTAACTCTCTCGCCTGGCATACAGGAGGTCGTGGGTTCGATCTCGACCCTGACGCCTGCCTGCTCGATATTTTGAGTTTGCGGTGCCTCCCTCCACGTGGCCGCGTGGATTCTTCTCCAGTTCCTCCGGGTTTTTCCCTCCGCATTTAGAATCGACGGGCGTTCAGAGTATCTGGCTGCGGCTGGCGCTATAAATTATAAGCTCACTTCGTTGAAGCTGTCGTTTGCGACGGGCCAGGTCGTTTCTGAAAACGAGCTATATAGCTCAGTGGGGCCTTATCTGGGAAAATAAAAAAAAATAACAGTTAATTGCTCTTCCCCGCACGGAGCCTGGCGCAGTGCTCCTACCCGCGTCCCCGTGTCCCGAAATGATCGTTCATGATTGGAGAGGGGTACCGATGCGTGTCTTGGGCTCTTTATTTTTTTTACACGACCTGCATATTTCTTGCCCCTGATTTTGGTATCATTTTTTTTTTGACGACGTCTCCGTTTTGCAAACTTTGACTTCGAGTTGATGGCCCGTGAACTCTCCTCCCCTTTGTTTCCGAGTCGGTGAGCACGGTTGGCTACGTGCGGTGCGAAAGAAGTTCAACATACATGGCGCTGATCGCACAATCATGGTAAGAATGGTGAAAACTGACAACAATGGAGTGAAAGGAAAGCAGAAAAATGGTCAACAAGTCCCAGAACGTATTCTGCAGAGGTTTTGCTTTTGGAATATTTTGGCCTGTACCTTTATTTTGCTCGCCTCGTGTGCCATATTGCTCGTGTAAATCTTGATATGATCCAGCAACCCCGCACCCCCCCCCCCCCCAATGTCATTGCCTCGTGGATTTGTGTGTCATGCTCACCGAAGGCTGGAAAATTACGTCGATAAACAGACGGGCAACACCCCCTGTCCTGTGTCTGCCCGTACGTGTACGTTGAACCTAAATTTCGATTTAAAGCTTTCGTGACTGCAGGGATTCATCATCTTGGTTCTTTCGGTAAAGTCACGTAGAAGGGAAATAATAAGACGCTGTCTTCCCGACAGACTTGTTCTTCACCTGAGGACGGCTGCTTGCGTTGTGGCCGAAACGTCGTGAGAATTATTTTAGTATGTTTAATTGTTACTATTTTATTATTTCCCTTCTACGTGACTTTACGTTGAACCTCTTTCGCTCCGTACGTAGTCAACCGCGTCAATCGGAGGTGCGATTGGCAAATAAAAAAAAAGTGTTTTAGCCATCGGCATATTTGTCAACGTTTTTTGAGCAGCACCTGGGTCTCATGAGCAGCGCCAGGCTTGTGTAAGACGTGCCGGTCTGGTTGCAACGTGGTTTTGGCGAGAGCACATTGGATTGACGTGTGTACATTGCATCAAAGAGGTAATGTCGCGGGTGCATTACTGAGCAAGGCTACGGAGCGAGCTTAAAGCATTAAACGCGGAAACACATTAGACCGACAGTTTGAATTCATCATAGATTTTTGGATCAGATTTGCGCGACTTCGCATGCGTTTTGAAATGTAAAACCGCGCGTCCTTTTCATTTACGGTTGTAAAATACTCAACCCCTTTCAAACGCTTTACTCGCGCCCTTGAATTGTTTACGATCGCAAGCGGACTCTTTTCCTCAGCCCAAACAGCAGCAGCAGCAGTCTTGATGGAGTGTTGCCTCGCTTGTGCAATCGCCCAACGGAATTCAGGCCGCCCCCTGCTTTGAAATTGGAATTGCAAGCGCTTGTTCTAAGATTCTAATTGTAATTATTACGGGTTTGGCCGAGGTGAGTAATACGCGTATCACCTATGGCTCCCCCTTATCCATGGCTGTTTAACCTATAACGAGACATGCGCGCACACGCAACTGTTAAAGGTTCCCCCGATAGATATCGAGAATGTTGGGGCAAGTGCTGCTAGCGATCAATGACATAGCTCAAAAAATACCCCCGTACCAGATCAGCCACCTTTTCGTCTCTTCGATCCGTGTCACTCACACATATCCATGGCCCATACTCTTTGTTATTTTCGGTAAAGTCACATAGGTAAAAAAAGAAGATTAATAGTAAATTAAATCACGACGTTTCGGAGGCAAGACGGAAGCTTGTGTTGCCTCGGAAACGTCGTAGTTTATTTTTATATTTTATTATTTTTTACCTAGCTAACTTTACCTAAAAAACCAAAGAGTATGGAACCCTTGGAGTCACGAAAACTTCAAATCTAGAATATCCATGGCCCTCAGGTACACACTGCTTATGCAATGCTCCATGGACGACACGGGCGGGTTAATGCTTCCCATTAAAACGCCGGGGAAAAATATAAATCGAGTGGCAAACGTGCACCTTGTTCTCAGCGTGAGCTCTCCGCAAGTTAGCGGGGCTGCTCGCCCGTTCCCCGGTAATTAGAAGCAATTACCACAATTACTGCCACAATTACCAGCAATAGTGGCGAGAAGCCGTGGGGTAAGTTCTTGCCCGGTGGGCAAAGTGGGATAACGGTTCCTGACAATTCATCAATTCCCAACACCCACCCTTCACCCACCCCAACTGGACCAGAGGTGCCAGCCACTTTGGGCGTCCGGGGTGTCTGGACACCCCCTCCCCCCCCGACCTAACCCCCCACAGACGTTGAAAAGATCACGCTCTTTTTTTTCTTCTCTCCAACAAGGCGACGTAAATGCTGACTCGAGGCTACGAAGGGATCTTTTGAAATAACGCGCAGTGGTGCCACACGAAAGGTCGGATCGGTCACGTGGTCGGCTCGGTAGCTGGGGTCGAGTCAGAAGCCAGTGGCCGCGAGTATTTTTGTTTTTTAACGGGGACATCTGTCAAAAAAAGAGCTTCATAGCTCATCGCATTCACCCAGTCTAAGTCGAGATTTTGATTCCGATAACGATTCTGATTTCGATAATTGGTTTTTCACCCTTCTATCTGGCAACAAAACTGACACCTTTTTTTACAAGGAGTCATGTTTGCATAGACCACAATACCTGCAGTCATAATGCAAACAAAAAACATAACTCTGATACCGTATGCAGTGTCCTTGAAGTTGATTGGTCCACACAAGGACAGTGCATACATTATCAGAGTTATGTTTTTTGTTTGCATTATGACTGCAGGTATTGTGGTCTATGCAAACATGACTCCTTGTAAAAAAGGTGTCAGTTTTGTTGCCAGATAGAAGGGTAAAAAAACAATAATCATATTTTTTACTGGCAAATGAGGTTCCAATGGTGATTCTGATTTCGTCGCAGGGGTCGGCAACCTGCCTCTACCGGAGCCTCGCGCGTACGGCTCTTTAAGTGACTCCATCCTGACGTTATTTATTAAAGGACCCACCGTCTCGTATTCATCACATTGCATTGCAGCCTCTTGAAGTATTGAGTGAGATATTTTTTTCATACCGGATTCGAAAAAAAAATGCCGACCCCCAGTTTTTTGTGAAACCATTATCAATCGTAGGCCAGTAGTACTCCACTCATCGGTGACAGAGTGAGCGGAGGGAGAAACTTCGCAGACCGTATTTGTGCTCCGACAGGATATCTGTGCAAAATAGTTTCATAGCTTATTGGAATTTCTCCAGCAAAAATAAAAGATTCTGATTTGAAACTAAATTATTTGTATTTTCTTTTTTTACCAGGCAAGGTCCACTGACTTACATAGCTCTGTTACACGGCATACTACATGCCAAGTTATTTCCCATAGCAGCCCTTCTCCGTGATAATAATGAAGCGATTAAACAGACTTACTTTCACTGCTTCACGTGAAAAATATATTTATTGTGTCGATCAGCCTACCGAATTTCTTGACCAGGTAGTACAGCAGCACCCCGATTCACATCACCCCCTTTGATGTCGTTTCGCAACTGCGTCGTCACCACCACCATCACACCCTATAAATCGAGTTGATTTAGTACGTCGCTTCGATATTCGTCGTCGTACCTTTCAGGCACGCATCCCCGACGTAAACCAGGGTATTACCGTACTTATATGTATCATCATCATCAGGTATATCAAAAATATTTTAAACAAAAAATGCCCCAGGTAAAGCCCACTGAGCTATGTAGCTCTTTTTCAGAAGTGACCTGGCCACAAATGATGGCTCAAGTAAGTGGCTTATCATTCTAATCGGTAACCACCAGGAAACATTCGTTGGTTGGAACCGCTCCACCCCACAACTTTCAGAGCGCAGCTGCTCCCCAGGCCCCAACGCTGCCCAACACATTTCCGATTAGCTGCCCATCTCCCGCACGGCGCTCGGGAATTTCCCATCGTTTGTGGTAATCTTGAGGTTCCAATCAGGTGGAGTGGTGGCACAGTGGTTAGCGCACTGCGCCGTTAAGCCCGTGGCTAGCCTCAGTGGAGAAGGGCCATGGTAGCGAGGTGTTAACTATCTCACCTGGTATACAGGAGGTCGTGGGTTCGATCCCGACCATGACACCTGCTGTATATTTGGAGTTTGCGTGTCTCTCTGCCCATGGCCGCGTGGATTTTTCCTCCGGTTTTTCCGTCCACATTTAGAATCAACGTGCGTTCAGAGTGTTTGGCTGCAATACATTTCCACCCGATGGGCCACTTCAATGGGCTCATCATTTGTGATAATCAGGCCGCTTTTGACAAAGAGCTTTAGAGCTCAGTGGGTCTTACCTGGTAAAAATAAATAGTTTAGTTAATATCTTAAACAGTGAAGAGTGGGGTCAAATAGCCGCTATGTCTGACAGCATGGGGGGGGGGGGGGAGAGGCCTACATCCAGCAGTGGATTGACAAAGGGCCGAATATTAAATAGATCTGTGCATGTTCAACTCTCTTGGCTTGCGTGTAAGAAGTGTGAGGTCACAACTGACTCCCTTGTGACTTTACATAAGAGTGTGACGGAGGCCAGAGCTTGAATCAGAAATCGTGCGCCATGGGATGCATGCAATTCCTATATGTATATATATCATTTATGTTTGCGAGCACGGATTCATTCGTTGCATTTCACGCGTTAAAAATGCATACAGGAATGTGCCCTCGTGTTCCGTTGATGTGTAGAAGTTGTTGTTGACAGGCCGAGTCTGGAGACCACTAAGGCTGGGAATGAATTGATGTTCATCTCCACTTAATGCGCCAAACTAATTTGAGTAGTTTTTTCTTCGCGTGGCAATAACTATTTATTTAGACCTGTGGACGGCACGTTGGTGTGACAACAGGCTGCGAATACCTTTCCATTGTCTCATGAACAGAAGCGACATAGTTAAATCTAATTATTTATTTAAATATTCTACGAAAAAGAAATTATACTTTGGTACTTTTGTTTGTGGTCTATCACTCAGGTCAATTTAAAAATGGCCTCCCGCACATCCCCCCCAACAAGCCACTCCCAGCGTGATCCCGGACGAATTGTTTAATTAAGTTTTCGACTAAAGGATATTATACTACGATACTTTGTTCGTGGTCTATCACAAAGGCCTGTTTAAAAATGGCCTGCCCGCACAACCCCCCCAACAAGCCACTCCCAGCGTGATCCGGACGACATTGCCGATGACGTCACACAAGCCCCGCCCATCAATCTCCCGTCCAGAAGGGCGTCTCGTTCTCACCACTAGAGTATCTTCGTGTTATCCGGTCAAGTCGAATAATCGAACAGAACACTAATAGATTCATTGATCACTTAAATAATCTCTGTATTAGAAAATATATATATGCTTTGCATGATGAGCCAACGTTGTGGGCGATGGCACAATCTAGATTGAAAAAGCGTATTTCTTTGCAACTGATTTTTGTGTGTAGATTGTTGTCCTTCCCCCGCACCTCTGATTTGTATGGTACAAAAGAAGTTCAAAGCTCCGTTCCTGGAGTGACCAGGATTTTTGCCAGTGCAGCTCCAAGACTATGGAAGGCTTCACCTCTGGCAATAAGGGAATCCAAATATTTAGAGCTATTTAAATCTGCCACTGAAAACGCACCTCCTTAAAAATAGTTTTTGTCGCTTACCGCTGCTGGCTCTGTCTTATATGTCCTTCTTTCCATACACGGCACATCGGGATCCTTGGGATGAAATACAGCTTTCAATTGTAAATAATAAGTATTGTACGTACGTGCATAGCAAGCAGGAGGCAGCCAAGCAAAATCAACACCCCGCACTCATCAACTCACACTGACCAGCATGGTGAAATATGGTCGAATGACCGCCACGACCCACATTGACAAACGGGATGTACAATGTACATGATCTCTTTCTGATCCGCCAACCCCAGGCATGTCCCTCCACAGTGCACGTTGGCTCGTTGTGACTGTCCCATTATTATTGTTTATCGTTTTTAATCTGTTACGTTTATGCTTTCTCGTTAGCTCCATGATCCCACATGTAACATTAGCATATCATCGTATGCACAAATTATGAATCTCTTCAGGGCTTAATTTTATGCCGGAGCAGCCCCCGAGGCTCAGCTCCAGAAAATATTTCCTCGTTCCCCAACCACCCCTCACCCAGGGGGTGGGGGGGGGGGGAGCAGGGGGCAGAGTTCAGGGGGTCAAGGGTTACCCAGAAAATATCCCGTGAAAAATGAATTCCTGTGAATAATCTCCTTTCACGTGCGCGATCAGTTGCGTGTATCGCGAGCAGCATAAGGACTGATTTGAATCGTTAGATTAATACGTTGTGTCATGCCCACTCTCTCTCCACACCTACAACCAGACCTCCCCCCTTCACCACTGCTGATGCGATTGAAGGCTGCATGTCAGCCTCTAAAGCACTTACATTTATACCTGCCGTTGCCGTTGATTTACGTCGTAAGCCCCAGCCAGCAAGGAAGCAGTTGACACATCATTGGGCAGAGTTATAAAGCAAGAGTGTCATGTTTATGTACAGACACCACGTAGCCTATTATTAAATGACGCGGTCGTGAAATTAAACGCACGATATTCATTGCACAGCCGACATAAGAAAGCCACATTGTAGTGTCTTCATGTTGTCCATGCACACAGATGTATTGACTCGTCTCATCGAGCCCCAATGCTCATTTCCTGCAGTCGTTGGTTTGCTACCATCTCGTTCCGACGGAACGCAAGATTCCTTTCGTCTCGTTTTTAACCGGTCATTTGCATCGTTTGTGTTTTTCACGAAATTTTTTTGGGTTCCAGTCCCGTTTGTAGTTTTGTTCGCTCCGCGAGCCTAAATATAGCATCATAATTTGAAGGTAATTCGTATATAATAAAATAATTCTCATGACGTTTCGGCTCCAACGCAAGCAGCCATCTTCAGGTGAAGAATGAAAACGGCTGCTTGCGTTGTAGCCGAAACGTCGTGAGAATTATTTTATTATGTTTTATTTTTATTATTTTATTACTTCCCTTCTACGTGACTTCACCGAAAGAACCAAGAAGATGAATCCCTGCAGTCACGAAAGCTTTAAATCGAAATTTAATTCGTATAGACAACAATAAATTATAACAATTTGATGGCTTCATCACGAGAGTAAGGAATTTGATGCCAGCGTTGCGTGTCCACTGAACACCTTCCTCGGAGAATAGAGTCGTATATGTTCACCGTATGTAACCCCTCATCCAGCAGTGGATTGATCAAAGGGCTCTACTGTGTACATGTGCTTTGGTGTAACATGCACATTTATTGTGAGCCCTTCTTTGGACGTGCCAAGTGAGGATTAGTCACCAGGGCTGGGAGCCACGCGCTCGTGCCTTTGTGACAAGGCGGAATTTGGCACGAGAGTTCGGGTTCCACCTTTGACACCGGGGGCTTGCGTCGACACCACCGCGCAGTCTGTTCTCAACACGTTTTGTTTTGATGACGCGAATGGGATACAACGAGATGAATGTATGGAGAGAGCACTTTTTTCATATGACGCGGGTGCGATTTGGATATAACGTGATTGAGCAAACGGGACCACGTCGCGCGAGGAGGGATGAGAGGGCGCGTGGCTGCCTCTGCATAGCGTTGCACAAGGCGGGATGCTGCTGGATGCTTCTAGATGTTACCCACGCGCCTCGGTTTTTGTTCAGCATGCGTACGCATCTCACGCGTTATCGCGGAGTGTGCTTTGCCCTACACTATACATTTTTATTTTCACGCGATTTTTCCATAACGCGGCGTTCTAAGATTGAGTTTATTTTGCTGCAATAAATGTACAAATGATGAGCCACTTTGTTGAGCTATCATTTGTGGTCAGGTCACTTCTGAAAAATAAGTTAATACCTCAGTGGGCTTTGCCTGGTAGGATGGGGATGGTTTAGTCATAATATTGTTTGTTTCTGGGTGATTTGTTTACCTTTCTTGTACTTTGTACTACTATCGTGTTATTGTACCGTTTGTTGTTGTGACGTTCTTACCCGCCCCGACTGGATACCTGTGAGAAAAGAGCTTCATGGCTCATCGGATTCTAAATCGAGTTGCTAATCAAGATAATGGCCTCGACTAGAAGGAAGCTCTGGAGAGACCCATCTGGAGGTGATTTTGGCCAAGTTTTTTTCTGTGCCACACAACACATCCTGAAAGAGCTCGCCGGCAATGCTGTGTACTTACTAATCAACGAGCATCGGTCCAAATCAATCCCTGGAAACTCGGGCGGAAATACGCGTGCGGATAAGTTTGTGTGAATCGACTTCACGGAGCCCGCTACCGCCGTACCCACCGACGCGGTACATCGTCACGAATCTCAACTCAACAGGCCACTGAGAGTTTTCAGCGGATGTGTGAGTATGTGCAAATCGGTGAACATCTCTGAAAAATGTGACGGTTGCACGACGCACAAAATACTGCCCATAACAGAGTTTTTTTTTGGGTCGGCTCGCTTAAATCTTCGGTACTAGTACAGCACACCGGTGTGTTGGAGGGTAAACCCACAAGATTTACCATTGTAAACGCCATGCTTTGTTCACGGGACAAACCTTACTAATTGGCTGTGTCGGGTGGTGGCGGGTTTATCGACACATTTATACTTACGCGATCTAACCCAAAAACCACTATTGCGGATGATATCGGTTGCGAAACTGACAAATACCGCGAGCAGGTGCAGACGGTTGACTGCTCAGGGCGGTTGTGCAGTGTCGTTAAACAACACTAACGAAGAAGATTATTTCAAGCGAACCGCGGAGCCCTGAATTGTCGCGCACCCGTAACCTCACAATCGCGTCGCGCGCGCGGAATGCCAATGGAGTCGACGGAGGAATACGGAGCCTGAGATGGCACGTGCTTCATCTGAGACCTTGAATAATATCAATTGGCCACGGACGAGACGCTGTGCCTCGTACGCCGCCTCCTTTCTCCCCCCACCACGCCTGTGCCTGTCCTCCTGTCAACGCGAGGAGGCCAATCCCATCGCTATGTATTTATATTTTCGTTGCGTTTGTTTCCCACGTCTATTTTAGGTTTTCCGTGTAAAAGTAATCCACTCGGTCGCGTGGATTGTGTTTTTTTTTCTTCCCTTCTGACATGCCCGTCATGCTTCTTCTTTTTTGGCTGCGTTCCCCACCCCTAAATAAAATGGAATACGGCTTTCGGATTAGTAAAACGTGGGCATGTTGTATTACCACAAAGACAAAGATCCCCCGTATAGCCTTAACAGACTGTAGGGGCAAGTGCTGTTTGCGAGCACCTAATAAAGGCCGGCACGGCACCACGCGGGGGTGGGTAGTCAGAACCACGCTCGGCCGCCTTTGTCTCTCTCGTGATGAAGTTTACACATTTGAGGCTGAGTCGACCTAGGGGAGGCCCAGGACCGGTTCAGATAATTGTCGCTGGTGATGGCCTTGCGTGGCAATCGCACTCGGGTCGCCAGGTTTGTAGCGTAGTGCACGAACCCGCTGCACTAGCGCACACTACACACACAAAGACAAAGATCCCCCATATAGCCTTAACAGACTATTTGGGCAAGTGCTGTTAGCGAGCACCTATAAAGCCCGGCACAGCACACGATGAGGTGAGTGGCGAGCACCACGCCCAGCCGCCTTTGTCTCCCCAGTGGCGATGTTTTTACACACCACACCAGGTACTAATTTGAGGCTGAATCAAACTACTGGAGGCCCAGGACCGGTTCAGATAATCGTCACCAATGTTGGCCGTTAATGGGAATCGAACTCAGATGGCCGGGTTCGTCGTGCAGCACGCTAACCTCTACACGATCGCTACACTACACGCACACTTACGCACACTTATGCACACAACAACAACCGCCATTCGCCACTAAGTGGCGGTGACGTCACCACGACGCTTGTGCCAGGCCATGTGCACCTTGAGGCCACGTGAAGTGTCGAACGCCCGCTGGCAGGAGGTCACGGGGCAGACCCAGGTGCCACGGGTCGACTGACCGAGATGACCGAGATAACCGAGATGATTGGCTGATGCACCACCTGTGCCCCCTACTGTGCCAACTTGCTTTGCTTTAGCCACCCGGCGCTCCGCTCGTTGTTGTGAGCGTCGCTCCTCCGCCCTCCGTTGTTGTTGGAGGGCGACTGCCTCCAACTGCCCAGTAGCGTCCTTCACGAGCCTCCTCCACAGAGGCCGATCTTGACACCGCTGGTACCAGTCATCGGCAAGTCCACTCAGCTCCACGTCCTCCTGTACCACATCACTCCATCTCTTTTCTAGCCCGTGCCGCGCCCGTTTAGCCCCCTCGATCCGGCCGAACAAAAGCTGTTCAGGCATGCGGTGGCTGGGCATGCGGGCTACATGACCCAGCCAACGCAGCCTTGCCTGCCGGAGGAGCTCACCGATGGGACTTTGCCCAGATCTTTCAAGGATTTGTGAGCTCCTCACGCAATCCAGCCTGGTTAAACCCAGGATGGATCGTAGGCAGGCCAGCCTAAATGTTTCCAACCGGCGAAGATTACTACATTAGGGGGGTGCACACTTACGCACACTTATGCACACGCACACTTACGCACGCACGCACACTTACGCACGCACGCGATCACTTTTCTTCATACGTTGTCAGCGCAAGGTCGCCATAACGAGCGCGAGGAGCAGTAGGTTGCCAATAGGCGTGCCGTAAAACCCACGAACAAATGTGTTGTGATCGCCGCTCACCACGCAAGAGGCTGTGCTCGCAGGAGCCGTGCGAGTTGGCCTTTTTTTTTACGAGAGAGGCTGATTTACGCCGGGCGATAAATTCCCGGCACACAAGTTGCTCGGAGCTAACGCCGCCCAGCATTAAACGAGCGGGCTTTTGTGGTTGGGGGGGGGGGAGGGTGGCTTGGTGGTTGTGGAGTGAGCCTGGTCCGTTACATGTTGGGGTGTGGAAGATTTGTTTATTTACTTGACACAGTTGAATAAATGCCAGGTGAGTGGGTGTGTGGGGGTTGGAGCTGTTCACCCTGGTGCTGTGTCGTGGCAGCTGAGGCTACCGCAAAGGGAGTGCGGTGTGTCGCAGGTATTTGTATGCGCGTGTGTACGTTGAACTTCTTTCACACCGTCACACGTAGCCAACCGTGCTCATCGGAGGTTGCGGGGGGCGGGGGTGGAAGGACAACAAACTGAGCACAAAAAGCCGTTTGAAAGGAATTCGTTTTCAGTTGAGATTTTAAAAGTGCACTGCTCCAGTGGCTTCCTAATATCAGAACGCAGAGCGTTCCAGACGGCCACAGAAGCGCGCCTGACAGCGCTCGATGCGGTCAACCGTCTTTGCTCGGCATCTATCCTAAAGCTGCCGCCGCTGTGAGGACGACCGGAGTTCGCGTGATGATGGTTTATGCTCCTTGATGAAATGGGCAGGGCGTTGTGGTTCATTTGTGGCGAGCTCTGTGCGTGCGCGGGCAACGAGTGGGACCTGGCTTGACCGCCCGATTGCGACGTAATCGTTGTTCCTCTGCATCTACGTGAGCCACTTGGAAAGATAAGAGTGCCACCTTATGAATGAGCGCGACCTTCGAAGAGTGCGTCCCGATTGCGCGAATCGCTCATCGCCTGTCGAGCGCATCGAAGGAAGGGTAGCGGCAGCAGTGGCACGGGTGGTGAACCTGGCATCCCGAGTTTGGCTCCCGGCTAACGGCTCGCGTGGTAGGCGGTCGATATCTGAACGAGCGGTGGATCTGGGTTTGTGCAGCGGTTAGCGGAGTTTGTGCAGCGGTTAGCGCCGTGAGACAACCAAAAGGCGGCTTAGATCCTCAGCCACGGCTTAACATCGGTTGCAATTTGACGTCTGAGCTGATCTTCCTGAGTAGCGCCCATTGACCAGCACACGCTGAACGGCGTGGTGAAGTTTGGATAAAATAAAAATTACGTGAAAAAATATATCTATTTCAAAAATAACCTGCTTTGTTACGCGAGCGATACGTTGTGAACTGAGAATTCTGGTCGGTAATTTATCTTTCGTTATTGAAAAGAAAGCGGGGCAATAATGGGCACTGCTGACCGACCCCGACTGTAAATCTATGAAAAAGAGCTTCATAGCTCATCGGATTCCTTCTCCGGGATAAATAAAGATTCTGATTCTGACACCGGAACGTTGCATCAAGGCATTCGCGTGCACGCACACGACACGCACGCTCGCACAGGCCCAGACGGCTGACATACGGGACAATATTTCAAGTTCAAGTTCATTTATTAGGTATAGCCCTGTGAGCCATTCGGCTCTTGAATATACACGGGACCCTTTTGCAAGTTCTGCATCAAGATGTTAAATTAATACAGGAGGAGTTAAGATATTCTACTGGTATTTCGGTAAAGCCACGCAGATAGGCGATCGCTTGTGTTGCGATCGAAACGTGGTGATATTTTTAAATCCTTTATATTAAGTTCGCTTGCTTGCGTGCTTGCTTGCTTAGGACCGTGCAAATCTTTCGGTCGTTTTTTAACCCACTTCCCGTGATCCAATCGAGCTGACATTTTCCACACAGACTCGTTGTGCCAGACAATTATTGTTCGTGAAAAAAAATTCCCAAAATTTTACACTTTTTAGGCAAAATTTTTTTATTTTACATATATTCAAACAGAACGCATTCATGGCTTTGGCTGAACATCAGAGTGCAAGAGCCCAGAGCGTAACCCCTCCACAGGCTGTGGCGGAGTAGCTCAGTTGGTAGCGCCCTCGCTTCCCATGTCAAAGGTCGCGGGATCGATCCCCGCGTCCTCCACACGCGAATATATTTTTAAATCCTTTAGATTAAGTTCGCCGCCACGCATATAAAGGATTTATAGTGAAAAACTTTGTTTTTACGGGTTTACTTGTTAGTATTTTACTTCTATCTACAGTACGTGGCTTTACCGAAAGAGCCATAGAATATGTATTCCTGCAGTCACGAAAGCTCTAAGTCAAGGTGTTAAGATGTTCACACTCCAAATAGACACCTATTACACAAACAACCCGGGCTATGATTGCGTTGGTGGTTGCATTGCCCTTGTACCGTTCGCCCTTCCGTCTAACACTGGTTGAGACGAAAGAGGCTGCCTCTGTGTCGCCCAATCAGTTGCAAGGACGGTTGCCGATATTAGCAAAGAATGAAATTGTTTGCATCTGTTTTCCAGAAGCAAGTGTGAGTCTGTGAGACAGTGTTCGCATTATACTGAGACATACAAACACGTCGGCGACGACGTTGAAATCCGCTGCCTTGCGAGTTTAGTTTTTTTTTTGGTTTGCTACAAGTTATCGGAGCTTGCAATTACCCGGATGAAAAATCGGGCGTCAGGATACCGAGACGTGTTTGGATATGAAGCGAGTGGGGGGGGGGGGGGGGTGGCACTAGACAGGCAAATTTGAAATAAATACTGTTCGTAACAAAAACAAACCCCCGCCACATTCATCACTCGGATTGGCCATTACGTCGCCTTGTCAAGACAAAATCTACCAATGCAATTGCACCCCGCAATCATCCAAACTCCCCACTGACTTAATAAGACCGGGGGGGGGAGAGGGAAGGAGGGGGGGTCGTCCTTATGAAATCAACCAAAGCAAATCTCCCTAAATCCGAGGCGGTCTGTGTCCGCACGGTGTGTTTTACTGCAGCCTAATAGCCCAAGCGTATTCTAGTTAATTGCATCCAAATACTGGAGGAGTCAAGCCTGAGGATAGGTTTTCCACTTTTTTCTGCCAACAAAACAGGTGTTGAGATGTAAAACACCAAACTGAAACCTTTTACGAGGAAGCATGTCTGCATTAGCCACAATACTTGTGGTCAGAACGCGAACAAAAAAATACTCTGATAATATATGCATTGTCTTTATCAGAGTATGTTTTTTTTCGATTTCAAGCTTTCGTGACTGCAGGGATTCATCTGCTTGGTTCTTTCGGTAAAGTCACGTAGAAGGGAAATAATAAAATAATAAAATATTAAACATAATAAAATACAATTCTCACGACGTTTCGGCCACAACGCAAGCAGCCGTCCTCAGGTGAAGAACAGACCTGTTCTTCACCTGAGAACAGACCTGTTCTTCACCTGAGGACAGACCTTTTCTTCACCTGAGGACGGCTGCTTGCGTTTTAGCCTAAACGTCGTGGTAATTATTTTATTATGTTTTATTTTTATAATTGTATTATTTCCCTTCTACGTGACATTACCGAAAGAACCAAGAAGATATATATGTAGTGTTTAACCTTAACAGGTTTAGGCCCCACTGAGCGATAATATACTTGGCCAACAAATGATAAGCGCAACGAAGTGGCTTATTGCATGGGGAAAATGTTCTATATAGAGCGGACAATTACTTTAAAAGCGTGTTTCTAAATGTGGAGGGAAAACCCGGAGCACCCAGAGAAAATTGCACGCGACCGCGGGGAGAGAGACACGCAAACTCCAAATACAGGTTGCTTCAAAAAAATGTGAACACTTCAGAGAATTTGCAACAACACCATTAGAAATGTACCTCCGGGCTCTGGAGACCACCTGGAGAAGATTCCAGGCACGCGTTGACAACGATGGCGAACAAGTGGAGACTCTGACATTTTGAAGCTATTAACATGACATTTGTTATCAGAGTATCATCCGTTATTTTCTCATTATAAACGATAGTCCCATAGAAGTTTTTTTGAAGCTCCCTGTATACAGCAGGCATCAGAGTCGGGATGGAACCCACGACATCATGCAGACCAAGCGATGCAGTAAACATCTCGCCACCGCGGCACCCTAAACAATCTTGCAGACCGATTCCCATTTCATTCCTGGTCTCCGATCCGACAATGGTAACACTCCCCCTCCCCCAGCACGCTCAAGCCCGCTCAAGTGCGGGGGGGGGGGGGGGAGGAAACCTCGTTGCGTCTTACGCAGACGACGGTCTCGAGCGAGCGCCTGCTTGCTACCACGCGGGGGCTGCCCCGTGACAGCGGACGGGGTGGGTGGGTGCGGGGTGATGTTGCCGGCCAATTTTTTGGAGGGCAGAGGGGGTGAAGGGGGGCCTCAAAGCACGAACGCGTGGCCACCGAGTAGTGCGGTTTATATTCTTGGTTCTTTCGGTAAAGTCGCGTAGAAGGGAGATAATAAAATAATATTAATATAAAACAAGAAAAATTCTCACGACGTTTCGACTGCAACACAAGCAATCGTCATCGGGTGTGAAATCCACGGCAATAAAATTTGAAAAAAATAAAAAATGTGCTGTGGATTTCACACCTGATTATGATTGCTTGTGTTGCAGTCGAAACGTCGTGAGAATTTTTATTGTTTTATATTTATATTATTTTATTATTTCCCATTCTACGTGACTTTACCGAAAGAACCAATAATATGAATCCCTGCAGTCACGAAAGCTTTCAACAAAAAATTAGTGCGGTTTAGCCTGCCACGTGCCCGAACCGGCGACGGTTGATCTCGGGTGGGAAGAGAAGCCACCCCCCTCCTCCGCCGCCTCCTCCCCCCGGCCGCCTCGAACGAATAACCGCAGTGGTGGTGACAACGGCAAGCTCGGCATGGCGGCTTGGGGTATTGGTCGCCCGCCGAGCGTAGCCCCGAGACGACACGCTCCCTTGAAGACACCCCCGCTTCAGAGGAAGGCAGGTAATGAGGACTCGAGTGACCTGATTGCGAAACGTGTGACTAATGTGGCAGTTATTTTAGGGCTCGTGGATTTCAATGGTGGGCGACACATCCGGGAATTTAATATAAATTATCCGGCTGTAGGCACGGGGGTCATTCTGCATGATCTCGTTTGATCCCGACCCTGACGCCTGCTGTATATTTGGAGTTTGCGTGTCTCTCTCCCCGTGGTCGCGTGGAATTTTTTTTTTTTCACCGGGTCCTCCAATTTTTCTTTCCACATTTCGAAACATTCGTTTAGAGAGTTTAGATTATTTGGCTGCTATAAATTTACACATTATGAGCCGCTTCGTTGAGTTATCAACCGTGGCAAGGTCGCTTCTGAAAACGAAACGAATAGTTCAGTGGGCTTTACCTGGTGAAATAAAATAGTTAGGTTTTATTTTTTTAAAAATTGGTAATTTTCTCACCTTTCTTATACATTTGCACTCCCATGGTGTTTCCCTATTGTTTGTTGTTTTAAGGTTCTGTTCCGCCCCGACTGGACATCTGTGAAAAAGAGCTTCATAGCTCATCGGATTCCTCCAGTAAAAAATCATGATTCTGATTCCGATTCTGAAATGTAAACACTTAAACAAAACACAGAGGTCTCTTCCCTTGCAGCGTTTGGCAAGGTGCTTCTAGTGACGTTAGTGAGCACCTATTAAGGTTGGAGAGGTTCAGGATGGCGTGGTGTGGCCGGAAATCACGCCCTCTCCAGCGCTGGTGTTCACTACACACTGCACCGGGTGCTCGTTTTTACGTTCGAGTCGACCTAGGGGGAGGCCCAGCACCGGATATGAGACGCCAATGTTAAGAATTGAACTCTGTTCGTGAGGTTTTTGGCCGCGAAGCAGAGCGCAAGGTGTCCCCCCCACTTCTGTAACTCATGTTCTTTGGGTTACGGAGTAAAGAAAATTAACGAAAATAAAAACGCACACTGCAAACCGTTTTCCGAACAAGCAAAACTAATTGCACACTAAGTGCGCCTCAATCAGGCCCATTCACGGACTCGCGTCTGATAGTGACATTGCCGAGACTTTTAAACTAAGATGTTCAAAGGCAGTTTTATTTATTTTTCATCTCCCCGGTGAACTTTCTGTTAGCAAAATGAGAGAGGCAGTGCAATGTATACGAACTTCAAGGCAAGATGGGAGGCGTTGTGTATTGACTGCTTTATTTCTATTTAATTAAAGAAAGGAAGTGTTCGATAAGGCGCTCTATAAAAGGCTTAAAGATAAAGCAAATGTCAGTAAGCTGTGTGTGTGTTTGCATGCTTCTGCAATCAAACAGCGCAGAGGTTCGTGCGGGTGAGTCACGCAGTGGTGAATTCTGCACGCGATGCTCGCCCCGTCGTACACCCACGCGTCCATGGCAGTGCGTGGCAGTACAGAAAGTAGGTTCATAACTTCATCTGAAACAAAAAAATAACTCAACTATTAAATAAAACTATTTAACCAACTCGTAAGGTTTGTGTCACGTGAACAAAACGTGCCAATTCGTTACTAGTACAGCACACCCGTGTGTTGGAGAGTAAACCCACAACATTCACAATTCGAGTACGACGTGTATGGATAATATTGGTAGCGAAAGCCTACGTTTTAAAACGATTTAAACGAAACGTAGCGGATTGCACACTTAGTCTGCGAATTTAGTGACCTGAGTTCGATTTTCGGGTCACAGCTAAAACCAGCGGCGAGTGATGTCAAACCCAGTCTTGGGCCACCATTCACTGCCCCTAAACTAAACTCTAAAACTAGAAACTATTTTTTATTTCACATGGTAAAGCCCACTGAGCTCTTTTGCAGAAGCGGCCTGGCCACAAATGATAGCTCAACGAAGTGGCTTATAATGTGGACATTTATAGCAGCAAAATAATCTAAAGGGACAGAGGCATGCAAACACCAAATATACAGCAGCAGGCGTCTCGGTCGGGATCGAACCCACGACCTCCTGTATACCAGGCGAGAAGTTAACATCTCCTAGCCACCGTCATGATGATGAGAGAGAGAGGCATGCAAACAACAAATATACAGCAGCAGGCGTCTCGGTCGGGATTGAACCCACGACCTCCTGTATACCAGTCGAGGGAGTTAACATCTCCTAGCCACCGTGATGATGATGAGAGAGAGACATACGCAGACTCCAAATATACAGCAGGCTTCAGGGTCAGGATCGAACCCACGACCTCCTGTATACCAGGCGAGATAGTTAACATCTCGCTACCGCGGCGCCCCTTGTTATCTGTGCGGAGATGTGTCCATAACCGTTTTGCCTTTGGGTTAGGTCTCTTAAGAAATGTGTGTTGTGAACGCTCCTCGAGCCGACACAGCCGACACAGCGCTGGTGATGCTGCTGCTGCTGAAGCAGAGATGAGTGCGGTAGGTTTCATTCCTGGTCTCTTGGCTGACTGTGTCGGGTGGAGGAGGGCCTACGACACGCGCACATTTTCGTTCGCGAGACGACCTCACCCAGAAGGAACCAATTCGGAATCGTGCTATTAGTCGCGATAACCAACTTATACAATTTAGACATTCATCCATTTCTCCCGTTTGGTATTTATGGGGTCCCCCCCCCCCCGGCACTCCCGAGTTAATTTTCACTTGAAAAAAATCAATGGAATATGCCAAACATCACAAAGCACAAGACCATTACACGTAAAAAAAACAACTTAGAAAAGCATGTTTTAAGTTTCTTTAGGTAAACACAAAAAAATGATTGAACGAAGGGCTAAGCAAGCAAAATACGATTTTAAATGGACTGAGGGCCAACACGGTTTCGAGTGAAGTGTGTGAAGTTCAAACATTCACCGGTGGCTGTGGTGGTACCATGGACAGCAGCTTTTTCTATCAAAACTACTTTTTTTTTACCATGGTAAGACCCACTGAGCTATAGAACTCATTTTCAGAAGCCACCTGGCCACACATGAGAGCCAAATTAAGTGGCTTATCGCGTGGAAATGTATCGTAGCCAAATACTCTAAACGCGTGACGTTGATTCTGAATGTGGAGGGTAAACCTGGAGGACCCGGAGGAAAATTCACGCGATCACGGGTGAGAGACACCGCAAACTACAAATATACAGCTGGCGTCATGGTGGAGGGTGAGGTCTGTGTGTGGAGGGTGAGATGTGTGTGTGGAGGGTGAGGTGTCTGTGTAGAGGGTAAGGTGTGTGTGTAGAGGGTGAGGTGTGTGTGTGTGTGTAGAGGGTGAGGTGTGTGTGTAGAGGGTGAGGTGTCAGTGTGGAGGGTGAGGTGTGTGTGTGTGTGTAGAGGGTGAGGTGAGGTGTGCGTATGTGTGTGTGTGTGGAGGGTGAGGTGTCAGTGTGGAGGGAGAGGTGTGTGTGTGTGGAGGGTGAGGTGTGTGTGTGTGGAGGGTGAGGTGTCAATGTGGAGGGTGAGGTGTGTGTGTGTGGAGGGTGAGGTGTGTGTGTGAGTGGAGGGTGAGGTGTCAGTGTGGAGGGAGAGGTGTGTGTGTGTGGGGGGTGAAGTGTGTGTGGGCCGAGCCACGAGCCAAGTCGTTGAAATGTAAATCAAATTTTTATATCAATGAAAGAAAACATTGCAGAGCTCCAACAGCCAGATTGAAACTTTCGTATTGACATAAAGAGAGATAACTTTTGGTCAGTGGAGAGTAGAACAAAGTTGTTGGTGCATCACTTAACAATGCATCATGTCCCCGCGGTGTTATTCTATGAATCGCGTAAATGGTAAAAGTGCAGCCCTGCAATTTCCTGCTCACACCACCGTTGGCCGAAGGCGCCTGCACTCGAAAGAGCTCTCGGGAACCTCTCTAGAGGGCCATTCGGCCTACTCTTCCACGCTGGCCACGCCACTTGGAAGAGACAGCAGTGCACACGGTGTACCCCCACCACACACACTTGACCCTGCCAATAGACTCACTGTGGTTTTGCCGGGACCAGCCCCTCCCCACCCAGCCCCACCCCTCCCACCCCCCACCCAGCCCCATCCTCCCCACCCAACCCCTCCCCACCCTCCTCACCCAGCCCTTCCCCACCCTCCCCACCCAGCCCCTCCCCAGCCTCCCATCACCACCCAGCCCCTATCTCCCCACCCAGCCCCTCCCCACCCTCCTCTCCCCACCCAGCCCCTCCCTCCCCACCCAGCCCCTCTCTGCACGACGGACAGACGGACATAATAATCCCCTGTGGGCTGGTGGACCCAGTGGGTTCCTACTAGTATTATCCCATGCGTTGCGTTATATTTTGAAAGCAATAAGTGCTGTCTACGGAACGTGGAGCAAGGTGGCTGTGGGCTTTGGCTGTCGGGGCGTGGCGTTTCGTCCAAGTTTGTTGCACGATCTGCACTTTGCGGTCGGCAAAAATTTACGTGGAACGGCATTGACTTGTGAACAAAAAATAACGTGGAACAAAGAGAATAGGCGATGAGCTCAGGTTCGATGGGACGGAGGGGCGGGGTGCGGGGGACCCCCAGGTAATAACTCGACGAGGTGAAGCCCATTTTTATGGCTGAATGAAAAATCCGAAGAAATATGATAAGAAAAAATGTTGAGAAATAAAATCTTGAAAGCCAGAGACTAGCATTCATAGGGCAGCATTGCTTTTTTGTTTCCACTCCGAGTTGAATGAGACATCTCTGGGGGCACAATTATAAAATATTTAACGAGTGGAGGCATTCTTAGGAGGAATATATTTTGAATATGTCATCGTTTGTGAGCCAGTGGAAGAATCCACCCCTTAGAGCGCTTTAATCGTGATTCAATCACCTCGCTCACGAGTGGCTATGGCTCCAGTTCTGCGGGGGGGAGGGGACGGGGGGAAATTAATAAAGCTTTTTTGGTTTGTACCCAGACAGTTTAAATATTGGTTTGTGCCTTTGTGGCACCCTTCTGCTGGAAGGACCAAGAAGTTATGTGGCTCTCGCCCGGGAGCGAGCTCATTGTACTGACAGCTCTTTTGTCAATCTCGGTGACGGTGCTCCTGCATGCCGCGTTTCCTCCAAGGGCGCGCGCGAGCCACAATTTGGCCTCCCTGCAGATGGGGATGGAAAGCAAATTACAACTTCAAAGGGAGGGAGCAAATGAGCCAAAATCTGCAACAGTAACAAAAAAAATGACGTAATGGAACGATCTTGCAAATATCTTTTGGCAACCAAGCGGCGTTTATTTATTTTCACCCCTGAATCTGCCGATGAGACCCAGAATGTGAAATCGGGTCTGGAATTTTGCGTGTTTGATAAAAAAAAACTCTGCCTGGATAATATTGATCTGCAAAGCTACAATGGGCTGATGGATTAAATCGATTTTTATTTTTTTACATTCACGATGAATGCGTCGAGCTGTACGCACAAGAAGTGAACATTTTTGTATCATGTGTTGGTGGCTTTCATAAGCTCTGCAGCAACCAGGGGCTCAATAATGCATCGATTCATCGATTAAAATCGATCATGTTTTCAGTGGAGCGGCGATGTCAGCGGTTAGCACCTTGCACTGTGAACCCGGTCGACCTGAATTTAATTCCCGGTGAAAGTTAACGACATCAGTGGCGAGTCATCATCCGTACTGATCCTTGCTCCCGCCTCCTTCTTCACCAACTCGTACTAACCGGCGTGGTGAAGTATGGTGGAAACAACCCCCTTGTCTGACACTGCACGTGGAGTCCTTCATATTAACAGATGACGTTCGGTATTGTGCAGCAGCTGAGCATGCATGGACCCTACTGCAAGGAATGAAATTCCCCCTTCCCCCCCCCCACCCCCGTCCAAATTCTCCCCCTCTTCATAGACCAGTACCTGGGCCCCCTCTGGCCTGTAAGGTCCCGGTGCAGTTTCACCGCCTACACACCTGGCTACTCGATAGCCATGCCACTGGTACCGTGAGTTAGGTCTCCACGGAGCAAATCCCACCGTGCCCCCCTCCCCCCCCCCGCCGTCGAAAGTGCGGGGCCCGGGGCGGTCGCCCCGATTCGCCGTGTGCCCCTAAGGACGGCTGTGACTCTGCGCGTGGTTTTTTTTTATTGCAAAATTTTTCCCCAAAAAATTCTCCGTGACAGATTGTCATCGATGTGCCCTGGCTTCTATCATCCACCTGCGTCTCGGACTTCGAACAATCTAGGTCATACACTTCAAATTTAATACAGTGCTTTAAAATTTTTATACATTCTGCAAGAAAGAAACTCCTGCAGCCGCTGGTTGCATTAATGCGCTTCTGTATTTATGTCTTCATAGGTCCCAATACAGTCCGTGTTCTTGTTTGGCATTTGTAGCAGTGGTCCTTGTAGTTTAGAATTTCCATTTGTTCCTGTAAGGCTGCGATGTAATAATCCAGAATGCGCCCAGTCTCATCAGATCTGTAGAAGCTAAGCTTTCACGGATGAAAACTAAATAATTTTGTGCAAAAAGTACGGTTGTAGATTAACCTAATTACTAGTTTAATTTAATGTTTTTTTTGTTTTACTAGGCGGTTTTAATATTTTATGTACAGGGGCCTTGGTTTGAAGAAAAGTGCCCATGTAAAAATGTAAGTTTTTAATTGATTGAAGGTTATAAAAATAGAGGTCAACAACCAAATCGGCGTCGTGCCGTGAGAAGAGACGTCCGTTTGGAACGCTCCGTGTGTGTTTGTGAACGACTCAGCCTCAAGTGGGTACCCCGTGCTGTGTGTAAACATCGCCACTGGGAAGACAAAGGCGGCCGGGCGTGGTGATGGGCACAGGCATCCCCTCCGTGTGCCGTGCATACCTTCATAGGTGATACTCGCTGACACTCTGTTAAGCCTATTGGGGGAGCCTTGTCTTTTTGGTAGCATACATTGAACTTCTTTCGCACAGGACGTAGTCAATCGAGAAAATTGGCGGTGCGGCGGAAAGACAACAAACTCAACACAAAAAGAAGTCCCAAAGACATTCGTTTTCGATTGAAAACGGTGTGGAGAAGGAGATAGAGCAGAACTACTCCTGAGATTCCTACGCTTGATCTTCTGTTTCCGCACACGAGGGCACGTTGCAACTTTACCAAACGCCCTGCTGCGTTGAAATATTCCTCTGCATCGCGGTCAAACTGAAGAATTGCATTGATTTAATTCTCAGAGCCAGAATTTATCCAAATGAAACGAAATCCAAATTCCACTTTGTGACCTCGGCTGTGCAAAGGTCAATGCCTCTGGCCCCCAATGAGGCTTTGTGACAGAACAACGGTCCCATCCCGGGGCCACATTACGAACTTTTGTGATGCCAACGCACGTGACGGACATATACGCCGTGAGCTGCCCGAGCCCAACTGAGGTCAGGTTTTTATTTTGTTTGGAGCAGGTGGGTGGAGGGATGCGAAGTCACAAATTGGTAGCAGCACGCACATATCAAATGGGCAAAGTTTAGCAATACGTGAAGAATTCTAATTCTCTGCTTTGGTGGTAGGGGGGGGGGGGCACACACACGAAGCTTAAGCCAGCCTGCATATCTGCCTGTGTAATAAAAACCGTAATTAATTGCCGAGGACAAACCCCTCCAAAGCCACACACACGCACACGCACGCGCGCGTGTGTCGCGGTATTCTCGGCAGAAATAATTATCCGAATTATCGGAACAGCTGCAAATGTGGCACTCATTTCAAGGTCACTCTTATTTACTCGGGGGGGGGGGGGAGTGTGCATTCGTTGTAGGGCGCGGAAAACGCGATAACACAGAAAATCGCATTTGTGTTGACCCCGTCCGCGTGTGTCGGGTCAGCGACGTGACCTCGCCACGTCACAGTTAGAGGGTGATAGGAGGGGAGTGTGTGGGGGTTTGCTCGCCGCTAACTCTAGATGGGCGATACGAGCATTAACAGCGCAGACAGCCATCGTAATGGTAATCGTCATGATGATGATGATGATAATTACTTACCCAGGAAAAAAACAACAACGTAAAAATAGGCCTCGCTTCAGGCTCAACACTCGTGTGGTCATTCCTCGTTACGCGCATGCGTCGGTGTTTTCGTAATTTCGCGATGAATGCTGAACTTTACTCTTTGGTAGGTGAAAAAAATAAAATAAAATAAATAAAAATAAAATTCTACTTTTTCACCTATGTGACTTTACCGAGAGAAACAAAGAGTATGGATCCTTGCAGTCACGAAAACTTAAAATCTAGAATGCTGAACTTGTAAATCTGGGAAATGCGTTTCCATGCGCGTTACCCCTAAATTCGCGTTTGCTGAGTTTTGGATCCATAATAGGAGTTTTTTTTGGGTTAGATCGCATAAATATATAAATGTGTCGTTAAAGCCACCACCACCCGACACAAGCCCACGTGTTTAACGGAGTTTTGGATGTCTAATTTGTAAAAAAAGTGAGGGAGGGGGGGGATAGACCGATGCACGGTCCCTCAAGTCCTCGCATGCATTTCGCCACAGATTCTGGTTAAGTAACGATACAGTATTTATATATATCGTGACTTATTTTGAGTACAGTATGTAATAATTTATCGTAAAATGATAGGTTTTTTTACTGTAAATATGTGCAGGGGTTTATCCATTCCTAAGTGTGATTTTTGTCAGATTTTTTACACGGCCCCAAAATGTAAAGCATGATGTGTTTTAACTCCACGTTGTTCAGTCGGAACGCATCTCAAAATCATCTTATGGAAGCCAACGGGAAAATAGGGGGCGCGATGTGCGGAATTTTGCTTCACGGACAACTTCCCAGGAACGTGTCTGTGGGATAACCCGCGACAATAAAACGATGATGAGGATGCTGACAATTACTCACCCAGAAAAAAAAACCCGCTCACCTTGACTCAATCATCCTGTTTTTTTTTTATCAGGATGCTCACCCCACACTTGCCATCGTTTGTCAAATACCACTCACGAGTACGATCGAGAGCTTTTCACGGCTGTGCTGTACAGCTCTCAGATCTTGTAATCAGGGTTGTTACTGCGTGATTAAAACGCACAGACATCTCTCATGGCAGCCCCCTGAACGGACTGATGGGCCAAGCGCCGTTGGCGAGTAGCACCTATGAGAGGTTGGTACGGCACGCGAGAGGGTGACGTGGACGGCACCACGCCCGGCCGCCTTTGTCTCGCCAGTACGGCTGTTCACACACCGCCCCAACTGCGTATGTACGTCAAGTCAACCTCGAGGAGGACCAGGACCGACTCAGACATTCGTCGCTGATGTTGGCCGTGAGCGAGCAGAAACCGAACTCGGGTTTCTGTGTCCGGAGCGCGTGACGCTTTCACCCACTGCGCTCCCCGCTCACCGCAGCCGCATCGATGCGCACAGACGCGTCGACTTACACACAGTGTGATGGGCAGGCAAAGTGACAGGTGGATGGCAAATTGACACGCTAACTGACGCGGGCACGATAGCAAAGAGAAAGAGAATGCTAAAGTGGGAGTGTGCGACAACGAGAGAGTGGTGGGGGGGCAATGAGATATGGCGAGAGAGAGAGAAACACAGGGTGATCAATAGACGCAAATGTGAAGAAGAGATTTTTTTTTAAAAGAGGAATGGCGGATGGATGTACGTATGAGGAGATGGCAACGCGGAGAGACAGAGAGAGACGGAGAGGAAGGGAGGAGTGTGACGGGAGAGAGGAATTCAAAAGGAACAAGCAATGGGTTGATAATCACAACAGCAGTGATTTGTTGAGCAAAGCCTCACTGAGTCTCAAGCCTGCCTTTCAAGAGACTCCTGCACGAGTATGCTTGTCCATTTCCATTCGCGGAGTGTTTGACTTGTGGACTGCGATCCTCCCCTTCTGTGTGTGTGTGGCCTCAATTGCATCTTGGGTAAAGTGTTGTTTGGCGAGCACCCGTGAAGACCGGCATGGCACCCGCTGGGGTAGGCTGACTCGACCGAGGGAAGGCCCAGGAACGGTTCAAGACATTCGCCACTTTATGTTTATCGAACTCGGGTCGCCAGGCTCACAGCACGCGAAGCGCTGTGCGAACGCTCGCCCATCTCACACACACGCGCACACACACGCGCGGGCGTTTGACACTTCACGTGGCCTCAAGGTGCACATGGCCTGGCACAAGCGTCGTGGTGACGTCACCGCCACTTAGTGGCGAATGGCGGTTGTTGTTGTTGTTGTTGTGTGCAAGCACTACGATTCCCGTTCACGGCCACTACCAGTTTACGATTGTCTGAACCAGTTCTGGGACTCCCCTAGGTCAACTCAGCATAAAATGAGTACCTGGTGCCGTGTGTAAACATCACCAAGAGGGAGACAAAGGCGGCCGGGCGTAGTGCTGGCCAACCATCCCCTCGTGTGCATTGCCGGCCTTCATAGGCGCTTGCTAACTGCACTTGCCCCAACAGCCTGTTAAGGCTATACGGGGGATCTTCGCCTTTGTTGTGTGTGCAAGCACTGCAAACCACACTTTCATCTGCAGCCCCTAAAAAATCCAAGTGGATTTGCACAAATTGCATGACCCATCCAGATGGGATCATCTGCGGTGGCCACACTCCGCTACACCAGTGCCCCAGAGTGTCAGTAGAGTAGAGTTGACCGAAGCAATTTTGATTGAAGGTAAAACCTCTGTGGGTGCATTTATTTATACGCGGACGGGTGGAGGAGGTCCCTCGATAGACTAAGGTCCACGCGATGCCAATCCAACGAGCGTTACACCGATAATATTACACCGTGCGTGTACTCACGCGAATGAATGTTGCTGTAGAATTTAAATGCGGTACAACGTCGCACATCCGAACGGTGCACGTCACGTATCCTACCTGACCAACTTGGCGGATGTGTGAACATCTATAGAAACGGACAGTCACGCCGTGCCCAATTACTGCATTGGATCATCATCATCATCATCGTAGCTAAAAGTTCATGTATTAGGTATAGCCCTGTGAGCCATTGGGCTCTTGAATCGGGTGCAACCTCAACAAACAAAAAACAAAAGCATGAACAAGAAAACATCTTAAAGTGACTATGTGACTATGTGCAAACTGAAAATCCAGGGGGAAAAAACTGCAAAAATTCCAGAAAAAATCACCGTACACCAACGCTGTGTGCAAAAATCCCAGTGGGATGCAAGTCAAGACAACTTATATTAAAGCCATCAGTCTAACTCCGTACTACAACAAACAAACATGGCCAAACCAAAAAACATTTTCGAAATCACCAAAATAAAGCCATAAAAGCAATAAAAGCAATGTAGCAGTGATCATCGTAGCCATCATTAGATGCGCTTCTGCGGCCGTCTGGAATGCTCTTCCTTCCGATATTAGGAAGCCACTGGAAGTTATGCACTTTCAAATCTAAATTGAGACCCCATAAATTTAGCACTGCTTCCTGTGTGTAGTTTGATGTCCTTATCCCGCACCTCCGATTAGCACGGTTGGCTACGTACGGTGCGAAAGAAGTTCAGCATACGTACGTACATTATCAGCCATGGTCAATCCACTGCTGGATGAAACGCCTCCCCGAGCCGCTGCCACCTCTCGCTATGTGCTTAACGTTGTGCGTGGGCAGTAAGAGGCCGCGCGCTGCACGGGAAAGTCACAGGCCAGCTCGGTTATGGTGCGGGTCGCGTAGGACCGGTTCCACCTGAAGACGGAAGCTTGTGTTGCCTCCGAAACGTCGTGATTTATTTTTTATTTTTATTTTACTTTTATTAATTTAAACATTTTTTACCTACGTGACTTTACCGAAAAAACCTAAGAATATGAATCCTTGCAGTCACGAAAGCTTCAAATCTAGAAATATGGTGCGGGTGTCAACTAGGTAGTAGCAGTTACAGCGGAGGTCACGGAGCAAACCTCCACCGACGCTTACGCCCATGTTTAAATGCGCACGTGCTGAAGGACACATTGATTTTTTGATTAACGTGAATTCTGGCTGATGGCTAAAGAGGAATCGATGGAGGAATGGAACACGTCCGAGTGGGAACACCGGCCGTGGGGATGTACGTAGGAAGGAGGAGCAGGAGATTGAGAGGAGCGCTGAGTTTCGAGCTATAGAACGAGATGGCGTCACCGTTGCTGCAGCGCCGTTGGTCAGTACGGGCTAGTGGAGGCAAAAATCGTAGCTGTCGGAGGATCGGGGTGACATACGATCCAGAATGGTGTTCCGGGACCTTATTTTGGCACGCCACATCCATTTCGTGCCTTATTTTGTCCTCATGGATTTATATAAACATTTTTGAAGTATATGTGTGTAAATCAGTTCATAGGATTATAGGAATATAGGGAATAGAAAAATATAGGATTATAGCGGATAGCTATAGCTTGCAAATGTTGTGAATGTACTCTCCAACACACTGGTGTGCTAAAGTAGTAATAACGAATTGGCACGTGTTGTTTACGTAACAAAATTTTACTAATAAGTTATGTTGGTTGGTGGCGGGTTTAACAACACATTTATATTCACGCGATTTCGCCCAACAAAAAAACACCCTACACCATGGATAATATCGGTCGCAAAAGCCCATGTCTTGAACTGACTCTAGTGGTAGTGCCTTACGCCAATAACCCCCACTCCCAAGTCAGGCAGCCTGAGCAGCCGTTCCGGGTCGGGGAGGGGTAAAACAAATCCCGAGTGAGAAATTAAGCCCTGGATCGCAGTCAGTCACGGCATTCGTGTCGTACTTGACAAATTCCGCGTTGTTCCCCAGACTGGTAATCGTATTCAGCTAACGGGAGGACCGGAGCCAACTCCGTCAACGCACGAAGCAGCCGACAATTTCTGTCTTTATTAATTCAACTGACGCAGATTAAATATACATATAAAATCCCGATACACGCAGAGTTACCCGTGTGCTGTACAACAACCCTTATGGTACTGCGTCAGTGTCAGGAAGAATCTATCATATATTAGGCTCGCAGTGTTAATTTAAAATGAAATGTGGAGCGCTGCAGTAATGCAGCAATCCTTCAGATTCACGGGCCGTGTTTGTCTTGAAAAACTATTTATTATTTGGCTATATTTTTTTTTTGCTCGTGCCAGCGTGGCTGTAATGTAGACTCGTGCCGCCTACCTCATTAAAAAAATATTCTTGCCATCGTTCCCAACTTTGGACGAACAAGCTTTATTCCCTTAGAGACCCGAGTGATTTTAAGTGCGGGCCGCAGTCAAACATTACTGGATTTCCTCCCTGTACTGGGCTCCATCACAACAAAATCATCTGGAAACTCGTATGTGTCCCATACTTGGGCGCCACGGTGGCTATGAAATGTTAACTACCTCGCCTGGTATACAGGAGGTTTGTGAGTTCGACCCTGACCGTTACTCCTGCTATATATTTGGAGTTTGTATGTTCTCCCCGTGGTAGCGTGGACTTTTCTCCGAGTCCTCCGGTTTTTTGAGTATGTGTCTGCTATAAATTCCCACGTGATAAGCCACTTCGTTGAGCAATCACTTGTGACCACGTCACTTCTGAAAAAGAGCTACATGGCTCAGTGGGCCATTACCTGGGACATTTTTTGTTTAAAATATTTTATATATACCTGATGATGTTTCGATTTAATAATAAAATAAAACATAATAAAATAATATTATATTATAAAGTAACATATTATTATGTTTTATTTTTATTATTTTATTATTTCCCTTCTACGTGACTTTATCGAAAGAACCAAGAAGATGAATACCTGATGATGATACCTATAAGTACGGTAACACCCTGGTTTACGTCGGGGATGCGTTCCTGAAAGGTGCGACAACGAATATCAAAACGGCGTACTAAATCAACTCGATTTCTAGGGTGTGGTCGTGGTGGTGGAGGTGGTGACGACGCATTTGCGAAACGACATCAAAGGGGGTGATGTGAATCGGAGTACTGCTGTACTACCTGGTCAGGAAATTCGGTAGGCCGATCGACACAATAAATATATTTTTCACGTGAAGCAGTGAAAGGAAGTATGTTTAATCGTTTCATTATTATCACGGAGATGAGCTGCTGTGGGAAATAACTTGGGATGTAGCATGCTGTGTAATCTGAATATGCTCGCAACACATGAAGCGAAGCTATTTCAATGTTTAAAAACCATTACTGTATCTGATTTTCACTGTTTGTACTTCATGCTCTATAAGATTCACTCTTTATACAATTTCCGACCGTTTATTGCCGCCATCGCCATCTATGGCAATATCCATCGATGCCACGTGCCTACTGCCACCCTTTGCAACACTTTTTACCAACATTGGCACTTGCACCACCACCAGCATTACCATAATCACTATCAGCACAATAACTATCACAACCACACTTAATAATCATCATAATTCAAATTCATGGAGTGCGTTTAATCCGTATATCCAAATGCACCACTGTGCATAGAAAGCAGGAGATGAACAAAACCTTGTGGGGTAAATGGCCAGGTCTATGCGCTAAAGGCTGGTGGAAAGAGGTGGGTTTTCAGGACAGGCCTCATTCGGAAAGGCAGAGAGTTCAAAAACCTTGGAGCTCCGCTGGCAAAAGCCCAATCACCCCAGGAAATTAACCTTCACAGCAGAGTCCTTACCACTAGCACGCATCATTACTATCACAACCAACGACGAAAGACACATAATCCCCTGTGTGGCCTTCAAAAGACTGGTGGGGCGAGTGCTATCAATAACAACAACAACAACCGCCATTCGCCACTAAGTGGCGGTGACGTCACCACGTCGCTTGTGCCAGGCCATGTGCACCTTGAGGCCACGTGAAGTGTCGAACGCCCGCTAGCAGGAGGTCACGGGGCAGACCCAGGTGCCGCGGGTCGACTGACCGAGATGACCGAGATGACTGGCTGATGCACCACCTGTGCCCCCTACTGTACCAACTTGTTGTGAGCATCGCTCCTCCGCCCTCCGTTGTTGTTGGAGGGCGACTGCCTCCAACTGCCCAGTAGCGTCCTTCACGAGCCTCCTCCACAGACGCCGATCTTGACACCGCTGGTACCAGTCATCGGCAAGTCCACTCAGCTCCACGTCCTCCTGTACCACATCACTCCATCTCTTCTCTAGCCCGTGCCGCGCTCGTTTAGCCCCCTCGATCCGGCCGAACAAAAGCTGTTTAGGCATGCGGTGGCTGGCCAGCTATCAATAAACAACTATTAAGACCTACCTAACGGTGGTGTGGCTAGCCCCACCTCCCGCCCCCTCTGTCTCCCCATTGCCGACGTTTACACCCCACACCAGGTAATCATCAAAGGCTGAGCCGACCTAAGAGAGGCATCAGGAACCTGCTCAGACATTCAACGGTGATATTGGCCATGAGCAGGAAATATAACTCTGCTTTTCGGAGTCGTAGGGCAGTGCCCCAACCACTGCATGACCGCGTCCCGCCGATGACGACCGCGGCAACCACCGCTCGCCATCGCTGTGAGATGTCTGTTGATGCGTGCCTATAACACTGGTCACCACACTTTTTCTGGCATAAGGTATTCCAACGGTTTTTTTACGGGTAATTTTGGGGTGCTGATTCCAAATGTGGCATCAGTTTTTGTCTATCACATCAGGTTTTTGAGATATCAAATATTGCATTTTCAATAAAAACTGCAGAAGAAAAATATTAAATAAATGTGGATATTTACATAAAATGATATTATCAACACACTATCCTAAAAATACAGCACCATATTTTAACGCTAAAGCAGTCACTGACTCGCAACAACTTGCAATCATAAGTGACAGAGTTAATTTCGGGTAAAATCAATGAAAATGGGGTATGCCGATAGCATAAAAATGATGTGATAGAGCAAATCTGAGATCAGATTTGGAATCAGCACCCTGAAATTAGTATAAAACAGCTGCAAAATTCCAGGCCAGAATTTCTTTTTTTTGACCAGTGTAATACAGCGACTTCAAAGACTGGGTTGGTGGATTGCATAGAGATGGGGAGCCTTGTAAGACACCTATCTATCTGTGCTAGGATTTTCCCCAACAAGCACAAACTCATTTTTTTTTTTATCAAAGTACCTCGCCAAACATCTTCAGGCACGGCCATCCATGAAATACATTTTTTTTTCAAAAGGCTCATCCATTTGCGGAGCGGGCGTAACAAAATAAGAAAAATCCCGACGATGTTGACGCGAACGGCACCCTTTCCTTCCGGCAAAACCGAGCAATTCCACACCACCCTCCGCTCTCAATCGAATCATCCGCCGCATTAAACACTGCCCAAACGATCGCGACGGTTGCTCAAGTCCCTTGCAACGCTTCAATCTATCGGCGCCTTCTTCGAATAAGTTGGGGGGGCCGCTTGCACCCTCCAATGAGCCCAATCTACGAAAAGGCGGCAGGGGCCAAGTTCAGAAATTAATGCCCTCTCCATACACTGGCGTAACGTTATCAGTGTTTAATAAGCATAATGGTGATAAATTGCGGAGAGTGTGTTGGTGCCCCTGCACGGCAACACCCCAGAGTGTATTCATAAATGCCCTAGCTAATCGCATCAGCGGTTAACTCATTCCGAGAGAACGCGTAAATGTCAAGGAACGATTTCAGCTCTCAAGGCACACAACAAAAATCAAATTGACCCATCAACGTAACATTTGAATGGTTTTTCATTGTTGTTTTTTTTTTAAAAAAATTCGGGCTCTGGACATTTAATTGCAAATTTATACGTGCTGTGTTTTTCACATCGATAGTTCTATTATTGGCAAAGTACACCGGAGAATGGCACCAATTCGTTCCGTTGAGAAAAGTGACGGGGCAGGCGGGGGGGGGTGCAGGACGCCATCGTCACGGCTAGACGGGGCGACGGTGGCCAACGGTCACAATGTTAATAGCGGAGCGGAAGCCAAGGATCGGAACGGCGTCGCAGTGACAGGGCACGTCCGCCGAAGAGATGGAGCGATGCAGTCAGTTGGTGTGGCCGGCGGTCAGGGTGGAAGTATGACATCTCAGGTTCGCGAGAGTGGCATTCACCCGGCAGTGGAATCACCACAGCCGATAATAACAGTGATGACGATGGCGATGGAGATGACATCGATCTTGAAAAGGACGTTACTTTCAGCCGTGGTGTTGTCAACTCCTGTTCACGTTAACAATGTTGACATTTTAATCATTAATAATTTCACTTTACATAGCGTCATTTACGCCAACAGCATACCACAATGCTGTGAATTAAGTATATATGCAATGACCAAATCCCATATACGCTGTTGGCTACGGACAGCACGAAAGCAGCCCAACAAAGACAAAGACGAAAATCCCCCATATAGCCTTAACAGAGTGTTGGCGCAATTGCTGTTAGTCAGCACCTATGAAGGCCGGAACGGCACACGGAGAGAATCAACAGCATTTTAAAATGACGTTTCGCTGATAATTACAATCAGCTTCATCGGGCCGATCGGGCGAAACGTAATTTTAAAATGCTGTTGATTCTCTCTTCAGCACACCGGTGGGCTAAAGAAGTGAATTATTTTGTCCTTTGAAAAACGTGACACATTTTTTACTGTTTGGCCGTGTCGGGTGGTGGAGGGTTACGACACATTTATAAATAACGCGATCTGACCCAAAAACCTATATTATGAATGCATATATTATCCAGAGCATGTTTGTTTGCATGTTCACCACGAGCACCTGCGGTCAATGCAGATTTTATTCCTTGCAAAAGGTTTCTATTTGGTGTTTGAACATCTTAACGCGAGTGAGTGACAAGCCCAGCCCCCCCAAATGAACCCAAGTCCCCGACTTCCAAGTGGAAGAAAAAACCCGCAAGTGCCTGGGTCAGACGGCAGTTGTAAGAGGGGAGGCCCAAAATTCCGTCGCCTCTCTTGTCACGGATGACTAACGCGGCTCTGTGATTTAAATGTGCGGATACTTTGCACACAATATGCTAATGCGGTGTGCAATGGCCCCCTGTTTTAATGCTGTGACGCCCCCATCAGAGTAATGGCCAATTCTTTGTCCCGAAAGAGGAAACCGTAAAAAGGAAGAGTCTGGCATTTTGAATAGAGGGTGCCTGGGGAGGTATGCAGAAATTTCACGGAAATATGACTTGAGAAACCGGCACGGAATTGAAGCGTTGTGAGAGACGTAGCCAGAAAAGAGCGGCTTGGGATGGGTGGGACACGGTGCGCGGGGAAGGTGGAGCTCAGCTTACCAAGACGGGACATTGATGCTGACAACAGTGTTTGTCGATAGGGAACTGTGTGTCTCACAACAGGCACAACAATGAGCCTATTTCGATTTAAAGCTTTCGTGACGAGAAGACAGAGTCTGGCAGACCTGTTCTCCACCTGAGGACGGCTGCTTGCGTTGTGGCCGAAACGTCGTGAGAATTATTTTATTATGTTTAATTTTTATTATTTTATTATTTCCATTCTACGTGACTTTACCGAAAGAACCAAGAAGAACAATGAACCTATTTCACCAGGCGAGAACTCATTGAAACGCCAAAGGTATTTCCGAAAGGTGACCTGGTATCCATGCTTGTAGGTTAAGAAAATATCTATATTTTTTTTTTTTACGTGGAGAGACCAGTTTTGTGAAGGAGACATATTGTCCGCTTATTTATTTCGTAAATCTATATTCTCCGCAAAGACGCATACCATTACTTTGAGTTGCGAACGAAATAATTTCGCGTTGTGACCGGGACCCCCATAGCCTAACTCGAAAGCGGCACGATTGCCAGTAAGATCGGGCATTTCAGCAGCACCGAATCGAGCGAGCCTGACTCTGCTGCTGCTGATGAGGACATTGTGTGTTGATACCAGTCCACAGTTTGCTTGTCTTGAAACGAAGCTGTTTAAATGATGCATGCCCAGCAGGCTATGCGGCTGATGAGTTGTTTAAGAATGTTTTTTTTTTAATCTGGAGATCAATATGTGAAAGACACTTATTGTCTACTTTTGTATTTTGTTCTGCGTAACGATTCATATTTGTGTGCATTCAGCGCTAAATAATTAGTATGTACTCTATTTCGTGTTTTTTTCCCATCTGCCTGGCTTGGTTTGCACCACGCTGGCAAGATGTTAACAACCTCGCCTGGTATGCAGGAGGTCGTGGGTTAAATCCCGACCCTAACGCCTGCTGTATATTTGGAGTTTGCGAGTTCTCCCCATGGTACGCGTGGATTTTTCTCCGAGTTTTCCCCTCCACATTTAGAAATATACGTTTAGGCCCACTGAGCCATTTAGCTCTTTTTCAGAAGCGAACTGGCTATCACAAATGATAGCTCAACGAAAGTTATCCAAATACTCTAAAGGCGTGATGTTGATTCTGAATGTGGCGGGTAAAAACCGGAGGATCCGGAGAAAAATGCACCACGACCAGGGAGAGAGAGAACATGCAAACTCCAAATATACAGGCGCCAAGGTTGGAATTGAACCCAGGAACCTTCTGTAAATCAGGCGAGGTAGTTAACATCTCACCACCGCGGCACCCCAGGTGTAAGTAACCCTCACTTTATCTCACTATATGCGACCTGTCGATCGGCTAACCCAAAATATACTCCTGGTTGGACAGAAGCGAGAGGCATTTCAGAAACTTGCACCTTCATTTCATCGACTGCGGTGCGAGAAATAACTGCAGGCCTGGGCAAGGCGACACACAGTCGCTCAATAAAATAGCACAAATAAAATAGGTAAGTATCAAAGTTACAAATCACGTGTGCAAATGTGGTGGCGTCCAGTACTGATCTTCTGCTTCAGGATATTTGTCTGATCATGTATACGTAGTTATTCATTTTTAATTCAAATCGAACGGTTGCCCAAGTCGCGATGAAAAAAAAATTTGAGCAAAATAAGTGACTTTCGTGTTGTTGGTTTGCGTACGAAGAAAAAAAAAATGCCACCGACACCCAACGCTGTGCTGCTGGCTGCGGCCGAGAATGTCGTTCTTGTAAAACGTCATCGTGAAAACAGAAACTTAATTAATATGAATCCTTGTTCAGATTCCAATCCATTTCCCGCTAAGTGCATCCGCTGTTTACGCGAACATTTAACAGGTGGACAAAACAACCACGGCTTTGCAGCTCCAATTCTTCCATTACATCCGAATACATTTACAGACGTGTAATACGCATGCCTCTCTAAGCCAGGATATATTTTTTGTTCACGCGCAATGCATTTTCATTCAAAATCATTATTTTTTGCTCTTCCCATAACATCAGGCCATTGCTTGCGTAAAACTTCTACATTCGAACAAAAGTACAGGCACGGCCGACACAAAAGGCATCGCTGCAGTGGCGTAATTATTTAACAGCGCATCGAATTTGCAATCCAGAGGTCGCCCGTTCGATTCAATCTCCCAGGCACGACAGTTCAAACCACGGTGCAGGTTTCTTAAGCCCCGACAACGCCACCACCCCCGCCCGCCTCCACCCCCGATAGGGCTTCTGTTCACCCTGCAGCATGAATGGGTCCACTAGAGTTAGTCAATCAGCAGGCTGTGTGGTGGGGTAACACATTCCTGCGGAGGGAGCTGGTAGGAACGTTGGGTTGCTCGGTCAATGGCCAGAGTCAACGGCGGCGTGGTGTATTCCGCAAATATGCCTGAATGTGAGGGCGGGCACAAGCCGGCGTGAGTAGGTTAAACGTTGAGTTTTATAAGGGCACCACGGGGTGACCAGCCCCTCCCCACCCAGCCCCACCCCTCCCACCCCCCCACCCAGCCCCACTCTCCCCACCCAGCCCCACCCTCCCCACCCAGCCCCTCCCCACCCAGCCCCTCCCTATACGACGGACGGACTCAATAATCCGTTGTGAGCTGGTGTAACCAGGAGGTTCCTGCCAGTAAAATGCGATGTCTGACGAGGATGAAAAAGTCAGCCCAGAAATACGATCTGGAGAGAGGACCTCTTGATTCCCCTCGAGTGGATTGTCTTCTGCCAACAGTGGTGTGCAGAAGTAATGACCTTTAACTTGCAGACAAGCTCCCATTAGTCTATATGTGTCCACTCGCATGGAGTTATATTTAAGCGAGCGTCATTCACCTTAATTAAGGTCTGATAAAGCGACTTGCGCGGCATTCTATGGGGAGCTTCGTCGCATTATCAGCATTTCTAATGCATTCCTTTATATTTTGCAATGACACGAAAGGTCAAGGTTAGTGGTATCGTTTGAAGAATGCACAATGGAAGATGCGTCGGGCGGCCTTAATTGATCTTCACGGACATTAATAGCGTCCCTTTTCGTGGATTTCTATGGAATGGAGTGGCCGTTTGTGATTCAAATCGCTCGGGAAAAGTGAATAGGAGCCCCCTTTAATATATCGCTGAAGGAAGGTCCTTGCAGCGCTCATTTAATTATATGTATACACATCGTCTTTGAGTGAAGAATTGTGATTGAGGCGGAGTGGTGGCACTGCGGTTAGCTTTGTCTCATTAACAAAGGCGAGCCTTATAACCGCGTTTTTAAGAAAAATGCGTTGTCGTTATTTCATGTTTTTTTGGGGGCAATGACACAAGATTGTGACTAATGGGTTTTTTTCCCCACAGAATAGTGTCTTGACATTTTGTGCAAATGTATTTCATTCATTCTAACACATGCAATTGAAACCAAGAAGCGTTTGGTTTAAATTGTCGTGTAATGTCACAGCCGTTTTTCTTTTTTTTTTCGTATTCACTACTAGCTGAGGTTTAATGTGGCCAGGAGTGGATTGACCGCACTTCAACACACCGATCAGCACTGGTTTATGAAGCTGGGTGAACCTAGGACGTGTTCAGGTATCACTCATTAATATAAGCCATGGCCAGCGATTTGAACTAATTTTTGCTTGGTTCATTGTGCCGTGCGTGAACTACTACACTATAAACACACACTGCACCACCGTATATACAGTACTAATCATTCGCAAACGTGCATACAAACACCGTACACCAATAAATATAAGATAATTAGTGGGAACAGTGATGCAGAGGATTTCACACTTACACCAGTTGGGAGTGATTTCAAACCCAGTCCTGGGCCACCTTTCACTGACCCTGAATTAAACAATAAAACTATTTTTTTATTTCACCAGGTAAGGCCCACTGTGCAATACAACTCTTTTCAGAAGCGACCTGGCCACGTATAATAGATCAATAGCTCAAGTGGCTTATCACGTGGGAAATTTATAGCAGCCGAATACTTTGAACGCGTGATGTTCATCCTAAATGTGGAGGGAGAAATCGGAGGACCCGTAGAAAAATCCACGCGACCACTGGGAGAGAGACACCGCAAACTCCAAATATACAGCAGGCGTCAAGGTCGGGATCAAACCTACGACCTCGTGCATACCAGGCGAGGTAGTTAACATCTCACCACCGTGGCGAGCATGGTGAAGTGTGGCCAAACAACGTCCAAGACCAACCGACACGGCATGAGGAGGCCTTCATCAGGCAGCGGATTGGCAAACGGGGGGGGGTACATTTCGATTTAAAGCTTTCGTAACTGCAGGGATTCATCTTCTTGGTTCTTTCGGTAAAGTCACGTAGAATGGAAATAATAAAATAATAAAAAATAATAAAATAATTCTCACGACGTTTCGGCCACAACGCAAGCAGCCGTCCTCAGGTGAAGAACAGGTCTGTCGAGAAGACCATTTGCCAGTCCACAGAGAATTATTTTATTATTTTTATTGTTTTATTATTTCCATTCTACGTGACTTTACCGAAAGAACCAAGAAGGGGGGGGGGGTACATTTTTACTTTCATCAAAATCAATACATGTTGAAAATGTTCTCCTACCTTACTGCTGCTCTTTATGGTAAGCAGTATCATTTTATATGTTTGACCAAACTGACATTTCCTAAAGGCTAAACGCCACTTAACTGTGTTGTTTGTATACAGTACACAGCTTGAATAACGGCTGTCTAACGATGCATCGATTCGGCCATTAACGTTGATGTTGATCCTAGCCGCTCGTAATGCACGCGCCTCATCACGCGTGGAAGAACCTGCGTGTTTATATATTTTTAAATCCTTTATATTAAGTTCGCTTGCGTGCGTGCTTGCTTGCTTGCTTGCGACCGTGCAAATATTTCGGTCGTTTTTTAACCCACTTCCCGTGATCCAATCGAGCTGACATTTTGCATACAGACTCGTTGTGCGTGACAATTGATTTTCGTGACAAAAAATTCCAAAATTTTACACTTTTTAGGAAAAAATTAATTATATTTAATTACCAATTGCTTAATGGTGGCAGGCAATCATCTGACCCATAGGTGGCAGCCATCTCAAGCCAGAGGACGAGAGGACTCTAGCCGCCACGCATATGAAGGATTTATAGTGAAAAACTTTGTTTTTACGGGTTAATTTTTAAAATCCTTTATTAAATCCTTTATATTAAGTTCGCGTGCTTGCTTGCTTGCTTAGGACCGTGCAAATCTTTCGGTCGTTTTTTAACCCACTTCCCGTGATCCAATCGAGCTGACATTTTCCACACAGACTCGTTGTGCCAGACAATTATTGTTCGTGAAAAAAAATTCCCAAAATTTGACACTTTTTAGGCAAAAAAAAAATTATTTTACATATATTCAAATAGAACGCATTCATGGCTTTGGCTGAACGTCACAGTGTAAGAGCCCAGAGCGTAACCCCTCCACAGGCCGTGGCGGAGTAGCGCAGTTGGTAGCGCCCTCGCTTCCCATGCCAAAGGTCGCGGGATCGATCCCCGCGTCCTCCACAGGCGAATATATTTTTAAATCCTTTATATTAAGTTCGCCGCCACGCATATAAAGGATTTATAGTGAAAAACTTTGTTTTTACGGGTTTACTTGTATTAAGTTCGCTTGCTTGCGTGCTTGCTTGCTTGCTTACGACCGTGCAAACCTTTCGGTCGTTTTTTAACCCACTTCCCGTGATCCAATCGAGCTGACATTTTGCACACAGACTCGTTGTGCGAGACAATTAATGTTCGTGAAAATTTTTTTCCAAAATTTTACACTGTTTAGGGAAAACAAATTAAATATTTAATTACCAATTGTTTAATACTGCAGACAATCATCTGACCCATAGGTGGCAGCCATCTCAAGCCAGAGGACGAGAGGACTCTAGCCGCCACGCATATAAAGGATTTAGAGTGAAAAACTTTGTTTTTACGGGTTATACTTATTCTATCCCGTTGTACGCACCTCCGACGCCTGACTTTTTGTGAGACCTCGAAAGCGTCAGCGGGGTTTGGGGCTGCGTAGTCCTGGGTGTGAGAGAGCGTCGTCCACGAAAGACCGGCGCGGTATGCGTCGTGAGCAGTGGAGGGAAGCGTGACAAAATCTATTGATGTGCTTTGTCCCCCCCCCCCTATCTTCATCAACCCACCCTGACCGGCATGGTGAAGTATGACCACTGCCTACACAGCCAGTGGACTGGCAAATGGGCTCATACTCTTAGTTTAATCGGTAAAGTCACGTAGGTAAAAAAAAATTTAAATTAATAAAAATAAAATAATAATAATAAAATTTACCTACGTGACTTTACCGGAAAAATTAAGAATATGAATCCTTGCAATCACCAAAGCTTCAAATCTGGCAAATGGGCTCTTTATGCGAACCACATCCAGCCAGTGAGCAGTGGTTTTTCTTAACCTGGGGTGGACACACCTGTAAATGCGAGAGATGCCCTCTCTGGAGGTTTTTTGACATGGCCAGGTTTCTTTTTTAGAAGATAAATCATCGAAGCACAAACTAAGCACTGGCACGTAAGGACAACTTAGTTTGTTGAATCAAAATTTTGTATTTGTTAACATTATAAACATTTTTTTACGATTGTGAACCAAAGTTGTGCAAGGCTGCAGTAAAGGTTAGAACCACTGCACCAGAAGCTACAGTATTCACTGCAATGTAAACGTAAATCTGGAAATCAAATTTAGACCTTGAAATTCAACATTTCCATTGCATTTAGAGGTCGGAAAAAATATTGAATTGCTAATGAATAGCGTCAAACACAAATGATGCTATTTCAATTTAAGTATTCCATCTCATCAGCCTCAGCGATGAAACATATTTTTTCTGGCTTTCGACGAATGCAGTTTTCGAATAAGCGAGCATCTTGATAAAAATAAAACAAATATAGCATAACGCTACGGTTCTCGTCCTAATAATTGAATACGCATAATCTGATATTTCAGCTTCAAATAATCAATTTCCATTTTCACACAACACTAATCGCCTAAGCCTAATTTTTATGACCTGTTTTTTTTTTTTGGGGCTCTGCAGCTTTACTCGCTTAGTTGAAATATGTGGGGGGCGGAGGATAGTGGGGCTGGTGGGTAAGGGAGGGGGGGCATAAAGAAAACAGCCGACGATCCAGGGCACCTGTCATTCGTCGAGTTGATTTTATTGAGCTCCAAGGAGGTCATTGGGGCGCAGTGTTGCTGTGCTTCCTTCTGAGAAAGCAAAGCAAGCGAAAAGCGGAAGTGCCGCCAAGCAGCTCAAGGATTCCCCGTGGGGTTCACGCCAACGTGGATAGGAGCTGACTCAAATCTCTTGTGCCAGCGACCTCGCCTGGTATTCGGGTTTCGTGGGTTCGATCCCGACCCTGATGCCTGCTGTATATTTGGAGTTTGAATGTTCTCCCCGTGGTCGCGTTAATTTTTCTCCAGGTCCCTCCGAATTTTCCCCTCCACATTTAGAAACGTGCCTTTAGAGTATCTCTCTCTTTCTCTCCCCACGTGGTCGTGTGGATTTTTCTACAGATCCTCCGTTTTTCTTTATCCCCCCCCCCCACATTTAGAATTAACATCGCGTGTTCAGAGTATTTGGCTGCTATAAAAAATGTCCATGTGATGACAAGCCACTTCGTTGAGCTGTCATTTGTGATAGCCAGGCCGCTTCTGAAAAAGAGCCGCATAGCTCAGTGGGCCTTACCTGGTCAAATAGAAATTGTTTAGTTCATGACATGCTGATCAACAAAATAAATCTCATTAATCTCTCTCATTTTCATCTTGCCTGCGTCTCTCATGTTGCTTGCATGTCTGTTTTTTTGTATCTACATTTCTTTCATCTCGCAAACATCTATATCTCCTGATTCTATCCCTTCCGTAATTTTATTTAGTATTTTTTAAATATTTTTTAATTGGCACTTTCCCGACAAAAAAAATAGAATGTCTGCTTCGGGGTTCCAAAATGAGTCAGCCACCATCACTGACTGATCGCCTTCTATAGGAAACAGGAACAAGGACTGCTGTATGTAGAACACCCCCCTCCCCGCACCGCCCCGACCCATGGCTGTAATTTAAATTAATATATTCAACAATGCCGCTCGAATAACGAAGTTGCCGCCAGTGTCCTTACAATAATTTCCATTGCAAAGCTGTGGCAGGGCAAACGCCAGCAGCATCAGCAGCAGCGGTCTCTTTACGATGGTATTCTGATCGCAGTATGCCGCGTCCACGTGACCCCACACTGGGGAACAAATATTACACTGGTCAACACACTTTTTCTGGCATAAGGTATTCCAATGGTTTTAATGTAATTTTGGGGTGCTGATTCCAAATCTGGCAGGTTTTTGAGATATCAAATATTGCATTTTCAATAAAAACTGCAGAAGAAAAATATTAAATAAATGTGGATATCTACATTAAACGATATTATAAACACACTATCCTAAAAATACAGCACCATATTTTGACACTAAATCAGTCACTGACTCGCAACAACTTGCAATCTTAAGTGACAGAGTTAATTTCGGGTAAAATCAATGAAAATGGGGTATGCCGATAGCATAAAATGAGATGTGATAGAGCAAATCTGAGATCAGATTTGGAAACAGCACCCTGAAATTAGTCTAGAACAGCTGCAAAAGTCCAGGCCATAAAAAAGTTTTTTTTTTTTTTACCAGTTTTATTTAACGGGTGGAACAACGTGGAAATGCGTCTAACCGTGCGATTTGACGCACTTTTATTTAACTTGCCCCGTCTGTTTATATTATTTCAAATCTTTGACGCTTAACATCTTCGTGCACACAAACTCTTCGTCTCGCGTGATGATTCAATATTTAATTTAAAGATCCGGTCCAGGTCCCTCTGATCCTGGGCCTCTTCGTGTTTTTTACTAAAAAAATTATTGCACTATTTCAAATATATTAGAATTATCTGGATTGAGATCTTAGAATATGTATTTTTTCAGAAGCAACTTTAAAAAAATTGGTAAAAAAGTAGTTTTTCAATGCACACACTTTTATTTGTATTCAAAAGTAGAAAACTAATTATTTTGACCCCAGAATTAATACATATTTGATGTGCCGAATAAAAGTGGCCGGCTTCCTTCCGGTATGTTTAATTTAATTTATGCAAGTCACCCACTTTCATTCAGCACATCAAGTTTGATTAATTCTGGGGTCAAAAAAATGTACTTTCTACTTTTGTGTGCAAATAAAAGTGTGTGCATTGGAAAACCATTTTTTCTACCAATTTTTTTTTGTTGCTAATTGTTGTTATTGTATTTCAATGAGTACCTGGTGCAGTGCTGTGTAAAACATCAGCACTGGGAAGACAAATATGTCTGAGCAAGGTTATGCCCACCCATCCCCTCATGTGCTGCGTCAGCCTTTCATAGAGGCCTGCACCATTGCCATATGACTTTTATTTTTTTTTACAAAACACGGACAGTGCAAGCAAATGTTCTGATTCAGTTTTTTCTGTATTTTTGTTGTCTTCTTAAGCACAACAAAATGTCTTTCGCGGTACCGTTCGGGGCTCATTGGGAATATGGTCACATGGAGTGAGAGAGAGAGAGAGAGAGCGAGAAACCCCTAATGCGCATCCTCACCAACAGGAGTCTATTTTGAGCGCCCCAGAGAGTGATTTCTTGGGCCGAATGTGTTTATTATTAATTTATTCATCTCAGAGTGTTAATGCAAAGTGGCCCAATTTACCCCCGAGCAGCGGAGTTTTCTCTCATCTGGAGGAATTCACACGTGTGTGACAGCATGCGATGACTCTCTGAGACAGTGCTATGGGCAACAATGACAACAAAGACATCGATACATCGGGAGCGCCAATGATTTTTTTTTATCTGATTCATTGATGGTTTTGATATCGATCTCTCCGATGACACGGGATGCATCGATGATTTTTGTTCCGAAACATTGATGGTTTTGATCAGAATATACCGGAGGAATCCGATGAGCTATGAAGCTCTTTAACACAGAAGTCCACGAAGGGCGAGTAAGAACGTTTCAACAAACAATACAAGAACAAGATGGAAGTGCAATATATATAAAAGGTAAACAAATCAACCTTTTGCTGCAACCTTCCACCCCTTTGGTTCACAATCGTTAAACAAACGAACAATGTTAATAAACACACGGGGTTTGATGAAACAAAGTAGTTGTACTTACTGTACGTGTCCGTGCTTAATTTGTTTTTTTTTATGATTTACCTTCTAAAAAAAAAATCTGCCCGTGTCTCGCATCTCCGTAAAGGGCATCTCGCACCCCCAGGAGGTGTGTGCACCTCAGGTTAAGAAGAAGAACCACTCAGCGAAGGTCTGAAATCAGCAGCTACACTCCACCACCAAAAACACGCAAGCTGCCACCATTGCAACAATAGCACGAAACAGGACACAAATTATTTTGTCAAGGCGCTCTTCCTCCTCCCTCCCAGCTTAAATAGACGTTCCAAGCCTAGGACTTGTCATTCAGACTCTGTCTTATCGACAGACCTGTTCTTCACCTGAGGACGGCTGCTTGCGTTGTGGCCGAAACGTCGTGAGAATTATTTTATTACGTTTTATTTTTATTATTTTATTATTTACATTTTACATGACTTTACCGAAAGAACCAAGAAGAGGACACGTGGTGTTGTTATACAGGGTGGCCCAAAAAGCCAGGACACGTAGGGTTGTTATACAGTGTTGCGCAACAATCACATAGGGTTGTTATATTTATTTCAACCCTGGCATGAAAACATTGTAATTGTTTATTCTTTAAGTTAATAACAAAACTCGTATCATTATTAATATCCATGTGTCCTCTTCTTCCTGTGAGGGTCACCTCAAATCTACCGATTACAAAACTCGACCAAGAAAACCTCTGAATGGCAAGTCGAGAGCGGTGGGGTAAAGTGTGGGCATTCTCACCGCTGTCAAGCCCAGCGTGGACGAGTTGACAAAAGACGCTTCTAGAGGGGCTTTCCAAAGCTCTGCCTCTAGTGGTGATGCCCTTCTGCTCGCAGTGACGGTGCGCAAGAAACTGCAGGGCTGGACCTTTAGCTTCACACCGCACTTAGCACTCGTTTCACGAGTTAAACTTGAACCAGTACATATTCTTAGGTTTTTTCGGTAAAGTCACGTAGGTAAAAATATATATATGATTAATAAAAGTAAAATTAAAATAAAATAAAAATCACGACGTTTTTTTATTTTATTTTTATTTTACTTTTATTAATTTTAATTGTATTACATTTTTTTTACCTACGGGACTTTACCGAAAAAACCTAAGAATATGAATCCTTGCAGTCACGAAAGCTTCAAATCTAGAATGAACCAGTACAGTCCGCTCTCCGATAACGCTGCGCGTTTTCACGATGCAAATTGGATATAGCGCGATGGACGCATTAGGGAACACATTCTTTTTTTTCGAACGCAGATGCGAAATGTATATAACGCAATTAAGTGAACGCAAGTAGGGATAAGCGGTTGTACGGTTGCCTCTGCGTGGCATCACACAAGGCATTGGGATGCTGCTGGATGCTTCTAGATACTACCCATGCACCTCGATTTTTATTCAGCCTGCGTACGCAACTCACGTGTCATCACGAACTTTGCTTTACTCCTACATTATACATTATTTATTACAATGCGATTTTTCCATAACGCGCTGTTCTTCAGGAAAGCAACTAACACGTTATAGGAGAATAGAAGTTATACTATATTATTGTAATATTTTTCAAGTATAGCACAATGTTTTATTCTTGACACTCGAATATTTATTACAAAGAACCATGCTGGTGCTAAAGCAGCTGTCGCAGTAGTCGCAGTAGCAGGTGTTGTTGTTTTAATGCAGCGTTTGCGTCTCAATCAAATGTCCCGCGGAATGATTTCAACAAATTTGGCCACGGCGGATTTCCCTCGACTGAATGGAGATGCCCTCTGGGAGGTCAACCGTCGACGGCTTTCTTGAGCGAACGATTGCAGGGCTGCCAAACATCTTGACCAACTTCACGTGAAAAATAAATGAATGCGCAACACATTGGGCGAAGCCCTCTGGGTTCGGCCCAGGGCCACGCTGCTGGCGGCGGAGCGATGTCGCTCGGCTGGCCTGGGAACGCCTGGGAATTACCCCAGGAAGAGCTAGGGTCTGTATGTAGTAGTGTATAGTGTGTGGTAATGTAATGTGATGTAGTAATGTAGTTCATGTTTTTGTTTTTTTGTTTGTTGCGGTTGCACCCGATTCAAGAGCTGAATGGCTCACACGGCTATACCTAATAAATGAAACTTGAAAACTTGAAACTTGTGTATAATGTAGTCGTGTGTAGTGTAGTCGTGTATAGTGTAGTAGTGTATAGTGTAGTCGTGTATAGTGTAGTAGTAGAGTGTAGTAGTGTATAGCAGTGTATAGTGTAGTAATGTATAGTAGTGTATAGTGTAGTAGTGTATAGTAGTGTAGTAGTGTATAGTGTATAGTAGTATATAGTGTAGTGTATAGTGTAGTAGTATATAGTGTAGTAGTGTATAGTAAATAGTAGTATATAGTGTAGTGTATAGTGTAGTGTATAGTGTAGTAGTGCTAGAGTCTGTCGCCACGGAAAGTGAGGTCTGGACCACCCTACTCAACACACTGCTGCAGTGTATAGTGTAGTGTAGTAGTGTATAGTAGTGTATAGTGTAGTAATATATAGAAGTGTAATAGTGTATAGCAGTGTAGTAATGTATAGTAGTGTATAGTGTAGAAGTGTATAGTAGTATATAGTGTAGTAGTGTATAGTAGTATATAGTGTAGTGTATAGTAGTATATAGTGTAGTGTATTGTGTAGTAGTGCTAGAGTCTGTCGCCAGGGAAAGTGAGGTCTGGACCACCCCTACTCAACACACTGCTGTAGTGTATAGTGTAGTGTAGTAGTGTATAGTGTAGTATTGTATTGTGTAGTGTATAGTGTCGTAGTGTATAGTAATATATAGTGTAGTGTATAGTGTAGTGTATAGTGTAGTGTATAGTGTAGTGTATAGTGTAGTGTATAGTGTAGTAGTGCTAGAGTCTGTCGCCAGGGAAAGTGAGGTCTGGACCACCCCTACTCAACACGCTGCTGTAGTGTATAGTGTAGTGTATAGTGTAGTGTATAGTGTAGTAGTGTATAGTAGTATATAGTGTAGTGTATAGTGTAGTGTATAGTGTAGTGTATAGTGTAGAAGTGTATAGTAGTGTATAGTGTAGTAGTGTGTAGTGTAGTGTATAGTGTAGTGTATAGTGTAGAAGTGTATAGTAGTATATAGTGTAGTAGTGTAGTAGTGTGTAGTGTATAGTGTAGTGTATAGTGTAGTGTATAGTGTAGTGTATAGTGTAGAAGTGTATAGTAGTGTATAGTGTAGTAGTGTGTAGTGTAGTGTATAGTGTAGTGTATAGTGTAGAAGTGTATAGTAGTATATAGTGTAGTAGTGTGTAGTGTAGTGTATAGTGTAGTAGTGCTAGAGTCTGTCGCCAGGGAAAGTGAGGTCTGGACCACCCTACTCAACACACTGCTGCCTTGACCCTCATCAACTGAATGAATGAGCAACCACGCGTCAATAACTCTAACTTGGACACAGCATGCCCGTAACTTGCCCGATGTCCCTTGTCACGGGTAAGATCATAAAGCATAACTCTTTGTGAAAAGTAAATTAACTCGATACAAAAAAACACCACGAACTTATAACTTTCAGTATGCATTATCCCTAGGGACAGCGGTCGCATAGGCTTTCCAGCCAGCCCTGCACAGTTTTTGGCCTACTCTTCCACGCTGGCGAGAGACAACTTTGGAGAAGCTCAGAGTACCCACACTTTACCCCACCGCAAGCGACCAGCCAGTGAACCAGCTATGGTTTATAACCCATTCATGCCGAATTTACACTGAAAACGTTCGTGACTGCACGAATTCATATGCTTGGTTCTTTTGGTAAAGTCACGTAAATAGAAAACAAAACAATCGAAAATGAAAGCAAAAAAAAACCCCACGACGTTCGGATCGCAACACAACAGTCTTCATCAGGCGGAAAATAAAAAATTAACCCGTAAAAACAAAGTTTTTCACTATAAATCCTTTATATGCGTGGCATCGGTTTTATTTTATTATTCATTTCTGTTTTTCTTGAGTAAGAGTTTCATTTTTATCACATTGGTATTTTAAATTAAATATGAAAAAAAAATTCCTAAAAAGTGGAAAATGTTGGAAAAAATTTTTCACGAAAATAAATTGTCACGCACAACGAGTCTGTGTGCAAAATGTCAGCTCGATTGGATCACGGGAAGTGGGTTAAAAAACGACCGAAAGATTTGCACGGTCATAAGCGCGCAAGCAAGCAAGCAAGTGAACTTAATATAAAGGATTTAAAAATAGGGACGTTCCTTGGAAACCTGGGACGGGTGGCAACCCACGATGGCGGCCTACACCTCGTGGCCTGGATACTGTGACGTCAACGCGTGTGTAAACAACGATCGCATATGTAAATTCCAATGTGAAATGTTAATTGGGAAGGCCCGGAGGCCAATGGATTCGATGTTATTTGCTCTCCGTGATTAAACAATACTCCCCAACCCACCGCTATACACACACGCGCGCGCGCTTGTAAGTGATCTAATGATAAACACACAGCCTCACGCAACGAGTCCCTGATACGGTGATCGCATAAGCCGCGAAAACAAATGTCACGATTGCATGGTGATGGTCCAGATGTGCTTGTGACCCCCATTTCGTTCTCCAAAATACCACCGGGTGTGAAGACGGAAATGAATTGGTCCTAAAGGAAAACAAACCCAAAAAAAATGTTCGGGGTCAAATTAATTTGGGGTCACAGAGACATCTGTATTTTTCTGGAAGACTTTGCTGTTTTTTTTCCAGGATTTTTCTGTTGCGTGTAGTCACTTTAAGATGTTTCTTGTTCATGTTTTTATGTTTTGTTGCGGTCGCACCCGAGTCAAGAGCCGCATGGCTCACAGGGCTATACCTAATAAATGAAAGTGAAAACTGAAACCCTGTAGATGCGATTGCGAATGTACGAGAGTGGACAGATACACAAGGAGGAGAGTTCGATCTATTGTCTGCTCATTTATTTAGTGTTTTACAATCGCCGCACCACTTGGGCCCCCATCTCGTAAATGGAGGGTGGGGGACCTGCCAGTAAGATCGACAGTGTGACCAGCACTGGTGCAAGCGGGGCCCGACTCTGCTGCCGGTGAGGGCACTGTGTGTCGAAACCGGTCCAGAGCATGCTCCTCCAGTGCTGGATTATCGTAGCAGAAAAATTAGCTGCATATGTAGCTACGGGACCCGCACTTTCAAGGGCGCCGCGCTAAATGCTTTCCTTAGAGCCTAGTTTCACATGGATTGGACCAGATGACGCCAAAAGGCGCACAACTCAAGGACAATGCACCATCAGAGTATGAGAGCTCGGGGTAAGCATTTACACCATTGGAACCTCATTTGCCAGTAAAAAATATGATAATTGGTTTTTTACCCTTCTATCTGGCAACAAAACTGACACCTATTTTACAAGGAGTCATGTTTGCATAGACCACAATACCTGCAGCCATAATGCAAACAAAAAACATAACTTTGATAATATATGCACTGTCCTTGAAGTTGATTGGTCCACACCCGAGATAGCTTTCCTTAGAGCCTAGCCTCACATGGGTTGGACCAGATGACGCCAAAAGGCGCATATATTATCAGAGTTATGTTTTTTTGTTTGGATTATGACTGCAGGTATTGTGGTCTATGCAAACATGACTCCTTGTAAAAAAAGGTGTGAGTTTTGTTGCCAGATAGAAGGGTAAAAAACCAAGTATCATGCTTTAAAGCTATCAATTCCGGTTCAGTGATTCTGCACTTGCTCTATTACTATAGTACTATACTGCCTTCACTTTTTATGAACGAATGGGTGTTTAAGGTTAGCGATTTGTCGTATTATCTGGCTGTATAGCAAATGAAAAAAATACAATTACTTTACCATGCAAATTAAACATTAGTGTTTTAATATTTATGTTTTTTTTATTTAGAGCCCCTTTATAACATATGCTACAGGCCCCGGACTAGCTTAGTCCGGCACTGAGCTTGTCGTGAATGTAGGCACGTTGAACTTCTTTCGCGCCGTACGCTAGCCAACCGCGCTAATCAGAGGGACAACAAACTAACATACGACAAGCAGTTCTAAAGAAATGAGCTTCCAGCCTAACATTTTATTCCGCACTCTCAAAAGCCCCCCGTGCGACTGATGATGGGTTGTGTAAAAATTGCGTAGTTTCAAATTTTGTATCCATATTTTTTCGTTTTTACGTGGAAAGATGGATAACGTGAAACACAGCAGACCTCTGCCGTATTTATTTGAGCAATTTGTATTCTACACGACGACGCCGCGGAGTGATTAATCCGAGCGATGGTTAGTGGGCGGCCGTGTAGCTCGCACGGAATGCAAAAAAGCAAAGTGGCTCACCACAAAAAGCCCCCGCCGCCACTGATGCCATCTTATTGAAGCTGTGCCTCAAGTGTCCCCTTCCCCTTCCGACGTGCACAGCTCTGCTACGAAAACCGCCGCCCTAGGTCGTAACTGTGCTTGCCTTCTCGACAAATTCCCGTCAGACAAAGATGAAAAGGTGCCACGTTCTGCGCCCTCGCTCTTGCCACCGTGTTGGGGTCAAGTGGTGCAAGCGAGTGCCGGTGAGAAGGCTGGCACGGTGCACGAGGTGGTGGGTGGGGACGGTGTCAGCGGGGGAGGAAGAGATGACAAGGAAATGAGACACGCACACGCAGACTAAAAGATCACACGTGTATAGCCTCAACAGGCTGTAGGGGCAAGTGGTGCTCGCGCAAGCGCCTATCAATGCCGGCAACAGCGCCGATGTTCACACATCGCACCAGGTACTCGTTGTATAAGGCTGAGTTAACCTAGGGGATGGTCCATGAACCGGTGCACATGTATGTGTAGTGTCAGCAGCTGAGCGGGAGACAAGCTTTTTCAGGAGCATCTTCTTTATTAACACCTTCACAGGTTCACAGGTTCGCCCTCGCACTCTTTCTCTCTCTATTCATCCAGCCTCGCCTTAACACAACCCTGACCGTGTAACACCGATGGCGTCGGCCGAGACAGCCAACAACTATCCGGCCAACAAATATCCAGCGAAGACGAGACGAGTCCACTTCCCACACCTCCCTTGTCGAACCCACGAGCAGGCTCCAGGGCAGCGGTCGGGAACCTATGGCTCGCGAGCCATATATGGCTCTTCCGGTGACGGCATATGGCTCCCAGACAATTTTGAGTTGAAAAAAATAATAATAATAAAAAAATCTGTTTGGAACTGATTTTAAAATACTTGTGATATTGCTTAATAATACCGTGTCATTCTCAAGTAAACAGAAATTAGTTTTGAAGATAAAATTTCTCGGGTCACGGATCCCGTGACCAGAAGTCGCATTAAAAGTAAGACATATTTAATTTATTATACGTTAAAAATACTATATGGCTCTCAATGAAATATATTTAGAAATATTTGGCTTTTATGGCTCTCCCAGTCAAAAAGGTTCCCGACTCCTGCTCCAGGGGCTTCCAGACGGGGTCTTCCTTGACCCTTGCCCCAGTTCCTCCGCCCTGCCGACACACACACACCGGCGTGTGTACTGGGGGAGCGGTAGTGTAGCGGTTAGCGCTACACTGCGCTATGAACCCTGCGACACGGGTTCGATTCCAGCTCGCGGCCAACACCATTGACGATTTTCTGAACCGGTCCTGGGCCTCCCCTAGGTCGACTCAGCCTCAAATAAGTACCTGGTGCGGTGTGTAAACATCGCCACTAGGGAGACAAAGGCAGTCGGGCATGGTGCTGGCCACCCAGCCCCTCATGCGGCCTTCATAGGTGCTCGCTAACAGCACTTGCCCCTACGGTCTGCTAAGGCTATATGGGGGATCTTTGTCTTTGTTTTTGTGTACTGTTCATCCACCGCAGCTGCCGTTGCTGGACAACAGTCTGCGCTATTACACTACATCTGTACAAAGATAAAGATACCCTGTATAGCCTACACAGACTGTTGGGGCAAGTGCTGTTAGCGAGCACCTATTAAGGGTGGCAAGGATACACGAGGGGGTGGCCGGCCAACAAACACCACGCCGGGCCACCTTTGTCTCCCCAATGGTGATGGTTACACACCGCACCAGGTACTCATTTGACGATGAATCGACCTCGCTAGGGGGGAGGCCCAGGACCGGTTCAGATAATCGTCACTAGTGATGGCTGACGTTCGTAGCGCAGTGCCCTAACAGCTACGTCACCGCCCCCCCCAACCCTGTCCCCCCGACCCCCCTAAAACGCTCAAAAGCAGTCACTTATCCGTGTCAATGTGCCAGCATGAGTGTCGCTTGAAAGCTCCGCTGCATCACGAGCATTTGCCTTCATTACAAATTCCAGGCATTTAAAACCAAAAACAAAGAGGCAAACGCTTTAAGAAGAGTATATATTCCCCGCCGCTCTTAATTTACCCCCGCCTGTTGCATAATTAAATAGAACGGATGCGGCCGTAATTACATTTCATCCGCGCTTGGATGTGCGAATTCGTCTATTCGCGTCTCCGTGTGCGAGCACCGCTGTTAGCCACCCGCGCATCGGGAGGCCCAGGTGTTCTCTTGCACGGTGCCGTTTGACGGCCACCGTTTAGTCACTAATGTCTTGCACGCTGCAACAACACAAAAAAACGCTAAATAAGCCCTCCGTATTGTTGCACGTTCATTCATTTTACCAACAAACCAAACAATAATTTGCCCCCAAGCAGGGGCGGTTTCTTCATTAGGGCGATTGGGCGACGCACCACCAATGTCATTCAACCACAGAGTCACGCTAGCCGTCACTGTGCCTCTGGATATAGTCCAATCAGCGTCATGTCACGTTCTGTGGAGTACCGGCTCTTTTTGGGCGATTTCACTCCGGCTGAGAATCGCCCCGAGTGGCCCCATAGACTTACATTCAAAGATGTTTTTTTCTACCGGGGGGCGCTGCAATGCATTCTCTATGGCTTCCGGGAGGGCTCGCCCTAACGTGCTTACGTCATCATACGTAAGCACGTTTCATCCAACAATATAATTTGTCGCCACCTAGTGGAATCTTTAATAAAAAAAACTTGAGTGGATTGTATTAATAGTGAGTATAGAAACAAACAAGATGTATTGTAAGAGTCACTTTATTTTTCATTAATATTAAAGAAGTGAAGTTGCCTTTACAAGCTTAAGCTGTTAATTTATCCATTGCCTGGGTGGACCTTATCCTTATCAATCATCCAGACATTTGCCCCCCCTGAGAGATTTTGCAGGAGCCGCCACTGCCCCCAAGGTCATTCGCCATTCGCGCACTGGACTCGCAAGTCACAACTCGCCAGAGTTCCTTCCGTCGCCCGGCACGGTTCCGGTTCTTTCCGAATATAAGACGACACGGCCGCAGACAGTCGATCGGAAGCGTTGCGCACGTGCCGGGGTCACGTGCGGGTCCTCCCAGCTCTTCCGAGACGTCTGGGCCAGAGTGGAAGAGAAGGCCAAATAACCCTCCCCCCCCGCCCCGAGCGGCTGCCCAGAGCCCCCTCCCGTCGAGGTGCGTCTGCCGGCAAGTGCCGTCAGGGGCGCAGCACCTTTAGCTTTATCTTTGCTAAGATCGAAGGGCAACGTTTTGTGGATGATGCTACGATTGCTATGTGGTTGGTAGGAGAGGGCAATGCAAACAAGCAAAATAAATGTGTTGTATAGTACTGCCCTGTTCTTCTATGCTACCCTGGTTATTCTCCCCACCTTCAGCAGCAAGCACTGGTCAGCGTGGTGAAGTATGGTCAAATAACCCCCGAGATCCCCACGGCACGGAGAGGACACTCATCCAGCAGTGGAGTAACACAAATATCCGTTCAATATCCCATGTGCACAATCGTCCTCTTGGTTTATTGAAACGTGTTTGTTCATGGTTCCACTTTTATCTGGAGAACTAAAACTAGCAAACGGATGTTTGAGTTAATTCGACTTGTTACGCCGATTATCTCGGCTATTTTACAACGGTAGGTCCGTGGTGCATGAGCATAATGACAACAAAAAATATATTTTTTTTAAATCCCATCAATATCGCGCAAACTAACAAACGAGTTAGTTAGCGTTTCGATTTAAAGCTTTCGTGACTGCAGGGATTCATCATCTTGGTTCTTTAGGTAAAGTCACGTAGAAGGAAAATAATAAAATAATAAAAATCTAACTTTATAAAATAATTTTTATATTTGTATTTTTTTTATTTTATTATTTCCCTTCTACGTGACTTTACCGAAATAACCATAATAAAAATAAAATTATTTAATAATGTTTTATTTTTATTGTTTTATTATTTCCCTTCTACGTGACTTTAGCGAAAGAACCAAGATGATGAGTTAGTTAGCGGTCGTAAACAAAACGCAGACGATGTTTTAGTTTTTTTTAAGCGCAAATATATTAATGATAGCAAGGGATGCCGGATGCAAGCAAGCTCCATTTCTACAGGGAATTCTGCAAATGGATTTTACCCGTTCCAACACGCGCTGAGCCTGGTTTTTATTCCTTCCGAGAACGTGGTCTGACCTGAAGATAGCGAGCGCACGCGCATCAACGGTATTTTAAATGGGAGCGATCGACGTCGCCTTGACGCACGCCTTTCACAGACGGCTAAATGCGGCAATTTCAAAATCGTCATGCTGCTTAACCGCTTGTGCTGAAAGATGCCTCTCCGTAATTCTGCCATTAAAACCTAGAAACGAGTGCAGCGGTGAGCGGTGTTTAATGTCAGCTGGAACAGTCCGGAGCACTTATTTTATTTTGGCACTCCCACATCCATCTCGCCTAATTGAGTCATCGTGATACTGCAGTGGCGTGCGCGGTGTGGCTTCGCGTTGCGTGATCTTGTTGCAGTGGTAGGGGGAGGGGGGGGAGCGGTGGCGTCGTGGTTAGCACACTGCGCTGCGAACCCGGCGGCGCGGGGTTCATTGCTCCACTCGCCGCCAATCGCGGTGGCGAATATTTGAAACCGGTCCTGGGGTCTCTCTTTGGTTGATACAGCCTTAAATGTGTGCCTCGTGGGGTGTCTAATCGTCGTCAAGGAGCGTGAACCATCATCACGCGACACTGCGATCATCCGCGCAGCAGCAGCATCACGCGCGTTCACATGCTCTTCTGCGGCCGTCTGGAACGCTCTTCCCTCCGCTATTAGGAAGCCACTGGAGCTTCGCACTTTAGAAGTTCTTTTAGTGTTTAGTGTTGTTGTTCTTCCCCCGCACCTCCGATTCGCACGGTTGCCTACGTATGGTGCGAGCGAAGTTCAACATACATACTGCCATAGACGAACACTACCCATAGACGAACTCTACCCATAGACTCAATACTGCCCATAGAATCAACACTACCCATAGACTCAACACTGCCCATAGAATTAACACTACCCATAGACTCAACACTGCCCATAGAATCAACATAGCCGGCCTAGTTTACGCTGACGACGCGTGTACGTGCGCCGCAACGGGACGTAACGGGCCCCCGCGCATTGCCTCAATACGAAAGCAAACGTTTGCGATGAGCCTTTGGTTACACGGTCAGCGTTTCTTGAAGAGTTGCAGGGAGTCTACAGCACGGATGGGAGCGGCGGGTGGGTAGATGGGTGGGTGGGTGGGTGGATGGATGGGTGGATGGGCGGGTGGGTGGGTGGATGGGTGGATGGGTAGATGGGTGGGTGGGTGGGTAGATGGGTGGGTAGATGGGCAGGTGGATGGGTGGGTGGGTAGATGAGTGGATGGGTAGATGTGTGGATGGGTAGATGGGTGGATGTGTAGATGGGTGGGTGGATGGGTTTGGAGGCGAATGCTCGGAACGACAATGGGCAGCAGAGGAGAAAGAACAGGACATGTCTCTCTCTCCTACACGTGGAGGAGGGAGCAGATGTGCCGAAGTCGGTATTGGAATGAAAATTGCATTGAGTGTGAGGCCCTCAACCTCAATTCCTCAGAGGACAGCACAGGCGCGCCTCCTGTGCCAGTGGACAGATGCATGTAAAACATAAATGAGCCAATTTGCTTATGAATGACTCCATAATTTACATATGAATGGAAATGACTGCCTGACACTGGGGAAAGCCGCAATCCACGGAGGAGGCTGAAGGCTAAGAGCCCATTGAGTAGAGCTGCATATGAAGGGAAATGTATACAGGGTGCTTTAAAAAAAATGTTAACACTCACATGGGACTTTCGTTTTGAATGCAAAAAGAAACAGATAATAATAATACACTGTGACATTAAAACAAGTGTATGTTGATGGCTTCAAAAAGTCAAAGGGTCCCCCACTTGTTTCGCCATCATTGTCAACGCGTGCCTGGAATCTTATCCAGGTGGTCTCAAGAGCACGGAGGAAGCACATTTCTTGTGGAGTTGTTGCAAATTCTCGGAAGTGCTAAAAAAAATTTGAAGCACGCTGTGTGTGTGTGTGTGTGTATATATATACCATACCTCTTCTTGGTTCTTTCGGTAAAGTCACGTAGAATGGAAATAATCAAAATAAAAATAATAAAACAATATAATATATACCCTACCTGTACGTACATTCAATAAAGAGGATTTTTTTTCTTCCACAATTTGGAAAATTCCACCGTTAACGCGAATGTTAGCGAAGAGAGAGAGTCAATTATTGGCGTAATCCAGAATGCCCTTGGATCTGTGTTATGCAGGCGGGCAGAGCACACCGATTGAATCGTGCGTGTAAGGACTTAATTGTTCGTGATGTGTTCAAATGATATACAAATTGCCCGGCAATGCTACAATCAGATGAACGGAGCTAACGCAACTGTGCAAAAAAAAATTATAGATTAAAAAAAACATACTTTTACTGTTTATATATCTTTTTTTCAATTTAACTGCAACCCCAAATTGTGATCATTCATCTCCGGTGTGCGTTCAGGGTGTGAGCCGAGTGATGCCCCGACGTTTCGCTGCACGTTCTGGGAGCTTCCTGCAGAAGCTTCCCTTCCTAGCCCCCTAAAACAGCTCGCCGGCACGTGGCACGTGGAGCGTAACGCCAGATATCACGCCAAGACAACGAGCCCTAAAATCCATAAAGCAAAGCGGAGAGCGATATAAAACGAAACTAACAAAAACTCTTTCTATTTTACAAGGTAAGGCCCACTGAGCTGTATAGCTCTTATTTTCAGAAGCGAACTGGCTATCACAGATGATAGCTAAACAAAATGACTTATCGTGTGGACATTTTTTATAGCAGCCGAACACTATACTCTTAGGTTTTTTTTCGGTAAAGTCACGTAGGTAAAAATATTAAATGAAAATTAATAAAAGTAAAATAAAAAAAATCACGACGTTTCGGAGGCAACACAGGTGGAACCGTCAGAGCACGATTGCTGTATCAAGTAAACACTCTGAACACTCTCAATGCGTCACAGCCGAACATTCGCAATGCGTAATTTTGAATCTAAATGTGGGGGGGGGGGGGGGGGCGGACCGGAGGACCCAGAGAAAATTCCACACGACCACGGGGAGAGAGACACCGCAAACTCCATATATACAGCAGGCGTCACGGTTGGTATTGAACCCACGAGCTCCTGTGTACCCGGCGAGGTAGTTAACATCTCGCTACCGTGGCATACACTCGTTATGGCAACGTCCACGCTCGGAGACTCGTAACAATAATAATAATCAATGCCCATATGGTGCATCATGTCGCTCCGTAGGAGGAGCAGCAGGCATCTAATTGCGAGATCGGTTCAGCTCTCAGCCAGCCAGCCAGCGTAACCTCGGCTCCCATTATAATAATCGTCATCTTCATCATCATCGCTCTGGCGTTCATAAAATTACCACCCTCTGGTGGCTGCATCGCTCCAATGGCCATGTCACTTTCACGTATTGTACATTTAAAACTTGTTTAAATTTTACCAGATAAGGCCCATTGAGCTATGTATAGCGCTTATATTTCAGAAGCGGTCTGGCTATCACAAATGATAGCTCAACGAAGTGGCTTGTCGTCGTGTGGACATTTATAGCAGCCAAATACTCTAAAGGTACGTTTCTAAATGTGGAAGGAAAAACTGGAGGGACCTTGAGAAAAATTCACGCGACTACGGGGAGAACATGCAAACTCCAAATCTACAGCAGGCGACAGGGTCGGGATCGAACCCACGACCTCCTGGATACCAGGCGAGGTAATTAACATATTCTTAGGTTTTTTTCGATAAAGTCACGTAGGTAAAAAATTTTAATTAATAAAAGTAAAATAAAAATTAAATAAAAATCACGACGTTTCGGAGGCAACACAAGCTTCCGTCTTCAGGTGGAACCGTCACAGCACGATTGTTGTATTAAGTAAGTGAAATTCCAAGAAAACAGTATTTGTATATATACTGGTTGAGGGTGGGAGGAGCCAAGGTAGGCCCTGGATATTATTATTGTGAGGTTCGGTGCGGCTAAAGCACGCTGCTAGGAATGAGCCTTTGTTGTGTAGACTGCTGTGACGGTTTCCACCTGAAGACGGAAGCTTGTGTTGCCTCCGAAACGACGTGATTTAGATTTTATTTTTTATTTTACTTTAATTTATTTTAATTTATTTTTTTTACCTACGTGACTTTACCGATAAAACCTAACAATCTGTTAATTACCTCGCCTGGTATACAGGAGGTCGTGGGTTCGATCCCGACCCTGTCGCCTGCTGGTTCCATAACCCTGGAATTCTAGGAAAAGGCTGGAGAGCAATTGTGGACTCCACCTGTTCCCACCTGTGTCGGATGGAAAATTTCACCGATCACACGTGTGAGTCTTCTCCAAGAGCACCGGTTTTCTGCCACATGTACCGCACAGACGTTAATATATTCATATATAATGGTCCCGCAGAGCCTGGGTGATTGTTCGCAGCGCTGGCTCACAGCCCGGTTGCTTCCATCCCGCTCGTCTGTATATATGTATGTGTGTTAAACTTCTTTCGCACCGTACTTAGCCGACCGTGCTAGTTTGGGTTGGGGGGGGGCGATTTGGGGAAGGACAACAAACTGAGCACAAAAATAATTCCTGAGGAAATGAGTTTCCAAATGTGGACGATTCAACGGTTTCCCAAATATCGGGAGGAAGAGCGTTCCAGACGGCCGCAAAAGCGCGCGTGAAAGCGCCGCGTGGCACGGTCGGTTCATCGCGACTCCGAGTTGTTGTGCCTCTTTGATAGCGAGCCACCGCCGTGATTTAGCAGTGGCGGAGGCGTTACAAATTGACCTCGTGCGGAAAGGAAAAATATAAAGAAAATCGTCACTCAATTTTTATTTCCCATCCCTTTTTTTTTGTTCTCAGACACAAAACACGCTCGCGCATGATAGGAACGTCAGGGTCGCGTTTTTGCGAGCGTGCTAGCGGGCGCCACACACGCGCACAAAGTGCGGCGAGGGAGCTAATGGAAATATGCAAAGGCGGAAATGCGAGTGTGACGGCAATTCTTTTCTTCGAATGGATTTTTTTGCGAGGCGCTTTGGAGAGTCGAGATTTCGTGATTGCAGCGCGAATAAAAAAAAATCGGAAGATGGGAGACAGCCGCGTGGCTGATGTGCGCAGAGAGCCGAGGCGACACGACTGAGATTCTGGGTTTGAGTCCGGGTTTCAGCTGGCCCGTGATTTACCACAAAAAAAGTAAGATCCTCAACTGTTGTAAGTTGGTGGTCTCAACCTGGTCGCTGATTTCTGCGCACGCATACAAACGACAACCATTGCATTAAAATTGGTTCGTAGCTTAATTTGGATACGATTTCTGGCTCTGAGAATTGACTCAGAACGGTTTGCCTATGAAGCGATAAACGATCTCATTGTCAAACGCACGGCGAAGTACGACCCCCCCTTCCCTACTTTGTCAAGCCGCGTGAACGATTCTTTTTTTTCTCTTTCTCTTTGGGGGAGAAGTCCCCGTTGACGATCTCTCCATTGGCCCGATCTCGAACGCACGCACGTGGCCACACACCTCTGTGCAAGATCTCCAAAGTGGATTCTTCATCACCTCGTGGCACGATGCCACTCCGCGTGCAGTTGGAATGGATTTTGACGAACAAAATGAACGCGTGAGTGGTAAAATCATCAGTTTGATCGTAATTACGTTGGAAGCCACATGCATTTTAATTATTGGGTTTGGAACATTCGCGCAATGTGAGGCAGCTAAATAATGTGTGCGCCTTCAATAATCCCGTAAAAAATGCAAACAAATAAGCCAGACACTAATTGTGGTATTAAATATTAAATGCGCGATATTAAATAAAATACGCCCATTGCATTCTTATGAATGCACAGAAATCCGAAGTTTATTCCCCGACATCGCCCATTATTGCATCTGAGATACATAAATAACGTACACACGAATACATTTTGTGAACATTTCATGAAAAGCCTGCACTTCTTTCGCAGAGCCTGAGCAGAACTGAAGCCGTTAGATTATTTGAATGAAAGATTCAGCCGAAGTGCTAGATTAAAAACAGGGAGTCAACATGCAGTTGCAATTGAAAATATCGAGATGTTAATTAACGGAAACAGCTTTGTGATTAAATATGTGACACGGCTCGAACCATGCCAACTGCTCTCTGTGCTTAGTTTATTGTCCTTGCCCCGCACCGCCGACTGGCACGGTTGGCTACGTACGGTCGGAAAGATGTTCAACTTACATACACGGTGACAAACGTTGGACATTATGCCGAACAAAACGCGGTAGAATCCTAAATATTAATATAGGCTCACATAAAGACCCATAGACTCACAAAGAAATCCCAATACAGCAGAAACACAGACTCACAAAGAGACCCATAGATGCGCATTGAGACCAAAAACATGACACCTACAGACTCACACAAAGACCCATAGACTCACAAAGAAATCCCAATACAGCAGAAACCCAGACTCACAAAGAGACTCATAGACGCACATAGAGACCCAAAACATGACACCTACAGACTCACACAGAGTACAGTAGACTCACAAAGAGATCCAAATACAGCAGAAACACAGACTCACAAAGAAATTCATAGACGCGCATAGAGACCCGAAACATGACACCTACATACTCACACAGAGTCCCATAGATTCACAGAGAGATCCAAATGCAGCAGAAACCCAGACTCACAAAGAGACTCATAGACGCGCATTAGAGACCCAAAACATGACACGTACAGACTCACACAAAGACCCATAGACTCACAAATAAATCCAAATACAGCAGAAACACAGACTCACAACGAGACTCAGACGCGCATTGAGACCCAAAACATGACACCTACATACTCACACAGAGTCCCATAGATTCACAGAGAGATCCAAATGCAGCAGAAACCCAGACTCACAAAGAGACTCATAGACGCGCATTAGAGACCCGAAACAGTGACACCTACATACTCACACAGAGTCCCATAGATTCACAGAGAGACCCAAATGCAGCAGAAACCCAGACTCACAAATAAATTCATAGACGCACATAGAGACCCGAAACATGACACCTACAGACTCACACAGAGTCCCATAGACTCACAAAGAGATCCAAATACAGCAGAAACACAGACTCACAACGAGACTCAGACGCGCATTGAGACCCAAAACATGACACCTACATACTCACACAGAGTCCCATAGATTCACAGAGAGATCCAAATGCAGCAGAAACCCAGACTCACAAAGAGACTCATAGACGCGCATTAGAGGCCCGAAACATGACACCTACATACTCACACAGAGTCCCATAGATTCACAGAGAGACCCAAATACAGCAGAAACACAGACTCACAAAGAGACTCATAGACACGCATAGAGACCCAAAACATGACACCTACAGACTCACACAGAGTCCCATATACTCACAAAGAGATCCAAATGCAGCAGAAACCCAGACTCACAAAGAGACTCATAGACGCGCATAGAGACCCAAAACATGACACCTACAGACTCACACAGAGTCCCATAGATTCACAGAGAGACCCAAATACAGCAGAAACACAGACTCACAAAGAGACTCATAGACGCGCATAGAGACCCAAAACATGACACCTACAGACTCACACAAAGTCCCATAAACTAACAAAGAGATCCAAACACTCACAGAGACCCACATACAGTAACTAACTAACTAATTATTTGACCAAGTAAAGCCCACTGAGCTATTAACACTTTTTCAGAAGTGCCCTGGCCATAAATGAAAGCTGAATAAAGTAGCGTATAGTGTGGAAATGTTTAGCAGCCAAATACTTTAAACGCATGTTTATTCTAAATGTGGAGAGAAAAACCGGAGGACCCAGATAATAATCCTCGCGACCACAGGGGAAAACGTGCAAACTTCAAATATACAGCAGGCAGCAGGATCTGGGTTGAACTCACGACCTCCTGCATACCAGGCGAGGTAGTTAACACCTCACCACCTCAGCGCCCATATAACCATATACTCATATACTCACATAGACCCATCGACTGACACAGAGACACAGACACAGCGATCACAACGAGACCCAAGCACCCACAAACATACTCTTAGTTTTTTCGGTAAAGTCACGTAGGTAAAAAATGAAATTAAAATTAATAAAAAATAAAATAATAAAAATCACGACGTTTCGGAGGCAACACAAGTCTCCGTCATCAGGTGGGACCGTCACAGCTAGATTTGCTGTATAAACTGAGGCAGGGATTCCAAGATGCAAGTTCTAAAATACAAGTTAAGGGAGGGAGGAGAGGGGGGGAGCTTATCAGAATGTGGTAGCCAATGAATGGAACGTATTGGGAGGGGGACGGGGCTAAAAGAGAGCACGAGGTGTACGTAGACGTGGACGTGTTTGTGCGCAAGCCCCTGTTGGTGCACATGATAACGTATTGGAAGGGGGGGGGGGGCTCAAAGAGAGCACGAGGTGTAACTGTACACAAACACCCATCGACTGATACAGAGACCCAGACACTACAGTCACAACGAGACCCAAACAACCACAAAGACCCATCGACTGACACAGAGACTCAACGCTATTCAACGCGATGCGTTTTGCACGTGATGGATTTGCACTTCACCCACAGCCACAATTAGCCGCCCCTGCCCACGTGCTCATCTCGCAGGGAAATAAGTGCAGTCCAGTGTCCGCAAGATTGTGAGAGAGTCAGATAATATCTTCAGACGCTGTCTTCCCGACAGACCTGTTTTTCACCTGAGGACGGCTGCTTGCGTTGTGGCCGAAACGTCGTGAGAATTATGTTTTATTTTTATAATTTTATTATTTCCCTTCTACGTGACTTTACCGAAAGAACCAAGAAGACAGATAAGATCTGTCGCTGCGTCTGTTTGCACGGATCGACTGAAATAATCGTCAACTGCGATGATATCATATTATATATATTTTTTTCATTTTCAGGAATCAAGCAGCCCTAATGTGGACACGTGACTGTAAATACCGTTGTCTTAGATTTAGAACGAAACAAAATCAGGTGAGCGTTGGCAAATTCACCGAAACCATTACCTCCCCCGTCACCGCCGGCTCTTTCGTGAATGTATATTTAATGAGCTGACAAAAAAAGGTTAGTCTTGGCCCCTCGCTCGACCACGCAAAGCGTTTTAAGCTTGAAAAGAATTGCGGTGGGTTTTGATCGAGAGCAGCGAGCATGGGCCTACCGTCACAAGGGTAGACGGGTCACACTTACCCCACAACCTCTTACCGACAATGCCCTTTATTTAAGCAAGTAAAACTCAGTTTTGTTTCTATATATAGCTCCTTTCACACAAGGCCTCACAGCCGCTTTACAACACAGTCCCAATTTAATAAACTACACCTTTAATGTTAAAACGAAGATGAAGAAAACAACCGTTTACAAACGGATACGCAAGTAACAAAAATATAATAATGTGGTTTTTAGACGACTCCTAAAAAAATGTCGACTGACAGAGCGTCCCAAACGGACTGGGGTGCGAGGCGTTTCAGAGTAAAAAATGAATCTTCTTGGTTCTTTCGGTAAAGTCACGTTGAAGGGAAATAATAAAATAATCAAAATAAAACATAATAAAATATATATATTATTTAAGTATTTCCCTTCTACGTGACTTTACCGAAAGAACCAAGAAGATGAATCCCTGCAGTCACGAAAGCTTTAAATAAATAAAAAATTCACTCGCTGGGTCTCAGGACTTATATTTTTTTTTGCTCAAGGAAGAAGATCCTACCTCGGGATTGTTCTGGACAATTCCATGATCGAGTGAGAAGAAGTCGTGGCAAACCATCCGAATGTAAGCGATGAGCCTCGGGAGATCGCAAGTTCTGTCTCCCGGCGTTGCAGTCGATGCGATGGGGAAAGTTGTTTAAAAAAAAAATCCCCTCCGCGCATCTGTACAACCCAGTCGTATGAATTAAATGAGTGCACCACGGTCGATCGTCAGCTCGCGTGTCGGTGTGGCAAAGCTCAGAACAGTGGAGAGAGGTGGAAGGGTTCGGCCGAATGTCTCTTGGAGGTGGGGACCTCTAAAAGCCCCCTCGACCCCCGTCTCACGGAGGCCCTTCTCCACAGCCAGCAGTGGCATAAGCATGACATTACTAGGCCGCACATTTTACCGGTGCCTCAATCGATGCAATGCAATTGGCTTATCGTCCAACCTTTTACTTTTTCCCGCAGCCTCCTTTTCCCAACAAATGTTAACACTCCCCCCCCCCCCGATTCTGCCCCCACACCTCCCACTCCTCCAATCATGCTTCCAAAGGGGTAGGGGGGGGCCCCGAGCAAAAATCCTTTTCACAGTAGAGCCGAGCCGAAGCCAGGAGAGCAGCAGCAGGAGATAACAGCGTGATTTGTTGTAGTCATGAATTTTTAAGGGGACACGGGAGCTGGAAATTCCCGCATTATGGGGATCCTCTTCACCAGATTCGACGGTAGCCACGGGCTAATTGCAGTGCCTGGCGGGGAGTCGAGCCAGGAACTCATCACCCCCCCCCCTCACCCCCCCCATACGTTGCTCTCTCTCACCCCGAGTCCTCGTGACGAGACGTTAACTACCTCGCCTAGTATACAGGAGGTCGTGGGTTTGATCTCGACCCAGACGCCTGTTGTATATTTGGAGTTTGCTTGTCTCTCTCTCTCCACGTGGTCGCGTGGATTTTTTTCTCCGGGTCCTCTGGGTTTTCCGACCACATTTAGAATCAACGTGGGTTTAGAGCAGTGATTCTTCTTCTTCTTAATCTGGGGTGCACGCACGCACCCTCTGGGGGTGCGAGATGCCCTTTCTGGGGGTGCTGAGACAAACCCAGATTTTTTTAGAAGGCAAATAATCGACAACACAAATTCAGCACGGCCACGTAGTTACGACTTTGTTTCATCAAACCTATGTGTTTATTTACATTATAAACGTGTTTCACGATTGCCAACCAAACGGGTGCAGGCTACAGTCAAGGTTAAGCACCACCGCTTTAGAGCATTGTGGCTTCTGTAAATGTCCACATGAGGAACCACTCTGTTGAGCTGCTGATATCATTTGGGGGCCAGGTCGCTTCTGACAAAGAGCTATAGAGCTCAGTGGGCCTTGCCTGGTGAAATAAAACATATATATAGTTTCTAGTTTTAGAGTTTAGTTTAGGGTCAGTGAATGGTGGCCCAAGACTGGGTTTGGCATCACTCGCTGCTGGTGTTAGCCTTGAGCCGAGAATCGAGCCCAGGTCAATCGATTCATAGAATAAGTGTGCAATCCGCTACGTCGCTGTTCCAACTATTTAATCTCATATTTATTCGTGTATGTTGTTTGTGTATTGCAGTGAGTTCACACACTGCACTATGAACCCAGTAAAAATGTAGTTAAAATCCTGGCCATGGCTAACATTAGCGATGAGTGAGACCCTTAACCGGTCCTGGGCCCACCCATCTAAAATAAAAATAAAAGTTTTTTATTTTATGTTATAGTTTGCTGCTCGTGAAGTATGAGCGGCGAGCGCGAGCCCGTCGTTACTCTTTGGTTCTTTCGGTAAAGTCACGTAGGTATAAAATAAAATAAATCACGACGTTTCGGGCGCAACACAAGCGTCCGAAACGTCGTGATTTATTTAATTTTCTACCTACGTGACTTCACCGAAAGAACCAAAGAGTATGGATTCCTGCAGTCACGAAAGCTTCAAATCAAAAATGAGCCCTTCGTTGTTTCCGCTTTGCTCGACTGTTGCTTCTATTATATTAGTCGTGCTGTTTTCTCCCTCCTATTTTATTTCGTGTTTATACAAAAGGGGTGAGGAGGGGGGGTAAATGCGCAGCCCTGCAATTGCAAACTACGTGTCACTACTAGCGGAAGGGCGTCCGCTCCAGGGAGAGGGAGAGAGAACTACTTCTAGAATCAAGAGCAAGGAGTGGGTCGTCAACCTACGGCTTTGGAGCCACGTGATGCTTTGTGAAGACATTTATCAAGGCACGCCGTCTCGTATTCACCGCATGCGCTGCAATTTTTGGTTTTTACCGCACTCCAAAAAAAAATTGTCTCTTCCTCTTATTCTCTTGGCCGCCGAGCCCTGATGTTGGGGGATATTCTTTGACCCACTCTTCCAACGACCGGCCAGACCGCTTGGGAGACGTGGAAAATGGCAAAACGACACTTTGATCCACCAACACGCGAGGCCTCCTTCTGATTGGCTGACTGCGATGCTCCGTGATGTACTCGTGCTGCTGGGTAGACAGCAGAGGTCGCAACCGGGTACCCGATACCCATACCCTACCCGATACCCGGCTACCCGTACCCAGCCGGGTACGGGTAGCCGTTTGCGACCCTGGTGCGGCCGGGTACGGGTACGGGTAGGCCGTGAGTCACAGGTGAGTCACCGTTTGTCACTCATTTCCCAACGTCTTGTCTCTTCTCACAATTCAAGTTCCTAGAATCAACCCACCCGCGCCTGCAACATGGCTTCATACCAGAGGTCGCAATCGTGTACCCGTACCCTACCCGATACCCGGCCGGGTACGGGTAGCCGGGTATCGGGTAGGGTACGGATACGGGTACCCATTTGCGACCCTGGTGCGGCCGGGTACGGGTAAGGAATCAATACCCGTTTGCGACCTCTGGTAGACACCGGTGAAACAAAAACCGTTGAGGGATTGTCTCCGAGATCGCAGTTCCTTCGGCATAACGAAGCAAATGAATACAGTCGGGAGGGCGTGACCTTGAAAATAACAAACTCTGAATTTTGAGTGGCGCCCTAATGTTTGTATCGTAGGACACAAAGCGCGATTGTAAAATTGGGTACAGTCACCAGAGCTCCATGGAATAAGCCAGCGTCGCCTCAGCCTCACGTCGAAATCAAATATATATTTTTACTGGTTACACCAGCCCACAGGGGATGATTGTGTCCGTCCGTCCGTCGTGCATCCAAAAATGGGAGGGGTGGGGCTGGGTGGAGAGGGGAGGGTGTGGAGGGGCTGGGTGGGGAGGGTGGGGAGGGGCTGGGTGGAAAGGGGAGGGGTTGGGTGGGGAGGGTGGGGCTGGGTGGGGGGTGGGAAGGGTGGGGCTGGGTGGGGAGGGGCTGGTCACCCCGTGGTGCCCTTATAAAACTCAACGTTTAACCTACTCACGCCGGCTTGTGCCCGCCCTCACAGTCGGGCATATTTGCGGAATACACCACGCCGCCATTGACCCTGGCCATTGACCGAACAACCCAACGTTCCTACCAGCTCCCTCCGCAGGAATGTGTTACAGACCGAGTCACTCCGTGGTCATATGAGTTACTCATCCTTTTGGAGCTGAATGATTGCAACGTGAACGTTAGGTTTTAAATTTTTTATACTCATTCATTATTATTGGTATATATGTTTTTTTTATGTGTCTCTGTACACGTTTTTTGTGAATCAGAATTGGCCAAGTATTGACAACCATGGTCTCGATGGAGCGAGCTTGGCCGTTGGAAAGTTACACAGCAATGACATTGGTTAATCTACTTTTATCTTTGAGGAATAAAAGATTAATGGGACATCAGTGGGAATACAAAACTTCAAAGCACGTCTGCACCCCGTGGTATCCACATTTTGTCAATCAGTGGGTGAACATTTCACTTTCTTTGGGCACATTTTAAGAATTAAAGAGTCAGACCACAGCTTATTTTACATTCTTAGGGGCCATCGGCAACATCTAAGACTCAACAAGTCAAACTAACGTGACCTACGGCTGATTCTAAAAGCCTCATTAAAGATGTACAACACTGGGCGATGTGCTTGCCTTGTTGTTTACGTTTATTTTTTTTGTTAAAATGAAATTCCCACTTCTTGCGACGCGTTTTATGGTTGTGCCAAGCTATTTTTTGTTTGGCACCATGTCCGACGTTTCACTCCACGTGCCGGCAGCTTCTTCTGAGACTTTGGTAGCTGTACTGCTCCAGACACAGTTTCTGACGCTCGTTCGCAGCACACATTCCTGAAGAAGTTCCAGGCACGTGGAACGAAACGTCGGACATCGTGCCAAACAACACGCGGCACGACAGAAAAACATATCTTAGGGTTTACACATTGTAGTATCGGCGCTTCCATTTAATTTGTATATATATATCTTTTCATACAAAGTGGCAGAGAAATTAATGGAATAATTCTCCTGCCATGAAAGGTTAATGAGCTGTCCTTTCACCTTCAACGGTGGTGCGATGGTTACTTTACATCTTTAATTGGGTATTGTGACCGGCATTATAAATCAGGTGTGTGTTGATGTTGTTTTGTTGTTGTTAAATCTTCTATTGCAGTGGCATTCGTGGAGAGCCATGGTCTGCGACATTCCACACATTCATTGTGTCCCGTGGCCACCCACTGATAGTGTCAAAACAAAGACAAAGATCCCCCGTACAGCCTTGCCAGACTTTTTAGGCAGGTTCTGTTCGCTAGCTGTTACGTAGGTCGGCACGGCATACGAGGGGGTGGGTGGCCAGCACCACGCCCGACCACATTTTTGTCTTCCAAGTGACGATGTTCTAGATTTGAAGCTTTCGTGACTGCAAGGATTCATATTCTTAGGTTTTTTCGGTAAAGTCACGTAGGTAAAACATCAAAATTAATAAAAATAAAAATAAATAAAATAAAGATTATTTTTATTAATTTTGATGTTTTACCTACGTGACTTTACCGAAAAAACCTAAGAATAAAAAGTGACAATGTTCACACACTGCACCGGGTTCTTATTTAAGGCTGAGTGGGCCTTGGGGAAACCCAAAACCAGTGGAGGAAAAAAACCGGAAGATCCGGAGAAAATTCCACACGACCACTCCAACTATACGACCTCCTGTATCCCAGGCGAGAGAGTTAACATCTTACCACCTTAGCGGCCCAGGGCATCATATTCATTAAAACATTTTTTTTAACACACAACGTATTTTCTCTGCTAAATATCAAGTGGGGGAGGGGGGAGGCGATGAGGTTCAGTTGTCTCCACCCTTTCTTCCTTAACCACACTGTCACTGAATCGTAGGAGGAGGAGGGGGGGGGGGGTGAGAGCCTGTATGGGTAGGTATGCAGTGACTTGTACTGGCGTAAAGTCTTGCTACGATTATGCAACTGAGAGAGAAAACAAAAACTGCCGCTTGACTCGTGAATGCCGCGCGGAAGACGTAACAGATATCCCCCCGGAGAGGCGTCTCAAATAAGAAGGGACAATCCCGGTGTAAAAAGATTCGATACTGTCCCAAACGACCTTGGATTCCCCAGACGACTGAACACTTCGCTTTGCTGCTCCATTGGACAGCAGAATTGCTGGGCGGAGGGGGCATTTGGGTGTGGGGGGGTGTGAGTGGCATCTGACCCAGACGGTGCTTCGCAAGTGCACTTCTGTTTGCCCAGCGAAGTGGATGGGCCAGAGTTGCAGTTGGTTCATCAGAAGAATCAATCAATGGTGGCTTTTAATTTAAGAATGTGGGTTACATTTTTTAATCTTTTATATTAAGTTCACTTGCTTGCTTTCTTGCGCGCTTACGACCGTGCAAATCTTTCGGTCGTTTTTTAACCCACTTCCCGTGATCCAATCGAGCTGACATTTTGCACACAGACTCGTTGTGCGTGACAATTTATTTTCGTGAAAATTTTTTTCCAAAATTTTCCACTTTTTAGGAAAAAAAAATTTCACTAAAACAATCATATATTTTTCCTAAACACAGAAAATTATTCTGGATGTGTGTCAACACCAATGTGATAAAAATGAAACTCTTACTCAAGAAAAACAGAAATTAATAATAAAATAAAACCGATGCCACGCATATAAAGGATTTATAGTGAAAAACTTAGTTTTTACGGGTTAATTTTTTGTTCTTGTGCCATGCAGGATATTTTCATGGCTGTCAACCCACACGGTTTACCCCGCATTTTTGTACAGGGATATTGAGTTTTCAGGTCCACACGGAGTACAGCCGTTTCAATACGGGAGGAAAAAAAGTGTCTATTTGTTTGTGTTTCTCCCTTGAGATGGGACTTTGTAGGATGAACTTTGAGATTTATAAGGGCACGGGGTGACCAATAAGGTCTGAATTGGTCTGTCATAAGGTCGGGCATTGAGAATGGGTTGACACGTATGTGTTCCTGACACCAACAAAAATCATTCGGGGAGACGCGAAAAAATGTTGAAATCGTCCACAGCGGACGCGTTACGCCACGTTACCATGGCGACGAATCCGTGCACCTAATCAATTCTTCTGCCAATATTCCTGACACATTCCCGGCGATCTCGCCCGCAAAATTCTTCCCGAGCGCGCGCGAATCGCGCCCTCGATGTTTGGCCGCGCGGGGGAATTTTCGCGAACTCTCCGCGTGCTCTGGCCGCGGGGAGTCGTGTTTTAGCGGCGTAGACAAGACGGGCTCCCGTCCTTGTGTGCGACAAGAAATGCATTGGGTTCATATTCTAAGGTTTTCGGTAAAGTCACGTAGGTAAAAAATTTAAATGTGTGTTTCAGCCGCACCGAACCTCACAAAAATAATATCCAGGGCCTGCTTTGGCTCCTCCCACCCTCAACCAGTATATATAAAAGGACTGTTTTCTTGGAATTTCTCTTACTTGATACGTCTATCGTGCTGTGACGGTTCCACCTGAAGACGGAAGCTTGTGTTGCCTCCGAAACGTCGTGATTTTTATTTTATTTTTATTTTACTTTTATTAATTTTAATTTTTTTACCTACGTGACTTTACCGAAAACCTTAGAATATGGATCCTTGCAGTCACGAAAGCTTCAAATCTGGAATAAATGCATTGTGGGCTCTGCAGGATAAGTAGGCGGTGGATAATCGTAGCCGTGCAGCCTTTGAATGCCCGTTCCCTTGCAAGCGTGGGATGTGTTCCAGGCGATTGGGAAGTTCCTTCGTCCGGGAGTTGATTGACCAATGGTTGACGACGGTGAGCTGCAAATTATTCAATGATGAAATTGCCCATATATCGTGACAATGACTCTACAGAGAGCCTTGAGACAGAGTAAGGCTCTTCTTATAAGTACATAAAAAAATATATATATTGGTGTTTTACATTCAGGGTGTAAGTGGTGGCTGGAATGTGCATTTGTGAAATGTTCGCTACGGTTTTTTTCTTACCATTATGGGCTGTATAGCGATCCATCGATTCCTTTCAATAAAATTGATTTAATATGTCATTAACATGTGCATCAAATCGCACGTGTGAGAGTCACGTTATTTTCAAGGTGCTCATGTCTGCACTCGATACTGCAATGTAAATTATTAGTTTAGGCCGCGAGAGACAGTATAGCTAACCGCAGCCTTGAATTGGGATGACTTGTTCCAAGCCGATTAACCACAGTGGTGAGTTAATCCAGCTATATAATATTACATTTCTATTTAAAGCTTTCGTGACTGCAGGGATTCATAGTCTTGGTTCTTTCGGTAAAGTCACGTAGAAGGGAAATAAGTAATACAAATCAAACATAAAATACAATTCTCACGATGTTTCGGCCACAACGTAAGCATCCGTCCTCGGCTCAGTTTTATTCACCTGAGGACGGCTGCTTGCGTTGTGGCCGAAACGTCGTGAGAATTTAATTTTATCATGTTTTATTTTTATTATTTTATTATTTCCCTTCTACGTGACTTTACCGAAAGAACCAAGAATATCATATTACATTTTAAATGAGACGAGTACACATTTGAAAGTACGATAAACTATCGTGGCCAGGAATGTTATTTTCTAGTTACCAGTTTTTAATGTGACCGGACCGTTTTCGGTATAGGATCCCTGTTTCCCGTGAAATCCACACAATTTTATGCACTTCTGCAACCGTCTGGAACGCTGTTTCTTCCGCCGTTAGGAAGCTACTGGAGCTATGCACTTTTAAAATCTAAATTGAAAACTAATTTCTTTAGAACGTATTCTTGTGTTTTAGTTTGATGTCCTTATCCCGCACCTCCGGTTAACGCGGTTGGCTACGTACGGTGCGAAATAAGTTCAACATGCGCACTTACAAAATACAACAACAAAAATTGTTAGAGAGGTGTGATGTGACCGAAATGCAGTCTCTGTTCACGCCTTGCCCCCGGGTTCGTTGTTGTTATTATTGTTGTTATAATTGTTGTTGTTGTTATTGTTGTTGTTGTTATTGTTGTTATCATTGTTGTTGTTATTATTGTTGTTGTTATAATTGTTGTTGTCGTTGCTCACGGCTTCTGCGAAGACTGCTGCCACAGAACATCCCCACTTTGTAGGTTTCTTTTTCCTTGCGGGAGCAAGCGACTTTCACCCATCGCTCCCCAGTTTTAAACGTAGCCACGGGCACACTGCAAAATAAATTTTCTGCTCGACGACAAAAATAAGGGGGGGGGAGGGGAACCTAAATTTTTTTTTCTAAGGGGTGGGGGGGGGGGATCTGATGGAATTTCTTTGCTTGGCTTGAGTCCGCGTTAGAATTTAAATTGAAAAATCAATGGCCATCTCTCCCCAACAAGCGGTGCATTTTCGGCAGTTTTCAAAACGCATTAGAGATGGGTGGCGGATGGCGAGCGGACTCCGGGCTTTTATTTATTGCGCCAGGGCACGGGAAAGACCCCTTTGGCGCTTCCGAGCTGCGTTGACGGCCTCCCGTAACACCGACAGCACTCCACGGCAAATGGCACCGTATCGGCGTCGCGTTCCCCGGGCGATTAATGGACACACTCCATTTAGTGTCTGGAACTCGGTAATACCGCGCGGCAACGCCATCAGCGATGGACTTGCTGCATCCTGCCGCACTTGCGCTACCGCGCCAAATCTCCTTTGCCGACTGCTCCCTCCCTCTCTCCCCTCTCCCCTCTCTCCCCTCCCTCCGTCTCTCCTCTCTCCTTTCTTTTTTTTTGAAACACGAGTAAAATACTGTATATGCTGTATTTTAAATAATACTTTTACAAGTGTCAATTGCAGTCTGCACAAATCGAGAATACCCAACAGCAGCATGCACAACATACATGTAGCGCGCGTTCTTTTTAAATCCTTTATATTAAGTTCACTTGCGTGCTTGCTTGCTTGCTTACCGACCGTGCAAATCTTTCGGTCGTTTTTTAACTCACTTCCCGTGATCCAATCGAGCTGACATTTTGCACACAGACTCGTTGTGCGTGACAATTAATGTTCGTGAATTTTTTTTCCAAAATTTTACACTTTTTAGGACAAAAATATTATATTTAATTACCAATTGCTTAATGGTGCCATGCAATCATCTGACACATAGGTGGCAGCCATCTCAAACCAGAGGACGAGAGGACTCTAGCCGCCACGCATATAAATGATGTATAGTGAAAAACTTTGTTTTTACGGGTTATACTTGTTAACTGTGGAGAAACGGCAGCCTGAAGAGCCATGTAACAAGTCTTACTGGGGAAGGGACCTTCCCCGCTGGAAGCTTGCCTGATCCAAGCCTGTGTCCAGTGACTGGCGTGTCACGTGGATGAATCGTCCTCCAAAAGGCTTTGTGGGAATCTTCTAGATTTAAGGAAAACAATTATTTCCCATTTTTATTTAACCTATACAGGGGTTTTTTTTAACATTATTATACAGTAGTGTTACAATTAAGCATCAAACGCCAGTAAAAATGTGGATTTGATTTCCCTCTCTCCGTCTCCCCTCTCTCCCTATCTCTTTTTTTAAATCCTTTATATTAAGTTCGCTTGCTTGCTTGCTTGCTTACGACCGTGCAAATCTTTCGGTCGTTTTTTAACCCACTTCCCGTGATCCAATCGAGCTGACATTTTGCACACAGACTCGTTGTGCGAGACAATTAATTTTCGTGAATTTTTTTTCTCCAAAATTTTACACTGTTTAGGGAAAACAAATTAAATATTTAATTACCAATTGTTTAATAATGGCAGACAATCATCTGACCCATGGGTGGCAGCCAGATGGCTGCCACCTATGTGTAGTCGGCACTTTTCTTCGTTCATCATTTAGTAATTTTTTTTTACTTTGCTTTATGTAAACCCCCACCTCTCGCTCATTCTCTCGCTCACCCTCTCACTCACCCTCTCGCTCACCCTCTCGCTCGCTCTCTCGCTCACTTTCTCGCTCTCTCTCGTTCTGCACGCAGCCCTTCTCGCAGTGCGACGGCCTCCGACGGGTAGCTCATATCTCTGACCCTCTCTCACTCTCCCCTCCCTCCGTCTCTCCTCTGTTTTTTTACGATCAGAGGAAACAAGAAGATGCTCGGTGTAGTCGGCACTTTGCTTCGTTCATCATTGAGTTTTTTATACTTTGCTTTATGTGCCCCCCCCCCCCCCCTCCGTTTAAATGAAAGAATTCACGAAATATTTCACGCTCTGCTCTCCTCCTTCTTACTCTTTCCCACTCTCTCTCTCTCTGTCTACCCACTCTCTCTACCCCCCCCCCCTCTTTTTACGATTATGGAGATAATATTGGTTCCTTCGGTAAAGTCACGTAGAAGGGAAATAATAAAATAATCTATATATATAAAATCGAACATCTGTCTGTCTGTCTGAGTGTGTGTCTGTCTGTCTGTGTGTCGCCGGACCATACGCAGTTTCATTGGACAAAATGTGAGGGATTTGCGAGACACGATTGGTCCGTTTGGTTTTCCACGGCGGTTGCCCCTGGCAACGGGTAGCGACGCATTCGCTGTGGTGTGGACGCCATTTTTAATTCCCCTTAAAAATATGCGCACGCATTAACACGCGACTCTGAGGTAAATTCATCAAATTTTCACGTCCTCTTCACTCCCCCCCACCCCAATGTGTGCAATTACTATTATAGAGTCGGTAGATAATAAAATTATAGCGATTAGACAGTATTATTGTAGCGCGGGGGGGGGGGGGTAACGGCCCCAGTACCCAGCCTCAGCCGGGTGGGCAATTTAGGCGAGGCCGGAGGCTCTGCACGGTACTAGGCCTCGACACCCCACCACACTATTGGCCGTACATATTACTGCACAGCGGCCGAGGAGATCGTGGCTGGGGGGGGGGGGGGGGGGCAGGGATAGCAGCCCATCTGTGTATATATGTAAGGTTATTAAGAAATATATTTTTTACCCGTGCAACGCCGGGTACTTCTGCTAGTACAAATATAAAACAATAAAAATGCTCACGACGTTTCGACTGCAACACAAGCAATCATCATCAGGTGTGAAAATGTTCTTGCTGTGGATTTCACACCTGATGATGATTGCTTGTGTCAAGTCAAAACGTCGTGAGAATTGTTTTTTTTATTATATTTTTATTATTTCATTATTTCCCTTCTACGTGACTGTACCGAATGAACCAAGAATATGAATCCCTGCAGTCACAAAAGCTTTAAATCAAGATTATGGAGAAATTAACTACCTCGCCTGGTATGCAAGAGGTCGTGGGTTCGATCCCGACCCTGATGCCTGCTGTATATTTGGAGTTTGCGTGTCTCTTTCCCCGTGGTCGTGTGGATTTTCTCCGGGTTTTTCCCTCCACATTGACAATCAACGCGCGTTTAGAGTATTTGGCTACTGCTATAAGTTTCCACGTGATAAGCCACTTCGCTGAGAAATCATTTCTGTCTTCTTGGTTCTTTCGGTAAAGTCACGTAGAATTTAAATAATAAAATAATAAAAATAAAACATAATAAAATAATTCTCACGACGTTTCGGCCACAACGCAAGCAGCTGTCCTCAGGTGAAGACCAGGTCTGTCGGGGAGACAGACGCTGTTTCCCCGAAACGTCGTGAGAATTATTTTATTATGTTTTATTTTTATTAATTTATTATGTTTTATTTTTATTATTTTATTATTTCCCTTCTACGTGACTTTACCGAAAGAACCAAGAAGAAAAAAGTAAAGGCTTGTTGGTTGAGTCTACGGCAGATGTGAAATTCCGCTTGGCAATGTCCATGAGCATAGACCGCCGTGGCTGGCGTCGGTAAACAGATTTTAAGATTCGCTCGCAACTCCTCTAAGTTGCGATGAAATGCAGATTTAAGTTGTTAAATCTCTCTCTCTCTCTCTCAAGTGTGTTCTGGTCGTAGTAACGGAGTTCAATACCCAGACGATGGACAACATCTATGGCCAGTGACATCTGAGTTGACCTTGTCCACAAACCCCCGACCACCTTAATTTAATTCTAGATTTGAAGCTTTCGTGACTGCAAGGATTCATACTCTTAGTTTTTTCGGTAAAGTCACGTAGGTAAAAAGTGAAATTAAAATGAATAAAAAATATAATAATAAAAATCACGACGTTTCGGAGGCAACACAAGTCTCCGTCTTCAGGTGGGACCGTCACAGCTGAATTTGCTGTATCAAGTGAGGCAGGGATTCCAAGATGCACGTTCTTAAATACAAGTTAAGGGGGAGGAGGGGGGAGGAGCTTATCAGAATGTGGTAGCCAATGAATAGAACGTATTGGGAGGAGGGGCGGGGCTAACAGAGAACACGATGTGTACGTAGACGTGGACGTGTTTGTGCGCAAGCCCCTGTTGGTGCACATGATCACGTAGCCACACAGCCAGCAGCCATCTCGCCGCGGGACGTCCAAACAGGCCCCATGACTCACGTGGCCATGTGTGGGCCTTCATCCAGCAGCGGGGGCTGACGGCGGAGGGCTGAAATGTACATTTCGTTGTACATTTTAATTAGCAATTGAAATTGAAACAAAAAAAACTTGTTAGATTACAACAGCAGCAGGCCTTTTCACCGACTGTGTGCCGTTCTATTCCTCGTCGCTGCTTAGTCATTGCTCACCAGAGGGCAACGTTTCCAATACGTGTTAAACATTCGGAATCAGAATATTTCATACCTACGTGTTAAACTGATCAGAATATGTATCGATACTGGAGGAATCCGATGAGCAAAAAAGCTCTTTTTTCACAGAGGTCCAATAGGGGCTGCATCATCAAACAGTTCCAAAGAAACACGACATGAGTCAACGCTCATTGAGGCGACGCTCGTTTAACACCGGCGCTTAGTTACTATCATTTATTTTCTCACTTGAGAGTTCTCATTTCCAAAGGGTTGCTCTGTGGGCAGTCACACCGCGCGAAATACTGCCGCAGCTTACAAATCGAATTACCGGGAGCTGAGCGCAGAAGTGTCGATAATGTGTAAGTACTCGCGACGATGATGTGCATCGCTGCACGAGGACCCACAGACGCTTGTGCCCGGCCAGTCGCATGCCATGCCTCGAATTGGCCCTAAGTGGCACTCAGGCCCGTTATTAATCTCGATTTTAGTTGTTTGGTTTTTAACCACCGAAGACGCAGCCTCTTACCCACTGCAGCCACCGCCACTCCACCGGTGGCGAGATCCATCGGTGCGCAAGAGACAACAGGGGTGGGATGCTCAGATTCGTTTCAGAGTTTAGGAGGGGGTGGCAAACGGCATCCGATGCCCGAGATGGCCATCGGCCTCGAAGCATCGCGCAGTCAAATCCGAGCCCAGTGATTCAAGGCGCTTTCGGTGCAACGTCGGCCGCTTCTTCGCTTGCAAGAAGTGCGCAGTCATCTGCAAGGGGAAGCTTCCGGAACATGTCGCCCCGTGTTTGTGGACTTCTTGGCAAAGATGCGCTGGAGATTGAAAAGATCTGAGGCCTTCTATCAGCTCCCTCCTTTGCCTCCTGCCGGTTGTTAATGAAGTCACATTGCCGATCTCAGGCACAAGGCATGCTGTCTATATTCTTCAAATCTAGAACGCCAGTCAGTGCCGGATTAAGTTAGTGCGGGGCCTGTAGCATATGTTATAAAGGGGCCCTAAATGACAAAAAAGTAAATATTAAAACAAAAATTGTTTTACTTGCATAGTAAAGTAATTGTATTTTTTCATTTGCTATGCAGCCGGATAATACGACAAATCACGAAACCTTAAACACCCAGCCGTTCATAAAAGTTGAAGGTGGTATAGTACTATAGTAATAGAGCAAGTGCAGAATCACTGAACCGGAATTTATAGCTTGAAAGCATTTAGCGCGGGGCCATTAAAAGTGAGGGGCACGTAGCTACTACACATGTAGCTACTACACGTGTAGCTGCTACACGTGCTGATGATAGCCGTGGCTCCGATTCAAACTCTCAAGTGGAATGTAATCGGAGGCCAATGCTCCAGCAGTGGAGTGCCCTGGTAATTGCAGGTGATGCGCCTTTAGATGGTGTTCAAATTATCCTTACAACGACCACTCACTCTACATTTAGGGCGCCACGGTGGCCTCGTCTGGTATACAGGAGGTCGTGGGTTCGATCCCGGCCCTGACACCTGCTGTGTACTTGGAGTTTGCGTGTCTCTCTCCCCGTATTCGCGTGGGTTTTTCTCCGGGTCCTCCAGTTTTTCCCTCCACATTTAGAATTAACGTGCGTTCAGAGTATGTGGATGCTATAAATGTGCCCATGATAAGCCACTTCGTTCAGCTACCACTTGTGGCCCTGTCACTTCTGAAAAAATAACTACGTAGCTTAGTGGGCCTTACCTGGTCAAATAAAAAAAAGTTTATAGTAAAAAATGTTCATAGAAAAACAAAACATTTTCACGCTGGATTCAAGAGGCCATCTGTGAGCCACGTGTCGATATAACGGCGAAGGGGGGTTTACACACTTTATTTTTTTTTTCAAGTAGGCACATTCATGACCCCTTGGGCCTCTTGCTCAGCGCCGGTGATACACGGCACGTGCGCAACGGGTTTCACGAAACATGAGCCAGCAATACCCCTTCGCGCGATGAGCGCGACTGCTCAAAGGCATCCTGCGGCCTTCCACGAAATGCACGCACGCTACCGGGGCGTATATGTGTAACGGCGTAAGTAGTGCAGGAGACGTTTGACGGGAGGCAACACGTATTTATTTATAACACACAACAGTAACAGTCAGCTATACAGCCTAGGAACACAGCCTAGCGTGCCTGACACCGGCTACGCTGTCAGGTCCTCCGGCTATGTATTTCCTAGGGGAGGCTATCTGACCCGACCTAGCCAGGGTACGGGTCCCAACCACTAGCCCATCGAACCCGGCCCTGACAAGGACGTTGTGCCAGGAGTTCCCATGGTCTCACCGCTGAGCCACACAGAGTCCCGGCCCTGACAAAGGCGGCGGGGCTAGGGGTCCCAGCGTCCTACCTAGCTTGCTCCGTCTTCATTCTTCACTGGCTCTTCTGCTCCAACGACTGTCTCGAGCTCTCTCGCGCACCGCCTCATATACCCAACTGCCCCCCCCCCCGAGGGGCGGGGCTGTATGCGGACGTTGATGTAGACACGGCAAAGTAATGGCTTGCTACACCCCGGTACGTAACACCTCTACATATACACGGCACGTTAAAGAGCACTGTTGATGTGAAGCTGGCCGGCTGAGTTTGATTCCCGGCCACGGCTGACGTGAGTGGCGAGCGATATCCGAACCGGTACTGAGTCTCTCCCCCTTCAACGGCAGCCCTCGCTGACCGGCGTGGCGAAGTATGGTCAAACGACCCCCAAGACTGACACGGTATGCGGAGGTCTTCATCCGGCGGTGTGTTGACAAAAATGGCTGGAAATTATTCTCACAAAAATTAGAGAATGTAACGATTCATCAATTAGACTTCATTAGCATGCACATGATGCAAGCAGTAAAATGTGCCTCTAGAGAAATTGATTATATACGACTTTTTGCAGCTTTCATGATCATTAAACTTTCAGGTTAATGGAACGAACCGGAAGAAACCAACAATTATGTACGAGGCAAACGAGAGAGTACAACCAAGATTCAGAAGAGAAAAAAACCATTCATCAATTTTAAGAATCGAATCACCAACTAGAATTATTGACAAACCGTCCCATCGCCAGGGGGGCGAATCAATATGTCCCTAACGTAGGTTGTACCATCGCAAGCAAATGGATTTTGTCCGCGAAATTCCATTGCAGGTTCCCGGCTCGTTTCGGCAACTCGCGAGCCAACAACGACACGCACACACACACACGCAGAGAGCCAGATGGATGAGTTTAGATTTAATATACGACATGTGTGGGTTTCAAGCTCAAGTTAATGCAATTCAGTACATGCCACAGAGGGGCACGCTCAGAGCTGGGCTGCAGTGTCCTCGCTTAACAACTCGGGGCGCCACGGGAGCGAGATGTTAACAACCTCGCCGAGTATACAGGAGGATCGTGGGTTCGATCCCAACCCTGACGCTTGCATATTTGGAGTTTGCGTGTCTCTCTCCTCGCGGTCGCGTGGATTTTCCTCCGTGTCCTCCGGTTTTTCGCTCCACATTTAGAAACAACGTGCTTTTCGATTATTTGTCTGTTATAAATTTCCACCAGATAAGCCACTTTGTTGAGCTATCATTAGTGGCCAGGTCGTTTCTGAAAAATAGCTATGTAAAAATAGTTTCGTAAAATAAACACGTGTTTAGTTTTATTTTGCCTTGTCTTGCCCCCATCCATGGCTCAACAGCCATCGGGAGATGTATGTACACGCTGTTCACTGCTGTTATACTCCTTCTTCTTGTTTTTTTCGGTAAAGTCACGTAGAAGGGATATAATTAAAACAAAACATCATAAAATACAATTCTCACGACGTTTCGGCCACAACGCAAGCAGCCGTCCTCAGGTGAAGAACAGGTCTGTCGGAAAGACAGCGTCTGAATGAACACCACCAAGCTTGGCAGTGTATATATGCTGTTATACTGTTATACTGTGCCATGCTCCAACATCTATGCTCCTTACCTATGGGACCCTTTTGCCAGTATCAATGTATTGAATGATAATATAAGCCTTTGCCCTTTCTGGCATACATACAGGAGGTGTTAAGATGTTCAAACGCCAAATAGACACCGATGACAAGGCATCAAGTCTGCACGAACCACACGTACTCGTTTGGATCTTTCACCACAGGTGTGTGAGGTTAATGCAGACGTTTTGCTAAGTACGGTGCGAAAGAAGTCCAACGCACATAGCAGGTATCTATTTGGTGTTTGAACATCTCCGTGCCTTTATTGATGCCAGAAAGGGCAAAGTCCGTTTTTTTGTTGTTATCATGAAATAGTTAGGATCCCGCTCCGAGTGAGGTGTGGCCAAATAACCCGCACGGACCGGCATGGCGTCGGGTGGCGTTCATCCAGCAGTGGATTGGCAAAAGAAGGGAGGGGGGGAGATACACGTGTTCATCGTCGTGTAAAATAGGGAAGACTTTGGGGTTTCTCTCGATATACGGCCATCTCCGTGTTGAATTATCACATCCGTAACGATGGTGAAAATGTAATTAGTACTGGTAGGAACCTCCTGGTTACACCAGCCCACAGGGGATTATTGTGTCCGTTCGTCCGTCGTGCAGGGAGGGGCTGGGTGGGGAGGGAGGGGCTGGGTGGGGAGGATGGGGAGGGGTTGGGTAGGGAGGGTGGGGCTGGGTGGGGGGCGGGAGGGGTGGGGCTGGGTGGGGAGGGGCTGGTCATCCCGTGGTGCCCTTATAGAACTCAACGTTTAACCTACTCACGCCGGCTTGTGCCCGCCCTCACAGTCGGCCATATTTGTGGAATACACCACGCCGCCGTTGACCCTGGCCATTGACCGAGCAACCCAACGTTCCTATCAGCTCCCTCCGCAGGAATGTTTTTAATACGCTGGGCAAAGCCTCGCCCGGCCTGAAATCTCGTGCTTTTTTTGTTAAGCAGCTGGAACCTGAAATGGGAATTTCTGGCCACGACCACGAGGGAGTGTATGTTCGCATCGCGTGGTCGGAAAATCGGAGTTCCCGGACGACAATCCACCATTCAAACGTGGGAAATAACTCGAAGACTCCGCACAGATAGATTTGCGTGCTGTCATCTCCTGGCGATCTCATGACCTCCATCCTCCCAACACCTGGTATCCACCGGCAGTGCTCCCTCCCATGCATGTAGTGCACTAACCGCACTTAAATCTTTGGACGCTGACAGAAAACACGGACGTTGACAGAGAATACTTCACCCGCGCCTCGGATGAGCACGGTTGGCTACTACGCACGGTGCGAATGGAAGCTCAACGTACGTAACATCCGCTTAGCCTCGACGTCGCTCGCACTCAGGTCAATCCCCGTGTCGCGCCAAGCGGCTTCTTGGCTGCGGAGAACGCGGCCCCTGCATTGAGAGCTGCCGTCGGCGCGAAGCGACCAGGCGGCTGGCGATGGCCAATTCTTCAGGGCACATTGCCAGCGCCGCGGAAGAGATGCGTCCGAATCTGGGGAAATTTACAGCCACTCGTGATTAACGTCAGGGTCTCAAGGAGCACCGAATCGATGGCTTCAACACGTTCGCCACCAACCAGAACAGGACCGTGCCACGTACGACGACACAATGCCCCGATCCACAAATACGAAGGAGGCATCACAGCGATGATGATACACTCCGCTACTCCTGAACCGGATGTCTGCTGGCATGACAAGCTGAATAGGAGATTGTAGTCCTTGTTCTGCATCTACATCAGCCGTGTGGAAGAAGATAGACTCAGCAGTGAAGTCCGTAGACTCAGCACTGAAGTACAAAGACTCAGCACTGAAGTCCATAGACTCGGCAATGCCCATAGAATCAACACTGCCCATAGACTCAACACTACCCATAGACTCAATACTGCCCATAGACTCAACACTACCCAAAGACTGAACACTGAAATCCGTAGACTCAGAACAGACCGTACAACGACGCAATGTCCGATCCACAAATACGAATAAGACATCACAGCGATGATGATGATGATGATCATACACTCCGCTGCTCTTGACGCGGTTGTCTGCTGGCTTTACCACCTGAATGTGAGACTGTAGTTGTGGCTCTGCATCTGCATCCAGCAGCCGTACGACAAGAAGGAGATCACCGCCAATGCGCGCTCACAATCACATTCCGCTGTGCAATGATGCATGTGAGATTTCACCGAGTTCACTCATGCCGGCTCAGATTCGAAGGCTCGATTGTGTGTAAATATTTCAGATGATTAGCAACGTGGCTAAAACCACTCGTTTAAGGCATCCGCAACAAAACAAATGTTTGTTGTATGCAATCACACAGAACACACAAACGCCCGATCGCAAACACAAGCGAAGCATGCCGAATCACGACACGTGCATTGCATAATTGCCGCACGCACACCACTTCTGTCGATGAATTATTTGTTGCGTTGAACATTGAGCCGAATGGGTTGATCTAAAGGTGAAATGCTGCCCTCGAAGGCTGTTGGATATCGCACGCACCCCGCGTTTGCACGGTACCTCGGCTGGATTCGTGAAACGTTGCTGCCCAGTAAACGTGGAGCGTTGGGCTAACACTCTTTTACCAATAGCACCCACCCCAAACTCCCCCCCCCCCTGTTTGACTTCACAAAAACAGTCGTGTGAGGTCATGGGGTCAGTGGCCTCCCCTGGCACAGGTCAACCTCAGGGGTTGCGTTTGTGGTTTAAAAAATAAAAGTGTTATCTCGGTCAAACTTTTTTTTTCGATTTTTTTTTTTTGCAAATTAATCCCCAAACAACAAAAAACGAGTATCAACATTCCCCACCTTCCCCACTCGTGTTGACCGTGGCGAGGAGTCGAGCTCGGGTCACTGGGCCCGTCGCGCGGTGTGCTGACCGCGGCGCCACCGCTCCCCGCACGTACAACCATGTAAACGCACGCAAACAAAACAAAGATCCCCCTTTATAGCCTTAACATACTGTTGGGGTACGTGCAGTTAGCGAGCACCTATTAAGGCCAGGAGGGCACACGAGGTGGTGGGTGGCCAGCACCGCGCCCGGCCGCCTTTGTCTCCCCAGTGGCGAAGTTTACGCACCACACCAGGTACTCATTTGAGGCTGAGTCGACCCTTAGCGGAGGCCCAGGACGAGTTCAGATAATCGTCACCGGTGTTGGTGGCCGTTAGCGGGAATCGAACTCGGGTCGCCGGGTTCGTAGCGCTGACCACTAACCAGTACGCCGCGCGTGCAGTGGTTGTGTATCCTGTGGATGTGACTCCACGCGGGGTTGTTTTTTCGTGACTTTCAGATGTAAGCTTCACTTTAAAAAAATGACAGAATAATTATCCAAGCAGATCGACGTTAGCTTGGGATAGCCCAGCCTCACGCAAAATCTCACTTTGTGTGTGTTTGTGTGTGTTTGTGTGTGTTTGTGTGTTTGTGTGTGTTTGTGTGTGTTTGTGTGTGTTTGTGTGTTTGTGTGTGTTTGTGTGTTTGTGTGTGTTTGTGTGTTTGTGTGTGTTTGTGTGTGTTTTGTGTGTGTGTTTGTGTGTGTTTGTGTGTGTTTGTGTGTGTTTGTGTGTTTGTGTGTTTGTGTGTGTTGGTGTGTGTTTGTGTGTGTTTGTTTGTGTGTGTTTGTGTGTTTGTGTGTTTGTGTGTGTTTGTGTGTGTTTGTGTGTGTTTGTGTGCGTGTTTGTTTGTGTGTGTTTGTGTGTGTTTGTGTGTTTGTGTTTGTGTGTTTGTGTGTGTTTGTGTGTGTTGGTGTGTGTGTGTGTTTGTGTGTGTTTGTGTGTGTTTGTGTGTGTTTGTGTGTGTTTGTGTGTGTTGGTGTGTGTGTGTGATACCACCGTCGGAAGTGGTGCAAAAGCGCAAACAACAAAAAGCTCAACACATTAGCCAATCTTGATTTGAAGCTTTCGTGACTGCAGGAATCCATACTCTTTGGTTCTTTCGGTAAAGCCACGTAGTTCGAAATAAAATAAATCATTCCCCCGAAAGAGAAAATAAATACAGGGTCCCCTCGTCATTCACGAACTCGCTACCCGCGATTTTGGCTTTTTGCGTATCGCATATGCGGAACTCTACACGACTACCGAGGGCTGGATAGGGGGGGACTGGGATCTTGGAGGCACTGTGAAGGCCCGGCATGGCTCACAAAGGACTCAGGTAGGAAACTAACTCAGAAACAAGTTTGCAATTGGAACGGGCAACGAAACAATTCCTGTGCCCACAAGCTTACTTGCCTGCGGCAATGTGGCACTAGGCAGTTTCGGGACGCGCTTACACGGATAGCAATGCCATCACATCTGTTGCCAGCGCCAGTATCTAGCTTTGACACGGAAGGATCATTATTGTTTGACTCATATGGAGGGTATTCTATGCAGGGTGATGATGGCTTGGGGCATTGTCAGCTGAGTGGCATGCCAGGTTGGCTAGGATGGTACAGAATGTGGCAGTTATCCGTGAGAGCCAACAATCACCGGTTTTGTTTACTTACCTCTAACCGTAGACGCGTGTAGATAGATATATATATTTTTAGAGATTCCGTAGACAATTACTGTCCATCACAATCGTCCCACGAAAGTTACGACATTTCCTTCCGGGAACCCGTGTCAGTCACATTGCCTTTGTCAAATCCTAGGCAAAGGGGCCGTCCATATATGACGTTACGCACCGAGGGGGGGGGGGGTCAGACATTTGTGACGATGTGTGACGAGGGGGGGTGGGTTTGAAAAATGTGACGTCACATCAAAATGCGCAACTTTTAGTTTCAGTTTCATGTATTAGTTATAGCCCTGTGAGCCATTCGGCTCTTGAATCGGGTGCAACCGCAACAAACAAAAACATGAACAAGAAACATCTTAAAGTGACTGCACGCAACAGAAAAATCCAGGAAAAAACACCAAAGTCTTTCAGAAAAAAGCACCGTATATCAATGCTGTGTGCAAAAATCCCAGTGGCATAAATATAGACAACACGTTCTACTTAATTAAATAGACTTTTAATAAACGTTTTCTCCTACAACATCAGAGTGCAGCGCCACATTAAATACGCACTACAATGACAATAGTTTAAAGATATTTGAGGCATGTTTTATTTGTGGGGGTGGGGGCAGAGCTTTGTGACGTCATATTTGAGGGGGGCGGGTCTGACTTTTTGTGACGCCGTGTGACGAGGAGGGGGGGGGTCAAAAATTGTCAAAAATCGCGTGACGTCATTTATGGACGGCCCCAAAGGACGCGCCTGCGTTCGCTGTAATCAGACGTTTGTTGCCATGAGCACTATGCCACGAGGCTGCTTAGAGCTAAGTGGTTGATTTTTTTGTAGCTGGGGGTCTAAAGCGGTGACTCGTTGGTGTGAGAATCACGTTGGCCGTGAATTAAAACACGTGGCCAGGTGAATTGTAATCGGAGGTAAGTCTGAGCCTCACCTCTGTTGACTCTGGACATCTCTGATAAAGAGCTTCATAGCTGATCGGATTCCTCCTGTCTGAACAAAAGATTCTGATTCCAACACGGCCTAAAATAAGTACTTGGTAGACTTAAGTTGCCACCTGGCGTGGCTTTCCCAGCATCATCCTATTTTTCATGGTAGCTGCTGTTTTTCAGGAACCGATATTCACATCGTAAATCTTAATTTCAGTTACTGAAGAAGATTCCAACTAGGTTGATCGAAACGTTGGGAAACATGCGGACGGACACATCCCCCCACGGAAAGCCTTAACGCACGTTTGGCACGTACGTTGTGAAAGAAGTTCAACACAAGCGCACACACACGCACACATACTCCTCCACCTGGGGTAAATTGTGGGGGTCTTTTCTTTACACGCGGTTTGGCCTGTGTTGTGCAGTACTTGATATGTATAGACCGCCAGCTACTTTCAGGGTGGTGTATATAGATATATTCATGTTCAAGAGTTTGTTATCGATTGCCTCTGCCGTGTGCAAATATTTTTTTTGTGTTACAGCGAAAAAAATGAGCGATCCGTAATTTATTGAATTAAGAATTTTTCGTATTAAAATAAATCCAATTTGCACTTTGCGAGGCTGCAAAAATTTTTCCGCTGCAAGTGCCAATCAGGCGCGAGGCAATTTGTGTCCCACACAATGTTCGTGAGCAATTTTCACGAGCAAAGCATTTGCGATGTGTGCCCACGCGTTTTTTAAAATCTATCATTAAAAAAAAAAATTCTAACGGAAGAACATCATCAATTAAATTTGGCAAAATATTTGACTGCTGACTTGTCACTTAGAGGTCGAGCCGTTCAAAATTCGCCAGAATATCGCCGGAGCTCAACAGAGACGTGATCGCACGCAGCAGCAGCAGCGATTCGCGAATCACGCCGAGGTTTCAGCCGAGAAGTGATCGATTGGGATCGACGATTGGTGATGGTAGGTTGGTGATCGGCGAAAAGTGATCGGTTGCCAATCGTCGGTTGGTGATTGGTTAGTGATCGTTGCTTGGTGATCGTTGCTTGGTAATCGGTTGGCAATCGTCGATTGGCAATCAGTTGGTGATCATCGATTCTCGTGATCGGTTGGTGATCACAAAGAAGTGACCGGTTGCCAATCGTCGGTTGGTGATCATCGGTTTTGATGTTCGCCGTTCGTTCACCGTTGCGACCGCTCTCCCCGATTGTGGAACTCCCCTTCCTTCTGTTGAAACTATTAGACTTAACAAAACGTTTGTATTTGACCAGGTAAGGTCCACTGAGCTACATAGCTCTTTGTCAGACGCGATCTGGCTATCACAAATGATAGCTCAACGAACTGGCTCATCGCGTGGAAATGTATAGCAGTCAACACTCGAAACGCGTGATGTCGATTCTAAATGTGGAGGGAAAAACCAGAGGACCTGAAGAAAAATCCACGCGACCACGGGGAGAGAGAGAGACACGCAAACTCCAAATATGCAGCAGGCGTCAGGGTTGGGACCGAACCCACGACCTTCCTGTATACTAGACGAGGTAGTTAACATCTCCTAGCCACCGTGATGATGACAGAGAGAGATACACCCAGACTTCAAATATACATCAGGCGTCAGGGTCGGGATCGAACCCACGACCTCCTGTATACCAGGCGAGGGAGTTAACATCTCATAGCCACCGTGATGATGATGATGAGAGAGAGAGAGACGCGTAGACTCCAAATACACAGCAGGCGTCAGAGTCACGATCGAACCCACGACCTCCGGTATACCAGGCGAGGTAGTTAACATCTCATAGCCAGCCTTGGAGGGATGTTCTCGGATAGTGTAGACACATTTAAATCCCATCCCGACGAAAACAAATAGTCTCAACAAAACTGTTTCTTTTCCTAATTAGCCGCGTGCCTCTCTCGCTCATATTCCGTCACCCGACTCTCTCTTCATTAGGTTTCATCTTCTCAATCACGGCGCCCAGAGACGTTTTGTAAAAGGCGCCTTCTAAGTGCAAATGATTATTATTATTATTGAATAGCTTTTGGTTCATCATCGTTTATCATCGGCCAAACAGAGCATGTTTTTTATCCACGATTTTCTCTTTTTTTACACGATATACATCGGGCACATGAATTTGTATTTACAGCCACAATCCACTACTGGATGAAGGCCTTTAAACAAAAACCCCATGGCTCATTCCTCACAATCTTTGCTATGCGAACGATTCACCTGGCGGCTGCTGCGCATGAGCAGATGGCATCACTCCATCTCCCCAAATGGATGTCCTCTTTTGGAATGAGTTCCATCCCTTGGCTGCAACTCCATCGCTATCCCGGACCATAGGACATCGTCCTTGCTATCGATTCGAACAAATTCCGTTTTATCTCCTGCTACCGAATGATCATTATTGCACGGCACAGTGCCTTGAGAGACGTCAACACTTAGATGGAAGGTGTAGTTGTATTGCAAATGACAACAGTTGTTATTATTTCACAATGTGAATTTCAAACCCGTTCGTAGACTGGCAGCTGCAGTGCATTATTTGAGAACGCATTGTGATTTCGTCAAACGAAGTAAGTTCAAACGTGAGCCGAGGGATACACTGCACACTGTGCAGGAACCCGTGCGGTGTGGCTGTGTCGCCCGGGTAAAAGATGTTCACGACCGCGCTTGCACGGCCGGTCGAGTGCAGGAGGCTACCCACATTGGCACGCCACCGCTCGTTGTCCAGCAGCAGCAGCAGCAACGCTGTTGCCGTGGGGGGCGACTTTCAGCGCACCGCGACTTGCAACGCGGAGACGTCGCCGGCTCGGATCGAGCTACCGGAGCGGCGAGTTTCTGAAATCCCCCCCCCCCCCCGTTGCCTCGGCCCCTCCCTTCACACCCCCCCGCCACCTCCCCGCGGCTCCCCCCCCTCTCCCACCCCTCGGCTCCCCCCCACCCACCCCACGCCCCCCCCCCCCACACAACCCGCTGCTCCCCTCCAACCCGCGACACCTCCCACCCACCTAATCCACAGCTCCCCCCGAACCCGCGTCTCCCCCCACCCCGCGGCTTCCCCCCACCCCGCGGCTTCCCCCCTCCCCCACCCCGCGGCTCCCCCCCACCCCGCGCCTTCCCTCACCCCGCAGCTTCCCCCACCCGTGACACCTCCCCTCCCCCCACCCCGCGGCTCCCCGCCGGTCCCCACCACCCCGTCCCCCCCCCCCCCCCTCTGTTCACCCAGCGATATTAATCGATTCACCACCACAGTTCGTCGATGGGCAGGTTCCGTGTGGTCGGGTAAAGTGTCGGTATTCCCACCTCTTCCTAGACGCCTGATCAGCGTGGAAGAGTAGGCCAAATACCCCTCGAGAAGGGCTCTCTAGAGCTCCCTCTAGTGGAGTCATTGCGATCGGTAGGTTCCGTGTGGTGGGGTAAAGTGTGGGTACCCCCACATCGTCCAGGACCCCTGGTCAGTGTAGAAGAGTAGGCCAAATACCCATCTAGAGGGGCTCTCTAGAGCTCCCTCGAGTGGGGGACCCTTCCGTCAGCAGTGACGTGAACAAGCAATTGCAGGTCTGCGCTTAACACAGTGCAATTTACATTTATATAGCTTCTAAATGCAACCTGCTCTCTAGACAATGTGTGGGCAACAAAAAGCATTAACACAAGTCGGATATAAACAGGGTAATATACACACACACACGAACGACGAAATAAATACAACGCACAATTGAACGTGAAAAACAAATGTGCGTGTGTTTTTTTAAGAAGTCGTGACTTGAACAAGGGCAGTCTCACCCACTTGAATGTCACGTGGAAGATAAATTCTCCCCCTGCCGCATTCGCATTGCTCGCGACACGGTGGCTAGGAGATGTTAACTACCTCGCGTGGTATAAAGGAGGTTCGTGGGTTCGATCCCGACCCTGACGCCTGCTGCTGTATATTTGGAGTCTGGGTGTATCTCTCTCTGTCATCATCACGGTGGCGAGGAGATGTTAACTTCCTCGCCTGGTATACAGGAGGTCGTGGGTTCGATCCCGACCCTGACGCCTGATGTATATTTGGAGTCTGGGTGTATCTCTCTCTGTCATCATCACGGTGGCTAGGAGATGTTAACTACCTCGCCTGGTATACAGGAGGTCGTGGGTTCGATCCCGACCCTGACGCCTGCTGTATATTTGGAGTCTGGGTGTATCTCTCTCTCTGTCATCATCACGGTGGCGAGGAGATGTTAACTTCCTCACCTGGTATACAGGAGGTCGTGGGTTCGATACCGACTCTGACGCCTGCTGCTGTATATTTGACAGCACTTGCCCCGACAGTCTGTTAAGGCTATACGGTGGATCTTTGTTTCGTCCGTATGTGCGTGCGTGAGTGTGGAGCGGTAGTGTAGCGCGCTGCGTTACGAACCTGGCGAACACCAGTGACGATTATCTGCACCGGTCCTGGGCCTCCCCTAGGTCGACTCAGCCTCAAATGAGCACACGGTGCGATGTGTGAACATCGCCACTGGGAAGACAGAGGCGGCTGGGCGTGGTACTGGCAACCCACCCCCTCGTGTGCCGTGACAGCCGGCCTTCATAGGTGCTCGCTAACAGCACTTGCCCCAACAGTCTGTTAAGGCTATACGGGTGATCGTTGTCTTTGTATGACATGGGGCCGATGACGCAGCACATCACACCGTGTCTATCTTCTCGATTGTGCGGTCTCCCCACTACGCTGGGTTGGTGCGTGAATCATGGGCAGGGCTGGGGACCCAGGTTGCAAGTGCAGATGTCACGAGCCGATGGCAACTTGTGTGTACAAATATGGTGCTTTCCATTCTAGCCTGGGCACTCTCCTCGCTCAGACGCTGGTTCGTGTGTGACACACGGCGAGATGGGGGTGCATTCCAGGTGATTTGGTCACACGGTATAAAATAATATATATACGGTACGTATTTAATAATATCTCGGGAAAAAAAGTATATATGGACGTATATATATTTCTACGTGTCTCCGTGTATTGTGGTGATTTCCCAAGATATAATTTCCCGCATTCTCTTGGGCATCCGGTGGGGATGCGGCTGCCTTCAGATATTTTCTAAAATTCAAATTGCGTTGTGCTGGTGGAACACTGGATTTGATAATGAAATGCAACAGAGCAATGCGCCATCAAGAGAGCCCTTCAATCGGAAAATATTACCCGCTCTGACGTTGGCAAAGCAAATGGAACGATTGCTGAGAGGTGAGCGCAGAGGGGACATTTGAGATTCCGCACGTTGGGCATTCACACGCGGGGACAAAACGCGGAACAACATTGATCGTAAAATGAACGCAAATCAAACGCAACTTAATGATTGCTAGGGAAAGCAAAGGGGGTGATTGGGGAGGACGTACCGATAGAAGCGGGAGGGGGCGGGAAAAACACACTTCCGTGGCCGTCTGGAACGTTCTTCCGATATTAGGAAGGCACTGGAGCTCTGCACATTTAAATCTCGATTAAAAACATTTTTTTTCAGAACTGCCATTTGTGTCTAGTTTGTTGTTATTTCACCTGCACCTCCGATTAGCGCGGTTTGCTACGTACGGTGCGAAAGAAGTTCAACAAACAGCATATGCATACGTACAATCCATATCTGAATAAATGTAGCACGGTTGGCTACGTACGGTGCGAAAGATGCTCAACATAATACGTACAGACATGGAAATGAACATTTGCGCAATTTGTAACGGTTTAATAGGGTGCCTGGCGTCCATCGAACGCGTCACCAAAGTGCATTTCTATAATGGGCTGACCGCGGTGCAAGCGACGCGTGAAGGAGGCGTTCTGTTGTGCCGTTGGATCAGAAAAACATCCGCAGCAGCAGCAGCAACAACAACAACAACATAATCAGTCACGGGTGCGTGTCGCGGGGCGATTCGCTAGCGGGGCGCTGCGAACATTTAAACAGTGAATGAATACAGATTATTGTTAATTCACGTATTTCTTCTCCACTGCGTGGAATCAATGTCCAGGTTTTGTCGCTACCGCTTGATTTCACACTCTAAACTAAACTAAAGGTTTTTTTTTTTTAACAGAGCTCTTTTTCAGAAGCGACCTGGCCACCACTGATAGCGCCACCAACGAAGTGGGCTCGTTGCGCGGAAATTAATTGCAGCCAAACGCTCTAAACTCGCGATGTTGATTCGAAATGTGGAGGGAAAAACCGGAGGTCCCGGGAAAAAAAATCCACGCGACCACGGGGAGAGAGACACCGCAAATATCCAAATATACAGGCGGTCAGGGTCGGGATTGAACCCAAAACCTCCTGTATACCAGGTGAGGTAGTTAACATCTGCAGTGACATCACCCGCTGCGTGATCTCCCCCCCCCCCCCGCCACCTCCCGCCCCCCCTCGAAAACATAATGAGGCCATTGCAGAGATGCGCGCACGTCACGGCCGGACAAACGACACCTCCAGAGCCAAGTGATCGCCGACATCAACAAACATCAACAGCTCGAGATCTTTGCTGAGCTCGGCACGCCGTGACCCCCGGGGGCCGTCTCGTGCGACACCCAGCTGCCCCCCCCCTGCCCCCCCCCCCCCCCCGGGGTGGTAGGGGTGAAGTCACGATCGATGGGAAATCCAGGGAGACGAGAACGACAGGGAGGAAGAGCGCAAGGCGGTCGACGCAAACACCGAACGGTTCCAATTAAAGCGGGCCTTGAAGACGTCGCTGTGGAGCAACGGTCAGCCTCAGTTGACTTGCAAACCCCGAGGGTTTGCCGGTTCAATCGCTTCCACGCCTTTGCCCGCACCGCAAACTTTGAGTCCATCGGCAGATCGCCCGCCGGGGTGGGTTTCAGTTTTCATTTCAGTTTCGTTTCAGTTTCATTTATTAGGTATATAACCCTTTGAGCCATGCGGCTCTTGACTCAGGTGCAACCGCAACAAACAAAAACATGAACAAGAAAACATCTTAAAGTGACTACACGCAACAGAAAAATCCAGGGGGAAAAAAACGTGTGGGTAACGTCACGTGGAAGAGTAGGCCAAAAACCCTCGAGAGGGTGTGCTCTAGAGGTCCGTCTAGTGGAGGGCAATTCCATCAGCAGTGGCGTGAGCGAGCAATTGCAGGGGCTGCACCCTTACCACCCTTTAGTTTGAACACGACGATGGACATTCCAGAAATATGAAACAGCGTTGCAAGACGTTGAAGGAGGTACTATTTGTGCAAGGTTCAACAGCAACATCAAGCGATACCAACTGGACACCCGCGGTGAAGTACGGTCAAAACGACGAGGGGTTAGCACCCGTCTTGGGTTTTATCAGGGTAGTCATATTCTTGGTTCTTTCGGTAAAGTCACGTAGATAGAAAATACAAATAATGAAATAAATTTAAATAAATAACTCATAAATTGAAAATGATTATACGCAAAAACCCACGACGTTTCGATCGCAACACAAGCGGTCTTGATCAGGCACCGCCATATTTTTTTTATTTAATTGTTATTATTTGTATTTTTCTATCTACGTGACTTTACCGAATATGACACTCACGAAAGTTTAAAGTCAAACCTCAGGGTAGCCCTTACTCTGACGTGGCCCTGTCCTGGTCATCGGTGGCGTAATCGTATCAACACTCATCCGCCACTCACGACAATGCATCTACGTGTGCAGTCCCGAAAAACGGCTCCACGTGCTGGCTTCACGTGCCTGGTGCCGGCTCCACGTGCTGGCTCCACGTGCTGGCTTCACGTGCCTGGTGCCGGCTCTAGGTGATGGCTTCACGTGCCTGGTGCCGGCTCTAGGTGATGGCTTCACGTGCCTGGTGCCGGCTCCAGGTGCTGGCTCCACGTGCTGGCTTCACGTGCCTGGTGCCGGCTCCAGGTGCTGGCTCCACGTGCTGGCTTCACGTGCCTGGTGCCGGCTCTAGGTGCTGGCTCCACGTGCTGGCTTCACGTGCCTGGTGCCGGCTCCAGGTGCTGGCTCCACGTGCCTGGTGCCGGCTCCACGTGATGGCTTCACGTGCCTGGTGCCGGCTCCAGGTGCTGGACCCACGTGCTGGCTTCACGTGCCTGGTGCTGGCTCCAGGTGCTGGCTTCACGTGCCTGGTGCCACGTGCCGCTCCAGGTGCTGGCTCCACGTGCCTGGTGCCGGCTTTAACGCAGCGGCCGCTCCCCCGGCCCGCCCGGATTCGCTTTGACAAATGGCCCAATTTGCTTTTTGCAACAGTCGCCCCCCCGGCTGATGCACCACCTGTGCCCTCTACTGTGCCAACTTGCTGTGCTTTAGCCACCCGTCGCTCCGCTCGTTGTTGTGAGTGTCGCTCCTCCGCCCTCCGTTGTTGTTGGAAGGGCGACTACCTCCAACTGCCCAGTAGCGTCCTTCACGAGCCTCCTCCACTGAGGCCGATCTTGACACCGCTGGTACCAGTCATCGGCAAGTCCACTCAGCTCCACGTCCTCCTGTACCACATCAGTCCATCTCTTCTCTAGCCCGTGCCGCGCCCGTTTAGCCCCCTCGATCCGGCCGAACAAAAGCTGTTTAGGCATGCGGTGGCTGGGCATGCGGGTTACATGACCCAGCCAACGCAGCCTTGCCTGCCGGAGGAGCTCACACACATACACACTGCTCAACGCGCAAGCGTGTGACGTTCAACAAAGACCGCTCGCCAGAATTGTTCTGATGAATGCGTCCCCAAACCCTCCGACCCCCAGCCCCCCCCCCCTCTCCATCAAGTACGTGCCCGCCACAAGGTGGAACATCGCCCCGGTATTTGTTTTGTGTGTGCCCGTCGTTTTATTGCGGCTGGGGGAATCTTCTTGTCGTTGTTTGTTGTTGTTGTTTCAATCTTGATTTGAAGCGTTCGTGACTGCAGGAATCCATACCCTTTGGTGTTTTCGGTAAAGTCACGGAGGTAGGAAAATAAAACGAAATAAAAACAATACATCACGACGTTGTTGTCGTACGGGGCGCACACGCCGCGGTCCTTCCTCGGCTCTTCGACATCCATTTTCGGTGTGCTGAGTGCGGGAATAAGCCCCGAGGTTTGTCGCTTTAATGAGACAATTAGACGCGGCACACGTTGCTTGGCCACCGCGCCTGGCCTCTCGTGGAATTATAACTCAGACGAAGTCGCGACACGATCCGTGCGCGCTCACACACAACGATCCCCCGTATCGCCTTAGCGGACTGTTGAGTGGGGGAGCGGTGGCGTAGCGGTTAGCGCTACGAACCCGGCGACCCAAGTTCGACTCCCGCTCACGACCAAAACCAAGTGACGATTATCTGAACCGGTCCTGGGCATCCCCTAGATCGACTCAGCCTCAACTGAGTACCTGGTGCTCTGTGTAAAAAAAAAAACATTGCCACTCGGGAGACAAAGGCGGCCGGGCGTGGTGTTGGCCACCCCACCCCCTTAGTGTGTCGTGCCGGCCTTCATAGGCGCTCGCTAACAGCGCTTGTCTCAACAATCCGCGCACACACACACGCGCGCTTTTGTTTCTTATAGATGACATTCACGCCGATTGTTTACCCAGAAAAGCGTCACGCTGCGCCTCGACATTCGTGGAGTGTCCCCCGCATTGAGTCGCCTGGCCGATTCCAATTCATCAGTCGCTTGGCTTCATACGTGGGGGAGGAAAGCGAAGAACACGGAGATAAACCGGCCGCTTCGTAACCGCGGGGAACACTCAGCACTGCCATATCCTGGGCACCACGCAGCCCCCCCCCCTACTCTCGCCTCCGATTAGCACGGCTGGCTACGTACGGTGCGAAAGAAGTTCAACATACGTACATAGAAACAAAGACAAATATCCACCCGTATCGCCTTCGCACATTATTGGGTCAAGTGCTGTTAGCGAGTAGCAGCACCTGTGAAGGGCCGGTACGCACACGAACGGGGTGGGTGGCCAGCACCACGCCCGGTCGCCACACACCGCATCCAGGTACTCATTTGAGGCTGAGTCGACCTAGGGGTGGCCAAGGAGCGATTCTGTGATTCGCCACTGTTATTGGCTGTGAGCGTGAATCGAACTCGGGTGGCCGAGTTCGGAGTGGAATTGCGTTAACCACTTCGCCACCGCTCCCCACATACATACACAGACATGCAATGCCTGAGGATAATCCATCCTAAGGTACTAACCAGGTTCAAGACTACCTACCTTCAAAGGTATGATTAGATCAGACACATTTATGGTGATTTAAAGAATACGAAAGGGACGTCAAAGGTGAGAAAATATAAAAGTATGTATTTGCTTATTTTACGTTCCATTGCACGTTTGGTACAATATATGTGGCAGGCAATGCCAAATGCAACCATCACAGTGGGAGAGAGAGTTGCAGTGGTAAGAGGTTATACAGGCAAGAAAGGACAACTCTCTCCAACTTCAGCAAAACAAATCTTGCTGTGGTTTTCCCACCTGATGATGATTGCTTGTATTGCAATCGAAACGTCGTGATTTTATTCATTTTATTTTACACCTACGTGACTTTACCGAAAGAACCAAAGAGTATAGTTTTGGAGCAGTTTGTGGCATTCCTTTTGTTGTTGTTGGCCATCGGCCCCACGGATCACTGGATCCCGATCTTGCCACGAAATCCACGGCCCGTGATGTTTTTAACGTCTTATTTCCAGTAAACGAGTAGCCGAGGATTTTAGCAAATCCTCGGGGATGTTGTATGCCTCGTGTTTTTCGAGGAATTCCTTTATTTTATTTTTTTCGAGACGTATTATATTCGTCACAATTGCACGGCTTTGGGCCAAAATTCAGACACTTTTCATCGTTTGGACAAAGTGTGACGGAGATAGCGATCCGGAGCCGTACAGAATGTTGTGACCTTTCATTCAAAAGAAGAACTCTCATTCTCCGTTGCTGCTTATCGTTTGCTCTGCGTGTTGCCTTTTGATGTACCGTTATTAAACGATACGGACGCTTTTATTCCGTGGTTTTCAGGGGAGGAAGGGTGGTGGCGTCTTTTATAATCATGGGATCCATCAAATATTTTAGTTTTTCGTTCTCGTATTCTTGCTGCGACGGTGGTAATGGGCTGAGAGCAAGTGTCAGGTTCGAGCACGCACGTGTGGATTGACAGGTGAAAAGACCTCACTTGCCACACGTAGGAGCTTTTTTTTTATTTTAACCACCCACCCCACCACCAACACCACCACCAAACCTCCATTTGAAAATTAACCTAATTTTAAAATTACCCCCACAACAGCTAATTCGGAAATTAAATCTCTTCCCCCAGCGGAGGTTAGACATCCACGAAAATGAGATGTAACAACTCACTCGATCTACCCTGCGTTCTCGCGAGCCCAGAGAATACAATCTGTCTGGGGGGTCGGAGCAGACGTGACTCATGTTATGGGGGGCGGGGGGGGCAGGGGGAGGGAGGTTTCAACATTTTTTTTCAAGCTGGTAAAAACTGAACCTCAAACGTTCAGTGGCGAGGTTCCGGGTAAGGAGATGGAATCATAAACCATCATCACGCGACACGCGGTCATCCTTGCAGCAGTAGCAGCAGCAACGGTGACTTTTGGCTCACCATCTAACAAGCTTTCAGATGCGCTTCCGCGGCCGTTTGGAACGCTCTTTCCTTTCCGATGTTAGGAAGCCACTGGAAGCTATGCCACTTTTAAATCATCTCGATTGACACAAATTTTGATTTAAAGCTTTCGTGACTGCAGAGATTCATATTCTTGGTTCTTTCGGTAAAGTCACGTCGAAGGGAAATAATAAAATAATAATAAATATTAAACAATAAAAATTATCACGACATTTCAATTGCAACACGAGCAATTATCATCAGGTGCGAAATCCACAGCAAGAAAATGTTTATTTTTTTATTTTTTTATTTCCCTTCTACGTGACTTTACCGAAAGAACCAAGAATATAAATTGACAACCTCATTTTCTTTAGGGCTGATGACCAACATGGGTGCGGGTCGGCAAATAGGCAGTGCATGACGGCGTCACGATCCAAATGTCAGATTTAAAAAAAATTAAATTAACACGACCTTAATTAATCGATTAATACCATGTGACACCATCACACCCCTACTGACAAACCATGCCTGCCTGTGCATCAATGCCCCTTCACGCTGGCCTTTGTGCTCTTAGAATAGCGCGAATACCAATGTACAAATCATTATCACGATTAAGAAACCACACAGTAGTACGTACACGTACATTCACTTTGTCAATCCACTGCTGGATGACCCTCCCCCTCCTCATGCATGCCATTGTTGGTTTGAACCTGCGACCTCTGCATTGCAAATCACGGCGCGCGAACCATCTCGACTGCATGGGAGGGCGATGAAAAATAAGCGAGCATTCGGATATGCAGGTGAGGTAGCCCCCCCCGCACCCCCAACCCCCCCACCCCAACAGCTGGTAAGAGCGCACGAACGAGCTGATAGCTCAAGAAACGTAACTCACATTTTTTCTAGATTTGAAGCTTTCGTGACTGCAATGATTCATATTCTTAGGTTTTTTCGGTAAAGTCACGTAGGTAAAAACATAAAAAAGTAAAATAAAATAAAAATCACGACGTTTCGGAGGCAACACAAGCTTCCGTCTTCAGGTGGTACCGTCACAGCCACGACATCTGTATCAAGTAAATGAGAGATTGTAGGAGCTACCACTCCAACCATTAGATAAACGGAGTGGTAGCTCCTGCAATCTCTCATTTACTTGATACAGCTGTCGTGGCTGTGACGGTACCACCTGAAGACGGAAGCTTGTGTTGCCTCCGAAACGTCGTGATTTTTATTTTATTTTACTTTTTAATGTTTTTACCTACGTGACTTTACCGAAAAAACCTAAGAATACGTAACTCACATGTCGGTATAGCCAGAAGAAGAAGGGGAAAAAATGTGCGTGTTTGAGCCGGTGAGTAGCGCCGGGAGCAAATTAGTCAGCTGACGGATGGCTCGGGGAATGAGTTTGTGAATTATGGATAGGTCAAAGAAGCATATTAGCTGAGAGACAGGTCCGAGAAACACATCCGTAAGCTGTCGGATTGAACAGCGGGGTTACGCTGGCTTGTGAATAGAAGATTTACCCCCCCCCCCACCATCACTAATCCCTATTGCCGCCGTTACGATGCAAACCACGCAGTCGCTCACGTGCCAAGCGAGTTGGTCGGTGCCACCTGTAGTAGCAGATGTTTACTGGTGGCCCACCAATGGGAACGGTCCACCAATGAGCAGCGCGCACCAAATGGGCGGATAGCTTTCGCGTGAACGCCACCAGATTTATGGACGCTCGTCATATGTGCTCCCATATCCTGTAAATACTGAGCATCTCATTAACGGGGTGTTCCCTCCACCCCCTCCCCAAAAAAAAATGCAGGTTCTGCTCATGAACAGCTGCCACGGTGATTTCGCTATCATTGCAAATATATTGGTGCGATCTAGAGATTCAAAAAGAAAACGTGCTCAAAATAAATGGTGGTTTGCATTTGCCACCATCGCTGGTACCCATAACCCGATTTAACTACTGACAATACTTTTTTTTACTGTACCAGGTAAGGCCCACTGAGTGATGTAGCTCTTCTTCAGAAGCGATCCGACCGCAAATTATTTCTCGACGAAGTGGCTCGTCGCGTGGAAATGTACAGCAAACGCGTGACGTTGATTCCAAACGTGGAGGGGAAAACACGGAGGAAAGATCCACGCGACCACGGGGAGAGGGCGCGCACGCTCCAAATATACGGCAAGCGCCAGGGTTCGATCCCGAACCCCCCACCCCACCCACAGCGACCTCCTCCTGTACACCAGGCGAGGCGGTTAGCCAACATGTCGCCACTGCGGCGACAATGGTTCGGGACCCGCGTTCTCAAGGACCGCGTGGTCAAGCTGCTGTCCGTCGCCCTGCTCTCCGGCGATGCACACGCCGACAAACAGGTCGCAAAGCGTCGAAAATTGTTTTTCTTAAAAGCACGCCTCGAACTCCTCCACCGCCTATCCACGGAGCGTGCGTGCCAAAGATGCGTCAGCGCAGCTAAACAAAAAAAAAATTGACAGTTACGATTATTGCCGTGTCGTTAACGGTTATGATGAATAATGGAGGATGAAACTAAAATAATTACGTACAATATTGTAACGTGCGCGCTTTTGTGCGCGTCCCCTCCCCCCAAGCCCCCCCCCCCCCCCAAGCCCCCCACTCCCTGCACGTGTCGCATGCACGCGTCACGCGCATTGCTCGTAGCTCTTGTTAATTGCCCAGCGACGAGCTGTGATTGTCGCCTCCCAGGCCACGTAAATTGGGGCCGCGTCTCACCCCCCCTTCCCCACCACCGCCCCGATCGAAGGGGCTTCTGCCACAGTTCCCATTCGCGGGCTGATTAGAATCTCTTTTGTTGCGTTGTGGCACGCGCGCTCCAAATTGTCCTTGAGAGGTGTCAACGTTCAGCGCTGCTGATGTCTGCGTCTATGTTATTTTATATTCATAATAAAGGTGTTTGGGTCAGATCGCGTTATTTATAAATGTGTCGTAACCCTCCACCACCCGACACGGCCAATCGGTAATAAATGTGTCACGTTGACAAAAGGCAAATCGTTCAATTCTTTAGCCCACCGGTGTGTTGAAGAGTGAATCCACAATATTTACAACAAAAAAATTCACCCTTCAACACACCGGTGGGCTAAAGTAGTGAACTATTTTGTCGTTTGTCAACGTGACACATGTTTTACTGATTGGCCGTGTCGGGTGGTGGAGGGTTGCTACACATTTATAAATAACGCGTGAGCCTACGTGTTAAACTTATTTTATATTATTTGTGTCTTTCGGTAACATGTACGCTATTCTTATTTGTTTGCTCCGCCGACAGGTAATGAAACGTTTAAAACACACACGTTTTTGTATGTTTACAAAGACCGCTCTGGTGGGGGAAATGGGCAGCGCCCGCTGGCAGAGGGCAGCGGGGGGGGGGAGGGGGACACAAAGTTGCAGAGGCCGCGGACGGCGAAAGGTCGCGGTTCTAAAATGTAATTTGTGCGCGCTAAATAAAAAACGAAATTCATTTTTAAACTTCCGCGGCCGGCTGGAGAGTCTCGTGCCGTCGACGTTTTCTTTTGTCGCTGTTGTGCCGGGCGTGCAGCTCTCAGGGTGCGCCGTCGGCACGATGTCCGACGTTTCGCCCCGCGTGGCGGGAGCCTTTTTTAGGAACTCGAAGTGGCTAACTCGCCTCCTCCATCGCTTATCCATTCAGAGGTTTCCCTCGCTTCATGCCCGGTTCGGTATAGCCTCAACAGACTCTCGGAGCCAGAGCTGTTAGCGAGCACACACAAAGACAAAGATCCCCCATATAGCCTTAACATACTGTTGGGGCAAGTGCTGTTAGCGAGCACACACAAAGACAAAGATCCCCCATATAGCCTTAACATACTGTTGGGGCAAGTGCTGTTAGCGAGCACCTATGAAAGCCGGCACGGCACACAACGGGGTGGGTGGACAGCACCACGCCAGGCCGCCTTTGTCTCCCTAGTGGCGATGTTTACACACCGCACCAGGTACTCATTTGAGGCTGAGTCGACCTAGGGGATGCCCAGGACCGGTTCAGATAATCGTCACTGGTGTTGGCCGTGAGCCGGAATCGAATTTGGGTTGTCAGGTTCGTAGCGCAACACGCTAACCGCTACAAAGACAAAGACCCCCCGTATAGCCTTAACAGACTGTAGGGGCAAGTGCTGTTAGCGAGCACCTATTAAGGCCGGAACGGTAAACGAGGGGGTGGGTGGCCAGCACCACACCCGACCGCCTTTGTCTCCCCAGCGGCGATGTTTACACACCGCACCAGGTACTCATTTGAGGCTGAGTCGACCTAGGGGATGCCCAGGACCAGGACCGGTTCAAAGAATCGTCACTGGTGTTTGCCGTGAGCGGGAATCGAACCCGGGTCGCCAGGTTCGTAGCGCAGCGCGCTAACCACCACACGCACGCATACACACGCACACGGACACGCACACGTGCACGCGCGCGAATGAACGAGTGAATGCACATGCACATCTCCCCTCTGGCATGCGTGGACAGGGGGCTCCAACGCTCGCAATGCATTTTTTAACAACGCGTTTAATCTTTAAACACTCGCGCAACGCTGCCAGCAAATCTCAAAAGCACTTCTTTTGGCCGCCGAACCTTTGCGGATTATTGTTTTTAAACAAATGCTCAGCCGAATGAAATAAGTCGGCGAGATCTATTAGGGTATTTTCCGTCCGATGAGTTTATTTTTTTTTTGGGGGGATGGAGAGGTGGGGGGAGGGGAGGAGTCATGCACGCAATGGAATTACACCGAGAGACGTTAGGGAGATGAAGGGGGGAGTGCGTCGGATGATGAATGGCAATGTAGAGGAGTGGCGTTGTTGGCGGTGAAGATTAGAGTCTCATATTCTTGGTTCTTTTGGTAAAGTCACGTAGAAGGGAAATAATAACGCAAGCAGCCGTCCTAGGTGAAGACCAGGTCTGTCGGGGAGACAGACGCTGTCTACCCGAAACGTCGTGAGAATTATTTTATTATGTTTTATAATAAAATAATAAAAATAAAACATACTAAAATTATTTTATTAATAAAATAATAAAAAGAAAACATAATAAAATTATTTTATTAATAAAATAATAAAAATAAAACATAATAAAATAATTGTATTATGTTTTATTTGTATTATTGTATTACTTCCCTTCTACGTGACTATACCGAAAGAACCAAGAAGATGAATCCCTGCAGTCACGAAAGCTTTAAATCAAAATTAGAGTCTCAGTTGTGTAACGAACGTGCGGGCAGGGGGGGGGGGGGCAAGACCCCCCACCCCCTGGTGGCCAAAGCTACGAGTTGCCCCCCCCCCCCTTTCACCACCATGAAATATGTCTTCAACAAACAGCGTAAAAGAACAACGCTGATTTAAAACGCGGCTTCAATTCATTTTTTCTTTTCATCGTGAAAGCGCTTTCGTTTACGTAACCACGGAGCTGGAGGTGGGCTGCATTTTGTGAAGAAGGGAGCGCGCCCTACAGCGCTAAATGTTCGAGACCGTGAGCGTAATGATGCTGTGATCAAGGAAAGATGACCCGCGATATACGGGGTGCTTAAAATTTTTGTTTAACACTAAAATGAGACTATCGTTTTTAATGGGGAAAAAACGGATAATACACTGAAGCGCGATAACAAATGTAATGTTAATACTGGTAGGGACCTCCTGGTTACACCAGCCCACAGGGGATTATTGTGTCCGTCGTGCAGGGTGGGGCTGGGTGGAGAGGGAGGGGCTGGACGGGGAGGGGAGGGTGGGGAGAGGCTGGGTTGGGGGTGGGAGGGGTGGGGCTGGGTGTGGAGGGGCTGGTCACCCTGTGGTGCCCTTATAAAACTCAACGTTTAACCTACTCAGGCCGGCTTGTGCCCGCCCTCACAGTCGGGCATATTTGCGGAATACACCATGCCGCCGTTGACCCTGGCCATTGACCGAGCAAGCGAACGTTCCTACCAGCTCCGTCCACAGGAATGTGTTTGCTTCCAAAAAGTCACATAGTCTCCACTTGTTCGCCATCATTGCCAACGCGTGCCTGGAATCTTCTCCAGGTGGTCTCCAGAGCCCGCAGGCGGCACATTTCACGTGGAATAGTTGAAAATTCTCAGAAGTGTTAACATTTGTTTTTTTTAAGCATCCTGTAGTATCATAGCCTGGGTGCGACCGTGCGAGACTAATCAAATATTGGAGGGTGTGGAGAGGGTGGACACACCACCTGACCCATTGCGCGCCACTCCCTGAGCTGACGATGTCGTTACTACGCCCACTGATTAGAAGGGATGGTGGTGAGCGATGGGAGAGATCGGTGACAATCGCAGACAAAGGAGGGCGCTTACCCAGGACGATGTTTGTGGCGTACACGGAGCGTTGGGGATTAGCTCGCGCGTGCTGTTCCTTTGGAAAACCGTGACGGATGCTGGTGATGCTGGGAAGGCCTTCATCCAGCAGTGGATAGGTCAAGGATGATGTTGTCTCTCTTAGTGTTGTGTGTTTTTTTTTAGTAATACTAATACCAATTTGCAACGTGAATCGTTGTAAGATCGCTTATTGAGCTACGCTGAATTTGTTTGCAACATTCAGTTTGTTTAGTAGTAGTTTTTTACCCTTTCAACTGGTACAAAAACTGACACCTTTATACAAGGCATCATGTTTGCAATTACCGCAACACAAGCAGTCAAAATGCAAACAAAAAGAAACAACTCTGATGATGATACTGATATGCACTGTCTTTATCATTATCATCATCAGAGTTGTTTCTTTTTGTTTGCATTTTGACTGCTTGTGTTGCGGTTATTGCAAACATGATTCCTTGTATAAAGGTGTCAGTTTTTGTACCAGTTGAAAGGGTAAAAAACTACTACTATATTTTGCCACTGGTAAAGGAGGTCTCATAGTGTAAATTCAGTTTGTTTTTATATAATAATAATGATAAAAAATACATACGTTCATTTGTGTGTGAAATTGGAGGGGGGGGGGGTTCATTCGGAACTCTTAAATCGTAGAGCCTCTCCTCTCTAAAGACAATAAGAGGACTTAAGGCTGACAAAATCGGTCGTTTATCGCAGGCAGCGTAAAGAAGCGCGGATCACCCAGGGCACCGCGGATAACGAGATTCACGGATAAGGAGGTGATGGATAAGATGGGTTTTGAACCCTTAAATTGAAGCCTTCAATAGGTTATTGTAGAAAGCCCCCTGTGAAAATGTGCGCTGCCTGGTCCGTCATCCATTTATTTCTGCAATTGTTGCTATTGCAGATTCTTGGAAGAATGTGATTGGCACCTGATCGGCTCGCGAAAACGACGTCACATTTATCCCCCGTCTATTCAAGACCGAAACAGGAGGGGGATTTCCCCACAATTCTTTGGCTGTCGCCTGATGATGCTGCTCTTTGTCGTTGTAATTACCGGCGGGACGTCAGGGCACTCGAATTGTAAATGTTGCGGTGGGTTTTACTCTCCAACACACAACCGGTGTGCCGAACCAGTAACGAATTATCGGCATAATTTGTTCACGTGACAAACTGGCTGTGTCGGGTGGTGGTGGCATGTTTAACGACACATTTATACTAAAAGGGTTTTTCCCCTTTTTTCTGGCAACAAAACTGACACCTTTTGCAAGGAATCATGCTTACATTAACCACAATACTTGCAGTCAAATGCAAACAAAAAAAGGCGTCATCTGGTCGAACACCATATGAGACAAAGAAAGCTGTCTCTGGTGTGGACCAATCAGTTTCAAAGACAATGCATAAATTATCAGAGTATTGTTTTTTGTTTGCATTTGACTGCAAGTATTGTGGTTAATGTAAGCATGATTCCTTGCAAAAGGTGTCAGTTTGTTGCCAGAAAAAAGGGGAAAACCCCTATTAGTATATTTTGGTACTGGCAAAGGAGGTCCCATGATGACACATTTATATTTACGCGATCTGATCGTGTAATAATTTGGTTCACAGGTAAGAGGCTGCATTGAGAGAGCAATATATCCCATTCGTTAAAACGAACACACATACAACGCTCGGTGTGTTTCATGGAATCGTGTTAACCAGGTGCTGCCGCTAGTGTTCACGATCAGCGCAGGTTTCGATCGCCCGGCGTGGAAGTTGAAACAATGGGGGGGAGGGGGGAAATTATTTAAACATCCTTCCCTGCCACCTTTTGCCCACCCAGCAATAAAAAAATTAACCCGTAAAAACTAAGTTTTTCACTATAAATCCTTTATATGCGTGGCGGCTAGAGTCCTCTCGTCCTCTGGCTTGAGATGGCTGCCACCTATGGGTCAGATGATTGCCTAGCACCATTAAGCAATTGGTAATTAAATATTTTTTTTTTCTTAAAAAGTGTACAATTTTGGGAAAATTTTTTCACGAAAATTAATTGTCACGCACAACGAGTCTGTGTGCAAAATGTCAGCTCGATTGGATCACGGGAAGTGGGTTAAAAACGACCGAAAGATTTGCACGGTCGTAAGCGCGCAAGCAAGCAAGCAAGCAAGTGAACTTAATATAAAGGATTTAAAAAAACATCGATTCACCACTGTGAAGTCGATCGTCTGGTGGGGTAAAGTGTGCGGTGATCTCACTTCTTGCAAGATGTGTGGCCACCGTGGAACCGTAGACGAAATGCCATCTCGCGCAGTGGTTCTCAACCTTTACTACAGCCTTGCACCCCTTTGAATCTCAATGGTTAAACATGTATAAAGTTAATAAATACGTAGGTTTGGTGAACCAAAGTAAGTTGTACTTACGTGCCCGCGCTTCATTTGTGTATTCGATGATTTACCTTCGAAAGAATATCTGGCCGTGTCTCGCACCCCCAGAGGGTGTGTCCACCCCAGGTTAAGAACCACTTTCTCTACGGGATCTCTGTCTTTCAGAGGTCCTACCCGTCAGCAGTGGAGTGAGCAAGCAATTGCAGTCCTGCGCCTTTTTCTTGCGTGTATATGTTCGGGTTTTAAATTCACGAAGCATTATCCATTGCTCTTGTCGTCATAACCCTTCACCCGTTCTGACCGCCCCCCATACCGCGGTGCTTATCTTTGACGTCGCGCAAACAATAAACAATATTTCAGAGGTTTTTAGGGTCAAGGACCAATCGATAGTGTAATCGTTTATGGATCAGATAAGGTCAGCAGAACCTTTCAAATGGACGGCTTGTTCATCAAATCCTGCCCATCAGTTTCAGCGGGATTGGGTTTTCAGACGAATGTGAAAGCATGGCTCGGTGTGTATGAATCAAGGCGCTGTGTTAAGTCGTTTACGTGATTTTTTTTCTCCCCCTAGGGTTAAAGGGGTGAAAGGATACAATTCTCCCTTTTGCCGTATGCTTGTGCACGACGCGATGGCGCTCACAACGATTGTGAGTTCGAATCTCGTTTGGTGTCACATTGCTCCCCTGTTCGTTTGAAGGTGCTAATATTATTATGATGATGATTATTATTATTATTGTGTGTGTCCTCTACTCTACATTGCCAGGATGCTGCCGTGGGGGTAACGGTTGGCACACTGGACTTGAAATCAATTGGTCACGAGTTCGATCTCCTGGAGCGGCAGCTGAAACAACGGGCACACTGATTAAATCCCATCCCCACACACGCACACACCCCTGTCCACTTATCAGTATAGATGGTTTCACCACAGTCGATCGACAGGCTGAGTGTGGCGGGTGTCAATTGTCGGTATTCACAACCTCTGGCCAACGTGGAAGAGTAAACCAAAATACCATCGAGCTAAGAGGGTTTCTCTAGAGCCCACTGTATAGTAGAGGCTCTTCCACCAGCAGTGGCTTGTGAGCAAGCACTTTCAGGGCTGCACCTTGACCCTCTGTTTATTTTTTGTAACGCCACTAAGCTGCACGTTTTCGCCTCCGTGTGTAATGGCACGAACCGCAGCTCGGCGACTCATTTCACACCGAGTCAGTCGTCCTTGGGGTAGACCCTTGGCAGGCAGAGGCCGCGATGAAATCGTCGAGAAAAGTTTCGGCCTCCCGGGGGGCGAAATTTTCACGGCGTCTCGCTGGCTGGCACGCGCGCGGGCCCTCTATTCGGTGTCAACTCGGCGCATTAGCCGCTTCTCTGCCACCAACACCACCACCACGTAGTCCGATTACGCGAAACCGCAAGGCCGAAAAAAACGATATACAACAACAAACAAAATGATTTAGAGGCTTCGCAAACAACAATTACTTTGTCAGCACCACCGAGACGCAGAGTCACGGCTCCACGGCTGGTAAACCACACAACCCTCCGGCGTCGCATTGGTTTGACGGTGGGAAAATAAAAAAAGATAAAATAAAATATATAAATATATATATATAACACGAGGGGCTTCCAGAGCGCGTAATTGCACGGAAAATTGCATCAAATACGCAGGAAGAAAACGACCAGCGCCACCGCAGCGGCGATTCCTGCGGCAGAACAAAAATCAAAGCAAGCCACCGAGAGAGAGAGGGCCCCCCACCGAAGATGAACTCACGGTCCCCGAAACGAAAAAGCCCCATTCCCCCCCCCGCCTCCCGGCCACTAGCCTCGTGTCGTTTAATGAAAGGGAGCGTAATTAGTGCGTTCTTGTTGTTGGTAAGCAACCCCCCCCTCCCTCCCTCCCTCCCGCAATTATTGGCTTAATTGTCAGTTGTCAGCTAACGATGTCACGTGTGTCACAAGGGTTGCGGAAAGGACGCTTCCAATCAGGTCACCTCTTTGTCTCGGAGCCGCGGTCCCCGTTAGTCGGGGATCTAAGAGCCATGAACGCTGTTTAGCCAAAACGGCTGCCGGCGTTGTGGTAATATCTGGCTTCCCGTGGCCGGGCCCTCTCTCTCTCTCTGAGCTAAATCTTTTTTTTTGGTTTATGGGAAATTGCTAACAGCGTCCAATTAGCCTAATGGAACGGGAGAAAGCGGAGGCATGCATTGCAGCCTCGCTCTCACTCCCTTCTTACTTTCTCTCTCTCTCCCGCGAGCACGGATGGAGGGAGAGTCGGATAATGTACGACGCTCTACTCACTCAGCCCTTCTCCCCCCCCCCCACCCCTGTACCACCCCCCTCCCCCCGGTACCACCCAACCCTCCTCCTCCTACCCTCCTCGGCATCCGTTTAAATTTCTCGACACCACAACGATCTTTCTACCATTAGCGTAATTACTAATTAGAAATTGGTAATTACCAATGGATTTGGTTACTGAGACTCAATTTTTAAGGCTGTCGTCCACGTGAGCGTTTTGTCAGTCCTTGCTGGCAGAGTGTGTGGGTGTTTGATGATGGTCCGGTTAATTACACACCTGTATATAGTTACACGAGCAAATTCGCTGATGATCAGAATCAGAATCAGAAACGGTTTTAATCGCCATGTAAGTTTGCACAAACAAGGAATTCACTATGGCGGGGCGGTGCATACATTGAACAAGTAGGAATCTTAACTTATATAAAAGGTATACACTCTAACTATACTAACGTTACAAAGTATAAGTAATACCAAAGGGCTAAAATCTTTAAAATTATGAATAAGTAGACCTTATAAAATGCGAATGTAAAATGTTAATTAGCCGTATTAAACAATCTTAAAATACAAAAATACAAATAAGATAACACGTTGTAAGTATGGAAAGGTGTAATTATGTAGATAAAATGTTATAGTAAGTGTAACAGTCATTTTAAATTTAAAAGTCATTTTAAGCCCTTGGCCTTGTTGAGGAGGCCAACAGCGGATGGGAAAAAACTGTTTTTATGACGTGAGGTTTTGGTCTTGATGGACCGCAGCCTTCTGCCGGAGGGGAGTAGCTGGAACAGAGAGTGTCCAGGGAGCGAGGAATCGTCCGCAATCTTCCTCGCTCGCTTCAGGGTCCTCAAAGTGTGCAGGTCCTCAAGGGTTGGTAGATTACAGCCAATCACCTTCTCAGCAGTGCGGATGATACGCTGCAGTCTGCTCTTGTCCTTGGCAGTTGCAGCAGCGTACCAGACGGTGATGGAGAAGGTGAGGATGGACTGAATGATAGCTGTATAGAAGCACACCATCATTGTCTTTGGCAGATTAAATTTCTTCAGCTGCCGTAGGAAGTACATTCTCTGTTGAGCTCTCTTGATAAGGGAGCTGATGTTCAGTTCCCACTTGAGGTCCTGGGAAAGAATAGTGCCCAGGAAGCGGAAGGACTCAACATTGGTGACTGGGGAGTCGCACAGGGTGATGGGGGTGAGTGGGGCTGTATTCTTCCTGAAGTCCACAACCATCTCCACGGTCTTAAGAGCATTAAGCTCCAGGTTGTTCTGGCTACACCAGGTCACCAGGTTGTCAGCTTCCCTCCTATAGTCAGACTCATCCCCATCAGAGATTAGCCCAATGAGGGTGGTGTCGTCCACAAACTTCAAGAGTTTGACAGACTGGTGACTGGAGGTGCAGCTGTTGGTGTACAGGGGAAAGGACGCAGCCCTCAGGAGATCCGGTGCTGATTGACCTGGCGGCAGAAACTTGTGATCCCAGTTTGACACACTGCTTCCTGTCAGACAGGAAGTCTGTGATCCATCTGCAGGTGGAGTCTGGCACGTTCAGCAGGGAGAGCTTGTCCTGAAGCAGGCTAGGAATGATGGTGTTAAAAGCCGAGCTAAAGTCCACAAACAGGATCCTGGCGTAGGATGCTGTGGAGTCCAGATGCTGTAGGGTGAAGTGGAGGGCCATGTTAACTGCGTCATCCACAGACCTGTTGGCTCTGTAGGCAAACTGAAGGGGGTCCAGTAGAGGGTCTGTGATGGCTTTGAGGTGTGCCAGGACCAGGCGCTCAAAAGACTTCATTACCACGGAGGTAAGGGCGATGGGTCTGTAATCATTTAATCCTGTTGGCCTTGGCTTTTTGGGCACTGGAATGATGATGGAGTACTTGAGACAGGCTGGTACATGACATGTCTCCATGGAGGTGGTAAAGATGTTGGTGAACACTGGAGACAGCTGGTCCGCGCAGTGCCTGAGGGTGGCTGGAGAGACAAATATCTCAAAGCAGGATCCTCGTGGGGAATTCGAATTGCGATTCCGTTGACGATTCCACGATTCGAGATTGAGCTTTTCATTTACTGGTAGGAACCTCCTGGTTACACCAGCCCACAGGGATTATTGTGTCCGTCCGTCCGTCGTGCAGGGAGGGGCTGGGTGGGGACGGAGGGGCTGGGTGGGGTGGGGAGGGGAGGGTGGGGAGGGGCTGGGTGGGGAGGGTGGGGAGGGGCTGTGTGGGGAGGGTGGGGAGGGGCTGGGTGGGGGTGGGAGCGGTGGGGCTGGGTTGGGAGGGGCTGGTCACCCCGTGGTGCCCTTATAAAACTCAACGTTTAACCAACTCACGCCGGCTTGTGCCCGTCCTCACAGTCGGGCATATTTGCGGAATACACCACGCCGCCGTTGACCCTGACCATTGACCGAGCAACCCAACGTTCCTACCAGCTCCTTCCGCAGGAATGTGTTTTACGTCAAAAAAATCCCAGCAAAATAAATATTAGTCACTTTGTAGTCTCAGTGCTTATCGGTGGACATGCACATATGCATCATTTGATGACTTAAAATCGATTCTTACGATCAAGATACGTTCACGGCATCACCCGTTTGGGAATTATATATTTGCTAACGATATTGCAGACGACTTGCTCGTGTTACTTGTCGACCCAGAATCTTGCCGTGGTGGTTCCTGGTTCGCACTAAAACTTCCAGAGGTCGCGGGTTCGTTTCGATTTCCCGGCGCGGCAATCGAAGCAATTGGGCTGAGTTTCTTAAACCAACATCGGTCCCTCCAGAAGCCCCCATGGGTTCAGCCACGGCGAGTCAATGGGCAGATCCCCTACTCTACAGAACGTCTGTCAACAACAAAACAACTTTAACAATCTGCGGCGTGTACAACATTCTTTGGCACGTCTCGTGGCAGATGCACTACAAGATCCGAACATATCCGCCTGGTGCTCGCTGAGCGGCATTGGCTTCCGGTTATCGAACGAATACATTCTAAGGTCGCACTCGTTACACTCAACGAGCTCGCCACAAAATGAACCACACAATGCCTTGCTGATCGCCGGGATCATAAACCATCACGCGACACTCCGGTCATCCTCGCAGCTAAGCCATCGAACAAAGACGGTGCGGTCACCGCATCGCGCGGCGCTTTCAGGTGGCGCTTCTGCGGCCGTCTGGAACGCTCTTCCTTCCGATATCAGGGGGGAGGAGATGGGGGAGGGGGACGGTGGGGGAGGGGGGAGATGATTGCTTGGCATGCCTGGCTCACGTTGTCGAGGTTAATTTGACTCGTCCGAGTGACTCGGTTCGGCTCGCGCGACTGCGAAGCGTTGACAGCAGCAGTCAGTCGACTCGGAACGCGTGAGCGTCGTCTTGGCGAGGGGGACGGTGCCGTGCCAGGTGTGTAGCTGTCACTTCCGTTGAGTGAGAGCTCCCCCCCCCCCCCCCCCCCCCCCCCCATTTCCGTTGAGTGCCCCCCCCCCCCCCCCCCCACTTTTTTTTTGCTGGGAATATTTGAGAAAAAAATCTACTGATGGGGATTAGCATACTAGGTCAGCCCTGAACATGAATTAATGAACGCGCCATCTGCTGTAGTTGGAGCGCCGCGCCATCCATGTCCCAGGGCCAATTCGTCAGTTCGATTAAGGCTGGCACTACTCTCGCCGCAGCGTGATGACTTCTCGCCGTGTGTTTGATAGTACCGAATAAATAAGTAAATATCGCTGCAATCTCATGATTTCCCTTTCCACCCCGCCCCGCCACTGCGTACAAAGCAACAACAACAACAAAAACAACATTAATAACAACCACTACTGGATGAACACTGCCCGACGCCGTGCCAGTCACGGGACGGGGGGATAAGGGGGGTATTTGACCATATTTCACCACGCTTGGGTCAGGGCACAAATGGTGATGGTTGGAGCGAGGCAATTGAAACCTGCACGTTGGAGCCGTGGTACAGAAAACACGCGAACAACGCTTGTGAAATACCCCCCTCCCCCGCACGATGGGTGAAGAAGTTCTATGTGGATGAGCTACAAGACGTGTTGCTTGTTGGGGCGATGGAGGGGGAGGGGGAGCGGCTGTTTGGCCGGGACCAGTTAACACGTGGGAAGCATCTCGGAGCATCCAGCAGCATCCCACTGCCTCGTGCGATGATACGCCGAGGCAAGTCGGACGACCTCTTATCACGACTCGCGCGACGCGGTTCTGTTCACTCGTTCGCGTTATATCCAATTCGCATGCGCGTTATTTAAAAAAAACAATGTGTTCCCTAATGCATTCATCACGCTATGAAAACACCCGCTATATGAGAACTGTCTCTGGTATTGTGTGCAATAATAATAATACTGCACTAGAACTGCAGGCCAAACGCAAGTGCAACTACGTATGAAAAAATGTATATTGTATTTGGATCACGTGACACGTTTTTTGTATGTTGTCGTAAAGCGAGTTTGCACGTGGTTTGTCTGCAGTGCAATCAAAAGCAACGCTGTCGATAGATAATCACCGCGCATTTCAAACGCCGAGCGGACGCAGAGAACGCAATGTCGCGAGCCGAGTTTAAATTATTAAACGCGCTCGCATCGCAAGTGAAATTATTCCGCGCAAAAAGTCCATTAATTATGAAGAAATAGCATTCGCCGTTAAACCCCATAGAGTTGATAGAAAATAATAGAGTTGTGTCATTATTGTTGTTATTATTATTAAATTTGTAACACATTTTAAGGCTGTACATTTATTATTACAATTGTAACACATTTTAAGGCTGTACATTTATTATTAAAATTGTAACACATTTTAAGGCTGTACATTTCAACGAACAGCGCTAAAAGCCACCACCACCCGCAGAGGCGACACTTTTTAAATTCATTTCAGCAAGTCTCGGTCTTGAATTGGCGAAGCTGGAACGTGGAACGAGCCAGAATTTAACTAAAACTATGATTTTTTTTTTTACCAGGTAAGGCACCGCTCGCCTCTATAGCTCTTTTTAAATCCTTTATATTAAGTTCACTTGCTTGCTTGCTTGCGCGCTTACGACCGTGCAAATCTTTCGGTCGTTTTTTAACCCACTTCCTGTGATCCAATCGAGCTGACATTTTGCACACAGACTCGTTGTGCGTGACAATAAATTTTCGTGAAAAAAAATCTAAAATTTTCCAATTTGTACGGAAAAAAATTTTCATATTTAATTTAAAATACCAATGTGATAAAAATGAAACTCTTACTCAAGAAAAACAGAAATGAATAATAAAATAAAACCGATGCCACGCATATAAAGGATTTATAGTGAAAAAATTTGTTTTTACGGTTAATTTTTCAGAAGCGATCTGGCTATCACAAATGGTAGGTGAGCAAAGTGGCTTATCCTCAGGTGGACATTTGCATCAGACAAATACCCTGAACGCACATTGATTCTAAATGCGGAGGGAAAAACCGGAGGACACGGATACAAATCCATGACACCACTGGGCGAGAGAGATATGCAAACTCCAAATATACAGCAGCCGTCAGGGTCGGGATCAAACCCACAACCTCCTGTATACCAGGCGAGGTAGTTAACATCTCGCCACCGTGGCGCCTTGAATCGAGTTGATGAGCGTCATTTCTGCAGCCCACAGGAAGATCCTTCGAAGGGGCGTTCATTAGGTCCGCTTCCATTACCTCGTGTTTGCTTCTCACCAAACATTGATCGGCGCCTCAAATCTCCTTCGCCTGATGTACAGGAGGTCGTGGATTGCTCGGGGTCGTGTTCAGAGTGTTTGTCTGCTACCCATTGCGGCACGGTAAGCCTCTTCATTGAGATATCATTTGCGGCCAAAACGCTTGGGACAGAGTGCTGTATAGCTCAATGGGCGCCTTACCTGTTAAAATAAAAAATAGTTTCATTTAAAATTGTAAACGTGTGTGTTCAACAGCAGTGGATGAAGATGCCGGCGTTTTCATTAGCATGCAGTGGGATGTTCATGACGTGTGTATCTCTGTGTATTATTTACGCGCGGCGAGAATAGCGCATTATGGTTAGAGGCGCACAACAACGACGGGAAACACGGGCAACGTTTCGTAGTTCATCTCTCGGCGTGGGGGCACCACCCCTCTCCTTCGTTGCTCCCCGTGGCAGTGTTGCTCTTTTGCTCGAAGATTTATTGACGCGCAGCAATGCAGCTTCACTCCGCAGTGAACACGGCACCAGCAACATTTGACGAGCGTAATTATTGTCGAGAGAGAGAGGGGGAGAAGTTCGCTCCGGCAATTTAACACTCACTCCAAGTGAATACTGTAGCCGCATCCCCCCCCCCCCTGCCACTCACCCCTCCGCCTGCCCCCTACGCCTCCCCCTCCTCTCCACTCCGACTCCCCTTCTCTTCCCTCTCAACTTCCCCCTCCCGCCTCCCCCCTTCGCCTCCCCCTCCCCTCTCTACCCCTCCCGCCCCCCACTCCCCACCTCCAATCTCTCTCCCCTCTGCCTCCCCCTCCCCTCCGCGAACTCCTCCCCGCCTCCTCCCCCGTTCCCCCCCTCCGCCCCCCTCCCCTCTCCACCCCTCCACCTCCCCCTCCCCACCCCGCCTCCCCCTTCCGCCTTCCGCCACCTCTTCCCTCCCTCCTCCGCCATCCGCCCCCCGCCCCTCCCTCCCCCCTCCGCCCCTCCCTCCCTCCCCCCTCCGCCCCTCCCTCCACCCTCGCTCCCTCCTCCGCCCCTACGCCTCTCCCTCCCCCCTCCGACACCCCCTCCCCTCCCCGCCCCTCCCTCCGCCCCTCTCTTCCCCCTCCCCCCCGCCCCTCCCTCCCCCCTCCGCCCCTCCCTCCAACCCTCGCTCCCCCCCCGCCCCTCCCTCCGCCCCTACGCCCCTCCCTCCCCCCTCCGACACCCCCTCCCCTCCCCGCCCCTCCCTCCGCCCCTTCCCTCCCCCTCCCCCCCGCCCCTCCCTCCCCCCTCCGACACCCCATCCCCTCCCCGCCCCTCCCCCCGCCCCTCCCTTCCCCCTCCCCCCCGCCCCTCCCTCCCCCCTCCGACACCCCCTCCCTCTCCCCGCCCCTCCCTCCGCCCCTCCCTTCCCCCTCCCCCCCCGCCCCTCCCTCCCCAAACACTCGCTATTTGTTCAGCGAAAAAGCGACAAAATGCGCACTGCTCTCGATCTACCGGCGAATGTCGTTCACGCTACGGCGACTAAACACATCGCCACTAAACACATCGCCACTAAACAAATGACCACCAAACAAGTCACCAAATATATATCTATTTTTTTTTCTCAAACAAAAATAATTAACTCGTCAAAACAAAAAAAAACGCGTGCCCGAGCCGCCCGCTCACAATCCGTCGCGGACTCGCCGGTATCAAGCGGCGTAGTACATCAACAACAAGGATCGACCATTGCAACTCACTACTCTACGGGACGTCTGGCAAAAAATGCATTTCAAAAACACACGAGCAAGCTGCAGCGTGTACACGAGTCGTTGGCCACGCGTCATTTGGGGCACTGCGAGGCGCGGCCGTGGGTCCGTCCGTTGCTCGCCGGAGCGGCGTTGGCTTCACGTTGGCGAGCGAAATCGTTGTTACGAGGTCACAACTCGCTCGTTACACACACGAAAGCGCTCGTCGTAAATGAACCACGATACCTCGCTGATTCCGTCGAGGAGCATAGACCACCATCACGCGACACTCCGCTCATCCTCGCAGCAGCAGCAGCAGCAGCAGCGGCGGCGGCGACTTTTGGCTGCTGCCATCGAACAAATGCGGTGGCGGTCACCGCGTCGCGCGGAGCTTTCGGATGCGCTTCTGCGGCCGTCTGGAACGCTCTCTCTTCCTTCCGATATTAGGAAGCCACTGGAGCTATGCACTTCTTAATCATCGTCTAGATTGACAAACTCATTTCTTAAGGACTGATTTTTGTGCTCGGTTTATTGTCGCTCCCCCTCCCCTCCGATTAGCACGGTTGGCTACGTACGGTGCGAAAGAAGTTCAACAAACAGCATATGCATGCGTGCAATATACACGTGCATGGATGAACACATAGCACGGTTGTCTCCGTACGGCGCAAATGAAGTCCAACACAGACACAATTACACAGAGTGCGGGAGTCAGGGAGGGAGCGAGAGAGTGCGCTCTCGCTCGCCGCTTGCCAGGGCCTCACCCAAGATCTCCTTAACCCACCGGGGCAGATGATTATCACCAGGAAATGAGATCGCCTATGGTGTAGGGCAAAAGTTATTGGTGCCAATGACCGAGGTGTCGCGCTGCAACGCTCTGCCACACGCATTGCTCACAGCGCACTCCTCGAGCCGGCTTCATTGTGACCGAGGTGTCGCGCTGCAACGCTCTGCCACACGCATTGCTCACAGCGCACTCCTCGAGCCGGCTTCATTGTCTCTGAGACACGTGGCGCTGTGGTCTGCCCACGGCTCATTTATTAGCTGCGGATAGGGTCACCCACCTGCCCGAAGATTCCACCCCCCACCGGCACCTCCCCCACTGCCTCCCCCACCAGGATCGCCCTCTTGTTGAGGCGGCTGCTGTTCTAGGGAATCTGCAAGTCTTCCACCCTGGAACGTGAAGACTACCAGCTGTTGTCTGTTGAATGATAGCGCAAGGTTCAAGACGACGCATTTCCACGTCGTTCCCCGCACCTCGGCTGGTGTTGGCTCGCTGAGCTGCGTGGCTCTTTTTTATTTTTCACAGAAGCGACCCGGCTAACACAAATGATGGCTCAACGAAGTGGCCCATCGCGTGGAAATGTACAGCAGACAAAATACGATGAACGCGTGGAGTCGAATATTCACGTGCAAGGAAAAACCGGAAGACCCCCGGAAAAAAATCAACTCGACCACGGGGGAGAGAGGCACGCAAACTACAAATATACAGCAGCAGGCGTCAGAGTCGGGATCGAACCCACGACCTCCTGCATACCAGGCGTGGGAGATAACATCTCCTAGCCACCGTGATGATGATGATGAAAGAGAGACACGCAAACTCCAAATATACAGCAGGCAGGCGTCAGAGTCGGAATCGAACCCACGACCTCCTGCATACCAGGCGAGGTAGTTAACATCTCTTAGTCACCGTGATGATGATGATGATGATGAAAGAGAGACACGCAAACTCCAAATATACAGCAGCAGGGGTCAGAGTCGGGATCGAACACACGACCTCCTGCATACTAGGCGAGGTAGTTTACATCTCCTAGCCACCGTGATGATGATGATGATGAAAGAGAGACACGCAAACTCCAAATATACAGCAGCAGGCGTCAGAGTCGGGATCGAACCCACGACCTCCTGCATACCGAGCGATGGAGTTAACATCTCGCCTAACTGTGTAAGTCGTCAAAGACGCTGCTGTCTTGTTTGCACCAACACAGGACACAGCAACAATCTGTTAAAAACTTGCCCCGGTGGCAATGCTGTCTGACGTTGAAGGAGATGCAAAACGCCACCGCATGAAATTGCTCTCACAGCCTCAAAAGCAATGGGGACCTCATTTGAAGCGATAGCGATGAGAAATCGTGGATATCCCGTACCGAGCTGCTGAAGTCTTCAAAAGCTTTTCTCACACCCCCCCCCCCGCCCACCACCCTCGTAACCTCAATAAAGTGGCCACGCGCCTCCCCCCCCCACTCGCGGCGAAGCCAATTACGAGACTCACTCGTAATGCACTTAGCAAAACCCCTTTTTAATTGCATCGGGGAATGCCAATGGATCCATACGTCGACCTTAACGTCTTGAAGGGGTCGGTGCGTGTCGTGCGTTGTGTAAACCTTGGGGCCCCAGCAGAGAGATGCATGCTTCTGGGTTAGGTGCCTCGTTCGCGGTAGGGGATTGGGGGAGGGAGGGGGGGGGGCAGTTGACCATACTTCACCACTTCTAGTACCCGACTGCTATATGGTGCCCCTGTCCAGCAAAGCTACTCGAGACTACAATGCTCTGAAATCTCTGTGGCACAGCGAGGCATTTCTCCGGTGTACATCGATTGTAGTAAAAACAATAATTAGTTCATCAACTGCTGGTTGAAGGCCTTCCTGGTGTAGCTTGCTCCGCGCATACTGGACAAAAAAAATATCTTCACAGCTCATCGGACTATCTGCAGCGTGAATATAGATTCAGATTCCGGTTCTATGCCGTGTTGGTCATGAGGATTGTTTGACCATGCTTCGTCCACACTGGCCAAGTGTGTGAGCATCACCTGCAACCGATGATAACCCGTGGAGGAGGATCAACCCCGGGTTGATTGGTGCGCTAACCACTACACCACCGCATCCACCCCTTGAAATGTGAGTTTAGTGCGGGCGAGAAAGATTGCTGTGATTGTACAGGTGGTTTGTGTCCACAATAACAGCACTCCGTGACAATACGTCCCATTGTTGAGAGAAGCCATCTAAACTCATGCTATTCAATTGCGACGCTGTCTCTCCGACAGACCTGTTCTTCACCTGAGGACGGCTGTTTGCGTTGTGGCTGAAACGTCGTGAGAATTATTTTATTATGTTTTATTTTTATTATTGTATTACTTCCCTTCTACGTGACTTTACCGAAAGAACCAAGAAGATTATACTATTCAGTCACGTGATAACAACGCACAGAGGAGCACTCACAAATGGCAGGCAGGCAGGCAGGCACGGCCTCCCAGAATGCCTCTGGGTGTTGTTCCCGTTTGGTTTCATCCCGCACGCATTTTCGAGAATTTGAGTTGCAGGGCAAATCTCTTTCGAATCATTTAAAAATACATTAAATGATCCACTATAATTTGTAAAGGACATTCACTGCACCTTGCTGTTTTCGCCATGCAGCATTCAAAGTCACGCAAACTCCGAAAAGCTTTTCGTGTTTATTGTTTTTTGTGCTTCCCTCCGCGCACCTCCGTGCCGTGCGAAAGAAGTTGAACTGCACAAGCAAAGCGACAGTTCGCTTTTCGACGTAAAGTTATTTGTGGGTTACTCCCTCCCCTCCTCCACCCCCCTTCTGAAATGTGAGCTTGCACGTAGGTAGCGGAGCGAGCCCGCACGAGCTCGTTAGAAGGCTGGCATGTGACATGCGGACATAAGACGCTGCCAATAAATTGTCATTACTTCACGCGGCGATGCCTGTTGAGTTACGATCGGTAAAACTGCACAAGTCACCGGCAGAGGCGTGAACGAGACGGATGCCTCGCGATGGGAGCGATAAAAAAAAATTCCGCTGTTGTTTTCACCACTTCCGTTCACGGATTGTCGCGGGGCATATTTGGTACTGCACTTCGCCAATTACTGCACATCGCCGATGGCTGCACGACGCCGCGTCTGCAAGGGCCCAGCGTGATTTCCCACGGCTCGAATGAACACCGAGACGGGGTGCGCGCGCCTCCCGTTTCACAGCCCCGAGCCACTGGTGGAGATTCCACATTCCTTTCACACCGAGGACGCAGAAAGCCCCCGCGACGTCGTGCGCAAGAGCGGGCTACTTGTGAGCCAGCGTCATCATCACGGTCCAAATGTATCCACATTTGGAAAAGTTACCCACAAAATCACTCGGATGGGATTATACAGATCAGTCATCCCCCCCCCCCGCCGCCCTACTGTGACAAATTTGGCAGGACCCTCCTGAAAAAAAAACATGAGACTCCGTGGGGCTTTTCTGCGTACACGAGTGTAACAACAATAATAATAATCCGATCCTTCATCTAATGTTGGTTCGGCACTGGGATAAGAGTCTGCGCTTTGCAAGGCACTACGAGTTTTTAGAAGGAACGTCCACTGGGTTTATGAAACTATTTCAAACTGAACTATTTTTAAATCCTTTATATTAAGTTCGCTTGCTTGCTTGCGTGCTTGTTTGCTTGCTTACGACCGTGCAAACCTTTCGGTCGTTTTTTAACCCACTTCCCGTGATCCAATCGAGCTGACATTTTGCACACAGACTCGTTGTGCGAGACAATTAATGTTTGTGAAAAAAAATTTCCAAAATTTTACACTGTTTAGGGAAAACAAATTAAATATTTAATTACCAATTGTTTAATACTGCAGACAATCATCTGACCCATAGGTGGCAGCCATCTCAAGCCATAGGATGAGAGGACTCTAGCCGCCACGCATATAAAGGATTTAGAGTGAAAAACTTTGTTTTTACGGGTTATACTTATTTTTATTTTACCAGGAAAGGCCCATTGAGATATGTCTATATTTTTCAGGAACGACCACAAAATATCGCTCAACGAAGTGCCTTATCACTTGGACATTTACAGCAGCCAAATGCAATGAACGCACATTTATTATTATAAATATGGAGGGAAAACCGGCGGACCTGGAGAAAAATCCACACGATCATGGGAAGAGAGTCACGCAAACTCCAAATGTACAGCAGGCGTCAGGGTTGGGATCAGACCCACGACCTCTCGCACACCAGGCGAGGTAGTTAACATCTCGCCACGGTGTCGGAATGTTAACCACCTCGCCTGGTATTCAGGATCGAACCCACGACTGGGTTTACATTGATAAGAGGGAGAAAAAAGTCAGCTTACTTTGTTGAGCAACTCGCTGTTTTCCGAAAAATAACTTATTTTCAATCAGTCATTGTGCTGCAGTTCACGAAGGTTAAAGGTGCAGCCATGCAATTCCCCGCTCAACGCAACTGCTGGCAGAACGGCCTTGGCCAGATGGAGCTCTCTGGAACCCCCTCTAGTGGAGGCCCTAAACGGCGACTTGAAGTTAATTGGAAACCCTGTAATGCGCAAATGTGTAGCCTTTTTTCGGGAGGTCAAGGCTACATGTCACAAGTGTGGGAATGAACAAGTGTATCCCTCATTAGACGAAAAATCCTTTGACATTACGGCACGCAGCCGTGGGCTTTGGCTGTTAATCAAAATTCACCCGGCGGTCTGCGTGTGTGACTCAGGCAAAGATTACAACGTCGCTTTGCGTGTGTGTGAGGATGGATATATGCCTCTGCGTTTGTAGTCCGCGCATTCCTCCTCCTTCCTGCTGATTTTCTTCGGAGATATCGCGTGTTTTTTTTTTCATTTCATTAACGGTGGGGGGGGATTTGTTGTACAAAAAAAATTCCAATGGTCATCTTGCCAGCTTTTGATAATGTAAGCTTCCCCAATTGTGCATTGAACATTTTCTTACATTTTTTAAGATAGTTTGTTTATATTTTACATTTAACGCCCCCCCCCTCACCGCCTGCCCCCTCCCTATCTAACCATGAAGGTAAGGGAGAGATACTGAGGCCAATGAAGGCTACGGATTTAGACTTTTAAACAACTTTTATTGCCGCCAGCCGCAGCAACAGCACTGGAGGCGATTTCGATATGAAATACAGTCACCAGCAAACAAATGAAAATAAACGCTACAAATCCACGCGCTGTGGCGCTAAATGCACCGCGCACAACACGAAAGAAAAGTCACGTGGTGGTGGTGGTTGTGGTGGTTGTGGTAGTCATCGCGCACGCCACGGTGACGAGCGAGCGCTTCAGAATGTGAACACCACGAGGGTGCCGTCCACGCTGGTACAGAGGGCATTCCGGCTCCCCAGCGTTCGAAGAAGACGTGCACATCACCGACATGTGTGTGGTACATGGCGTGCTCCAGCCGGAGCCGCGCCTTGAGCAGGCCTCTGAACACTGAATGCGCAGAGCAGCCGTCAGTGTCACCTTCCAGAATATTTATTCTCGTTCTGTACACCGCCATCTTCGCCTGAGCACAGGCGAAGATTGCGAGGTCATGGCGCTTGTTAAGAGAGCCCTGTTTGGGGCGAGGAACGACCCAGGCGCGGCTTGTCTCTGGCTTTATAACGGCCACAGAATCTCGGCATCGAGTGATCCAGGCTCCATTCCCGAGTGCCGGCATTCGACGATTCATTTAGACTGGAGGAATCCGATGAGCTATGAAGCTCTTTTTGTTTTTTACAGATGTCCAGCGTGAGCAGCGTTGGCAAGTCATAATAAAAGTTTTTGGGTGAGATCGCGTAAATATAAATGTGTCGAAACCCTCCACCAGCCGACACGGCCAATAAGTAAGGGATTTGTCACGTAAACTGAACGCCAAATAGTTACTACTTCAGCCCACCGGTGTGTTGAAGAGTGAATCCACAACATTTACAATCCAGAATCATCGAGCAATTACGTACTCACATTGTCAAATGTTGTGTATTCACTCTTCAACACACCGGTTGGCTGAAGTAGTAACTATTTTGTTTACGCGACAAATCCCTTCCTGATAGGCCGTGTCGGCTGGTGGAGGGTTTCTACGCATTTATTAATAACGCGATCTCACCCGAAAACCTTTATTATGAATAATATCGCTCGCGAAAGCCTGCCACGTCGTTGAACTGAGCATTGGCAATTGCCACCCGAATGTGTTCGGCGAGTCCCAAGGTGAACCCTGTGTCAATCCCTGCGGTCGCTCCCACCGGCACCATCGAGTGACACGCCCGGCTTTAATAGGCCTCAGAATTTTACTAACTTAAATCGCCACGTGCGGAACAACGGTGCTCTCTTGTGTGCGTAAATGAGTGGTCTTTTATAAACATTTGCGATCTGCGTCTGAACAAGTGCGTGTGTGTTTTTTTTTACTTTCTCCCATCGCAGAAATGTATTAGCTTCTCCCCCCTCTCTCTATCTCTCTCTGTGCGACTTTTCTGTCGCTCGAGTTTTTAAAAATGTAGCTTTCAAAATCCACTGCTGCCTCTTTTCAACACTTTTTCAAGTTACTTAAAGGGAAGCGTCGTGGAAATGAACACACGCAGGCTATTATATTTTGCCAGTATTTATAACGGTATTCATACAAAAGGATCATACTGGTAGGAACCTCCTGGTTACACCAGCCCACAGGGGATTATTGTGTCCGTCCGTCCGTCGTGCAGGGAGGGGCTTGGTGGGGAGGGAGGGGCTGGGTGGGGAGGGGAGGGTGGGGCTGGGTGGGGGTGGAAGGGGTGGGGCTGGGTGGGGAGGGGCTGGTCACCCCGTGGTGACCTCATAAAACTCAACGTTTAACCTACTCATGCCGGCTTGTGCCCGCCCTCACTGTCGGCCATATTTGCGGAATACACCACGCCGCCGTTGACCCTGGCCATTGACCGAGCAACCCAACGTTCCTACCAGCTCCCTCCGCAGGAATGTGTTTTAAAACACTCTTAGCCGGTGAAAGGGTGTGTGTGTTTATGTACTTGTGGGGAGCGGTAGTCTAGCGGTTAGCGCTGCACTGCGCCACGTACCTGGCAACATGAGTTCGATTTCCCGTTCACGGCCAACACTGGCGACGATTATCTGAACCGGTCCCGGGCCTCCCCTAGCTCGACTCAGCCTCAATTGAGTACCTGGTGCGATATGTAATAACATCGCTACTAGGGAGACAAAGGCGGCCAGGCGAAGTTCCGGCCACCCACCACCTCGTGTGCCGTTCCAGCCTTCATAGCTGCTCGCTAACAGCACTTGCCCCGACAGTATTTAAGGCTATACTGTGGGATCTTTGTCATTGGTTTTGCGTGTATCTGTGCCTCTCATGCCATTGTTCCCGATTCCTTTTAATGCAGCCTACCCCCCGCCACCCCCCTCCCCTTCACCCCCACCCCCCTCCACTTGACTCTCTACATTTCAATGTGTTGCTCTTTGAGCTCCTAGAACTAAGCAGCTTTCAACGAACAAACTTCGAGTGAACCAGCATCAAACATCATCAGAAATGTACTCTCTGGCCACAGACACACGCTTCGGGTTTTTGTATTTGCTTGCACAGAGACACTTGGCAAATGTTTGCTGGGTTACAATGCGTACATACGCGCGTGCGTGCGCGTGTGTGTGCGCGCGTGTGTGTGCGCGCGTGTGTGTGCGCGCGTGTGTGTGCGCGCGTGTGTGTGCGCGCGTGTGTGTGCGCGCGTGTGTGTGTGTGTGCGGTGGTGTAGCGGTTAGCGCGCTGCGCTATGAACCCAGCGACCCGAGTTCGATTCCCGCTCACGGCCTAACACCAGTGACGATTATCTGAACCGGTCCTGGGCCTCCCCTAGGTCGACTCAGCCTCAAATGAGTACCTGGTGCGGTGTGTAAACATTGCCACTAAGGAGACAAAGGCGGTCGGGCGTGGTGCTGGCCACCCACCCCCTCGTGTACCGTTCCGGCCTTCATAGGTGCTCGCTAACAGCACTTGCCCCTAAAGTCTGTTAAGGCTATACGGGGGATCTTTGTCTATCTTTGTGTGTGCGCGCGAGTGGGGAGCCATAGTGCAGCGGTTATGTACGTTGAACTTCTTTCGCACCGTACGTAGCCAACTGTGCTCAAAGGACATCGGAGGTGCAGTCAGCGCACTGTGCCACTAACCAGGCAAACAGAGTTCGATTCCCGCTCGAGGCCAACACCAGCGACGATTATGTGAACCGGTCCTGGGCCTCCCCTAGGTCGACTCAGTCTCAAATTAGTACCTGGCGCCGCTCGGGAGACAAAGGCGGCCGGGCGTGGTGTTGGCCACTAACCCCCTCGTGTGCCGTGTAGACCTTCATAGGTGCTGCTCGCTAACAGCACTTGCCCCGACAGTCTGTTGGGCCTTTAGGGTAATCTTTGTAGGTGGAGAGCAGTAGTTTAGTGGTTCGTACAATGCGTTTGATTCGTGACCATGGCTAAGTAACCGGGGTGAGGTGTGTAACCATCAGCATGGGGGGAAATATACAGGACGGCTATACAGGACAACCGCGATTAATGAACATTAACTAGAAATATAGATTATTTTTTTACCAAGCAAGGCCCACTGAGCTATGTACTGTAGCTCTTTTTCAGTAAGCGACCTGGCCACAAATGATAGCTCAACTGAGTGGCTTATCCCTTTGTAAATGTATAGCAACCAAATGCTCTAGACACGTGATGTTGATTCTAAATGTGGAGGGGAAAACCGGAAGACCCGGAGACAAATCCACGCGACCACGGAGAGAGAGAGACACCGCAAACTCCAAATGTACAGCAGCAGCAGGCGTCGGGGTCACGATCAAACCCACGATCTCCTGCATACCAGGCGAGGTAGTTAACATCCCCTCGCCACCGTGACGCTCCCAGTAGAGATAAACCAGGCTCATACCGCCTTAGCTTCGAGATCTGAAGAGATTGGGTGCGTTTTTTTTTGTGATTAAACATGGGGGTGCGTAAGGCATTGTGATTGTGTGCGGGTAGGAGGTACAGCTGGTGCATCGAATTGTCATCTCAGTCAGCCAACTCATGGCACCTGCTGGGTCTATCCCGAGACCTCCTGTCAGCGAGCCTTAGACGCTTTCACGTGACCTCAAAGTGCACCTAGCCTGGCACAGGCGCCGTCGTGATACCACCGTCGTCATTTCGTGGTGAATGACGGTGGTATTTGTGGTTGTGGCCGTGTGTTTGTGTGTGTGTGTGTTTATTTTTCCTCTGCACTTGTTGACTTTTGAACATTGTGCCATTTCAGCCGCGGGCGACTGGGATTTCATGAAGGAAGTTTGATATCTCTATAAGTCGGGGATTTTGTTTGTTCAAATTAATTAGCAAGCATCTGGTCACGCTGTTTGCTGCGCCTGCGTGCGTGTTACTGTTGTGGACAGAATTATAATTAGTTTTATCCCCCCCCCCATATTATTCCACACATTCAAAGTGATTTCTTACCTCAGGGTTTTCTCACCTGCAGTCTCCCCCACTCTCCCAGGTGCACGTGTTCCTGTTTACCCACCTCAGTCTTTGAAACACAAATTGAGTCGCTCCGTGCCTCGAAATTGTTCCAAACGTTCCACATGACGTAGGGAGCGTCGATTCGAATACATAACTATATCTCGCGCGTGTGTTTGCTTTTGTGTGTGTGTGTGTTTTTGTGTGTGTGTTTATGTGTGTATGTGCATTTTTCATGTGTGTGTTTGTGCGTGTGTGTTTATTTGTGTGTGTTTATGTGTGTGTGTTTTGTGTGTGTTTGTGTTTATGTGTGTTTGTTTATGTGTCTGTGTGTGTTTGTGTGTGTGTGTGTTTATGTGTGTGTGTTTATGTGTGTTTGTGTGTGTTTCTGTGTGTGTTTGTGTGTTTATGTGTATGTTTGCGTGTGTGTTTGTGTGTGTTTGTGTGTGTGTGTTTGTGTGTGTGTGTTTATGTGTCTGTGTGTGTTTGTGTGTGTGTGTTTATGTGTGTGTATTTGTTTGTGTGTTTATGTGTGTGTGTGTGTTTTGTGTGTGTTTGTGTGTGTGTGTGTTTGTGTGTTTGTGTGTTTATGTGTATGTTTGCGTGTGTGTTTGTGTGTGTTTGTGTGTGTTTGTGTTTGTGTGTGTTTGTGTGTGTTTGTGTTTGTGTGTGTTTGTGTGTGTTTGTGTGTTTATGTGTATGTTTGCGTGTGTGTTTGTGTGTGTTTGTGTGTGTTTGTGTTTGTGTGTGTGTGTTTGTGTGTGTTTGTGTGTGTTTGTGTGTGTGTGTGTTTGTGTGTGTGTGTGTGTGTTTGTGTGTGTGTGTGTGTTTGTGTGTTTATGTGTATGTTTGCGTGTGTGTTTGTGTGTTTGTGTGTTTATGTGTTTGTGTGTGTTTGTGTGTGTTTGTGTGTTTATGTGTATGTTTGCGTGTGTGTGTGTGTGTTTGTGTGTTTATGTGTATGTTTGCGTGTGTGTTTGTGTGTGTTTGTTTGTTTATGTGTTTGTGTGTGTGTGTTTGTGTGTGTTTGTGTGTGTTTGTGTGTGTTTGTGTTTGTGTGTGTTTGTGTGTGTGTGTGTGTGTTTGTGTGTGTTTGTGTGTTTATGTGTGTGTTTGTGTGTGTTTGTGTGTGTTTGTGTGTGTGTTTGTTTGTGTGTGTGTGTGTGAACGTTAAACGCACGGCTAAGGGGGAGTGGGGAGCGGTAGCGTGGCCGTTGCGAGCCCAGGGATCCCCTAGGTCGACTCAGCCTCAAACGAGTACCTGGTGTGGGTGTGTAAACATCACCACTGGGGAGACAAAGGCGGTCGAGCGTGGTTCTGACAACCCACCCCCTCGTATGTGATGATGATTGCTTGTGTTGCAGTCGAAACGTCGTGAGAATTTTTTTTTTCTACGTGACTTTACCGAAAGAACAAAACATATGAATCCCTGCAGTCACGAAAGCTTTAAATCAAATCGGAAGATGTTAAGATGTTCAAACGCCAATTACAGTAGATGCCTATTGCACGGTATCACTTCTGCATTAACCACCCTGATAATATATGATTTCTTTAAGCTGATTGACCTTATGTCCCTTGTCTCACCACCAGTGTCAGACCAGCGAACGCCAAAATCCGAACATTACAAAGGCAATACAACGTTTGTTGAACTTCTTTCGCACCGTACGTAGCCAACCGTGCTCATCGGTTCTCAAGTGTAGTCGAGTCGAAGTGGCCAGAGCTCAGTCAGCACATTTACAACCACAAAAGTGTCACCACGTAAGAGTGCCCTGTCCTTTCATATCTGTCGACTCGGCTCGTAAATATGTAAAGGCGCAACCCTGCAATTTCTTGGTTTAGGCCAGAGCTGACGGAAGGGCCACCAACTGCAGTGACCTCTGGAGTGACCTCTAGAAATAATTTGGCCTACTCTTACTCGCCGGCTGGACGTCTTGGGAAAGTTTGGAGATGTAATCTTGATTTGAAGCTTTCGTGACTTGCAGGAATCCATACTCTTTGGTTCTTTCGGTAAAGTCACGTAGGTATAAAATAACGGACGCTTGTGTTGCGCCCGAAACGTCGTGATTTTTATTTTATTTTATACCTACGTGACTTTAACCGAAATAACCAAAGAGTATGGGAGATATAACCACACTTTTTCTACCCCACGCGATCAACCAATCCGATCAACTGTGGTGTGACCATTGGTAACTGAGAAATAATTTGAAAATATGAGACGGAAAGAGATATATATGAGAGTCACCGAGAATACAACCGTGACCCCAGACGAATATTGGCAATTCATCGAATCGGTGGGAAGGGTAGGAGTGTAGTGAATTTAAAAATAATGTTAAAAAATCTGGTAACAAAATTTTATCTAACTTAAAAAACAATACAAACGAAACTGCAAATCCGATTTTAAAAAAGTCTGAAACGTGCCGATTCATCGAATCGCTGTGGGGATAAATCGTTCGATGGCAAATTGTCGCACGTTCCATTCCTTTGCTTGGCTCGGCTATGGAGATGGCACGGTCAAGTATACGGTCGATCCTTTTTCATACCAACCTGTGCCTGACCCTGAAGATGGAATCATTTTTCAATCGGGTGCCTTTTTGACTGAACGACCTAAAAAAAATCATCCATCCCCCTCCGCCCCCCTCCCCCAAGGACAAAGTTTTATCTCTCTCCCTCTCTCTCTCTCTGTCGCTAATTTTTCGTGACAAATTCAACGGTTGACCTCTTCGTTTGCGCCGACACCGCTGAGAAAGTTTCGCGGCTCAAGTTCAGCGGACGCACGGAATTGCCGTCGGTTGAAGGTCAACTCGGTCGCCATTATCGATCATCGCCGTCGTCACCATCATAATCAATCAGCCGTGGCCAAATCCACTGCTGGATGTAAGGCCATCCCTCGAGCTGCCGCAAGCGATCCCAGCGGCGTAACGATTCGAGCGGCTGCAGCTGGTGGGCAAAACCCGATCTTATCACTCCATCTCCCCTTACGCGCATGCCCTTGGACGTGCTCCATCCTTTGACTGCAACTCCGTTATTGGTCTAGACCGTGAGGCCATCATTGCTTCTGGTGACGTGTCCTGCCCAAGGCCACACTCTCGTGTCGTCATCGCGGTTTGAGCGTTGTGTCTACGCGTGTTCTCCTAACACGTGCTCTCCTAATCTTGATTTGAAGCTTTCGTGACTGCAGGAATCCGTACTCTTTGGTTCTTTCGGTAAAGTCACGGAGTTAGAAATGAAATCAAATTAAACGTGCTCTCCTCTCTCCGTCTCGCAGTGCAAATATTTGTTTTCATGACCGACCACGTTTAGGAACCATACGTCAAAGCGGGCGAGAGTTTTTTTGACTGCGTGTGTGTGTGTGTGTGTTTAGTTTGCACGGTTGGCTACGCAAGGTGTGAAAGAAGCTCAACACACATACACACACGTGGGTAAAGGTGCAGCCCTGCTATTGGTCGATGACGCCACTGCCGGCAGAATGAACTCCACCAGAGGAGCCCATCCACGCTGGCTGGACCTCGTAGAAGAGGGGCTAGCCACCCACACATTTCCCCACAGCGCGCAACCCACCGATCGACTTAAATTTACGGTGTATACCCATTTGACATTTCTGGCAGGAGGGTTGGGGTTATTAAAGAAACATAACATCTCGCCACGGTGGCGAGATGCGAACTTCCTCGCCTGGTATGCAGGAGGTCGTGGATTTGATCCCGACCCTGCCGCCTGCTGTATATTTGGAGTTTGCATGTCTCTCTCCCCGTGGTCTTGTGGATTCTTCTCCTTCATTTAAAATCAACACCACGCGTTTAGAGTATTTTTCTGCTATACATTTCCACGTGATAGGCCACTTTGTTGAACTATTATTTGTGGCCAGGTCGCTTTTGAAAAACGAGATGTACGGCTCAGTGGCCCTTACCTGCTAAAAATAAATAACTAGAAAAAAAAAACTTTCGTTTAAAACTTCGTGGCTGGGAGATTGAACAGGCCACCTCTGGCTTGCGGGTTCAAGAGGGTGGGAGGATTAACCACGCTCGTCTTCGCGCACACTGCTGCGTTACATTTCATTATCAAGTTGAGGCCCCACTCGTTTCCTCCCGTGTCATTCGTCGTATCACCACACTCAACTTCTCAGCAGCGCATCCGGCGAACGCCGCTTTTTTATTCATATAAAACACACGCATGGCTGCCGCGATTAAATAATCCATTAACTAAATTATTTATCGGTCTCCACCAGAACAGCCTTAAATACAGCTCTCTCCACCGCGTGCCAGATGACAATTATGCGCCCAAGGATATTGGCCCTGGCAGCACCTGCCACCCCATACTTTTTCAAGAGCCCTGCCATGTGTGTGTGTGTGTGCCCGCCATGTGGCGCTTGTAAAAAAAACTAACCAGCATCCCGCCACGGGGGCAGGATGCCACCGATCTAGAGTGACAGCGCGTGGTGCCCTTCAGATGCACCGTGATTAATGACGGGGCGCTACGATGCTGGCACAATTAGCAGCCGGTCACTGCGGCTGGTACGGTCAGGGGTCTTTCGCTGTCCCTCCTAGCACCGAGAACCGCTAAACTTTTTCGCGGCGTGTGCGCGCGCGCGCACGTGGGAAGCGGCGTTGCAAGCGGTCGTGTACGTACGTTGGACTTGTTTCACACCGTACGTAGCCATCCGTGCTAATCGAAGGTGGCGGGAAATCGGAGGCGCGTTTGGTGCGCTGTGCTATGAACCCGAAAAACAGGGCTCGATTCGCGTTCACAGTGACGCTTATCTAAACCGGTACTGGGTCTCCACTAGGTCGACTCAGCCTCAAATGATGTGGTGTGTAAACATCAGCACTGGGGAGATAAAGGCGGTCGGGTGTGGTGCTGGCCACCCGCCCTCTCGTGTGCCATGCCGACCTTCATAGGTGCTACTCGCTGACAGCACTTGACCCAACAGTATGTTAAGCCTGCACGGGGGGTCTTCGTCTTTGTTGTTTTGTGCTGTGTCCTACAAAAATGCATTTACTTACGTCTTTTTTCAAGAGATCAATAAAGCTTGCCTAAAAATAAAAATAAAATAGACAGTGTATAGATATATATAGCAATAAGCCATTCTTTCGAGCAGAGAAATGTCTGCTATGAAGAAGGGCTATTGGCTGAAAACGTAACCTAGTATATATGTGTTTTTCATTTCAGGGCACTGTTAGTGACGATTTCGTTGATTATTATTTGTGGTTATGCAACCACTGCCGAGTGGCAACACAATTGTTTCAAAACAACTAAACCATTTTAGCAGGGTTTTTTGTTTTGCAATTTCAATTCATTCATACCCCCCGCCCTCACGACATGAGACGGAGCATCCGTTTGAAGAAACAAAACATCAGAGCAAAGCATCATCCCCGTGTGCGACAGTGGCCCGCTGAAGGAGATGTCGTAGAACTACTTCGAACATCCCTTCGCGTGACCTTTCTTATCCAGGTGTATAGGATTGTCGCTGGCAAGACGACACAATTGATGGTTACAGCTCTGTCGAGAATGTTGTGCTCAGGTATTGACATGCTGGCAACCAGCAATGATCGAATCCACCACTTGATGAATGCACCGTATCTCGTGATCCTGAGATGAAACCATCCACCCAGGGCGTGCACCCAAGCGGATTTCATCGTTCCGTCTCCCCGGTGGACATGCCCTCTCGGATGCATACCATCAACCTCGGCTGCCACTCCATCATGATTAAACAACTGTGGTGGTGATGTGTTCACTACCTCACCTGGTATGAAGGAGGTCGTGGGTTCGATCGCCTGTATATCTGGAGTTTGCGTGTCTCTCCCCGTGGTCGCGTGGATTTTTCTACGGGTACTCCGTTTATTCCCTCCATATTACTGGTAGGAACCTCTTGGTTACAACAGCCCACAGGGGATTATTGTGTCTGTCCATCGGTCCGTCGTGCATCCAAAAATGGGAGGGGTGGGGCTGGGTGGAGAGGGGAGGGTGGGGAGGGGAGGGTGGGGAGTGGCTGGGTGGGGAGGGTGGGGCTGGGTGGGAGTGGGAGGGGTGGGGCTGGGTGGGGAGGGGCTGGTCACCCCGTGGTGCCCTTATAAAACTCAACGTTTAACCTACTCACGCCGGCTTGTGCCCGCCCACACAGTCGGCCATATTTGCGGAATACACCACGCCGCCGTTGATCCTGGCCATTGACCGAGCAATCTAACGTTCCTACCAGCTCCCTCCGCAGGAATGTGTTTAGAATCAAGATCACGCGTTCAGAGTATTTGGCTGCTATAAATTTCCACTTTGTTGAGCTATGATTTGTGGCCAGGTCGCTTCTGAAAAAAAGCTCTACAGCTCAGTGGGCCTTACCTGATCGAATTAAAAATAGTTTAGTTTTAGTTTAGTTTATAATATTCGACCCATCGATCGTAATCTGTTCTAGTCCACATGTGCGGTCAATCTTGTGAAAAAACAAGTCCACAGTCGCAGTAACATAAAGAATGTAAAATGGTTGTGAAAAGGGGTTAAGGGAAGTTTAGCAAAGTTTAGGTATTCATTCCGGAAGCAAATCGAAGTCTCGCTCTAAGTATTAAATTATTCAGCTACGTGTGATTAAGGGCGCGGCGCATAGAACGGATTCTAGAAAGTATTGGACATGTCGCTGAAAATTGAACATCCTGGTTGGGCTGAGATGGTGAAGATATAGCTTGGGATATGTTTTTCTTACTTACAGAGCGTGACTTATTTTTTAAGATTACAACTTTCCCAAAATGAGAGAATATATTTTCGCGAGTGCGTGAAAAGAGAGTTGTGTGGAAGGGAAGGGCATGGAGAGTGGGTGGAATGATTGAGAGAGTGAGCGAGAGAATAAACCCGGACAGGGGAGAGTGAATGGAGTAAGACGTAGGGGGCAGGGTAAGAGACACCGAAAAACAAGGAGACCGGTCACAGGGGAGAGGGATGGAGAAAATTCAAGGTGTCCTCAATAGTCTCTGGGTCAAGGCACGCGGGAAACAAAACTCCACGTGTGTTTGTATACCTACACGCGCATGTGTGTGCATGTGTACCTGCACGGGTGTGTGCGCGCGCGTGTTCCCCAAGTGGCGCAGGCGTGATGGATGTTTTAAGCACGCTGTGAAGAGACGACGCCACCCCCTACTCACATGCCCAGCACCTAGCCGCAGCAGCGCTGCGCTAATGCCCACTCCTCCCACTCCTCTTCCCTGCAACAACCCCCCCCCTCCAGATTTGAAGCTTTCGTGACTGCAAGGATTCATATTCTTAGGTTTTTTTCGGTAAAGTTACGTAGGTAAAAAATGTAAATTAATAAAAGTAAAATGAAAAATAAAATAAAAATCACGACGTTTCGGAGGCAACACAAGCTTCCGTCTTCAATAAAAGTAAAATAAAAATAAAATAAAAATCACGACGTTTCGGAGGCAACACAAGCTTCCGTTTTCAGAAAACGGAATGCTTGTGTTGCCTCCGAAACGTCGTGATTTTTATTTTCTTTTACTTTTATTAATTTATTTTTTTTACCTACGTGACTTTACCGAAAAAACCTAAGAATATGAACCCCCCCCTCCCCAACTCTCTTGCCACATGGCACGCCGCTCTCATTTCAAACCGAAAAAACGGTCTTTGGTGGTCTCCGCGGTGACGATCGCGAGGTTTGGCCCCCTCGTGTGAGGCTTCGCCGGCGTCTATCGGGAATATCTCGGTCAAGTTATTGGGTTGTTGTTATTTTTTTTAATCAGACGCCAGCCCTTGGGAGAGTGTCCTCGTGCGCAAGCCGCGTCTCACAAACCGCTCTGAGACGCGTCTCAGAAATCGTACCTTTCTTTTTGTATTTGTCCGTCCGTGCCAATCTACAAGAGCGCAAGCGTCAACGATTAAGCCGCTCGACGAGACAAGAGAGGGGGGGGGGGGGAAGGAAAAAAATCCACGGCGTGGAGAGTGTGGGGGGTGTTGCGAGGGGGGGGCTCGTCCACCATCGGCCGAAGCCCCCCCCCCAACCCCTCGCCCCCCACGCCCGCGTCTGGAATTGAGCTCAGCGAACAGTGACTTGACGAATGGCGGCACTTGGAGACCCCTAATTTTGCTGACAGCTCAGAATGGAGTTTGTCACCCGGAGTGTGCAATGGCGAGAGCCACCACCTCCCTGCGTTGACGCTCACCACCACCCGGGGTTTACATCCAGCGAGAGTGCTCCCCGAAGCACTCAGAAATGTGTCCGTGGGCGAATCGGGAGTGAGTGGCTGCACGGTGGCAGTGGTGGTGGTGGTGGGTGGGTGTAGTGGTGGTGGCAGTGATGGTGGGTGTAGTAGCGGTGATGGTGGGTAGGTGTGGTGGTGGTGGCTGTGGTTGGTGGTTGTTGTTGTGGTGGTGATCGTGGTGGTGAGTGTGTGTGGTGGTGAGTGGCTGTGGTGGGTGTGGTGGTGGTGATTCGGGGTGGTGGTGGTGGCGGTGGTGAGTGGGTGTGGTGGTGGCGGTGGTGAGTGGGTGTGGTGGTGGCGGTAGTGAGTGGGTGTGGTGGTGGTGGTGGTGAGTGAGTGTGGTGGTGTTGAGTGGGTGTGGTGAATGGATGTGGTGGTGGTGGTGGGTGGTGAGTGGGTGTGATGGTGGCGATGGTCAGTGGGTGTGTCAGTGGTGAGTGGGTGTGGCGGTGGTGAGTGGGTGTGGTGGTGTTGAGTGGTGGTGTTGAGTGGATGTGGTGGTGGTGGGTGGTGAGTGGGTGTGATGGTGGCGATGGTCAGTGGGTGTGTCGGTGGTGAGTGGGTGTGGCGGTGGTGAGTGGGTGTGGTGGTGTTGAGTGGTGGTGTTGAGTGGATGTGGTGGTGGTGGGTGGTGGGTGGATGTGGTGAGTGGTGGGACTGTCCTCTCGCTGGTTTTCCCCTGCACAGGCGCGGAGCGGACGTCCGGCCGTGGGGCTGCGTCAGCGATCTTGAGACGTTCACCTCTCTTAGACACGCGGCTATGTTAATTTTTTATTTCCTTATCTTTTTTTTACTGTTAAATCGTTTCGAAGGAAAGTCTGTCAGAGGCTTCCAGCTGTTTTTTTTTGTCCAGAAAGGTCCTACGTGGCATATATTGGACAGTTTGTTTTTAATGGATTTTTTTTAATCCATATTTGTTACAATTACTCACATTTTGCCCGTTCTAGAACTGAAGCTGTAATATTTACGAAAAAAATGAGCAGAGTATAATTGTATCTTGTCTAAATTTAATGGCAGTAATTATCTACACTAAAGTATGTCATCAAACACTTCACTGCATTTCACTGTAGCACTGCATATAGCTGACCTTCAATTTGTTCAAATTCACTGCTCTGATACTTTATTCTCTTCTGCTTTCGTAATGGGGATGAAATTAATTGTAAATCGATACAATATATGGAAAATCACCGAGAAAATGTCAATTTTACCATAATGTAGAAGCATACATTATACTTACCTGAATAAATAAATAAAGACACCAAATCCACTTTGTTGCTACGTAGAATTATTAATTATATTCACTTTCAATAAAGAAACGTGAAACTTAAAGCGAATTTGCGAACAAAAATGTATTTCCGCTCGACCTTCTGCGTGAGTGTAAAATCCACCCGCTCATGAATATTAATGACGGGGGGGGTGCGGAATGCGGAGTGACGTCACGCGCGTTACACACAAACAGACATTCTTGGCTCATTATAGTAGTCATACTATGTACGTACAACTTAATTCGCACCGTATGTAGCCAACAGTTCTAATCGGAGGTGTTGGGTAAGGGGCATCAAACCTCAACACAAAAAGATGCTTCAAAGAAATTAGTCTTCAATCGAGATGACGATTTAAAGGTACATCGCTTCAGTGGCTTCATGATATCGAAAGGAAGAGCGTTCCAGACGGCCACCGAAACGCATCTGAAAACGCCGCGCGATGCAGTGACCGTCTTTGTTTCGATGGCCAGCCAAAATACACTGCGAGGATGACCGGAGTGTCACGTGATGGTCAAGTCAGGATATATGTCATGATAAGATGATTCTATTCGTAAATCTCAAATAGCAGTGCATCCTTCTAGTCCGTGAGCTCTGGCCAGATATCTCACTGATCTGTACCACCTGAGGTGGCGTCACTTTAGCTCGTCAAATTTCTTGACGTGGCCAATGACCGTGAATTATGCGATTCCCATTTGAATTGAGTGGTTATCAAGATCATACACTCGTTTTAGCCATGTACACACACACACACGCACAAACAAATCGTGGTTCTCAAAGTCACAATCCACCATCGCGGCCGTCTGAACACGACTGCAACGTTGAAAAACGTTGCCAATTTGGAATGAACAAAATATATCAAAGCTTGTTTTTTTAGCACAGAGGGCCGACGGCGATCCAGGCATCTCCTCCCCCCCCCGACTGCCCCCCCCCCCTCATTCTGCCCTTGGAGCCGCACAGTTGATCTCGAACGCAAAAGTGCCAAGTATGCTGCCCCTCGCCACTGGCTTTCCATCTCTGAGCCTACACGACAGCACACGAAGGGTTTTTTTCTTACTGGGGAAATGTTGCGTGTGTGGGGGGGGGGGGCAGGGGGGTTAAACCAACGGCGGAGGGGAGATCGTGTCAGCAGATCAATGGGGGGAGGAGTGGTGGGGGGGAGTCAGCCAGTCCCACTGCTAAGTGGCTCGAGCGGAGCCCCCCTGAGATCAGCAAAAAGTCGTGGCCAACGTTGTTGAGCGTCGCGTCCGTTGAGCTCCGCCACCTCTTGCGAGATGCGGCCAGAAGTGGGACCCATCGCCGGTGAAAGAAGGCTTTCTCACAACACAGCAGAGTTGCGAGGGAGTCTTACACGGTGGGGTGATGTTAAACTACCTCGCCTGCCGTGCACAAGGACGTGGATTCGCTCCCGACAAATGACGCCTGCTGTATATTTGGAGTTTGCATGTCTCTCTTCCTGTGGTCGCGTGGATTTTTCTCCGGTTCCTGCGGTTTATTCCCCCCCTCCACATTTAGAAACACGCGTTTTAGAGTATTTGGCTGCTATGCATTTCCAAGTGATGATGATAGGCCCATTACGTTGAGTTATCATTTGTAAAAGTCAGATCACTTAAAAAAAAATAACTATATGCTGTAGCTCAGTGGGCCTAACCCAGGAAGAGCCTCACTGAGTCTGACAATTTTTTGTCTGGAGGGTTCTGCCACGTTTTTTCGCATTCATGGTGTGGAGGCGATGGGCCACTGTTGCGTATAATCACAATCCAGTCATTTGCGGTTGATTTATTTTCAAATTTGGACCATCGTAACGCCGGCACACAGAGGCCCGAACTCGTGCGAATGACACCGCGGGGATCCTTAACGTTGCCACTGCGAATCTGAAAGTGCACAAGTCATTTAAATGTTCACACCAGAAGCAGCCCCTCGCAGTATTGACCAGGGCGGCCCTTGGGTTCCGAAACCCTTGAACCCTCTGCAAACAAAAAGCGCCTGGTGCATTGTGGTTCACCATGAGCACGAGGAGACAAAGGCAGCTGAGCAGCTGTGTAGCCGAGGGGAGGGGGGGCATGGCACAAATCGATGGTAAACAAACTTTAAACAAATGTGAAACCGCTCGACAGCATGAGTAACGATACAATCTGCACGTTTGTCTCATGCACTCTGCGCCTCGAGCTCTCATGTACGCGCATATTGTGCCAACGTTTTTTGACTTCATGATAAAGAATTTAGAAGGGAGTCGGGCAGGGGGGGGGGGTTGAGGGGGCTTGTGGGTGGGGGTGAGGAGCCTTCAGCAGAAGGGGGGGGGTGTTGCCCCCCCTCCAGCTCCTCCCCCCGCCCCAACGCCATCTCCCCCACCCGATGCTGTAGGGTAGCAGTGGAGTACAGGCAGCTGGAATCGACCACCCCGATGTTCGCCAGGCTCTATGGCGGACTCGAGTGGCGGGCGACGGAACCGGACAAAAGCACGTGGTCGACGCACCGCCCTCGTGCGTCGACAAAGAGCCTTGTCTCCGCATCAGTACTGCCATTGCGTCCTTCGGGCCCCTTGCAAACTTCTTCACGTGCCATCTTCCTATTCGAGGCCCCACGTCACCCCTCCTCCTCCTCCTCCTCGCGTTGTCAAAGCGGCGTGTCTCGCGCACGCTCAGCCTTTCGTGGCGTTGTAACGGAATTAATAGCTAGGCACGCCGATGCTGGCCTGCGCTGAAATATTATTTCCGCGCTATTTGAGAATTTAAAAATTAACCCGTAAAAACAAAGTTTTTCACTATAAATCCTTTATATGCGTGTTCAATGGGCCACAACCCAGCCCACATTGGTCTTTGAAACGGGCGGCTAGAGTCCTCTCGTCCTCTGGCTTGAGATGGTTACCACCTATGAGTCAGATGATTGCCTGCCACCATTAAGCAATTGGTGATTAAATATAATATTTTTTTTCCTAAAACGTGGAAAATTTTGGAAAATTATTTTCACGAAAATAAATTGTCACGCACAACGAGTCTGTGTGCAAAATGTCAGCTCGATTGGATCACGGGAAGTGGGTTAAAAAACGACCGAAAGATTTGCACGGTCGTAAGCGCGCAAGCAAGCAAGCAAGTGAACTTAATATAAAGGATTTAAAAAAAAAGAAACATTCTGCCCCTGCATCCGGAACGGCACGCCTCTCGTCACTTAAAAGCCGCTCTATTGCGTGCGTGAGGAGGCACGCACGCACTCTCGAAATGGACTTGGTGACAGCGTAGAAGACAGACTTGCCGTGGAAAGAAAGAGCAGTTTGGGTGTACAGAGAGGCGTGGCGGGGTCACGCTCAAATTGCACTCGGCCGCGGGGAGGGCGATGTCATTCACACTGCTTGGAAAGTGCAGATTGTCCGTCGTAGGGAGGTGACGGTGAGCGGTGCTGCACTCTGGAGACAGCTGTTGAGATAATGGACAAGTTTCTAAATTCACCCTCCCCCCGCCCCGCCTCACCCACCGCCTGCCACCTCTGTCCAGCCAGAAGTAAAATTTGGTAACGCCACAGTTAGTCGGTGTGGTGGGGTCAAAGTGCGTGCGTCCGTTGGAATACTTTCGCAAGCCGTACGTAGCCAACTGCGCTAATCGGAGGTGCGGGGGAAGGACAACAAACTAACGTTCAAAAAGCAGTTTTGATGAATTTTAAATATATATCATGATTTGAAAGTGCATAGCTCCAGTGGGCTTCCGAACATTGGAAGGAGGGAACGTTCCAGACGGACGCAGAAGCACATCTGAGAGCGCGCGGTGCGATGACCATCATCTTTCTTCGACGGTTACTGTGGAACTAATCCCGTACGAGTACACCGGGGGTATTTGCCATCTTACGGCAACCCTGAGATGCCGCACGTCTGTCTGTCTGCCTGTCCGCCTGTCGTCTGCGGCAGTGTGTTTCCTAATAAAGGAGCGATGCGCTGCCTTCCAAGAATTGCAATCGATTTCAGTATTCTCTCCTCCACATCAGTCGACGGGTCTCTGCGCCGTGGCCCCGCTTGCCACCGCCATTAATCATCGGAGGAGGGGTGGCCCAATATAAATCCGTGAAGTCGCGATGTCCCATCGCAAACATTTCACTCGTTTGTTTGGCGATATAAGAAGGGATTGTTGTAAGTTTTTTTTGGGAGCGTTTTTTTGCCTCCTGTCAAACTGCCTGGAATGTGTCTACTCCCCCACCCCCACCCACCCACCCCCTCCGTGATTCTTTCAGATCTTGGAAGCTAAGCAGACTTTTTGACTTTTAAACAACTTTTATTGCCGCCAGCAGCAAAAAGCACGGGAGGCGATTTCAATATGAAATACACAAAGTCACCAGCAAACAAAAGAAAACAAACGCTACACATCGACGCGCTGTGGCGCTGAAAGCACCGTGCACAATACAAAAAAAAGTCACGTGGTTGTGGTGTCATCGCGCATGCCACGGTGACGAGCGAGCGCTTCAGAAGGTGAACACCACGAGGGTGCCGTCCACGCTGGTACAGAGGGCTTTTCCGGCTCCCCAGCGTTCGAAGAAGACGTGCACATCACCAACATGTGTGTGGTCCTGGCTAGAAATGACCGGGCCAAAAAATATTTATACGGTTGTTGTAGGCACCACGGGGCTGTAGGGGGGGGGGCACTTTCACCAGCCCACACTGACCAGCGTGGTGAAGTATGGTCAAATATCTCTCAGAAATCCATAAGGCATGGCGAGGCCCTCATGGAGTAGTGGATTGATGCAAAAAGGGGCTGCACTGGCATGTATTGAGTTTTTTCGCGCGTAGATTCTCTATTTGTGAACATCAGCTTTCTCTGAATCTCGGTGCTGCGGAAATACGACTGCAACTCAGAGGCGAGCGCCCAGGATTGTGTCTCGGAGTACCCACCCAGATCTTCGTGTTTAGGTTGTTGTCCTTCTCCCTGCACCTCCCATGAGCATGGCTGGCTTCGTACTGGTTGCGACAGAAGTTCAGTGCGGCTCTTGAAATCCGTAAAACCAAAAAAATGGCTCTTTGTGTTATTTTGGTTGCCGACCCACCTGACCATGGAAGTCCAGTTCACCATGGAAGTCCAGTTCACCATGGAAGTCCAGTTTACAATGGGAGTCCAGTTTACCATGGAAGTCCGTCCAATTCACCATGGAAGTCCAGTTTACCATGAAAGTCCGTACAGTTCACCATGGAAGTCCAGTTTACAAGAGGAGTCCAGTTTACCATGAAAGTCCAGTTTACAACGGGAGTCCAGTTTACCATGAAAGTCTTTCCAGTTCACCGTGGAAGTCCAGTTTACCCTGGAAGTCCAGTTTACCATGGAAGTCTAGTTTATCAAAATATTGAGGCTTTCGCGACCAATATTATCCATGACAGAGGGGGCGTTTTCTTGGCTTAGATCACGTAAATATAAATGTCTCGTAATATACTTCCAAGATGTATAGTATGAAAGAATACAGTAGTGTATTGAACAAAAATTAATACTCCTACTGATGCTCCTGCTGCTGTGGAGTGACTCATGCAGCCAGCTATGGCTACAGGGTTTGGTGGTACATGTTGTTTATGTCGTTTATTGTGAAATTTCGGTCACAGTTCCTATGATCACTGTTACATTGCTTATGGCTTTATTTTGGTGATTTCGAAAAGTTTTTTGGTTTGGCCAAGTTTGTTTGTTGTAGTACGGAGTTAGAATGATGGCTTTAATCTAAGTTGTCTTGTGGTTGTTGTTGTTTGACTTGCATCCCACTGGGATTTTTGCACAGCGTTGGTGTACTGTGCTTTTTTTCTGGAAGACAGTTGTTTCCTGGATTTTTCTGTTTGCGCTTAGTCACTTTAAGATGTTTTCTTGTTCATGTTTTTGTTTGTTGCGGTTGCACCCGATTCAAGAGCCGAATAGCTCACAGGGCTATACCAAATAAATTAAACTGGAAAAAAACTGAAATGAAATGACGGCTGCTGGCAGCGTCACGGTTGTGGATCACAGACCCGAGGGCCCCAAAATGCAAAGTGGCACCGTAAAGAGTTGTGGTCATATGCTTCTTAAATCGACTGTGCATGCAACTGTCGGCTGTCGAGGAGCAGCGGCGCAGTGGTTAGCGCGCTGCGCTACAAACACGACGACCCGGGTCCGATTCATGCTCACGGCCACCACCAACACCAGTGACGATTACGTCGACTCAGTCCACAACTTAGTACCTGGCGCGGTGTGTAAACATCGCTACTCAGGGGACAAAGGCGGCCGAGCGTAGTTCTGGCCACCCCACCACCTCGTCTGCCGTGCCGGCCTGTCGAGGTATGTTACGGCTACGCGGGGTATCTTTGTGAAGACCAATAGTGTACGTGAGAGGCAGTCGTTATCGCAGTGTTTGTGCACTTTGTGATTTGGCGCTCGAAGAAGCACCCAAAGTGCTTGTCAATTTTTTTTACGCAACATTAAGTGGCCCAGGGTTCCGCCAGTTTTGGCCTTTCAAAAAAAAAAAATCTGAAAAAAAATTTGACTCGGCCAAAGCGAAGATTCTTCTGGCAGTCCAAGAATGACTAATCAAACCAGCTCACTTATCGCAATCCAAAGAGTTGCGCTGAACTTCGTTAACTGCTAAAAAAAATCTATTTTGCCAATTAGCAGCAGACAGCTTTCTGCGCGTGCTATTAGGACGCGTTGTTGGCACCGTGTCTCGAATTTTGAAACGCGCGCCTCCCCACCCCCAACGCCACCGCTCGCTCGTTCGCTCGTTCGCAAGTAGCTACCGAGTTAGAGGGCCCTGACAGCCCGGCTTTTACAGACACGGAAACACTCCGTGCCAAGGACGGCTACAAAAGGGCTCGCTGTTTCCGAGTTACATGCTCGCATGTGCGAATCGTATGCACGTACATGCACACACTCACGCGCGCATGCAAACACAAAGATCCCCCGTATAGCCTGTTGGGGCAATAGGTGATGTTTGCGAGTAGCGCCTATGAAGGCCGAAACGACAGATAAGCGGGTGGGTGGCCAGCACCACGCCCGGTCGTCTTTGTCTCCTGAGTAGCGATGTTTGCACACTGCACCGTGTACTCATTCGAGGCAGAGTTCGACCTTGGGGAGGCCCAGGACCGGTTCAGACAATCGTCGCCGGTGTTAGCCATGAGCGGGAATCGAACTCGGGTCGCTGTGTTCGTAGCGCAGAGAAATAAGTGTCGCACTACCGTTCCGCACACACACGAATGCACGCGTGCAAGTGTGCAAGGACTTTCCCATTTTCAGCCACCGATTTGGAAAAATGCCCCGGGTGATTAATCGGGCAGTGCTGGTTGTTGAAGAAACACGCTGCTACGATTAAAAAAAGATGTTGTTTCTCTGGGTTTTTTTTTTACAATTTAGCCGTCACGTTAAATTTGGCACTGCACTTAAATTCGGCTAAAATTCCAGCTCTGAGAAAACACGTGACGCGTCCGACTGTCTTGCGATGAACGTTACTCTCGTATTGCATCACTCAGGCGTCCGTCTACTGTGCGGTTCAGAGGTCATCTGAAGGGGTCTCAGAGGGTAGCTCTGTGATGTCCACTTCCGTGAGCCGTTCTCTAACGTGGTAGTTCGGCTGCACTGCACCATGAGATTTACCGTAATGGATCCTCCGTCTCGTGACGTGCAGTCACCGATGGCACAATCGGGATACAATTGCGGATAACTGGGGAAAAAATACTTTTTTTTAATAGATTACGGAAGAAACTTGTGTGCTCTCGTCTTTGCTGCAGCAGACGATGTTGCTGTTGCTGCTGCTGTTTTGCGTCTCATACCCGTGAGTTTAATTTCCTCCACGTTCATTTCTGTGCCTCGGCAATGGGGGTGGGGTGGGGGGGGGTAAGCAGCACAATTAAGTCGTGTCAGAAGGAAGAAAAAAAACACAGCGAAGATAATTGCGTGAGACAAACGAGCAGCTGAAATTGAGTCGAGCGAAATTGATCAACCGCAAACCCGGTGAACGAAAACGCTTTTTAGTTCGTCTGTGGCTCGTGATGCGACACAATTCCCAACGTAATCCCATAACCTCTGCCCGGCTCACTCCCCACCAGCCCCCCCCCGTACACTGCCCCTTGCCTCTGCACTCCCTCTCTAAGTGATTGTGCCTTGCACTCACGAGAAAGTAATCTTCCCCACAATGCAATGTGCAAGCAACGTTTCGATGATTTCGTATGAATGTTGCACTTGGTTGGCACGGTACGTAGCCAACCGCGCTCATTGGAGGTGCAGTGTTGAGTCTATGGGCAGTGTTGAGTCTATGGGCAATGTTGAGTCTATGGGCAGTGTTGAGTCTATAGGCAGTGTTGAGTCTATAGGCAGTGTTGAGTCTATGGGCAGTGTTGTGTCTATGGGCAGTGTTGAGTCTATGGGTAGTGTTAGTCTATGGGTAGTGTTGAGTCTATGGGCAGTGTTGAGTCTATGGGCAGTATTGAGTATATGGGCAGTGTTGAGTCTATGGTGCAGTGCTGAGTCTATGGGTAGTGTTGAGTCTATGGGCAGTGCTGAGTCTATGGGCAGTGCTGAGTCTATGGGTAGTGCTGAGTCTATGGGTAGTGTTGAGTCTATGGGTAGTGTTGAGTCTATGGACAGTGTTGAGTCTTTGGGCAGTGTTGAGTTTATGGGCAGTGCTGAGTCTATGGGTAGTGCTGAGTCTATGGGTAGTGTTGAGTCTATGGGCAGTTTCGATTTAAAGCTTTCGTGACTGCAGGGATTCATCTTCTTGTTTCTTTCGGTAAAGTCACGTAGAAGGGAAGTAATAAAATAATAAAAATAAAACATAATAAAACAATTCTCACGACGTTTCGGCTACAACGCAAGCAGCCGTCTTCAGGTGAAGAATGAGACACTACCAAACTAGGAGCTTATATATAAGCTGCATTGGGGGTTGAAGACACTGCTTAACCAATACATACTTCACCTGGAATGGAACCTTCTACAAGCAAATTGAGGGCACCCCAATGGGCTCCCCCCTATCTCCGGTTGTAGCCAACATCTTCATGGAGAAATTTGAGACGGACGCCATCCAGACTGCCACTCTACGCCCGACCTTATGGAAGAGGTACGTAGACGACACTTTTGTCATCTGGCCACATGGCCGGCCTGCTCTAGACCAATTTCTCGACCACATCAATTCCATACACCCAGCCATCAGATTCACCATGGAAGTCGAAAATGATGGCAAGCTACCCTTTTTGGATGTCCTAATCAAAAGGAGACCTGATGGTTCAATGAGCCACTCTGTCTACAGGAAAGCCACCCACACGGATGCTTATCTAAAACCGGATTCCCACCACCATCCATCTCAGAAGAATTCCCTCATCAAGACTCTATATCATAGAGCCCAATGCATCTCCGACCATGAACACATTTCCAGTGAACTCAAACACGTACGCCAAGCTCTTAAGGCAAATGGTTACTCCGACTATACAATCCGCAAAGCCATCACTCCAACCATCAAGAAGGATCCTGTTGAGGAGCCTTTCAAGACCATCACCTTACCCTACATTGCTGGGGTCACAAAAAAGATCTCCAAAATCCTGATTAAACACAAGATCCAGGTCCGATTCAACACAGTACATAAAATCCGTGATCTGGTACCGTCTGTAAAAGATGTGGTTCCAGACATACAGTACCCTGGCGTCTACAAACTAAGTTGCCTCTGTGGTAGCAGTTACATTGGGGAAACCAAACGACATGTCTCGGACCGCATCCGTGAACATAAAGCTGACCTGAAACACGGTAGGACTAACACCTCAGCCGTGGCAGATCACTGTTACAACTCAGTGGGCTCACATGATATTGACTTCTCCAAGACAGAGGTTCTCTGCAAGCCATCTGGCTATCATGAGAGATTCGTTCATGAGGCGATCCACATATACAAACACAGAGACAACTTTAACCGAGAAGATGGATTCTGGCTCAGCAATCATTGGAAGGACGTAATAAACCATTTCGATACACATTAGGGTGTGTAGAATAATACATAGTGTGATATTAAATGTATAAGATATAGGTTGGTTTACAGCAATACAGTATATAATTTAATGTTGGGTTTATCTATGGCAGTATATAGTACGGTATATGCTCGTGTGATGTAAGAGAATAAGGTTTAGATGGAAGCATATTATAGAATTTTTACGAGGTAAAATTGTAATGTATTACTTGCTGTTAGTAACTCAGCTTATTATAGAGTATAGTAAGTATACTGATGGTGCGATGCAGTTTATACTTTAGTTTTTTATGTAGTTTATACTTTAGTTTTCTACGTGTTGTTGAGTAACTGCAGCTACATATCATTAACATTCCTTTCCTTTGTTACTGCTAATCCCTGCACCCCCCTTGGTTGCTGCTGATCCTGCATAATGCATGGGCATAATATGACTTTGACACCCCCCCGCCCAACGCCTACGCATTTTCCATGAATATGCTAAATCCCTCTTCACATGCACATTCTTTTTGTTAAGGCGCTCTTCAACCCCCAATGCAGCTTATATATAAGCTCCTAGTTTGGTAGTGTCTCATTCTTCACCTGAAGACGGCTGCTTGCGTTGTAGCCGAAACGTCGTGAGAATTGTTTTATTATGTTTTATTTTTATTATTTTATTACTTCCCTTCTACGTGACTTTACCGAAAGAAACAAGAAGATGAATCCCTGCAGTCACGAAAGCTTTAAATCGAAATTTAACCGCCTCTACGGGGAGGGTTTCCACATAACTTTGAGATCCTTCAACAAGCTCCGGGATAAGAAGGCTCAGCTAATCGAGTCTCTCACCTTTCTGAAGAGATGCCGCGACTCTAAGGTAATACCAAACGCATTTACACTAACATCTGCTGCTGTAACTTCTTCTAATGCGAAACGAATTCTGTCTAGAACTAGCTTAGCTCTTATCTCAGAGAAAATCAGACTTACGCGCACCGAACTAGATCAGTTAGACAAGACACTCTACAAATCACACTTATCTTTGAGTGTAACAATGTCCACATCGGATTGGGAACATGTGGAAAAAATGACTGCCTCTTCAGCTGCCGCTATGTCGACTAAATGTAAGGACAACTTGATTTCCAAATTCAATCGCCTCTCAAACAAGAAACCGGACCCACACATTGAAAAGCTAGATATTAACAAAGTCGTAATTAATCGCAGTAACAGTCCTATTTCTGAAGGTTTGAAATCCGTTTTAGCTAAAGGACTAAACTTTGCAGTCACACCTAGACACATACCAGTTAATGATATAATTGCTCGAGTAGATGTAGCTCTCAAGGGCTTGAGTCACATCGCTGCAGACGTAGCAAGATCCGAAATCTCTGTAACCCTCAAAAACGCTAAGATGCCAGCTAGCAACATCAGCAAAGAGGAGCGTTTTGAATTAGCTCAATTAAAAAAGAGGGATGACATTGTCATCCTCTCAGCCGACAAAGGCAATGCCACTGTCATCATGGACAAAATAGAATACAACAACAAAATTCAAGAACTACTAAACGATGGCAGCTATACAAAAATAAAAAGAGACCCCACCAACAGCCTCGTCTCCAAAACCAACAACATCATTGCTGCTTCAACCGCATTAATTGATCAGACCAAACAGTTCTCGTTGAAACCTTCTGCAGCCAGACCACCAAGATTGTACGGCTTGCCAAAGATACATAAAGAAGATACACCTCTTCGTCCCATTGTCTCTACTATCAACTCCCCCACTTACAAACTGGCTCGTTTTTTGTCCGAAATCCTACGGCCTTTCACTGGAAAAACCACCTCTGCAGTACTAAACTCTACTGACCTGGTATCGACAATCAAGGGGATTGCCCTGTCCCCAGACGACCTGCTTGTCAGTTTTGATGTGGTTTCCTTGTTCACCAAGGTACCTGTGCCTGACACCATCGCAATCATTGAAGACTTGGTTCATCAAGGACTGAATGCTGGGGTACCCCCCCTGGTGAGACACTGCTTAACCAATACATACTTCACCTGGAATGGAACCTTCTACAAGCAAATTGAGGGCACCCCAATGGGCTCCCCCCTATCTCCGGTTGTAGCCAACATCTTCATGGAGAAATTTGAGACGGACGCCATCCAGACTGCCACTCTACGCCCGACCTTATGGAAGAGGTACGTAGACGACACTTTTGTCATCTGGCCACATGGCCGGCCTGCTCTAGACCAATTTCTCGACCACATCAATTCCATACACCCAGCCATCAGATTCACCATGAAAGTCGAAAATGATGGCAAGCTACCCTTTTTGGATGTCCTAATCAAAAGGAGACCTGATGGTTCAATGAGCCACTCTGTCTACAGGAAAGCCACCCACACGGATGCTTATCTAAAACCGGATTCCCACCACCATCCATCTCAGAAGAATTCCCTCATCAAGACTCTATATCATAGAGCCCAATGCATCTCCGACCATGAACACATTTCCAGTGAACTCAAACACGTACGCCAAGCTCTTAAGGCAAATGGTTACTCCGACTATACAATCCGCAAAGCCATCACTCCAACCATCAAGAAGGATCCTGTTGAGGAGCCTTTCAAGACCATCACCTTACCCTACATTGCTGGGGTCACAAAAAAGATCTCCAAAATCCTGATTAAACACAAGATCCAGGTCCGATTCAACACAGTACATAAAATCCGTGATCTGGTACCGTCTGTAAAAGATGTGGTTCCAGACATACAGTACCCTGGCGTCTACAAACTAAGTTGCCTCTGTGGTAGCAGTTACATTGGGGAAACCAAACGACATGTCTCGGACCGCATCCGTGAACATAAAGCTGACCTGAAACACGGTAGGACTAACACCTCAGCCGTGGCAGATCACTGTTACAACTCAGTGGGCTCACATGATATTGACTTCTCCAAGACAGAGGTTCTCTGCAAGCCATCTGGCTATCATGAGAGATTCGTTCATGAGGCGATCCACATATACAAACACAGAGACAACTTTAACCGAGAAGATGGATTCTGGCTCAGCAATCATTGGAAGGACGTAATAAACCATTTCGATACACATTAGGGTGTGTAGAATAATACATAGTGTGATATTAAATGTATAAGATATAGGTTGGTTTACAGCAATACAGTATATAATTTAATGTTGGGTTTATCTATGGCAGTATATAGTACGGTATATGCTCGTGTGATGTAAGAGAATAAGGTTTAGATGGAAGCATATTATAGAATTTTTACGAGGTAAAATTGTAATGTATTACTTGCTGTTAGTAACTCAGCTTATTATAGAGTATAGTAAGTATACTGATGGTGCGATGCAGTTTATACTTTAGTTTTTTATGTAGTTTATACTTTAGTTTTCTACGTGTTGTTGAGTAACTGCAGCTACATATCATTAACATTCCTTTCCTTTGTTACTGCTAATCCCTGCACCCCCCTTGGTTGCTGCTGATCCTGCATAATGCATGGGCATAATATGACTTTGACACCCCCCCGCCCAACGCCTACGCATTTTCCATGAATATGCTAAATCCCTCTTCACATGCACATTCTTTTTGTTAAGGCGCTCTTCAACCCCCAATGCAGCTTATATATAAGCTCCTAGTTTGGTAGTGTCTCATTCTTCACCTGAAGACGGCTGCTTGCGTTGTAGCCGAAACGTCGTGAGAATTGTTTTATTATGTTTTATTTTTATTATTTTATTACTTCCCTTCTACGTGACTTTACCGAAAGAAACAAGAAGATCTATGGGCAGTGTTGAGTCTATGGGTAGTGATAGTCTATGGGCAGTGCTGAGTCTATGGGCAGTGTTGAGTCTATGGTGCAGTGCTGAGTCTATGGGTAGTGTTGAGTCTATGGGTAGTGTTGAGTCTATGGGCAGTGCTGAGTCTATGGGTAGTGTTGAGTCTATGGGCAGTGTTGAGTCTATGGGTAGTGTTGAGTCTATGGGCAGTGCTGAGTCTATGGGCAGTGTTGAGTCTATGGGCAGTGTTGAGTCTATGGGCAGTGCTGAGTCTATGGGCAGTGTTGAGTCTATGGGCAGTGTTGAGTCTATGGGTAGTGTTGAGTCTATGGGCAGTGCTGAGTCTATGGGCAGTGTTGAGTCTATGGGCAGTGTTGAGTCTATGGGCAGTGCTGAGTCTATGGGCAGTGTTGAGTCTATGGGCAGTGTTGAGTCTATGGGTAGTGTTGAGTCTATGGGCAGTGTTGAGTCTATGGGTAGTGTTGAGTCTATGGGTAGTGTTGAGTCTATGGGCAGTGTTGAGTCTATGGGCAGTGTTGAGTCTATGGGTAGTGTTGAGTCTATGGGCAGTGTTGAGTCTATGGGTAGTGTTGAGTCTATGGGTAGTGTTGAGTCTATGGGCAGTGTTGAGTCTATGGGCAGTGTTGAGCCTATGGGCAGTGTTGAGTCTATGGGCAGTGTTGAGCCTATGGGCAGTGTTGAGTCTATGGGCAGTGTTGAGTCTATGGGTAGTGTTGAGTCTATGGGTAGTGTTGAGTCTATGGGCAGTGTTGAGTCTATGGGCAGTGTTGAGTCTATGGGCAGTGTTGAGTCTATAGGTAGTGTTGATTCTATGGGCAGTGTTGAGTCTATGGGTAGTGTTAGTCTATGGGTAGTGTTAGTCTATGGGCAGTGTTGAGTCTATGGGCAGTGTTGAGGCTATGGACAGTGTTGAGTCTATGGATAGTGTTTAGTCTATGGGCAGTGTTGCGTCTATGGGGAGTGTTGAGTCTATGGTGCAGTATTGAGTCTATGGGTAATGTTGAGTCTATGGGCAGTATTGAGTCTATGGGCAGTGTTGAGTCTATGGGTAGTGTTGAGTCTATGGGCAGTGTTGAGTCTATGTGTAGTGTTGAGTCTATGGGCAGTGTTGAGTCTATGGGCAGTGTTGAGTCTATAGGTTGTGTTGAGTCTATGGGCAGTGTTGAGTCTATGGGCAGTGTTGAGCCTATGGGCAGTGTTGAGCCTATGGGCAGTGTTGAGTCTATGGGCAGTGTTGAGTCTATGGGAAGTGTTGAGTCTATGGTGCAGTATTGAGTCTATGGGTAGTGTTGAGTCTATGGGCAGTGTTGAGTCTATGGGCAGTGTTGAGTCTATGGGCAGTGTTGAGTCTATGGGCAGTGTTGAGTCTATGGGAAGTGTTGAGTCTATGGGTTGTGTTGAGTCTATGCGCAGTGTTGAGTCTATGGGAAGTGTTGAGTCTATGGGTTGTGTTGAGTCTATGGGCAGTGTTGAGTCTATGCACAGTGTTTTGTCTATGGGCAGTGTTGAGTCTATGGGTAGTGTTAGTCCATGGGGAGTGTTGAGTCTATGGGTAGTGTCAGTTTATGGGTAGTGTTAGTCGATGGGTAGTGTTGAGTCTTTGGGCAGTGTAGAGTCTATGGGCAGTGTTGAGTCTATGGGTAGTGTTGATTCTAGGGGCAGTGTTGATTCTATGGGTAGTGTTAGTCTATGGGTAGTGTTAGTCTATGGGCAGTGTTGAGTCTATGGGCAGTGTTGAGTCTATGCACAGTGTTGAGTCTATGGGCAGTGTTGAGTCTATGGGTAGTGTTAGTCCATGGGGAGTGTTGAGTCTATGGGTAGTGTTAGTCTATGGGTAGTGTTGAGTCTATGGGTAGTGTTGAGTCTATGGGCAGTGTTGAGTCTATGGGCAGTGTTGAGTCTATGGGTAGTGTTGATTCTAGGGGCAGTGTTGATTCTATGGGTAGTGTTAGTCTATGGGTAGTGTTAGTCTATGGGCAGTGTTGAGTCTATGGGCAGTGTTGAGTCTATGCACAGTGTTGAGTCTATGGGCAGTGTTGAGTCTATGGGTAGTGTTAGTCCATGGGGAGTGTTGAGTCTATGGGTAGTGTTAGTCTATGGGTAGTGTTGAGTCTATGGGTAGTGTTGAGTCTATGGGTAGTGTTGAGTCTATGGGCAGTGTTGAGTCTATGGGTAGTGTTGAGTCTATGGGTAGTGTTGAGTCTATGGGTAGTGTTGAGTCTATGGGTAGTGTTGAGTCTATGGGTAGTGTTGAGTCTATGGGTAGTGTTGAGTCTATGGGTAGTGTTGAGTCTATGGGTAGTGTTGAGTCTATGGGTAGTGTTGAGTCTATGGGTAGTGTTGAGTCTATGGACAGTGTTGAGTCTATGGGTAGTGTTGAGTCTATGGGTAGTGTTGAGTCTATGGGTGCGGGAGTAAGGACAACAACACTAAACGCAAAGAGAAGTTCTACAGAAATGAGTTTGTATAACACGCAGGCTTTTGCGACCAATATTATTAATAATAAAGTTTTTGGGTTAGATTGCGTAAGTGTATATGTGGTGTAACCCTCCACCACCCAACACAGCCACTAACTTAAAATCTAGAACAGCCAGTAAGGTTTGTCATGTAAACAACGCGCCAATTAGTGTACTACTCCAGCCTACCAGTGTGTTGGAGACTAAATCCACAACATTTACAATTTGAATATGACGTGTCGCTTGTAATTACACCAATGTTAATACACGTAACATTAGCGTAAGATTAAAAGAACATCAAAGATATATTAAATACTCTCAAACACAACTTGTCGGCAGTTGCAGAACATGTTTGCCAACAAGGCCACTCAATGTATGTTGATAAGGCTGAAGTGTTGTGTAAAACTAATTATTACTGGCCGAGACTAATTCGAGAATCCATTGAAATTGAGAGAAATGCAAATCATTTTAAGCGCTCTGACAGCTCCAGGCTTAGTGCGGCCTGTAAGCGTATTATTTAGTAATATATCTTACAACTACAATTCCTTACAGAGGAAACACATGCTAATTAACTGATTCCTAAACTATTACATAATTACAATACCCCCCTCCGCCTCTGATTTTTGCACCTGATGGTTTAAGTGATGACGTCATCTTGCTCTATTTAAGACCGGAAGCAGGTGGATTGCTTCACTATTCTGGCAAATCGCCCGATGATGCTGGTTGATGTAATTACCAGCGAAACGTCGTACTACTCAAATGGAAAATGTTGTGGGTTTACTCTCCAACATACCGGTGGGCTGAAGTAGTAACTAATTCATCTTCTTGGTTCTTTCGGCAAAGTCACGTAGAAGGAAAATAATAAAATAAAAAACATAATAAAATAATTCTCACGACGTTTCGGCCACAACGCAAGCAGCCATCTTCAGGTGGAGAACAAGTCTGTCGAGAAGGCAGAGTCTGCTTGCGTTGTGGCCGAAACGTCGTGAGAATTATTTTATTATGTTTGTTTTATTTTTTTATTTTCCTTCTACGTGACTTTACTGAAAGAACCAATAAGATGAATCCCTGCAGTCACGAAAGCTTTAAATCGAAATAGTAACTAATTGGCGCGTTGTTTACGTGACAAACCTTACTGCCGTGTCGGGTGGTGGAGGGTTACGACACATTCATACTTACGCGATCTGACGCAAAAAAAACTTTATTATGAGAAATTCGTTTTCAATCTCGATTTAAAAGTGCTTTGCTCCAAGTAGCTTCCTAATAGCGAAAGGAAGAACGTTCCAGACGGTCGCAGAAGCGTATCTGAAAGCACGCGATGCAGTAACCGTCTATGTTCGATGGTTTAAATCAGGGGTGGAGAACGTCCGGCCCGCGGGCCGTATAAGGCCCGCAAGTTAGTTTGGTCTGGCCCTGCCAAGGCAACCGCAGGCGGGATTCGAAATTCAATAAATCTAGGAGCAAACCTGGAAAAGCAGTTGCGAGTAGCAACATCATCAATACCAGCTAACATTGCATGCCTCGCCAAAGAGAAGCAGTTCCAGCCACCACATTAGGGGTGAGTTAATTAAATGTTTGACCGAATATAACAGGCAAATTTTTAAGTTGATAATTTTGTATGGCTCACGAATGATGTTATACATATCCAAATGGCCCTTGGCAAAAAAAAGGTTCCCTACCCCTGGTTTAAATGATATCGTGAGTTTACTGAGTAATGATATTTTGTGAACATTGAAAGGTCTGTTACTCAACAGCTACTATAAGGCCAATAAAAAATGGCGGTCAGAAAATGTAATGATTATCAAGACTCTTGGAGTGCTTTTTCATACCTCGAGTGGCCCACGAAAATATGCGCTCACAGGAGGGCGATTACTCCGAAACACCGCGCCAGCGGTATGAGACGGAATCGAACCTCTGCAGTCCTCTTCCTTCTCCTCCGTGTGGGCAAACTTAACCGTGCTGTTTATCCCGTGATGAAGCATTGCGTCATCCATTCAATATCGATTCTCGTGCTAACGACGTATGACTCGAATAAGCGCGGCTCATAATAGATTGTCTTTCGATTGGACAGGACGCATCACAAAAACGGCCAACCGCACAGCATGCTATCAGATGCGCTTCTGCGGCCGTCTGGAACGCTCTTCCGATATTAAGAAAGCCACTGCATCTAGATTGAAAACTCACTTTTTTTTAACTGCTCTTTGTTGTGTTCGTTTGTTGTCTTTCCCCCCGCACCTTTGATTCGCACCTGTGATTAGCACGGTTGTCCACGTACGATGCCAAGTAAGTTCGACATACTTACATACATATTGGGGTCATGGCCACTGAATGAGTGAGACTTGCGATTGACTGACAGTTTAAGGCGGGAGGGATCACGAGCGAGGATAACTTCGGCAGCAAATGGAACGATAAGATCAGCTCGCGTGCAGATTGCCTTCATCCAGCAGTGGAGAGACACTCCTGCTGTTGCAAATGACGACGATTATATTTAATTCCTTGATAATGAAAAATATCGTATTCAATTAAGGGCTCGCAGAGGCGTATTTCAGATCTTCGTTTGACAAGGCGGTTGTCAAATAAAGCAAGTGTTAAAAAAAATTAGATTGCTTCGCGGGGCGAGAGAGAGAGAGAGCGCTAAGCATGCGGTCTCGGCATGGACAGCACGGGAGAGAGGAAAGAGCCTCGCTGGGAATATGTGAATCGGGGAATTGAAAGCGACTCCGTGGAAACGGGCGGGAGGGAGGGAGGCAGGCAGGAATATAAATAAGTGAGTGTTCCTGGCTTTATTGGGCCCTTATCAAGACGCAGGGATACTCCGAGGAGTGTTTGTGTCTGCGGCAAGGAAGGACGGCCACTGCCAATTAGGAGGCATGCTGCAAAATTAGGGGTTGTGGAGCCTACGGAGAGTGAGGGTGGCTCTCCCCAGACCCCCCCCCCCTCCCATAGCATTAGGCTGGCTGGAGGAACCCGGACCCCCCCCCCCACCCACCCGTTCCCAACCTTCTAATTCCTTATGGTGTGGCAATGCCTGTGTTCCACACACAGGGATGATCACTCACGTCTCATATGCTCAGTCTCAGCTCCCCCTCCTCCTCCTTTTAAATCTCGATTGACAAAGTCACATCTCTAGAACGGCGTTTTGTGTGTTTAGTTTGTTGTCCTTCCATCCCCCACCCCCCACACACACCTCCGATTGGTACGGTTGGCTGCGTGTACGGTGCGAAAGAAGTTTAAACCATACGTACGCATTTACAAGTCGACCCCGTAGCGTCCCAAAGCTGTCCCCTCCCGCCCACAAAGACAAAAACAAAGATTCACCGTGTAGCCTTAACAGTCTATTGGGGCAAGTGCTGTTCACGATCAGCACCTATGAAGGCCGGTATGGAACACGAGGGGGTGGGTGGCCAGCACCACGCCCAGCCGCCTTTGTCTCCCCAGTGGCGATGTTTACTACACACCGCACCATTTACCCACTTAAGGGTGAGTAGACCTAGGGGAGGCCCAGGACCGGTTCAGATAATCGTCGCCGGTGTTGGCCGTGAGCGAGAATCGAACTCGGGGTGCCGAGTTCGTAGCGCAGCGTAGCGCTAACCATTACACCACCTATCCCCTCCTGCCCACACACACACACCACACACACACACCACACACACACACACCACACATACGTACAACACACCACACACACGCGCGCATTATCCAGGCTGAACTTCAGGCTTAGTTTGTGACATTTGGCAAAGCGACTCGGAGGCGTTCATGATGATGTGGTCATTTATTTATTTTTGGGGGGAGGTGGGTGTATAGGGGTGGAGGGGGGGGGGGAGGTAGGAAACGTGGGGGGGAGGAGGGGTATTTGTGGGGAATATTTTTTGTTCAGCAATGGTAAGAGAACGATATAACAACAACATTCGAAATTGGGAAATAACAAACAAATGTGGCCACATTTGAATTGTAAATTTTGTCGCCCTTGCTCAGGTTCTATCGGCGCAATTCGTAACTCAGAGGAAGCGGGTTTCCTTGAATTGTATAGAAAGACGTTACCCCGGGGAGGATGTAGGATTGTGAGCGTTTATTTATTCGTATCGGAGACGTCTCCTCCGCTCCGGTGACTACATAGGAGCCCCGCACAAAGTGAGAGAAATTGGGCATGTAATGATTTAGGTGTACCCCACCGACAATTCGCTTCGCCAACCCCTCTCCCCCCCATCTGCCTCCACCAGTGATATGAATAATTATGTTTCGGGATCACAATTAAGGTTTTTTTTTGGCCTAAAATAAGATTTATTTTTTTCTTCAGCTCTTTCTGTAAAACGCACGTGTTTGTTCACAAAGCGTCTAAATGTGACAGCGTCTCAAGATGCTTGTCTTACAAAAAAAATACGAGAAATGTGCGTGAACATGAGAATATCATAAAAGCAGTTTTTTTTTTAATATCTGGATTATTATTTTTTTCCGTCTCTAAGTCATTGGGTTTTTTGTTTGTCTGTTTAACATTTCATTTGCACGCATTTCGCTCGCTAGGTTAGCCCAAACGTAGCTTAAGCAAATAATTGACATCTCATTGTTTGCATGTATTGTATATAATTGAATGTTACATGGCTCCTTTGAGCGGCGCGCGTTGACTTGAGCTTAACGAACGGCCTCCATCCGTGAATCGACAGATTTTTGAAAGCCTCTTACGCACCGACCAGGCATGCGATGTGCGTTAGCGTCGTGAGAATTTGCACCTTTCGCGATTCCACACGAACGGTCGATTCATTAGAATTATTATGATTTCATTGTTGTGAACGTGTAGCGCCTGTAGTGGCTGCAGAGGTCATGTACGTTCAACTAATTCCCAAAACAAAACAAATCCATTGCTGACGGACTCGATTCAATTCATGCATCGTGAGCTCCGAATCCACTACAGAATCCACCAGCCCCATTGGCCCCACCGAATTCACCGGTCCCTCTGCCCCTACAGAAATCAACGGCCCCACTGACCCTACAAAATTCACCGGCCCCATTGACCCTACAGAATTCACCGGCCCCACTGACCCTACAAAATTCACCGGCCCCACTGACCCTACAAAATTCACCGGCCCCACTAACCCTACAGAATTCACCGGCCCCACTGACCCTACAGAATTCACCGGCCCCACTGACCCTACAGAATTCACCGGCCCCACTAACCCTACAGAATTCACCGGCCCCACTGACCCTACAGAATTCACCGGCCCCACTGACCCTACAGAATTCACCGGCCCCATTGGGCCCCACTGGCCCCCACCGACCCCCACCGGCACCTAATGACGATCCGCCATCGATTCGAATCCAAGACTCAAGAGCACCGTTGCACGTCGAATGATGAAGGGCGCAGGTTTCTTGCGTTGAGTCGAAACTCAGCCGCCCTCGGAATTCGCAGTCGCCGAGCAACACGGTGGCATTTCCCCCTTCCACCCCCACCCCCCACCCCGGGAAAAGGAGACTTTGTCCTCCATCGCAGGAAAGCAACCATGAAAGGTTGCAGATGGTGGGGAGGAGGGAGGGGGGGGGTGTAAGGGAGGGGAGGGGAGGGAGAGCCAGTGGTGGCAGCGCTTGGCTAAAATACACCAAAGCTGTCTCTGGTGTAGGACAATCATTGTCAAAGACAATGCATATATAATCAGAACATGTTTGTTCGCTTGTTTTGTCACAATTACGTGCGGTAAATGCAGACCTCTGATGCCTTGCAATAGGTCTGTTTATTTGGTGTTTGAACGTCTAAACATCTCATTTTTTATTGCCAAGAAAGGGTAAAGCATCTTCTCATTATTTTTTTCTCATAAAAAATAAACCAAGCAAAAAAGCGAACATAACCAAGCAACTCAAGGGTACCTCGGATTTGCAATAAAACACATCGTAACGGCGCATCAAATATAATCTGGTAAAAAATCAAATCTTGATGAACGTGAACGAAACACAATGACAGTAAATCTCCATCATCCCTTGCTCATCTGCGTCCCTCCTTTCTGCACAAGCCACCACCCACACCTCCGTTCTGTCGACGAATTCCTCTCGCATCACTGTCTTCGACATCTCTTCTGTCATCTCCCGAGGATTTCAGACATTTAAAGGGTGGTGGGGGGGGGGGTTTGCCGGTGGGTTGGGGATGAAGGGGTCACCCAAAAATGTATTCGGCTCAGAGTGGTCGTCCCCCCCCCCCCCCCCAATAGGCGCAGCACCACCGCTGGAAGTAGACACCTCAATCATGCTGCGCACGGCTGACTGCCTGGAAAGTGACGCCCGACGGATATTAAGCCAGGTCGCTGCGCTCGGAGGTCCGTGACGGAGTCATGCATTACCCCCCACGGATCGTGTCCTCGTAACAACACAGCAGGGCTACCTGCGAGCTCACACAATCTGTTTGTGGGATTCCTTTCCTCGCCAGCATCCCCCCCCTCCCGTCTCCCCCCCCCCCCCCCCCCCCCACACGCAATTTTATTCCAATTGCTTTGTCGGCAAAGAAATGAAGGTAATGCTCTCGCGGAACAGTGCATCTCTGCGCTGTGAGCAGTGTTCGTTGAAGGGCACGCTGAAGGTGACACTGCAGAACTACTACTGAGATCCCTTCCAGTGAAGTTGTTATATACACTTCAGATGGGGGTTACCAAGCTCCCAACATTATTATTATTTTGGGGGTCCTCCCCTCCAATTTAGTTTCAGTCCAACTGAATATGTAACGTTATCAAAGTTGAACATTTTCCCAAATTAAAGGGTGTTTTCCCCTTATTTTGTTATTTTAACAATGGGGGGGCAGTGCTGCCCGGGCTCGTGTCGAACGGCGCGGTGGAGAAGACGCGTGGCAACTGCCACGGAGCCACGTGGCCGCGACGTCCCCACGGGGCCCTCGGTCCGTGCGTTCGGCGTGGCAGGGACGTGCGTCGTGCATGACTCACGGCAGAGGCGGCGGCTTGGGAGAGGCCAGCGGACGGAGATGAGATGGCAACAGACGGACGAGGGGGCGGACGGACGCGCGGTGCGGAGAGCGAGTCACGGGCAGTCAGAGTGGATGACAGCCGGGTGGGGGGGGGGGGAGTGTTGGGCGAGGGAAGATGGAAAGGTACTGGGGAGATAGCTGGGGGATAGGAGGAGGAGGACGCCGTCTCATGGATGGAGGGCCTTGAGGGCTCCAACTGTAGCGAGATATTTGGAGTTTGCGTATTTCTCTTTCATCATCATCATCATCACGGTGGCTATGAGATGTTAACTACCTCGCCTGGTATACAGGAGGTCGTGGGTTCGATCCCGACTCTGACCCCTGCTGCTGTATATTTGGAGTTTGCGTGTCTCTCTTTCATCATCATCATCATCACCACGGTGGCTAGGAGATGTTAACTACCTCGCCTGGTAAACAGGAGGTCGTGGGTTCGATCCCGACCCTGACGCCCGCTGTACATTTGGAGTTTGCGGTGTCTCTCTTCCCGTAGTCACGTGGATTTTTCTCCGGGTCCTCCGGGTTTTCCCCTCTACATTTCGAATCGACATCACTCCTGAAAAATATGTGGCTACCGCTGTGCAATCCCACGTGATAAGCCACTTCGTTGAGCTATCATTTATAATGAAGTTTTTAAAAAATAGTTACAGTAAAACCTTGAATTGCGAGCATAATTTGTTCTGGAAACGTGTTTGTAATCCAAAGCACTCGTATATCAAAGCACTCGTATATCAGTTGTGATCACGTGACGATCGGCAGACAAAGCGTATACACGTACTACTCGTATTGCAAGACCTCGCTCGTTTATCAAATTAATATTTACTTAAAAATGTTGTTCGTCTTGCAAAACACTCACAGACCAAGTTACTCGCAATACAAGGTTTTACTGTATATAGCTCAGTGGGTCTTACCTGGTAAAATAAAAAACATTTCATTTAGAGTAAATACAAAGCAGGCGGGTCGAGAAGGCTGTCTTTGGTGTCGGCCAATCAGTTTCAAGGACTATGCAGACATCGTCAACAGATCATGTTTGCATGTTTTGCCACAAGTGTGTGTAATTAATACAGACTCGATGCCTTGCCTAAAAAAAGGTACCGATGTGGTGTTTGGACATCTTCACACAACTCCTGTTTTATTGCCGAAAAGGGTAAAAAAAACATCTTCTTATTTTTAATCACGAAGGGGGGGGGGCGTTATTCACCCCTCTCGCACCATCCCACCCCTCTCCTGCGGCTTTATTGTCACGCTTCTACTGTAGACTCGATTTAATATCTCGCTTTAACCATCGCATTTGAATGTTTTTCTTGTTTTTAATTGCCTCGCGAGCACGTGGGGGGGGGGGGGGTGGTCCGTGTGTTCCCCGCGTCAGCCCCGGTAAGTAACGCGATCGAGTGGAAAACGCCATCGTTATCAAGCCGTCGCTCGCCATCGCTCGCGTCGACCGCACACGAACGGGTGGGAGTGGCGAGGCTTGTGGGTTTTGATTCCTTACCCGTACCCGAACCCGGCCGCACCAGGGTCGCAAACGGGTATCCGTACCCGACTCGATACCCGGCTACCCGTACCCGGCCGGGTTATCGGGTAGGGTACGGGTATCGGGTACCCGATTGCGACCTCTGGGATGAAGCCATGTTGCAGGCGCGGGTGGGTTGATTCTAGGAACTTGAATTGTGAGACGAGACAAGACGTTGGGAAATGAGTGACAAACGGTGACTCGTCAGTGACTCACGGACTACCCGTACCCGGCCGCACCAGGGTCGCAAACGGGTACCCGTACGGGTAGCCGAGTATCGGTTATCGGTTAGGGTACGGGTATCGGGTACCCGGTTGCGACCTCTGCTTGTGGGTGTCTCGTCCAGCGCAATACCATTCGCGACGTCGGGAGGCTCACGGAGTCGGATCTTATTCGAGGGTTTTTCACGCGGCGTCGCGGGCAGCAGCGCTCGCCTACGATGACACCTCGGAGGTTGGAACGCCACGTTCGGCTGTGGATTTTTCAACCGAAGGTGGCACGGGGAAGGTCGTGAAGAGTGAGATGGATGTGCACAGCGTCCAGAAGCAGAGCTGTCGACTGTCTTTTCATTGGCGGTCGGGACAACGTGAGGTCGTTAACTGATCTGTGAATTCCAAGAATTCCGAGACGAACTTTAGATTGTAATTGTTTTTTGTTTAACTGGTTCATCCGTACATAAGGCGGAGTAGGAGGTAATAATTTAATGCAGTATAAGTCAGATCCGAGGTTCGAATCTAGGTTTCATCCACCCATGATTAAATCAAGTTCTCAATCATAGCGAGAGTATGATATCTAACCTGTTCATGTCGTGGATATACTGTTATATGTATTATTACTTGGACATCTGTGAAAAAATATACATTGTAGCTCGTCGGATTCCTCCAGTATAAATACTAATTTAGATTGATTCTGACTTCACATATTTTAACAATAAACAAGAAGCCCTTCATATGAAGTACAGGAAAGGTTGTTTTTCCTTCCCTTTAGTGCAACCAAAACAACAAAGAGAGGCATTTTTTTTTTATTCGGTATTTCTTTTGAATAAAAAGTTCAATAGTTCAATATCCGCAATGCGAACGCGACGAATACGAAACGGTGCTCCTGTACTAAATGTGATTATTCAGATGCTAGAAATGTACAAATGATGGTGCCACTTTGTTGAGCTATCATTTGTGGCCAGGTCGCTCTGAAAAATAAGTTACTACCTCAGTGGGCTTTGCCTGGTAGGATGTGGATGGATTAGTGTTGTATTTTTTTATGATAATTGTTTTCTTACCCTTTCATCTGGCAACAAAACTGACACCTTTTTTTACAAGGAGTCATGTTTGCATTGACCACAATACCTGCGGTCGGAATGCAAACAAAAAACACAACTCAGATAATGTATACACTGTCTTTGAAATTAATTGGTCCACACCAGAGACAGCTTTCCTTAGAGCCTACTCTCACATGGTGTTGGACCAGATGACGCAAATTATCATATTTTGCTACTAGAAAAAAGGAGGTTCCAATGGTGTATTTTTTTAATGTTTGGGTGATTTGTTTACCTTTCTTGTACTTTGCACCACTATCCTGTTTTTGTTCTGTTCGTTGCGTGTCACGTTCTTACCTCGCGCACCTAGCGGGCTTCTATGAAAGAGAGCTTCATAGCTCATCGGATTCCTCCTGCGGTACAAATACACATTCTGACTGAATAACGTCGCGAAGCCAGCAGTCGCTTGAAAGACCTCGCCACGTGGCTCCTGCGCTGCTGGTTTGCCGACTGCTGCCTTCGTGCGACTTAGCCGAGCTCTCGCGGCCAAAAATTGTTGGATCCTTGACATGTGACGGTCAGCCTTTATGAAGCGTAACGGGGAGTAATTTAGTGGTGGGTGAGCGAGTGAGGGGTGGGTGGGGAAGATCGATGGAAGTTCCTTCAGAGATCGTTGCTTGCTGGGGCCACCTTTCTGAAAGCTGCTGCTCGCTGACGTGATGTACGGAGAGCTCGCTGTCTGAGATTTCTTTGTCTCTCACCGAGACCGTTTGATGGCACGGTTTTTTTAAAATGTGTTTTAGTGACTTGGAGAGAGAGGGGGGAAAAAATAAAGTGACTTGGCAGATATACAGCCGAGGCTGTCTTTACTTAGTTTAAAACGTGGGCTTTCGCGACAAATATCATTCATAATCAAGGTTTTTGGGTTAGATCACGTAAATATGAATGTGTCGTAACCCTCCGCTAACCGATTCAACCAATTAGTAAGGGAATTGTCACGTAAAGCAAACGCCAATTAGTTACTACTTCAGCCCACCGGTGTGTTGGAGAGTAAATCCACAACATTTACTCGAAGCAACCGGTTGTGCAACTGCTCGCAACTGGTTGCAGAAACGTCCCCACACGAGCGATTCGGTTGCACGCAGCCGAAGTTAGGCGCAACTGATCTGCTCAGGTGCGAGTCCGGATGCAGGAAACATCCAGGATGCTCTGACACTTCCAACGGTTTCCACACGAGAAAATCCGTTCTGAATAAATATGTTTGGTACAAAGCATCATCATCGGCCATGAGCAATCCACTGCTGTAAGAAGCATCCCCAAGCCGTTACCAACTCGCCCGATCCTGTGATGTAACAATGCACCTAGCACCTACACATCTCCCTTCTCTAAATCGGACCAAGCCTCACATTGACTACGGGGCTTCACTGTGACCACGGCCCCCACTCTAACCCGCCCCCTCTCTCGTCACCGCCCACTGTGAAAACAGACTCCACTGCTCCTCCTACCACGTGCAGCGGCCTCGAGTCCCTGATGCAGCTTCTTACAATTCGTCATCTTTCCTGACCCTTTGCTCCCGTTTCTCCGTCGTGTTTGCATCCACAGGTCGTTGGGTTCGATCCCGACCCCGACGCCTGCTGCTGTATATTTGGAGTGTCTCTCTTTCTCTCTCTCCCCGTGGTCGCGTGGATTTTTTCCCTCCAACATTAAGAATCAACATCACGCGTTCAGAGTGTTTGGCTTCTATAAATATCCACGCGCTAATCCCCCTTTGTCGAACTGTCATTTGTGGCCACGTGGTTAAAGAAGATCAAATAGTTTAGTTTTAAAGTTTCCCATAATGTATCTTCTTGTTCCTCCTGCTTCTTCGACGCATCACCGCCTTGACTCTACTCCCTTTCGTGTGGTGTGTGCCGTGGGCAAAAAAGTTGTTTTTATCTTCGACTATTTCATTTGGATAGCGGAAAATACCAGGGGTTATTTTTTTTGTAATGCGTCAATCCCTCCGTTTGCAGCCTCGATCTCCGATTCGCACGGCTGGCTACGTACGGTGCGAAAATAAGTTCAACATACATACACACATACGCACGTCCGATTTGCCCGGCTAGCTACGTACGGTGTGAAAGAAGTTCAACATACACACGTACATCCCTGAAGAGGAGATACCGGATTACGCCATCGTTACGTTAAGGTAAATTCCAACGACGCTTCTACGACGTCGCCTTCGTTAAAAAATAAAAAAAAAAACACTCGATCGGCATGAACGTCGATTGTCGTTGTGAGAGAGAGGGAGGGAGGGAGAAAGAAAGAAAAAAACAACATTCAAAAAGGTTGGCAAGACCGCCTCAAAAATCTGAGCGTAAGAGATGTCGAAAGGAGCGTGCATGCAAGACAAACGAGGGAAGAGTAGAGCTGCGGAGAGATGAATGGATGAGCGAGCGAAGGTAAGAGTCGAGAGAGAGAGATGCAATAAAAGAAATGGACTGCGTCCAAGAGCCAGCGTTGTATTTTGCCCGGTCCAAGCCCGCTAAGATAAAACAAAACACAAAAACTAAATGCGGCAATCGCTTACAAAACGACGTCGCCGCAAATACAAATCTGTGCTCCAAGAATGACAAGAACCGCGCTATTAACGCACCAAATGCGACCCATTCAAAAAAACGGGATTTTCCGAGGTAATTCTGCCGAAGAGGGATATATAACGACCCGGCTTCCAGAACGCTTTGAGAGAGCGAGCGAGCGAGAGAGAGAGAAGGGGGGAGAGCGATGGAATGAGATGACATCAGGAGAGAGAGAATAAAAAGTAGAAGAATCTTGACTTAAATCTTTCGTGACTGCAGGAATTGATATTCTTTGGGTCTTTCGGTAAAAGTCACGTAGATTGATTCAACATTAATTTTAAAAAAATGAACAAAAAAACCACGACGTTTCGATCGCAACACAAGCAACCGTTTTCAGGTGGAAAAAAAGCAGAAGAAGATGGAAAAAACCGCAACTAAGACCGTCACATTGGCGATGCAGCGACGGACAGAGAGGGCACCGAAACCACTCGTGCGCCGTGAAGGGCGCTGTAATGTAGGCGGCAGATACGTCGATGTTACGGTGGCATTCTAACCGATGGGCCGTGTGGTAGCGATGTAAGAGATATCCCCTTCCACCCTCCCCTCGTGACCTTGCAATTCAATGAATTGCAGGGGGTGGGGGTGGCGGGGGGGTTACAATTCTGTTCAGTCATCACACGTGTTTTGCTTTGCCCGTAAATGGAGTCTCCTTCAGCGGCTGCAGGATTTCCGTAAACGAATTGCATTGCGACGTTCACAGCACGAATTCGGAAGCGGTCGAACGGTGAGCAGGCGCGCTGGACCTGCAACCTCAGGGGTGACCGGTCCAATCTGCCGTCCGTACGAGCTGAAGCATAGTGGGGCGAGTTAGTTAAATGCCCACCCCCACCACCCCACTCTGTCCTTCCAGCAGTACAAGTTAAAGTTCATGTATTAGGTATAGCCCTGTGAGCCATTCGGCTCTTGAATCGGGTGCAACCGCAACAAACAAAAAACAAAAACATGAACAAGAAAACATCTTAAAGTGACTATGTGACTGAGTGCAAACAGAAAATCCAAGAAAAGACAGCAAAATATTGCAGAAAAAAACACCGTACACCAACGCTGTGTGCAAAAATCCCAGTGGGATGAAAGTCAAACAACCAACAACAACCACAAAACAACTTAGATTAAGGCCATCAGTCTAACTCTGTACTACAACAAACAAACATGGCTAAACCAATACACTTTTCGAAATCACCAAAATAAAGCCACGAAACCAATGAAACAGATGGGTAACACCGCAGTCAATCGGCAGGTCGCGTCCGGTTGGGTGAAGTGTGAGTGCTCTCAAGCTTTTCGCAAGGTATCTAGCCAGCGTCGAAGAGTAGGAGAAATATTACCCTCTACAGAGCCAGCAGTGGCGTGAACCAAGCAGTTGCAGGGCTGCGCCTCTGCCTCCAACGCGTCGTACGAATTGAAAATAATTGGTTCTCGCAGGGGCGGCCATCCAATCGCATGCATCGAAAGTGTTGGAACTGATTTTAATCAATGTATCGTTAACACGCCTTGTCCTCTGCTCCATTAAGGGGGCCATCAGGACCATTTAGCGGGTCCACGAAAGGGACTGAGTGGTCAGCAATAGGGGGAGGAGGGGGTGGCGGAGGGGGTCTGGACATGCCAAAGCACCGATGTGTTCAAGAGGGACAGAAGAAGTTTAACACGCAGGCATTCGCGAACCAATATCATCGATAATAAAGGTTTCTGTCAACAAATAGGGTTTTTCCCCTTTTTACTGGCGAACAAAAATACTCTGATAATTTATGCATTGTCTTTGAAACAAACACAATGCATACATTATCAGAGTATTGTTTATTGTTTGCATTTGACTGCAAGTATTGTGGTTAATGTAAGCATGATTCCTTGCAAAAGGTGTCAGTTTTGTTGCCAGAAAAAAGGGGAAAACCCCTATTAGTATATTTTGGTACTGGCAAAGGAGGTCCCATGATGAAGGTTTCTGTCATTAAACCCGCCGCCACCCGACCATTAGTAAGGTTTGTCACGTAAACCAAGCATGGCAATTCGTTACTAGTCCAGCACACCCGGTGTGTCGGAGAGTAAAGCCACAACATTTACAATTCGAGTACGACGTTTCGCCAGTAATTACAACCACAATTCTGGCTGTCGCCTGATGAGGCTGGTTGTAATTACTGGTGCGAAACGTCGTACTCGGATTGTAAATGTTGTGGGTTTACTCTCCGACCCTAGTAACGCATTGACACGTTTTGTTTACGCGACAAACCTCACTCATTTGGCTGTGTCGGGTGGTTGCGGGTTTAACGACACGTTTATATGCACGCGATCTAACCCGAAAGAATAAAAAAAAACCTTTACTGTGGCAGAAGGTTTGCGAGATTACGATTGCGGATGTACTGTCGGAGGTCTTCAGTGCGATGAGTTGAGAACAGATTAACTGAGGGTTCTAAACAATTTATGCCGGGGAGATGCAACCGTGATGTAACATGTCGTGGGATATTATTTTTTATTATATAAAAAAAAATAATTCAGCGCAATCTTTTGTGGTAATCGTCGCATTAAGCGAAGTTGCAGGCGCCCGTCAATGATGGCTTTTCGCCAATGACCAATACACTGTGTAACAAAAAAATAAAAATAAAATGTTCCTGGGTAGTAAGTGTTATTTTGTCATTGCTTATGCCTCCAAAGTAGAGAAGATGGCTATTATCCCCCACAAACTTTGCTTTTGTGACCAGGAGAGTGATATTTTTTAAATTTACCTATTTTCAATGAGAAAAGGTGTGCGTTTGTGTCATTCCTTCACGTAAAGTCCTGCTCACAAAAGCAAAGTTTGTGGGGAATAATAGCCATTTTCTATACTTTTGAAGCACAAGCAATTAAAAAATAACACTCTCTACCCAGGAACAAAAATCGTGTTAAATAGTGTTACGTGGCCACGATGTCAGTGGTCTCGCAATACCCAGAGCCACCACCAGTTCCGTTGGTCACCGCGGCAGTTGCAACAACGGGTGCCAAGTTCGCGAATTTCCCCCTGCCTCTTGTCCACCCCGCAGTCAGTTTGAGTGTGGTGGGTTAAAGCGTGGGTACTCGCCCCCTCGAAGAGCCGGCGTGGAAGAGTAGGCCGAAATTCCCTTCGGAAAGGTGTCTCCGGGAGCTCTCTCTTAAGTGGAGTAAGCAAGACGTTTCAGGGCAGCACATTTAGCTCCGTGACGACTGGCAGCACATCGAATGCGCTCGCCGGTCGGTGCTCAACGGTAAGGTTATTTTTTAGCGCCGCCAACAAAAAAAATGCGTTAAACAACTTGGACAGCGGGCTGAATGTGAATTCAACAGCGTAAAACATTGGACGTGAGAAAGCGGGCACTGTTCATGCTCCAACAATCTGGAGATTATGTTTGTAAATGAAATTTTGGCGAGTGGGCATACACATTGGGAAGAATGATTCAATCAGTGTAACATCAAATTTAATATTTACCCATGATTTGACAGTGTGAAAATGATGCCAGTTTCCCGACTAGCAGTATGCAGATGTTTACAACTACCAGAATACATTTTTGGAAAGGAAATCTATAGATATAAAAATGAAAGTCTGTCTGTCTGTTCCGAATAAAAATCCACGCGGTTAAAGCTATCGTCACCTTTTTAGAACCCCGCAGAAAACCTTCGCTACATGGCGAGCCGACATTTGATATAGGGGGGCCTGTAGCCAACCAAAACGGCAACCCCTCACGCTCCAAGTGACGTCGCCACCCCTAACCCAGCACATTAACCTGGCCCCGCACATCTAACAGTTGCATAATGACCCATGACCCCCTCTTCATCAAGATAATCTAACAATTCCCGTTGATTGCGTCACCAAATAAACCGGTTGGTGATTCCAATTAACGGTTAAACCTCCGTGAACACGCCCGCCGTCTTTCCGTGGCGAGACAAACAAACGGCATCATTCACGCCTCAAAAAAAGATTCGCTATTTCATGTTGTACCCCATTGTGGCACGTGATATTACATTTATTACAGGCCCCATGGCACAGCACAATCTTAACAGTTGCTGTCACGTCATTGACCCTCTTCTGAATACACTCTACTTTCACAAAAGTACCCGGGCAATGCCGGGTGTTTCCTGCTAGTTTAATATAAAATCCAACGAAAATGGCATTTCCCCGTACCATTTTTACTGTCACATTTTTATTGTGCCATTTTCTCCCATGCCATTTTCTCCCATGCCATTTTTTTTCGTGCCATTTTCTCCCATGCCATTTTTCCCGTGCCATTTTTCCCATGCCATTTTTTCCGTGCCATTTTTCCCATGACCTTTTTCCATGCCATTTTTTCCCATGACATTTTTCTCATGCCATATTCTCCCGTGCCATTTTTACCGACCACCTCCTTTGCTCACAGTCCCAGTATGAAGGTCAGAACATTTTAAACCGGGAACAAAATCCCAATGTTTGCAAAACGATTTTGGGCAGGTGGGGATGGGGTGGGGGGGTGCAGCCTTTATGACAAACCACGGGCACTATTCATGACCAAACCGGGACGTTCGGGTAGCAGCGGCCGCGACGATGACGCGCAACAACCCCGCTATGTTGACTCTCTCTCGGCAGGGAATTTGAAAATGGCACTGATCACACGCGTGCCTCGCACCCGGTCTCTCTCTCCCTCTCACACACACGCGCAACCCACCTGTACCGCGGACTGTGTGTGCGTGCACAACTAGACCGGAGCGAGTGGTGCCCCGTGACGGGGATGAGGGAGGATGGAGAGGAGAGATTGCCCGTGCCACACAATTATGAATGTACCACCCAGAGCGCTGTCTCGCCTGCGGTGGGATGATGTGTGAAGACATACCGAAGCTGTGAAACAATGGGGTAGAGTAGCAAAACAAGCTGTCGAGCCGGTACGGTAACGGAGCCTCTGGTTCTGTTTCGGGGTTAGAGGTCAGAGGTAAAGACTGGGCCCTTGCGATTCGCCGACTGTGCGACTGATTTCTGAGGGGCCACCGCGAGAGGCAATTGGAGAGAGCCCCCTATTGATAGAATGTTTTTTTGGCCGACTCTTCCGAGCTCGCAAGACGTCTTGCTAGATGTGGGAGCGCATATAACTCAACCCGACCAAAACACCACCTGCCGATAAGCTAACCGCGGTGGGCGTTCATCTGCCAGTGTTGTCTTATTAAATCCTTTATATTAAGTTCACTTGCTTGCTGGCTTGCGCGCTTACGACCGTGCAAATCTTTCGGTCGTTTTTTAACCCACTTGCCGTGATCCAATTGAGCTGACATTTTGCACACAGACTCGTTGTGCGTGACAATTTATTTTCGTGAACAAAAAATTTCCTACATTTTCCTCTTTTTAGGAATTTTTTTTTCATATTTAATTTGAAATACCAATGTGATAAAAATGAAACTCTTACTCAAGAAAAACAGAAATGAATAATAAAATGAAACCAATGCCACGCATATAAAGGATTTAAAGTGAAAAACTTTGTTTTTACGGGTTAATTTTTTTATATTTATATAGAGCTCCTTAGCTGAAGGTGCTCTGTAACGGAGTTTAAAAGCGGTGATACAAATCGAGTGATTTAGATGACAGGGGCAGTGCAGGGACCGAGGAACGAGTGACCGTTACAGATGGGCACGGGGGAGGTCTCGAAAGGGCTATAGGGGAGGGATGGGACAGAGTGGAGGGGCGAGGGGAGGGAAGAGGAAGGGAATGGGCGATAGAGAAGAGACGAGGATTTGAGATAGGAACGGAAGAAGGTTAAGGGAGGAGACCGGTTCATGTACAGAGGCTGTGTTGAGTCTATGGGTAGTGTTGAGTGTATGAGTAGTGTTGAGTCTATGGGCAGTGTTGAGTCTATGGGCAGTGTTGAGTCTATGGGCAGTGTTGAGTCTGTGGTTAATGGTGAGTCTACGGGTAGTGTTGAATCTATGGGCAGTGTTGAGTCTATGGGTAGTGTTGAGTCTATGGGCAGTGTTGAGTCTATGGGCAGTGTTGAGTCTATGGGCAGTGTTGAATCTATGGGCAGTGTTGAGTCTATGGGCAGTGTTGAGTCTATGGGTAGTGTTGAGTCTATGGGCTGTGTTGAGTCTATGGGCAGTGTTGAGTCTATGGGCAGTGTTGAATCTATGGGCAGTGTTGAGTCTATGGGCAGTGTTGAGTCTATGGGCAGTGTTGAGTCTATGGGCAGTGTTGAGTCTATGGGCAGTGTTGAGTCTATGGGCAGTGTTGAATATATGGGCAGTGTTGAGTCTGTGGTTAATGGTGAGTCTACGGGTAGTGTTGAATCTATGGGGAGTGTTGAGTCTATGGGCAGTGTTGAGTCTATGGGTAGTGTTGAATCTATGGGCAGTGTTGAATCTATGGGCATTGTTGAATCTAGAGGGCAGTGCTGAATCTATGGACAAGTGTTGAATCTATGAGTAGTGTTAAATATATGGGCAGTGTTGAGTCGATGCGCAGTGTTAAGTCTATGGCCAGTGTTCAATCTATGGGTTAGTGTTGAGTCTATGGTCAGTTTTGAGCCGATGGCAAGTGTTGAATCTATGGGCAGTGTTGAGTCTACGGGCAGTGCTGAATCTACATGCAGTGCTGAGTCTACGGGCAATGCTGAATCTACATGCTGTGCTGAGTCTACGGGCAGTGCTGAATCTACATGCAGTGCTGAGTCTTCGGGCATTGTTGAGTCTACGGGCAGTGCCGACACTCACAGCGACGGCGTGCATGCTGGTCACGCCCGGATGCAGCTTGACATTAGTTTTTAAACGTTAAAGCGCTGTTTCGATACTATTTAATTTGCCAATCTTGCCCAAAAAAACGATATTCTCAGAACTGAAATGGAGCCAATTTAAGTTAAACAAATAACGTGATTAGCTACTAAGCAGCGACCGTCAATTCGTTACACTTGAGAACCCGGATTAATCTTCCTTGACTGAAACCCCGTTTTGTGCCGGCTTAGCGTTCTGACCTCTGACCTGCCCGGGCCCTGTGAGTGGTGAGCGTGGCTGAGGCTTATTAACGTGCCGCTAACTCGGTTGTAACATCGAAAGCAGCAGCAACACGCCAAGAACTCTGTGACCCCTCCCCCCCCCACCCTACTGGACACCTGTGCAAAAGAGCTTCACAGATCATCGGATATCTCCAGGATAGCTGTTGTTTTTAATATTCTGATTCGAAAGAGATTCTCTGCGTAGGCTTTCCGTCGCCGTGCTCCAGCACGGCTCTCGGACGCGCGTTGTTCGGCACGATGTCCGACGTTTTTCTCCTCTCCACGTGCCCCCCCCCCTCCCCTCTCCGGCGTGCCGGGAAACTTTCGTCCGCGACCTTTGCTGAAGGAACTCGACTTGGCAAACGTGCAGCGAGCGGCCGGGCGTCGAGCGACAGCGGTGCTCGGCAAGCGAGCTGCGCCAGAGGCCATTGTACCGCAGTGTTGGTCGACAAACAAATTCGAACAAGTAAACCCGTAAAAAAAAAGTTTTTCACTATAAATCCTTTATATGCGTGGCGGCTAGAGTCCTCTCGTCCTCTGGCTTGAGATGGCTGCCACCTATGGGTCAGATGATTGTCTGCCACCATTAAGCAATTGGTAATTAAATATTTAATTTGTTTTCCCTAAACAGTGTAAAATTTTGGACATTTTTTTCACGAACATTAATTGTCTCGCACAACGAGTCTGTGTGCAAAATGTCAGCTCGATTGGATCACGGGAAGTGGGTTAAAAAACGACCGAAAGATTTGCACGGTCGTAAGCAAGCAAGCAAGCAAGCACGCAAGCACGCAAGCAAGCAAGCAAGCGAACTTAATATAAAGGATTTAAAAATAGCAATGTCCTGCAGACGCTGCCGCCGTCGTCTTCACGCCGTGACGTCCGCACACGTGACGCCGCACGAACGCGAACGTCGCCCACCAGTTGAACGTTAGGAACGAAAGGCGCCCGGGTTTGTGCGCGCGCACGCACCGCGCGTCTTCAACAGCCGCGCGTGCAGCCGGCGGAGGCGATGGATGAGAAAAATAATATTTCGATTTGGCAAGAGGAGGTGCCAAGAGAGGAGGTGAAGACCCGGTGGTTAAAGTGAAGCACGGCAGAAATCGGAAATGGCCTGAGAGAGAGAGAGAGAGTGGTGGGGAGGGGGGTGAAGTCTACGTGACAGACGGCCAGACAGATGTAACGAGGAGAGTCGAGAGAGAGAGGGAAGAGAGTGCGAGGGGGAGAAACTGAGCATACGGCTCGTCAGCCGTAGTCATTCTAAGCGTAGTCAATGCCCTGGTGGCTAAGAGGTGTTAACTACCTCGCCTGGTATGCAGGAGGTCGTGGGTTTGTTCCTGACCCCGACGCCTGCTGCTGTATATTTGGAGTTTGCGGTGTCTCTCTCCCCGTGGTCGCGTGGATTTGTCTCCGGGTCCTCCGGGTTTTCCCTCCACATTTAAAATGTGAAGGGAGTATTTGGCTGCGATACATTTCCACACGATGAAAAGCCACTTCATTGTGCTATCATTTGTGATGCCCAGGTTGCTTGTGAAAAAAGAACGACATTGCTCAGTGGGCCTTACCTCCTAAGATAGAAATCGTTTCGTTTATTAGATCAAGTTTGTCATTTTCATTCCGCAATGATTTTTCTCTCCCCCCTTCCTCCTCCCCATTTTGTTAAAAGAGTTTCACGTGGTTTAATTGTAAATTAGTTTGTTGTGCTGCACAACTGGAGGGTTGATGAATGATTCACGACTGTCCGTGGATCATTATTGGTGATGATGAATGACCAACGTGCGTTCAGAGTGTTTGGCTGCTATAAATGTCCACGTGATGAGCCACTTCGTTGAGTTATCATTTGTGGCCGGGTCGCTTGTGAAAAAATATTTGCATAGCTCAGTGGGCCTTACCCGGTACAATTAAAAAATGTGTTTCGTTTTATAGTTTAATTGTTCCCAAAGAGAGTAGGATGAAGACACACCAGCTGGGAACGCTGCGAGCTGTCTTCTTTTCTTAAAGCCCTCTACGCTAGCAGACATCTTTGTTTAAAAAAGAAAACAACTTCGCTTGCTGATCAGATGTCACTTGAAGGTGTCTCCTAGGAAGTAGCTCTGTGATGTCTCGTTCCGTGGGCCATTCCCCCAACACCAAGGGGGTTACACTGCCCTGTGAGCGATCCAAATTGATGCTTCTTGCTAATGGCCACGTGATGCCAACAGCACAGCCGGCGAAAGGAAATGTAGACAAATGACAAACAGACAAATTCACCAATAGCCCTCGTCGCATCTTGAAATTGTCATTTCTGGGACGTTCTTTTTGGTTCTTTTAGTAAAGTCACGTAGGTATAAACAATTGCTGAAGTTGTTTGTTGCTGTAGTTATCCCACCTGATGACGGACGCTTGTGTTGCGCCCGAAATGTCGGTCGTGATTTATTTTATTTTTCTACCTACGTGATTTTACCGAAAGAACCAAAGATTATGGATCCCTGCAAGTCACGAAAACTTAAAATCTAGATTTCTGGGACAATTGCCGAATTCTCGATGACACTCGTAATGCCAGTGCTAGGCCACGTCGCGGGGACGAATCACTGACATCGACTCGTAAATTAAAATTGAAAGTTGTCGTTTCATTGTTCTACCCGCTTGCACATTTGTGCCACCCATCGCGAGATCGCTGTCCACGTTTTCCGACGACGAAGAATCCACGCTGAAATCCCAGCGCAGCGGCGCGTGGAAGTGGATATCACAGAGGTACTCTTGAGCTCCCTTACAAAGTTACTTCTGGTCCTCACAGCGAGGGGCAGCATTGTTAAAAACGACGGATTCTCATGCCTCACACGAGATCCATTTAATTGGGCGTGCGCGAAAACGTCTCGTACACAATCATCTGCCACAATATCTGGATGACCTGGCCGACAAGTTCCGGCTGCAATTAGCCGAGTTTCCGAAGCCATAATTGCCCGGGTTCGTGCGACCTGCAGCCTTTAGTGCTCCGTCCAAAAGCATTAAAAATGAATGATGTGTACGTACAGGCGAAGTGGCTATGTGAGTGGGCGCTAAGGGTGGGGAGGGGGGAGATGGGGGAGGGTAGTGGAGGAAAGTGTGTCTGTGTTGCTGCTGATGGTGATGATGTCTCCCGTTCTGCTAAGCATCATTTCCTTTTTTCAATCACGCTCCCTCGGTCTGCGTCTCGTGCTGCCTCGTCTCGTTCGTTTGTTTCGCGCTGGGAAAATGGCAACGGTGCCCCGCTTGCTTGTCCGTACGTCGTTCCACCTGTGCACGCCGCGAGAACGAAACGTCGCGTTGCTCTAGCGGAAGCGTAACAACTACGCGCCAGACATTAGAAGAAGGGTGGAACAAAATGGTCAAATTTTGTTTCAATATCCATTGTTTACAGTCTGTTCAGGTGTCACCGACACCACCCAACCGCTGTAAATTGCATCGGATGATGCTTGCGTGTGTCATGCTGCGTGTAACTCGAACAAGCAAAGTCGTTTTGAGGATGAGCAATTACCTGTACGCCTCTCATCTGGCGAGGGGGCAAAACATTGCATGGGCGGAAATTGACAGCTCGTTGGCCGCCACCTCACTGCCATCTGCGAGTGACGCAATGCTTCGATATTGTGCAAATACCAGAGAGAGTCCAACAGTTCATATGTCTGCACAAGGCACAGAGAGAGAGTGGGGATTGCACGCCGTTCAATTCGACAACCACCGAGGGTGCCAAGATTTGCTCTTCGTGGAAAAGGTTAAAGAGAAAAAAAAAGTGAAGATGCACCGCTGCAATTACCGGCTTAGTTAATTAAATCACCTGCTCCTGCTGCATGAGCAGGAGGGTTGGGCACTCAGTCACACTGTGGCCAAGATCAGTTTAGCTCTGTTTTCATCATTATTCTCATGAAGATCACCATCAAATGAATGAATAATCATCAAATCATCACAATATTCATCACCATGCATCATCACCAATGGTGACCCATGATCCGTCGTCAATCCTCAAGTTGTGCAGCACAACAAACTAAACTACGATAGATTAACGTGAAGCTCTTTAAAAAAAAGGGGGGGGCGAGGAGAGGGGGAGTGGGAGAAGAATCATAATGAAAATTACGAACTTTATGTTATGAACGTGACTATTTATATTTTGCTGGGTAAGGCTCACTCAGCTACGTAAAAAAAAATCAGAAGCAACCTGGCGATCGCAAATGATAGCTCAACGAAGTGGCTTATCCAGTGGAAATGTATAAGCAGCCAAATACTCTAAGCGCATGTTTCTAAATATCGAAGCAATAAGCGGAGGAAGCGCAGAAAAACCCACGTGACCACGGGGGAGAGAGAGAGACAAACTACAAATACAGCAGGCGTCAGGGTCGGGGTCGAACCCACGACCTCTTGTACACTAGTTAACGCCTCGCCACCGTGGCGCCCTTTAATTTTTTGACTCGGATCTCATTATTTCGCTGCAGCGTGAGTGCTGGGATGCGATTAAAATTCAGACGAAACGCCTGCACAGTCGTCCCATTGGAGCTGCCAATTGCCGAGAATGGCCCGAAGAAAAGAAAAGAAAGAGACAAAACGACACCAATCCATCAAGAGTTGTAAAATGACAAAATCACCATGAAATTGCCCGGTTTCCCTTGCGATGTATTGCTCACGTTACGAATTGCATTGTTAGCTGCTGTTGTTGTTGTTATTGACGTTAGCTCGCGGAAGCCTCAGCCGGCTTGAACCTGGTCAGCACCCGGGTGACCGTGACGCAGCCGGGAAATAATCAGGCGCCGTGGACCTGACCTGCAGGGTGACCAGCAGATTGCAGATTGTCAGTACGCCAAAACGGATCCGTGAATCCATCCGCGTGGAGTTGTGTCTGCACCCCGTGCAATCCTCTCGCACTGCACGCGTGGTGGATTGCCTTCTTCATCAAGCGCATTTGGTTTGCCTTCCGCGCGCTGAACGTTCGCGACATCGGCCCAACGTCCCGATGTGTACGTTCCTTGATGCTGTTAATCCTGCATAATGCACGGGCATAATATGACTTTGAAACCCCCCGCCCACCTCCTACGCATTTCACAAGTAGTACTAATCACATATCTGCATTTCCCATAAATATGCGAAATTCCTCTTGATATGCAAATTCTTTTGTCAAGGCCGCCTTCCCCTTCCAACCCAGCTTAAATATACGCTCCAAGCGTGGTGGTGTTTCATTCAGACGCTGTCTCCCCGACAGACCTGGTCTTCACCTGAGGACGGCTGCTTGCGTTGTGGCCGAAACGTCGTGAGAATTATTTTATTATGTTTTATTTTTATGATTTCCCTTCTACGTGACTTTACCGAAAGAACCAAGAATATACATTCACACCTGTATTCTTGTCGGAAAGGGTAAAGCCTATTCATTGTTGTTCATCATCTTGATACTCGCAAAAAATGGGGGTCCCGGAGATGCAATTAATGTGGTAAATAAATATCTATTACCCATTAAATGTAGCGCTTTGCAAAGTGGTTTTGTGAGTAACGGATGGCGTCCTCAGTTTTGTTTTATTTTTATTATTTTATTATTTCCCTTCCACGTGACTTTTACCGAAAGAACCAAGAAGGTGTACGTTCCTGTCTGAATAAAGGCCGTGATGTTCGTCTGTGGGACCCATTTTGGCAGAATTAAGATGATGAAAAAAGTTACAAAAGGCATTTTCTTTTCTACCAATAATAATAATAAGACGGGTGTTCAGATGTTAATAGTGTAGTGCCACAAAGAGGTCCCATGATTAAAACTGCTTAAATCGAGCTATTCATCCTTCCTGCTCTTCGCCTTTTGACATTCCTCTGCTCACTAGCACACTGGTGAGAGACAAGGCTGTCTCTGCAGGTGCAGGCCAATCAGTTTCAAGTTCAATGCGTACATTATCAAAGCACGTTTGATTGCATGTTTTTTTTTTATCGCAAGTGTGTGTGTGTGGTAAATACAGACTTGATGCCCTGTAATTGGTGTCTATTTGGTGTCTGAATATCTTAAAACTTGTGTGGTTTCATGGGGCCTGCTTTGCCAGTACCAACATCTGAGAATAGCTTTTCCCATTTTTTGTGGCAACAAAACAGGTGTTGAGATTCTAGATTTGAAGCTTTCGTGACTGCAAGGATTCATATTCTTAGGTTTTTTTCGGTAAAGTCACGTAGGTAAAACATCAAAATTATTTTCTTTTATTTTCATTAATTTTCATTAATTTTCAATAATTTTGATGTTTTACCTACGTGACTTTACCGAAAAAACCTAAGAATAAGGTGTTGAGATGTTAAAACACCGAACTGAAACCTTGCACAAGGAATAATGTCTGCAGTAACCACAATACTTGTGAACAGAATGCAAACAAAAAACTAACTCTGATAATATATGCATTCATAATCAACGTTTTTGGGTTTAGATCGCGTTATTTATAAATGTGTCGTAACCCTCCACCACCCGACACGGCCAATCAGTAAAAAAGTGTCACGTTGACAAAAGACAAATTAGTTCACTGCTTTAGCCCACCGGTGTGTTGAAGCGTGAAACCACAACACACCGGTGGGCTAAAGCAGTGAACTAATTTGTCTTTTGTCAACGTGACACTTTTTTACTGATTGGCCGTGTCGGGTGGTGGAGGGTTACGACACATTTATAAATAACGCGATCTAAACCCAAAAACGTTGATTATGAATAATATTGGTCGCGAAAGCCTACGTGTTAAACAATATATGCATTGTTTTTTTAACTGATTGGTCCACACCAACGATGCACCAACGATGCACCAGCGACGATCGATGGCTCACGTGATGCGGCACCGCCGTTTCGCGGCGCGGTTGGCTACGCACGGCATGAAAAAGGGTTCAACAAACGTCCATGTGTGTAAACTGAATCGTTGCAACTCTCAGTTCAGTTTCAGTTGTATTTTTTAAGTACCCCGTGAGCTAAGAAAGTCGTAACACATCAGATAAAAAATAAATTAGCAATAAAAATGAATGCATTTTTTTGTACAAAAAAGGTAAGAAATAATAGAATTTCAAATACAAAATGTATATTTTTTAAGTTTTAGCCAATTGAGGGATCAAACAAATGCAAGATTCGGGCACAAAAAGTAGCAGTGGGAAAAACACACCGTTTCCCAAAATACACGAAATTTAAATCTCCAATAATTTACTTTAATATATAATATGAATGCGCCATCAATCTAGAACGACCCTACAATCTGTAACGATCGTAATGCACGCGCTGTCAGTTTACACGAGGAAATATTAAAGCCATTGAATGAACTACAAAACTGAGGACGCCATCCGTTACTCACAAAACCACTTTGCAAAGCGCTACATTTAACGGGTAATAGATATTTATTTACCACATTAATTGCATCTCCGGGACCCCTATTTTTTACGAGTATCAAGATGATGAACAACAATGAATAGACTTTACCCTTTCCGACAAGAATACAGGTGTTAATGTATATTCTTGGTTCTTTTGGTAAAGTCACGTAGAAGGGAAATTATAAAATAAAACATAATAAAATAATTCTCACGACCTTTCGGCCACAACGCAAGCAGCCGTCCTCAGGTGAAGAACAGGTCTGTCGGAAAGACAGCGTCTGAAATTTATCGAAAGAACCAAGAAAATGAATAAATAATCGCTCTCTATTACTATCATACCTTCAATAGTGTTGTTACGCTGCGCTTGAGATAGGTGGGATGAATTATACATTATCTGTTACGTGTCGATGTTGCCGTATCGACATGCGGTGTCGCGAAATGCTCTTTTGGCTCTTACCTCCCTCGCGGTGTTGCGCTAATTGGCTGTCGAAGACACGCGTGAAGCCGTGGTGACATTATTGGCGCAGACTTTCACGCGCCGTCTTCTCACGTTGTGTATCGTCGCAAAAAAAAGAGACAACACACGTGGGCTTTCTTTTTTTTCATTCATCAAGTACGGTGCTATATGGTATTAAAAAATTAATTATCGGTCCGAATTTTTTTATGAACGTGAAAATTAGAAAATATGTGTTTTGACACATATGGAGTCTTTTTTTTGTTTGATGGGCCACTTTGTTGGGATATGATTTGCGGTGGCCAGATTGCTTATGGAAAATAAGTTAATACCTGGGTCGGCTTTGCCTGCTAGGATGGAGATGGTTTGGTTTAATTTGTCTGCGTTTGGATGATGTGTTTACCTTTCTTGTACTTTGCACTGCTACTGGGCATCTGTGAAAAATATCTTTGTAACTCATCGAATTCCTCCAGTATAAATACGTATTCTGATTCTGTAGTCGTGTGAAAGAAAGGTTAAGATGTACCGTATCCATCCTCTTGCACTGGCTGTGCAGTGAACGAAAATGTTGCTGCCTGCTGTTGGGGTTAGAAAATTAAAACCAGCGTAACGCGTGCGAGTCTGTGCGCACTGCTCATTCGCCCGTAGCCCCCACACACCCCGAGGTACCCACGTGACCACGTGGCTGCTACTTTCAGACGCTCCAAATCGTGAAATGCTCGCGATGGATGCGCTACACGCTGGCAGCTCGACCGCCGTCTGGTTCATCTTGTATCTGACACGTCGCCGTCCGCGTACCAATTCAGAATCCATTTCGGCAGCGTGGCCAGACGCTAACATCGCCCCTACGCCGGTCGCCAGCTTTGCCTCATTTGCGCCGTGACCCAGACGTAACAATTCCCTTCCATTGGAAACCACCTTCGCCCGAGGTGGCGATCGTTCGAGTCGCCGCCTTAATTGGCATTTGCCGCCTCGAGCCAACGGGGGTGTGGGTTGGGGTGGCCCGGGGCACTGCAGTCTGCCTGACTCACCAACCTTTATTGTTGCGCGTGGCCTTAACAAAGGCGAGAGTCTGACAGCAGCCTGACCTGGGCGCTGCTCCCCTTGAGGAGGAGGACAGAGAGGGGGGGAGCGAGCGTGTGCGTTGTGTGTGTGTGTGGCTACGCGCGGCAGCAGTGCCGTGGTGTGGTGAGCACCCTGCGATCACGAGCCCCGGACGAACCGAGTTCAGTTGTCGCTCACGGCCAACGTTCAATTGCGACTTGGTGTTTTGGTTTTGTTCATCCAGCAGCGGCTATGCCTTTGCCTGCTCGTGACTGGGATGCACCATCATTGACGGAGTGATTGAGTCCGCTACGCAATGAACCCAGAAAAACCTGAGTATGATTCTTGGCCAAGAGTTAAGGGCCGTTCATAAATGACGTCACGCACCTAGGGGGGGGGGGGTTAGACATTTGTGACGATGTGTGACGAGGGGGGGGGGGTTGAGAAATGTGACGTCACATCAACATGCGCAACTTTAAAAAAATATAGACAACACGTTCTACTCTTAATGAAATAGACTTTTTAATAAATGTTTTCTCCTACAACATCAGAGTGCAGCGCCACATTAAATACGCACTGCAATGACAATAATTTAAAGCGATTTGAAGCATGTTTTATTTGGGGGGGGGCGGAGCAGAGCTTTGTGACGTCATATTTGAGGGGGGGGGGGTCTGACTTTTTGTGACGCCGTGTGACGAGAGGGGGAGGGGGAAAAGTCAAAAATCGTCCAAAATCGCGCGACGTCATTTATGGACGGCCTCTTAGTGGCGAGTTATATCTGAACCGGTTCAGTCCTCTGTCTCTTGTCCCCGAGGTAGTCTCAGTGTTCAATGAGCACCTCTCGTTCGCAGCACTTGGCCCGCAACGGTCGGCTCGAAGCTACACGGCGACCTGCATCTTCGTGCGTGTGAACGCACGCGCGCACGCAAGCGCACGTGATGTAAGGTGGCACTGTTTGCTTTTGGCTAAGCCATCGGACAGCGATAGCGGCCACCGCGTCGCGCACTCTGGGATACGCTTCTGTGGGCCGTCTGGAACGCTCTGGAGCTGAGCAAACTTTTTAATGCGTCTAGTTTGAAAACGCATTTCTTTTGAACTGCTTTTCGTGTCGTCTAGCTTGCTGTACTTCTCCCGTTTTATCGCGGCTGGCTACGTACGGTGCGAATGAAATTCAGCATACGTACTACCCATAGACTAACACTACCCATTGACTAACACTACCCATAGACTAACACTACCCATAGACTAACACTACCCATAGACTCAACACTGCCCATAGACTAACACTGCCCATAGGCTCAACACTGCCCATATACTCAACACTACCCATAGACTAACACTACCCATAGATTAACACTACCCATCGACTAACACTGCACATAGACTAACACTGCCCATAGACTCAACACTGCACATAGATTAACACTGCACATAGATTAACACTACCCATAGACTAACACTGCCCATAGACTCAACACTACCCATAGACTCAACACTACCCATTGACTAACACTACCCATAAACTAACACTGCACATAGACTAAACACTACCCATAGACTCAACACTACCCATAGACTCAACACTACCCATAGACTCAGCACTGCCCATAGACTCAACACTGCCCACAGACTCAACACTACCCATAGACTCAACACTACCCATAGACTCAACACTACCCATAGACTCAGCACTGCCCATAGACTCAACACTACCCATAGACTCAACACTACCCATAGACTCAGCACTACCCATAGACTCAACACTGCCCATAGACTCAACACTGCCCATAGACTCAACACTGCACCTCCGATTATCGCGGCTGGCTACGTACGGTGCGAAAGAAGTTCAACGCACACGCACGCACAGCGCAATGTCCCCGCGCACGTGCCCCGAACGATGTGGCAGCATTTGTATCCACGCCTCATCATTGCTGCTTGGAGCGGTGGTGGTGGTGGGTGGCGGTGGCGGTGGCGGTGGCGGTGGCGGTGGCGGTGGCGGTGGCGGTGGCGGTGGCGGTGGCGGCGGCGGCGGCGGCGGCGGCGGCGGCGGCGGCGGCGGCGGCGGCGGCGGCGGCGGCGGCGGCGGCGGCGGCGGCGGCGGCGGCGGCGGCGGCGGCGGCGGCGGCGGCGGCGGCGGCGGCGGCGGCGGCGGCGGCGGCGGCGGCGGCGGCGGCGGCGGCGGCGGCGGCGGCGGCGGCGGCGGCGGCGGCGGCGGCGGCGGCGGCGGCGGCGGCGGCGGCGGCGGCGGCGGCGGCGGCGGCGGCGGCGGCGGCGGCGGCGGCGGCGGCGGCGGCGGCGGCGGCGGCGGCGGCGGCGGCGGCGGCGGCGGCGGCGGCGGCGGCGGCGGCGGCGGCGGCGGCGGCGGCGGCGGCGGCGGCGGCGGCGGCGGCGGCGGCGGCGGCGGCGGCGGCGGCGGCGGCGGCGGCGGCGGCGGCGGCGGCGGCGGCGGCGCGGCGGCGGCGGCGGCGGCGGCGGCGGCGGCGGCGGCGGCGGCGGCGGCGGCGGCGGCGGCGGCGGCGGCGGCGGCGGCGGCGGCGGCGGCGGCGGCGGCGGCGGCGGCGGCGGCGGCGGCGGCGGCGGCGGCGGCGGCGGCGGCGGCGGCGCGGCGGCGGCGGCGGCGGCGGCGGTGGCGGTGGCGGTGGTGGTGGCGGTGGCGGTGGCGGTGGTGGTGGTGGTGGGGGTGGTGGTGGTGGTGGTGGTGGTGGTGGTGGAGGCGGTGGCGGTGGTGGGGGTGGTGGTGGTGGTGGTGGTGGGGGTGGTGGTGGTGGTGGAGGCGGGGGGTGGCCTGGCTGCATGAAAAGAGATAGCGACGGAAGAGAGACACAGATACAAACGCACCCCATTTCACCAAGCATAGTACTTTTCAATTATCCTTTTGAATGAATAACATTACAATTGCATGAAAATGGAAATACTGGGGGGGGGGGGGCGGGGTGGGTGGGGGCGGTGATGGCTGTGGGAGGGGGCAGCCCAGTGGGGTGGTGGGTGGATGGATGTGTGTGTGGGGGGGGGGCGGTGCGAGTTTGTGCTACGTTAATGGAGATGCCCCGTGATTAAACCCCAGAAATAGCCCACGTGATTTGTGGCCGGAGGAGCGCCCTGCGATGTTGCGGTGGTTGACAGGGCAGGGCGGGGGGGGGGGGCTGTAGGCGTGGGTGGGTGGCGGTGGGGGGATAGGGAGCGGAGGCGTTCAGGTCACCGGCGTGAACTCGGCAGTGACCCCCCCCCCCCCCCCCGTGGGGTTTAATCCGCAGCCTTCCTCGCTTATCAGTCGCACGGGCGTGGGGACATGTGGGCGTCCGTTGGCTCGAGGTGAGCTCGCGGCCGTGATTCATCACGACCGCATCGCTACCGTGATGCTCACCTCGAGCTCGGTTTGATTGTCTGCGGTGCCGCTGGTCGGGCGTTCGTTCACGCGTCTGCTCGGCGAGTTTAGTTGGAAGGGCAGTTTGTAAAAGGTTCAGCCCTGCAATTATTCGCTCGCCGCACTGCTGGCAGAAGGGCCTCCACTAAAGGGAGCTTTATGGGGCTCTTGCAGAGAGTCTTTGGCCTAGGTGAGAGATCGTAAATATATCTTGTAGAACATAATCAACGTTTTTGGGTTTAGATCGCGTTATTTATAAATATGTCGTAACCCTCCACCACCCGACACGGCCAATCAATAAAAAGTGTCACGTTGACAAAAGACAAATAGTTCACTGCTTTAGCCTACCAGTGTGTTGAAGCCACAACATTAACAATTTGAGTACGACGTTTCGCTGGTAATTGCATCCAGCATCATCGGGCAATTCGCCAGAATGGTGAGGCTCTGCTGTGTCTCCAGTTCTTATATAGAGCAGATTCAGATAACGATGGCAATGATGATGATTATGATGTTAATGATGAGAGTTCTGATTATGGTGATGTCGATGATGATAATGATGCTGATGACAACAGTGATGATGATGATAATAATGGAAAACTTAAAACGGTGGCACGATGATAGAGAATTAGTTATGGGAAGAATCGACCCAAACATCTTCTCCTTGAGAACACTCAATGAGAAGGATGATGGTGTCATCACGATCACGGTGATAATGGTGATGATTATCTTCTTCTTTCGTATGGCGTTTAAAAAAAAGCAACATGCACGAATTCTATATTTATTTTTGTCGTCAACCATTCCATGGCGCCCACGGTGGTAGCTGAGTGGATTCCACCTGTTCCATCGGAGCACGCGTGATGTATCGGGGCTGGCATCGTTGATGCGCGCCTGATGATTTGCACGTCAATCAATCGATCAATATTCCCTTTTTTTCAAGTGCCAATATCTCCATCAATAAAGTAGTGCACGGGTGTGCATCGTAACGGAACGGGGACGCTACGCCGGGGGGGGGGGGTGGGAGAGGATTATGGGCTGCGTACGGAAAGACAGGAATGAGACGAAACAAACCCGTCACGCGCCCTCAGAGGCGAACATTGACCGAGCAGAAGTAAAATTGCAAACGCGCGCAAAAAAAAATGCGCCCCGCGCGCGAAACGAATCGCGTAAGAGAGTTAAGTCGGAGGTGAAAATAAATTAAAAGTCAAGAGACAGTTTTTCTTTTTTTATGTATTTTATGGGAAGGCGAGTCTTGAGTCCGGCGACAGGCAGACAAGGTGTTCCTGATTTTCGGGGGGGGGGGGGGGGCTGCAATCACCGCATTTGCTGTCTGGTGGAGTCCCTGATGATCGTTACATTTCTGGTGGGAATATCCCCACACCTTCTTTTACCGTGTGGTGTTGTTGATGCTGCTGCTGTTGTTGTTGTTGATGCTGCTGCTGCTATTGTTGATGATGCTGCTGCTGCTCCTGTTGTCGTGGTTTGAGAGCGGTCCTCACCATTGACGAGGTAGCAGAAAGACACCATAGAGACACGAAGGAGAGACCAGGGCTGTTACCTTCGTGAGGTCTGCAATGTGGTCCTTGTTTAGGGACGCCACTGCGTGGTGAGAATGACTACGACGGCGATGACGACGATGTTGATGACGGTGGCCGATGTGGCCGAGCCATTGACGACATCACAAGAGATCAGTGGCAGGAAAACGTGGCCGCTACTTGAGCATGCCGGCACAAGACAGAGGGAAGTAGAAAAATAAATGACAAAATGTGCAGTGACAACTTACGGGCTATCTGTCCATGGATCGCGACGACGACGATGATGATGATGCCAACGACATCGCTGACTAATCGGAACATCTATGTATACTGGAGGAATCCGATGAGCTATGAAGCTCTTTTTAACCGATGTCCATTGCCCCCCCCCTCGCCCTGCGCCCTACCACCCACGCTCGCCTCGCGTGCAGGAGGACGGGCGGATCGCTGTGATCTTCAACGTGGGCACGGGCGACGTGGTGCTGCGGGAAGAGCGCGCGCCGGTCAACGACGGGCGCTACCACTTGGTGAAGTTCATGCGCAGCGGCGCCAACGCCACCCTGCAGCTCGACCACTACACGCCCAACGAGCACTACCCGTCGCGTGAGTTCGCGCGACGCACACCCCTCCGTACACCTCCGCATACCTCCACACACCTCCGCACACGTCAACGCACCTCCACCCTCCTCCGCACACCTCCGCTCACGTCCACGCGTCTCCACCCACGTCCACCCACCTCCACCCACCTCCACACACCTACGCACACCTCCGCACACGTCAACGCACCTCCACCCTCCTCCGCACACCTCCACCCACGTCCACGCACCTCCACCCATCTCCACCCACGTCCACCCTCCTCCGCACGCCTCCGCCCACCTCCGCCCACCTCCGCCCACGTCCACCCTCCTCCGCACACCTCCACCCACGTCCACGCACCTCCACCCATCTCCACCCACGTCCACCCTCCTCCGCACGCCTCCGCCCACCTCCACCCTCCTCCACCCACCTCCACCCACGTCCACGCACCTCCACCCATCTCCACCCACGTCCACCCTCCTCCGCACACCTTCACCCACGTCCACCCTCCTCCACCCACCTCCACCCACGTCCACGCACCTCCACCCACCTCCGCCCACCTCCACCCACCTCCACCCACGTCCACCCTCCTCCGCACACCTCCACCCACCTCCACCCACGTCCACCCTCCTCCGCACACCTCCACCCACCTCCACCCACGTCCACCCTCCTCCGCACACCTACGCCCACCTCCACCCACCCAACCAACTTTTATTTAAATTTTTGTACTTATTGAGAGGCAATGCGCGGGGGCCCGTTACTTTACGTACGCACGCCGTTACTTCACGTACACACACCGTTACTTCACGTACGCACACCGTTACTTCACGTACACACACCGTTACTTCACGTACACACACCGTTACTTCACGTACACACACCGTTACTTCACGTACGCACACCGTTACTTCACGTACGCACACCGTTACTTCACGTACGCACGCCGTTACTTCACGTACGCACGCCGTTACTTCACGTACATTCACCGTTACTTCACGTACATTCACCGTTACTTCACGTACGCACACCGTTACTTCACGTACGCACGCCGTTACTTCACGTACGCACACCGTTACTTCACGTACGCACACCGTTACTTCACGTACGCACGCCGTTACTTCACGTACGCACGCCGTTACTTCACGTACATTCACCGTTACTTCACGTACGCACGCCGTTACTTCACGTACGCACACCGTTACTTCACGTACACACACCGTTACTTCACGTACACACACCGTTACTTCACGTACATTCACCGTTACTTCACGTACGCACGCCGTTACTTCACGTACGCACACCGTTACTTCACGTACACACACCGTTACTTCACGTACGCACGCCGTTACTTCACGTACGCACGCCGTTACTTCACGTACATTCACCGTTACTTCACGTACGCACACCGTTACTTCACGTACGCACACCGTTACTTCACGTACGCACACCGTTACTTCACGTACACACACCGTTACTTCACGTACGCACGCCGTTACTTCACGTACGCACACCGTTACTTCACGTACACACACCGTTACTTCACGTACGCACACCGTTACTTCACGTACGCACGCCGTTACTTCACGTACATACACCGTTACTTCACGTACACACACCGTTACTTCACGTACGCACACCGTTACTTCACGTACGCACGCCGTTACTTCACGTACGCACACCGTTACTTCACGTACATACACCGTTACTTCACGTACACACACCGTTACTTCACGTACGCACACCATTACTTCACGTACGCACACCGTTACTTCACGTACACACACCGTTACTTCACGTACACACACCGTTACTTCACGTACGCACACCGTTACTTTACGTACGCACACCGTTACTTCACGTACATACACCGTTACTTCACGTACACACACCGTTACTTCACGTACGCACACCGTTACTTCACGTACGCACACCGTTACTTCACGTACACACACCGTTACTTCACGTACACACACCGTTACTTCACGTACGCACGCCGTTACTTCACGTACACACACCGTTACTTCACGTACACACACCGTTTCTTCACGTACACACACCGTTACTTCACGTACACACACCGTTACTTCACGTACACACACCGTTACTTCACGTACGCACGCCGTTACTTCACGTACGCACACCGTTACTTCACGTACACACACCGTTACTTCACGTACACACACCGTTACTTCACGTACACACACCGTTACTTCACGTACGCACACCGTTACTTCACGTACACACACCGTTACTTCACGTACACACACCGTTACTTCACGTACGCACACCGTTACTTCACGTACGCACACCGTTACTTCACGTACACACACCGTTACTTCACGTACGCACACCGTTACTTCACGTACGCACACCGTTACTTCACGTACACACACCGTTACTTCACTACACACACCGTTACTTCACGTACACACACCGTTACTTCACGTACGCACACCGTTACTTCACGTACGCACACCGTTACTTCACGTACGCACACCGTTACTTCACGTACGCACACCGTTACTTCACGTACACACACCGTTACTTCACGTACGCACACCGTTACTTCACGTACGCACGCCGTTACTTCACGTACGCACACCGTTACTTCACGTACGCACACCGTTACTTCACGTACATTCACCGTCGACATGAACTGATACCGGCTATGACAAGCAAGGGATTGGAAAGATGGGGAACGGACCCTCTGCCCCATCTCCCAACCCCCTTTAATTAAGACAACAGGGTACAGTTTAACACGTAGGCTAATATTATTAATCGGGCAATTCACCATTCTGGCGAATTGCCCGATGATGCTGGATGTAATTACCAGCGAAACGTCGTGCAACAGGATTGTTCATCGAGGTAAACATTACATTAATGAACATCTCCCGTCAGCCGATGGCTCCTGCCTGCATCGACCCCTCCTCACCTGGCCCTGCCGATGAAGTCGTAAATTAGTTTTATCCACTCCGGAGGGATGATGGGCTATGTTGACCCGTTGACTTTCCAAATCACCGTGCAGGTCGTCCCACGCTTTGTGCGCGTTCGGTTTGTGCGAATTAACGCACACGCGGCACACCTGTTTGTACGCAAAATTCCTCGTGGCCGGCGTTAATTCACTCTACACGCGGCTGTGCGGTCAGCCGTGGGGACAACAAGCAAGGCTCCACGGTGGCGAGGAGATGTTGACTCCCTCGCCTGGCATGCAGGAGGTCGTGGGTTCGATCCCGACCCTGACGCCTGTACGCTTGGAGTTTGCGTGTTTTCCCCGTGGTCACGTGGATTTTTCTCCGGGTCCTCCGGTTTTTCTCCTCCACATTTAGAATCAACATCACGCGTTTCGAATGTTTGCATACTGTTATCAATGTCAACATGATAATCCACTCCGTCATTCATGGCCAGGTCGCTTCTGAAATAGAGCTAATAGCTCAGTGGGCTCCACCTGGTACAAATAATATAATTTACTTTTTGTTTAACATTGTGTGTGTACTGTGGGGAGCAGGAGTGTAGCGGTTAGCGCACTGCGCTACAAACCTGGAGACCCGTGTTCGATTCCCGCTCACGGCCAACACCAGTGACAATTATTTGAACCAATCCTGGGCCTCCCCTAGGTTGACTCATCCTCAAATAAGTACCTGGTGCGGTGTGTAAACATCGCCACTCGGGAGACTAAGGCGGCCGGGCGTGGTGGTGCTGGCCACCCACCCCCTCGTATGCCGTGCCGGCCTTAATAAGTGCTCGCTAAATGCGCTTGCCCCAACAGTCTGTTAAGGCGATACGGGGGATCTTTGTGTGCGTCTACTCGGCAGGCAGCTGTCTCCTCGTGCGGTGTATTGTGGGTCGGGTTAGTGTGCGGTCCCACGACACTGCTACCGCATGAAGCGGGGGAAACCTGTAAGCATGAGTCAAACACTTTTGCCACGGCATCACCCGACCAGATACTGTGTGTAAACAAAGAGATCTGGCTGCCGCCTGATGATGCCGGTTGTAATTACTGGCGAAACGCCGTACCCAGATTGTAACTGGTTGTTTTACATTTGCTCTCCAACGCACCGGTGTTGCTGTACTAGTAACGAATTGGCACGTTCTGTTTACGTGACAAACCTTACTAGTTGGCTGTGTCGGCTGGTGGCGGGTTTAACGACTTTTATATATATATTTACACGATCTAACCCAAAACAAACCTGTGTTATGCCAGATGTGTGTTTGTTTGTTCGTCTTTGTTCCGGATAAATTTGGTGGAGCCCCCAAGGTTGTTCGGTCGATCGGTGGCGGGTCACGTGAGATGGTGGGGGGGGGGGGGGATAAAATGTTGTTATCCCCGCATCTTCAAAAACGTCTTGGCCCAGCGTGGAAGAGTAGGCCAAACACAATTCGAGAAGGCGCTCTCTCTCGGGAGCTCCCTCTAGTCATGGAATCCCTGCTGCCAGCAGTTGCGGGAGGAGCAAGCAACAATCGCAGGGTCGCACTTTCACAACTCTACACAACGCCATGAGGCTGCGGGAAATCAAACGGTTAACGCTGAGTCCATCATCCTTGTGGGCTTTTCATAGAAGAAAAAAAAACATTCCCCGCTCCCCAACAAAAGCAATGATATATGGGACACAGCCCTGTAGATTTCCAATTGATCTTCGCTGCTAAATGACTCCGTTCCGTCCGTCTCAACCGACACGCTCTTCAATTATGTACCAAGGATGGAGCGCTCAGACTTTCGCCAAGGCATATTGCAAAGCCTCGAGGAGTTGGCGTGCATCGTTTGCACTCCTCGCTGGTAAACTTCTGTCCGTCCGCCAGCGGAGCAGTGTGGTGCTTGTAGCGTTTTGGGTTTTTTATTTGCTTTTCATTTCACTATGACACGCAAGTCAACGCAGCCGAGCCAAAAGTGTGCGTAATGCAAAGTGAAGGTTGCCCCCCCACCACCACAACCACTCCCCCCCCCCCCGGCCTCTTGGTGGAGCGATTGTTGAACAAAGTTGAACAAATTCCCAAACGGCGTTTGACTGGAGCCGGTGGACGAAGCCTTGAACGGCGTTTTTTTTAAATCCTTTATATTAAGTTCCCTTTGCTTGCTTGCTTGCGTGCTTGCTTACGACCGTGCAAATCTTTCGGTCGTTTTTTAACCCACTTCCCGTGATCCAATCGAGCTGACATTTTCCACACAGACTCGTTGTGCCAGACAATTAATGTTCATGAAAAAAAATTCCCCAAATTTTACACTTTTTAGGCAAAAAAAAAATATTTTACATATATTCAAATAGAACGCATTCATGGCTTTGGCTGAACGTCACAGTATAAGAGCCCAGAGCGTAACCCCTCCACAGGCCGTGGCGGAGTAGCGCAGTTGGTAGCGCCCTCGCTTCCCATGCCAAAGGTCGCGGGATTGATCCCCGCGTCCTCCACAGGCGAATATATTTTTAAATCCTTTATATTAAGTTCGCTGCCACACATATAAAGGATTTATAGTGAAAAACTTTGTTTTTACGGGTTATACTTATTATTTTTGTCGAACGTCTTCAAAGACGCATGCACGCGCGTAGTGCGGTCCGTACACTCGATTAACCTACAGCGATGTGTACGCATACAACTAGTCGAGAGGATGCGTTCACGTTAAATATATTTCTACTTTTATTTGTTTGTGCACAAACGGAAGGAGAGATAGGGGAAAGGTGCCGTATTGTATGATTATGTATTTTGTTAAGTAGGCAAATGAGCATGTAACATTCTCTCTAACCCCCGCCCGCTCCCCCATCCAGATGATTAAGGACGAGAATTCTTAAAAATATATAAATAGCGTTATTTATTTTAGCTTCATGACGCTTGATCCCTTTTGTTTCGATTTTTGTAAATCTAATTTGTAGAGTTTTGTTTGACCGCATTAGCCTAAATATACCACAACCATCATCACTATCATCATCATCACCGTTCTCATTGGCAGCAGTAGCACCACCGTCATCATCATCATTACCACGACTGTCATCCTCATGATCACCACCAACATCATTATCACCACAACCACAATTATCATCATCCTCATCATTGTCACCGGCATCATTATCACCACCACCATCATCACCCTCACTGACAGCAGTAGCACCATCCACATGATCATCATCATCATTTAAACACGCACGAAACGACACGTGTACCAAAACGTCGATCCTAATCAATTAATCATGAGCACCAACGATTAGCACAGTTGGCTATGTATGGTGCGAAAGAAGTTCAACATACATACACATTCCCCAACAGTCTGTGTAGCCGATATGCTTATCACGTTTTGGATTTGGTTCATGCACACGCTGGGGAGGTAATGCTTTCCTGCGCGATTACTGATAATAATTACAATCATACACAGCGTCGCTGGTGCAAAACTGCATCTCACAACGCCGTGCAAGACAATGATTGCGTTCAAACCTCTACCGGATCCACTGCTGGATGAAGGCCCACCACGCCGTGTCGGCCATGGGGGTGTACCTAACAACGCCCTCGTCGATCCTAATCAATGAATCGATGCACCGACGGCGTACGTCGTGAGCAACTCGGAAGAGCGCGGTTTGGCTTCAACGTACGTACGTTGCGTGCATACAAGATAAGACTGCGAGCGCTGTTTGTGTTGAATTGATTAGCAACGGTTGTGCCCGCGGGCACACGGGGGGGGGGGGGGGGAGTCAAGGATGTACCGCGTGGAAGAAGCAAGAGGAACTTGAAAGGCACGAGAGAAGATAAGGAATGTGAAATATGAGGAACAGCATGGGAGAGGAAAACCGAAGAGACGGGAGCAAAGGGTTAGGAAAGATGAGGATTGGAAGAGGCTCCACGAGGGCCTTGACGTTGCTGCTGCTGCACAGAAGAGGAGAAGCGGATTCATATTCTTAAGTTTTTTCGGTAAAATCACGTGGGTAAAAAAAAAAATGTGTAATTAATAAAAGTAAAATAAAATTAAAAAATTATTTTACTTTCATTAATTTTAAAATAAAAGTCAAATAAAAATAAAAAAATTATTTTACTTTTTTAATTTAAAAAAAATGTACCTACGCGACTTTACCGAAAAAACCTAAGAATATGAATCCTTGCAGTCACGAAAGCTTCAAATCTAGGAGAAGCGGAGTCTGTTTTCACAGTGGGCGGGGAGAGGGGAGGGGTTTCACAGTGGGGGCGGGGAGAGGGGAGGGGTTTCACAGTGGGGGGCGGGGCAGTGGCCACACGAAAGCCACGTCGTTTACTAGAGGCCTGAGTTGATTTAAACAGAGAGATGTGCAGGTGCTCGGTGCATGACTACATCGCAGCATTGGATGAGTTGGTGACGGCTTTAGGTGGCCTTAATCCAGCAGCGGATTGATCATGGCTCAAGATGATTATACTTTGTTGCAAACAGATCTATTCAGAACGGATTCTCTCGCGTAGAAGCTTTTGGAAGTGTGAGTGCATCCTGTTTTTTTTCCTGAAGCCAGGCTCACAAACTGAGCAGATCAGTTGCGCAACTTGGCTGCACGCAACCAGTTGCGAGAAATTGCACAACCGGTTGCATAAGAGTAGACACAAACGCTACTTTCAAACTTCGATCTGCTGAACGATGTTTAGCGATGTACTTCATCACACTCTGCGCATTTGCGAGCCGCTGTCGGTCGTTATAACGCTGCATTACGCGCTCTTCCATTTCCTCACTGCACACCACTGCTCGTTCGGATGTCGAGAAAGGATTCTAGATTTGAAGCTTTCGTGACTGCAAGGATTCACACTCTTCGGTTTTTTCGGTAAAGTCACGTAGGTAAAAAAGCCCCCCCCCCCCCCCCAATACGTTCCATTCATTGGCTACCAAACTCAGATAAGCTCCTCCCCCCGCTCCCCCCCCCCTTAACTTGTATTTAAGAACTTGTATCTTGGAATTGTTTTGCCTCACTTGGTACAGTAAATCTAGCTGTGATGGTCCCACCTGATGACGGAGACTTGTGTTGCCTCCGAAACGTCGTGATTTATTATTTTATATTATTATTTTTATTAATTTAAATTTAAAAAAAAATACCTCCGTGACTTTACCAAAAAAAACCTAAGAGTATGTCGAGAAAAGAGTTTGAGAGAGAGAGAAAGAGAGCGAGAGAGCAAGATTCAATCGCGCAACCAATTGCCCAGTTGCGGATGCTGTTTTCCAGAGGTGGGACAAAGTCATTGTTATGCAAGTCCAAGTCGAGTCTGAAGTCATCAAATTCATGACTCGAGTCTGACTCGAGTCCAAGTCACATGACTCGAGTCCACACCTCAGAAGTGGGACAAAGTCATTGTTATGCAAGTCCAAGTCGAGTCTGAAGTCATCAAATTCATGACTCGAGTCTGACTCGAGTCCAAGTCACATGACTCGAGTCCACACCTCTGCTGTTTTCTCAAACGACGATTTTCCCGTCCTGCGTGGGCGACGGAGCGACAACACTTCAAGGCCCGCGAGTTTACCGCGAACGTGAACAACGAACCCATTGTAACAAGACAACAGCAGCAACAACTAAAAAAACTCATCAAAAGGAACTTTTGAAAACCAGCCTTCAAAAAGGAGCCGCTATTTTAACGGGGCATTTTGATGCGCACGAAATACTTGTAATCATGGAACAGTCGGGCTCTGGTTCCGCACGTTCCGTCTGTTTGAAGGGCAGGGCGGAGGAAAACGTGGGCTCGCTGCCAAATTCAACACATTTAATTAAATGTGTAAATATATCCAAGCTCTACTTTAAAGGGGCTATCTTGAAATTAACTCTTCCGTTTAGCAATGAGGCATTTCTGCTACAGCGGTCCATTCTAGGCGCGTGGATTTTTCACTGTGATACCATCCTGATAAACAGCTGTAATGCGGTGTAATTTGGTTCAATCGTCGTGTTGATTTCAAATCACCCGAGGCGTCTGATGCTAATTCCATCGATCATCTCCATTTTTTACCATTGCTATTATTTAACTCACTGTCTGCTGTTGTCGTTGTTGTATCCTCAAATCATGTAACTCAATTTTAACCCACTTCCCAATGTGGTATCGACTGCAAACTTGGTATACTTACGTCATACTGATGACAATACTATATTCTATCATAAAAAATATTTTTTTGAAACATTATTGTTTTTATATGTTATGTTTCGGCTTGGGTCTAATTGTCCACAGTAAACTAACGTTCGCTGTAGTAAACCACGTTATGGCAAGCTTCGGGGCCACTTCCTGTAGTCGTGGAGTTCTTCCATTACTAGTACGGTGCATTTCATTGAAGCGTGTTTTTTTTTAAGTTTTTTTTTAATATTACTCATTTGCCATTGCTATTGAATCGCAACTTTCCCGGCCACGGCTCATGTCAGTGGCGAGGCGGTATCTCAGCCGATCCGACAACCCAGCCACGTTCGCAAACTCGCAATGACCGGTGTGGTGAAGTAAGGTCAGGCAACCTTTGTGACTGACACTGTGTGTTTGAGGCCTTCAGCCCACGGTGGATTGGCAATTAGCTGCGTATACATATATATAAAACAGTGTACAGTCAAATCATACACTCCCGCTTTTGTATAGGATTTTTTCGGGGGGTTTTTACCCAAGTTGCTCTTTCAAATGAGACTATCCCTGCACACATTGAGATCTCACCTGGTTAAACGAGTACACTTGACTTCACGTGTGCCTATCACGGGCGTATGGAATACTTCTTCGTGGACAGGGCGACGGTGTCGTTGAGTGCCCAACGCACAGACGCGGAAACCCAAACCCTCCTTCCGACCGCTTTCCTCAAGCCGGACAGCAGAAGAAACAGTTAACGGAGGCGCACAGGTGTTCGGCACAAGACAAATGGGAATTGTCTCGGTTTGTTTTTTCAATAATTTCCTCTGCTTTAAGGTGCAAAACAGACAATTCCAAAACTTCATTTGAATTCCTGCGCCGTCAAACGCTCGTGGGTGAGAGCCACGATGATTACGGAAATTAAGTACGCACGCCAAGATATGAAAAAAAAAACATGCAAACGTTCTAATCCACTCCTTAAGTCGTTTGCACATTTTGCTTACCCTGCAAGATTGGATCGGGATGGCAAAAAAATAAAAAATAAACATTCAATTTAAAAAAACACATCGAATAATTGCCTCTTTGCAAAGTTGGAGTGAGCTGAGACTGCAAGTACATGATGTAATAGTATTGGGTGGATGTATTCCCCCCCACAGAGGTAGCTGTTCTCCAGTCACGTCTTGTTATTACCAGAGTATGCCGCTGTAAATCTAGACGGCCGTGAAAGGGAGCACGAGCGCTAAATGTCGAGACGTCGTTGCGTCGATTGGCAGCCGGGGATCGTGCGTGCCGTAGTGGCAGACGTGCGGAATTTCTCGCGACATTTGCCACATTTGCAAAAATGACACTCTCCGCGAATGATTCGATTGAGATTATACATAGCAATCATGCCTCCCCACCCCCCCCCGACCCTTCCACCCTCCCACATTTCATTTCTAATTGTCAGGACCCTCCTAAAAGAAAGACTCGTGAGAATCAGTGAGATTTTCGTGGGCAAGCAAGGGGGTTAATAATGATGATAATTAAGAAAAATATAACTTCAACTTGTGATGCGAACAGTGTTAACTCGCTCTCGAAGCGAAAGAACAAACCCCCACAGACAGGCCCCAACAATAGCCCAAGCTCTGCAGTCCTCTATATATTAAGGTGTCATCGGCCGATTCATGAGTGCTTACATGTGGGAGAAAACCCACACACTCTACCCCATACAGGCAGAATAGGCAGAACCCATTTCTGCTCTACTGCCTTCTGTTTTGTAGGTGATGGTTGGTGGCTCACGTGCAGCCCTTTCGTCAATCCGCTGCTGGATGAGGGCCTCCCCATGGCGTGCGGAGACTTCTTTACCCCGCTCGTCACCCTGGGGCGGTGTAGGCGGGGAGCATAGATGTGGGAGTATGGTACAACAAGGGATGTTGCTGCGCTGCCCTCTGCTGCCCAAGTAGGCACACAGTAGCCTACGACTTCCTGTTGAGATGCGTGGTCGCTGCCCATCCCAGCAGTAAGCAAGAGCTCAATAATTAGAACATGGCGAATGATGATGATGATGCTGGTGACGACGATTCAATCGCGCTCTCAGTCAGCATCACCAAGAAGTGCAACGCCCTTGCAGAACTGCTTCAATTGGCAGAGCGTGCTTACAGCCCTCACTAATGGCTTCGCAGAAACTCCATCAGGAGTCACAAGTAGGGCATTTTCTGGCCAACTGTAAATGGCTGAAGATTAATTAAAAGGGATAACAGGCTTTGTGGCGGTAAAAAAAAAAACTCGTTTTCATTTTAATGAACCGTTATTTGTTGGGTAAGTTTTCTCGAAGCGGCAACTCTGCACACGGAGATCCTTGGAGGCTCTGCTACGAGCCGCTCATTTTCGCCGAACAAAAGGTCAAATGTCAACGTTTTTTTTCTTTCCTGTTCCAACGGGAGTGGGATGCCCCTCGTATTCTATTCATAGCCCTGATCCAGTGGTGGAAATTCCACGTTCCTACGGCGAGAGCCCGCCCGCCTCTCAGCACGGCAACGTTCGGCTGACCTCCCGAGAAATCTCTTCCGTGCTCATGTCGAGACACTTGCAGAGTAGTGGAACCCGCGGTGCGTAAAGGCATGGGCCGTGGAAGCAGATTTTATTGAAAGAAAAAAACGAATTCTGAGATTCCCTTGAAGCGACCTATTTTAGTTTATTAACATACCAAGGAGACACACACTTACCCAGGGGAAATGTTAATCGGAGTCCAGCTGATTTTTTTTTACGCTTAATTTTCACAGCTCTAATTATATGCAATTTCAGACGAGAGGCGGGGAAAGAAAACGAATGTCACGTGACGAGTTTTGTTGCGTGGCCAGTGGTGACCGAACTGAGGCCGTCAATCGCAGAAAAAAAATAATGTAGAAACCCCGATATTGAAAGTGTAATATCGGTCGTGAAATCCTGCGTATACAATTGAGAACCCTGATAAATCAATCACGGTCGACTGAACATCGGCTCTGCACCCAGGGTTGTTTGTAGCAGCGCTCACTAACGCCGCTTCAACCCCTTAAGCCACTGAAACAAAAGAAAACTCGATCAATCTTCAAATGAAATGAATAAATAATGTTAGCCTGCGAAAGGATGGGGGGGGAGGGGGTTGGAACAGCGCTAGCAGGGTCCGTGTCCTCCTAGTTAACGATGACTGCCGCTCGTGTGTTCAGCGCGGTATGCAGATGGAAAAAAAAACGAAACTACTTTTGCCACCGAGGACAAATTGAATTGTGCACGCTGACCCACCGTAGCCTCGGAGTCGAAGAGAAATGCGCCTCGAACCCAGCGATATCGCGGCCACGTCGCTGATCTCATCTCCGTGCCCCAGATTGACTTCGTGAGCCCGGGGCATTTGAAGTAAGAGCGCTAAGAGGAACAATGCGACGGAGCCATCGGTGCGGTAATTGCTGCCGAAAAATCGCCTGGCCGCTCTGTCACCCATTTACATTTTTTGCCAAGTAATTTTCTCCTGCTTTGCATCAGCCTTTGCCCCCAAGTCCACGGCTGATCCAGATGAAAAGGTTGCATTTGATATTAAAATATTCCCGTCCCGGTGATCCAACCCAACGTTAGTTGGACGACGTTACATGCCCCCCCCCCCCCGATTACATTCTGCGTGGCAAACACGTGCTAAGTATGTAAATGTTTTAAAAAAAAATACCTTATTCATAGCGATATGCACTGTGGTTATCTTACTGTGCTTGTGAATCCAGCGGATGTGTTCACCAAAAATAATCGATTCTCATGCACCATGAACTTCATTATTTATTTATTTTAAAATTACGATTAAGAACCAAACGGGGGTGCAAGGCCACAGTAAAGGTTAAGGGGCAGTCCATAAATGACGTCACGCACCTAGGGGGGGGAGAGGTCAGACATTTGTGACGATGTGTGACGATGGGGGGAGGGGGTTTAAGAAATGTGACGTCACATCAAAATGCGCACCTTTAAATAAAATATATAATTTTCATAACAACACTAATTGTCAGCGCACACTGCCCCACGAACCCGGGCCACCTCGGTTCGATTCCTGGCCACGGCCAACACCGGACCTGGCTCCCCCCCCCCCCCCCCCCCCCACATCATCTTTCACCAACACTGACCAACATGGTGAAGTATGGTTAAATACAACCCCCTCGGCCAGCGAGGAGTAGGGAGGCCTTTATCCAGCAGCTGGGATTGACAAAAGGCATTGAACTATTATCTTTGCATTCACCAGGCGCGAAGTGTCATGTTGATGCGTGGTTTTATCCAATGAAGCAATTTGTGGATAAACATGATTTTTTTACTCTTACCGTGACCCCGTCACGCAGAGGCCTACTCATTTATGATTATTTTTAACGACACGGGGTCTTTAACGTCTGCTACACAGCAGACGGTGCATACTTAACGGCCAACGACACCAAAAGTAGGAGACCTTTTTGGCAGTAGCAAAGTATAAAAAAACGATAGTTTTACCCTATCTGGCAATAAAACAGGTGTTAAGATGTCCAAACACAAAATCAAACACCAAATCGAGTCTGCATTAACCACACGTACTTGTGCACGTACTTGTACTCGTGGTTAATGCAGACTTGATTCCTTTGCCCAAAGGGTCAAAGCTATTCTTATGTTTTCATACTTAACACGCGCAGTCTTGACCAGGGTGGCCTTTGGGCTTTTAGCCACGAAGCTCTCCAATTCACTAGTGCTCAGCCAACAACTTGCCCGACACATCACTCGTTAGACGCGTCCCATTCCTTTTAAAGCGGCGGTGTCATTGGGTGTTTTTTGTTGTTTTTGTTAGGCTCTATTAAGCATTTGATCTTGGGAGGCATCGCTTGTCGGGTCGATTTTAAAAGCAAACCCCGAAAGAACAACACAACAGCAAAAGCCGTAGAGGAACTCGCGACCCGCTGGGCTTGCGCGTGGCTTCAAAGCGACGGCGGATTTATTCACGTGCGCAGAGAATCCCTGCGACGATGCTTAGTGTGGTGCCATTCGTCGGACACTCTTGGAAGCTGGTTATGGCATGAGACGCGACGCTGTAATGGGGGGCATGGGAGGGGGGTAGGCGCGCAGGGGGGTAGAGGGGCAAGGGGTGGGGGGCAGGGGAGGCAGGGGGCTTATTTACACCGCGGAGGAATTTTCGTGAGCGCATGCATGCGCTGTACCTGGCCACGGGTCGCGCTTAACGACGACCAGATCAATGTGCGGGGCTAATTCATTGCCTCTGCTGCACGATGAGCCCCCTCTGCGAGAGTACGGAAATTCATATTTGATCCGCCACAAAAGCACATTTTAATTTGCCTCCATGACGAAGTTGGGGGTTTGTCGAGGCCCAAAACGAGATGGCTGCGAGGACTTCAACTGTGAGGCCTTCAGCTGCGAGGCCTTCAACTGTGAGGCCTTCAGCTGTGAGGCCTTCAGCTGCGAGGCCTTCAACTGTGAGGCCTTCAGTTCTGAGGCCTTCAACTGTGAGGTCTTCAGCTGTGAGGTCTTCAGCTGTGAGGCCTTCAGTTCTGAGGCCTTCAGCTGCGAGGCCTTCAACTGTGAGGCCTTCAACTGTGAGGCCTTCAGTTCTGAGGCCTTCAACTGTGAGGCCTTCAGCTGTGAGGCCTTCAGCTGCGAGGCCTTCAACTGTGAGGCCTTCAGTTCTGAGGCCTTCAACTGTGAGGCCTTCAGCTGTGAGGCCTTCAGCTGCGAGGCCTTCAACTGTGAGGCCTTCAGTTCTGAGGCCTTCAACTGTGAGGTCTTCAGCTGTGAGGTCTTCAGCTGTGAGGCCTTCAGCTGTGAGGCCTTCAGCTGCGAGGCCTTCAACTGTGAGGCCTTCAGTTCTGAGGCCTTCAACTGTGAGGTCTTCAGCTGTGAGGCCTTCAGCTGTGAGGCCTTCAACTGTGAGGCCTTCAGTTCTGAGGCCTTCAACTGTGAGGTCTTCAGCTGCGAGGCCTTCAACTGTGAGGCCTTCAGCTGTGAGGCCTTCAGTTCTGAGGCCTTCAACTGTGAGGCCTTCAGCTGTGAGGCCTTCAACTGTGAGGCCTTCAGCTGTGAGGCCTTCAACTGTGAGGCCTTCAGTTCTGAGGCCTTCAACTGTGAGGTCTTCAGCTGTGAGGCCTTCAGCTGCGAGGCCTTCGGCTGTGAGGCCTTCAACTGTGAGGACTTCAACTGTGATGACTTCAACTGTGAGACCTTCATTTCTGAGGCCTTCAACTGTGAGGCCTTCAGCTGTGAGGACTTCAGCTGTGAGGCCTTCAACTATTAGGCCTTCAACTGTGAGACCTTCAGTTCTGAGGCCTTCAACTGTGAGGCCTTCAACTGTGAGACCTTCAGCTGTGAGGCCTTCAACTGTGAGGCCTTCATCTGTGAGGCCTTCAACTGTGATGACTTCAACTGTGAGGCCTTCAGCTGTGAGGCCTTCAGGTGTGAGGCCTTCAGGTGTGAGTACTTCAGCTGTGAGGTCTTCAGCTGTGAGGCATTCAACTGTGAGGCCTTCAGGTATGAGGCCTTCAACTGTGATAACTTCAACTGTGAGGCCTTCTACTGTGAGGCCTTCAGGTGTGAGACCTTCAGTTCTGAGGCCTTCAGCTGTGAGGCCTTCAGCTGTGAGGCCTTGAACTATGAGGCCTTCAACTGTGAGACCTTCAGTTCTGAGGCCTTCAACTGTGAGGCCTTCAGCTGTGAGGCCTTCAACTGTGAGGCCTTCTACTGTGAAGCCTTCAGGTGTGAGGCCTTCAACTGTGAGGCCTTCAGGTGTGAGGCCTTCAGGTGTGAGTACTTCAACTGTGAGGCCTTCAGGTGTGAGGCATTCAACTGTGAGGCCTCCAGGTGTGAAGCCTTCAGCTGTGAAGCCTTCAACTGTGAGGCCTTCAACTGTGATGACTTCAACTGTGATGACTTCAACTGTGAGGCCTTCAGGTATGAGGCCTTCAACTGTGATGCCTTCAGGTATGAGGCCTTCAGCTGTGAGGCCTTCAGGTGTGAGGCCTTCAGGTGTGAGTACTTCAACTGTGAGGCCTTCAGGTGTGAGGCATTCAACTGTGAGGCCTTCAGGTATGAGGCCTTCAACTGTGAGGCCTTCAGCTGTGAGGCCTTCAGTTCTGAGGCCTTCAGCTGTGAGGCCTTCAACTGTGAGACCTTCAGTTCTGAGGCCTTCAACTGTGAGGCCTTCAACTGTGAGGCATTCAACTGTGAGGCCTTCAGGTGTGAGGCCTTCAACTGTAAGGCCTTCAGCTGTGAGGCCTTCAACTGTGAGGCCTTCAGCTGTGAGGCCTTCAACTGTGAGGCCTTCAGCTGTAAGGCCTTCAACTGTAAGGCCTTCAGCTGTGAGGCCTTCAACTGTGAGACCTTCAGGTGTGAGACCTTCAGTTCTGAGGCCTTCAGCTGTGAGGCCTTCAACTGTGAGGCCTTCAGCTGTGAGGCCCTCAACTGTGAGGCCTTCAGCTGTGAGGCCTTCTACTGTGAGGCCTTCATCTGTGAGGCCTTCAACTGTGAGGCCTTCATCTGTGAGGCCTTCAACTGTGAGGCCTTCAGCTGTGAGGCCTTCAACTGTGAGGCCTTCAGCTGTGAGGCCTTCAACTGTGAGGCCTTCATCTGTGAGGCCTTCAACTGTGAGGCCTTCAGCTGTGAGGCCTTCAACTGTGAGGCCTTCAGCTGTGAGGCCTTCAACTGTGAGGCCTTCATCTGTGAGGCCTTCAGCTGTGAGGCCTTCAACTGTGAGGCCTTCAACTGTGAGGCCTTCAACTGTGAGGCCTTCAACTGTGAGGCCTTCATCTGTGAGGCCTTCATCTGTGAGGCCTTCAGCTGCGAGGCCTTCAACTGTGAGGCCTTCAGTTCTGAGGCCTTCAACTGTGAGGTCTTCAGCTGTGAGGTCTTCAGCTGTGAGGCCTTCAGCTGTGAGGCCTTCAGCTGCGAGGCCTTCAACTGTGAGGCCTTCAGTTCTGAGGCCTTCAACTGTGAGGTCTTCAGCTGTGAGGCCTTCAGCTGTGAGGCCTTCAACTGTGAGGCCTTCAGTTCTGAGGCCTTCAACTGTGAGGTCTTCAGCTGCGAGGCCTTCAACTGTGAGGCCTTCAGCTGTGAGGCCTTCAGTTCTGAGGCCTTCAACTGTGAGGCCTTCAGCTGTGAGGCCTTCAACTGTGAGGCCTTCAGCTGTGAGGCCTTCAACTGTGAGGCCTTCAGTTCTGAGGCCTTCAACTGTGAGGTCTTCAGCTGTGAGGCCTTCAGCTGCGAGGCCTTCGGCTGTGAGGCCTTCAACTGTGAGGACTTCAACTGTGATGACTTCAACTGTGAGACCTTCATTTCTGAGGCCTTCAACTGTGAGGCCTTCAGCTGTGAGGACTTCAGCTGTGAGGCCTTCAACTATGAGGCCTTCAACTGTGAGACCTTCAGTTCTGAGGCCTTCAACTGTGAGGCCTTCAACTGTGAGACCTTCAGCTGTGAGGCCTTCAACTGTGAGGCCTTCATCTGTGAGGCCTTCAACTGTGATGACTTCAACTGTGAGGCCTTCAGCTGTGAGGCCTTCAGGTGTGAGGCCTTCAGGTGTGAGTACTTCAGCTGTGAGGTCTTCAGCTGTGAGGCATTCAACTGTGAGGCCTTCAGGTATGAGGCCTTCAACTGTGATAACTTCAACTGTGAGGCCTTCTACTGTGAGGCCTTCAGGTGTGAGACCTTCAGTTCTGAGGCCTTCAGCTGTGAGGCCTTCAGCTGTGAGGCCTTGAACTATGAGGCCTTCAACTGTGAGACCTTCAGTTCTGAGGCCTTCAACTGTGAGGCCTTCAGCTGTGAGGCCTTCAACTGTGAGGCCTTCTACTGTGAAGCCTTCAGGTGTGAGGCCTTCAACTGTGAGGCCTTCAGGTGTGAGGCCTTCAGGTGTGAGTACTTCAACTGTGAGGCCTTCAGGTGTGAGGCATTCAACTGTGAGGCCTCCAGGTGTGAAGCCTTCAGCTGTGAAGCCTTCAACTGTGAGGCCTTCAACTGTGATGACTTCAACTGTGATGACTTCAACTGTGAGGCCTTCAGGTATGAGGCCTTCAACTGTGATGCCTTCAGGTATGAGGCCTTCAGCTGTGAGGCCTTCAGGTGTGAGGCCTTCAGGTGTGAGTACTTCAACTGTGAGGCCTTCAGGTGTGAGGCATTCAACTGTGAGGCCTTCAGGTATGAGGCCTTCAACTGTGAGGCCTTCAGCTGTGAGGCCTTCAGTTCTGAGGCCTTCAGCTGTGAGGCCTTCAACTGTGAGACCTTCAGTTCTGAGGCCTTCAACTGTGAGGCCTTCAACTGTGAGGCATTCAACTGTGAGGCCTTCAGGTGTGAGGCCTTCAACTGTAAGGCCTTCAGCTGTGAGGCCTTCAACTGTGAGGCCTTCAGCTGTGAGGCCTTCAACTGTGAGGCCTTCAGCTGTAAGGCCTTCAACTGTAAGGCCTTCAGCTGTGAGGCCTTCAACTGTGAGACCTTCAGGTGTGAGACCTTCAGTTCTGAGGCCTTCAGCTGTGAGGCCTTCAACTGTGAGGCCTTCAGCTGTGAGGCCCTCAACTGTGAGGCCTTCAGCTGTGAGGCCTTCTACTGTGAGGCCTTCATCTGTGAGGCCTTCAACTGTGAGGCCTTCATCTGTGAGGCCTTCAACTGTGAGGCCTTCAGCTGTGAGGCCTTCAACTGTGAGGCCTTCAGCTGTGAGGCCTTCAACTGTGAGGCCTTCATCTGTGAGGCCTTCAACTGTGAGGCCTTCAGCTGTGAGGCCTTCAACTGTGAGGCCTTCAGCTGTGAGGCCTTCAACTGTGAGGCCTTCATCTGTGAGGCCTTCAACTGTGAGGCCTTCAGCTGTGAGGCCTTCAACTGTGAGGCCTTCAGCTGTGAGGCCTTCAACTGTGAGGCCTTCAACTGTGAGGCCTTCAACTGTGAGGCCTTCATCTGTGAGGCCTTCAACTGTGAGGCCTTCAGGTGTGAGTAGTTCAGCTGTGAAGTATTTAGCGGTGAGGCCTTCAGCTGGCTGGCACTTCACTTGCAAGCTAATGAAGCAGCTATCAACCTCACATGCGCTTGGGCGAAACAACTGATTCCCGGTGGCCCTAAATTTCTTTACCCAGCCAGTATAAATGTGCACGCCATAGAGAAGCAATCAGCAGGTTGTGCATGGTGGGTTAAACTGTGGGTGCTACCAAACGTCTTCAAAAGTCACGTAAAAAAATAATAATAATAGTATAGTAAAAATCACAACGTTTCGGAGGCAACACAAGCTTCCGTCTTCAGGTGGAACCGTCACAGCACGCTTAACTTTACCGAAAAAACCTAAGAGTATGAATCCTTGCAGTCACGAAAGCTTCAAATCTAGAAGTGATAAGTTACGTTTGTTGAACTTATTTTTTCGCACCGTGCGTAACCAACCGCGCTCAGCGGAGGTGCAGGGAAAGGACAACAAACTAAATATAAAAAGCGGTTAATGAAGAAGTCACTTTGTCAATCTGGATTAATTCAAAGTACATGGCTCCAGTGGCTTCCTAATAATTTTACCAGACGGCCGTAGAAGCGCAAGTGAATAGCACGAGAAGTGAACGCGTTTGTCGAACTGAGCAAGCTGTTTTTTTGTGTATTGTAAGAGTTGCAGGATTTGAGATGATGGGAGGTAATTCCAAGGTAGAGCAGTGCGAGGGAAGAAACAGAAAGAGGGGAAGTACGTCACACGCACAGCGGGCTCCCCTCTCTCGTGTGTCAGCGAGGATGCAGTGGCCGTCTTTGTTTTTGTGGTTAGCCAAAAGCCGCTGCGAGGATGACCAGAGATGCTATTTCCAAATTTTTTTAAACAGACAATTTTGGTGCAAAACTTGAAGCAGTTTGGCCATTTTTTACGGCAAAATATCGGGAAAAAAATGTTTTTCCTCTCACGACAAAATACATGCGTTCTGCCGTTTGTCGTCAGAACAATCACGAGCGCAAATTCATATCTGTGCACGAGTGAATTCTTACGAAGCCAAAAGCGGTTTTTTCTTGATTGAACAGATGGCTGCACTTTGTTTAGGCTCTGCCACCAGAGGAATCATCGCTTCCAAAATTGGAAATGTCACCAAAGAATCCGTGGCCACAGAAGCCAGAGCTAGCAGATCAATACAGCATGCTTTGTTGTAGACTTTTATATTTTTATATTTTACTATTTTGGCTTTGTCTAATACAATTTTCCCCTCAACTGCCTTGTAATTGTGCTATCGCCAGTACGTCATACCGTGATAGAATATCCTAATCAGAACTCTAAGCAGAGCCGTTTCACATTGTGCACTCTTTGTCTTCAAAAATGTTGCACGGTCATGCTCCGGCTTATCTTTCACCTCTCACAGACCAGTGTAGTCTGCCGGTCGGGGTGGCAATGTTGCTCCGTGGTTTTTACCCAACCCTTTACCATTCCGATGACGTACATATACGTATGTGTACGTCATCGGATTTTCTTCCGATTCTGTTCCGATGTCATACATGTACGTCATTGGAACGGAACCGGAAGAAGAACTAAAATAAAATAACGTCATCGGTCCCGAGGCTTCCCAGCAGGCCATGGGGGAGTGCGTGTGGCACAGTTTGGCACGAGCTATCATAGAGTGGTGGTTCCCTGCGGTGAGTACGATGTTTTTAAAAACAAGGGTGCTATGCCTCTTTCAATAAAATTAACGCTGTGCCGCTTGCGTATTTCGAGATTCAGCGGTGAACGGGACACCCACCCACCCTGCAACTTGCAGACATCTCTAAATTGGAAAAGCAAAGGTAAGCAAAGACATTTGAATTGACGACAAGCGGTCGGTGAAAGGTGTGACTCGGTGTTCGCTGCGGGTCACGTGGTCTGCGGTGCGTGACATCGCACGAGTGGAGCTCTTTTCACGTCTCCTCTCGTGCTCTTCGTTCGCAGTCTTTTCTCTCTCTTTCTCTGTCCATCCGTCTCTCTGTGCGCAATCCCCTGTGCGACCCTTCTCCCTCCTCCACTAGAATCAACTTCCCCTGTATATTAAGCAACACTGCCCACAGATTCAACACTGCCCATAGACTAACACTGCCCGTAGACTCAACACTGCCCATAGACCAGGGGTCGGCAACCAAAATAACAAGAAGAGCCATTTCTTTCCAATTCGGTACAAAATTCAGTATTTCAAGAGCCGCAATGCATCTGAGTACATACTGTACATACGTACATATCGTCAAGAAGCAGCCCGTAAAAAGCCGCATGCGGCTCCGGAGCCGTAGGTTGCCGACCCCTGCCCTAGACTAACACTGCCCACAGATCAAACACTGCCAATAGACTAACACTGCCCACAGACTCAACACTGTCCACAGATTCATCTTCTTAGTTCTTTCGGTAAAGTTACGTAGAATGGAAATATTTTATTACGTTTTATTTTTATTATTTTATTATTTCCATTCTACGTGACTTTACCGAAAGAACCAAGAAGATGAAATCCCTGCAGTCACGAAAGCTTTAAATCGAAACTGCCCACAGACTCAACACTGCCCATAGATTCAACACTACACACAGACTCAACACTGCCCGTAGACTCAACACTGCCCATAGACTAACACTGCCCGTAGACTCAACATTGCCCATAGACGCAGCACTGCCCATAGACTCAACACTATACAATAGACTCAACACTGCCCATAGACTAAACACTGCCCGTAGACTCAACACTGCCCACAGATTCAACACTGCCCATAGATTCAACACTGCCCATAGATTCAACACTGCCCACAGATTCAACACTGCCCACAGACTTAACACTGCCCCTGAACATTAAGCAGTCCCTCTCCTTAACATTGACATCATAACGCAGGGTGATAGACAAACTGAATCTTCCACTACCATCATCACGAATCATGGGATCTGATAATTGTGCATCCCCCCCCCCCTCCTCACCCCCCATCGCTTGCGCTGTGCACAGCGCGAGCGACGGCGATAGGAGTCACAGATATTCCGGATAAAAAAAGGGGTTTTATGACTTTCTTAGAATATCACCAACATGTGACGAAATCTTTGCGTGCCAAACGCGGCCATTTCGCTTCGCTGTTCATAATCCAAGGCGGGTGGCCCTAGTTTCTGAGTCGGCGGGTTGTTTTCCTTTCTTTAGTTGTGGATGGGTAAAAAGCCAGGGATCTAGGCTGGAATCATTGCGGTGTAAAAGTAAACACAACTCTTTTTTGGGCTCTTTGTTTTCCTTCTTTTTGTTGTCGTCGTACAGATCGATGCATGACTTAAAATCCCATCAATTCTCAAAAAAACTGTGGTTGCAAAGTGAATGGACTTTCCATCCATTTTTTTGGGGGGTGGGGGGGAGGTTTACAATGAATAAAACATACCGTACTGCACAATATAGGATATTATTCCCTTCCGAATAGTAATAGGGTGAGAGTTAATGAGGCATCGCGGTACATTTGTCAATTGTTTTCACATACCGCGGCCCGGGTCTTTCACTGTGGCGCTGCCATACGCCTGGGGCACCATGGGTCCGTCTGCCGCTACGAGAGATCGTGTCTTGGCGGACAGACTAGGGACCATCACACGCACACCGCGGCATGCGTGCACGTCTTCTGGGTAAATTGTGAGCTATTGTTGCCCGCTATTTTACAATTTCCACAATAGTCCAAATTAAAGGCTTTGTTGCGGGGCGGTCGAGGTCTGACAAAAGCGATCCTCAAAAAACAACAACAGCAGCAACACAACTGGTGACAAAAACCGCGCGCAATGAAAGAAAATATCTCGGACAAAAGAAAATTACTGCCGAGTGCTGCTCGTCTTTGGTCACGTGTCCTTGACGGCGAACTCGAAGCAAATTGCCGGTGGACGATAAGCGAGAGCTTAATCGCCGTCGGGCACACAATAGCTGGGAGGGAAGGGCGCTGATTCAAAGCCACTGATCAACCGGTAAGGCCCGATGAGGTCCCCAAGCACAATCAGGTGAACGCGAATATCAGTCGGCACACAGTGTCACTGGGTGACATTTGGGAGACAATGGCGGGTTTTGTTTTTTTTACAAATTCCGGAGCTCCTTTGAAGCTTGCGTGTGCGCGACGCTGTGACTTTTTCGCCTGGCACGCAGGAACTCGCGGGTTCAATCCCGGCCCTGACGCCTGTTGCATATTGGAGTTTGCGTGTTTCGCTCTCTCTTCCCACGTGGTGAGATGTTAACTACCTCTCCTGGTACGCAGGAGGTTGTGGGTTCGATCCTGGCCCTTGACGCCAGCTGCATATTTGGAGTTTGCATGTCTCGCTCTCTCTTCCCACGTGGTGAAATGTTAACTGCCTCTCCTGGTAAGCAGGAGGTTGTGGGTTCGATCCTGGCCCTGACACCTGCTGTATATTTGGAGATTGCCTGTTGAGTAATATCTTGCCGCGGTGGTGAGCTGTTAACTACCTCGCCTGGTATACAGGAGGTCGTGGGTTCGATTCTGGCCCTGACACCTGCTGCATATTTGGAGATTGCATGTTGAGTAATATCTTGCCGCGGTGGTGAGCTGTTAACTACCTCGCTTGGTGTACAGGAGGTCGTGGGTTCGATCCTGGCCCTAATGCCTGTATATTTGTAGTTTGCGTGCTCTCTCTTCTTGTGGCCACGTGGATTTCCTCCGGGTCCTCAGGGGTGACCCAGCCCGGTCATGCGAAGATGACCGAGAGATCAAAAGTAGAGAATTATATTTTTCGAGTTAAACTAATTACTCGGTTCGCTGTGCCGAAAAGAGCCAAGTCATCCAGAAGGGCCACAGCCGGAAACGTTGACTATTATATTTTCCTTTGAAAGCAACAACAGTGTCATTGGCGCAATGTTTCGAGTGTTTTTATATATTTTCTTTCTTTCTTTCCCAAGGTTGCTTTGATGAAATAAGCATAGCACCCCCCCTCCCCCCCCACTCTCTCCTGCTCTGTCTCTGCGCATGAAAAAAAACGCAGGGCTCTGGCAGGTTCAGCCTTTGCCGGCTCGTGTTGTCGAGTGACGGCAGCGGCAGCAGCGGTGTTTGTTAAAACAAGCAGACTGTGAACCAGTTGTTTTGAACGTTTTGATGAGTTCGGTTAAAGGTTGCCAGCAGTGCCTCGATCGCAAGGCTCTCGTGTTCCGAGACGAGAATACCAAAAAAAAGACAGAAAGATCAACACCTGCACACTGCCACCCCGCCCGCCCCCGCCCCCCCATGAAACGAGGGCTCGATCACGCTAGTGCCAAATTGTCAGCGCTGTTCTCGTGTGACGAGAGAGCAAACGGACGGGTCTTCCTTCCGGCGCTGCTCCCCTCAGTAACTTCCACCCGCACGAAAGGGGCGACACAACTTCTTTAGCGCTTTGATCCGCAGGTGAGACGTACACCAGGAATCACGTCGCCCCAGTGTTGTTGCTTGCGACAGCCAGGGATGATGAGAATGGATAGCGTTGGCAGAGATATGCTCGCGTGTGAACACATTCCTGCGGAGGGAGCTGGTAGGAACGTTGGGTTGCTCGGTCAATGGCCAGGGTCAACGGCGGCGTGGTGTATTCCGCAAATATGCCCGACTGTGAGGGCGGGCACAAGCCGGCGGGAGTAGGTTAAACGTTGAGTTTTATAAGGGCACCACGGGGTGAGCAGCCCCTCCCCACCCAGCCCCACCCCCCACCCAGCCCCACCCTCCCCATCCCCCACCCAGCCCCACCCTCCCCATCCCCCACCCTCCCCATCCAGCCCCCCTCCCACCCGGCCCCTCCCCACCCTCCCTATCAATTCAGGCTCTCGATCGGTTCAGGCTTCTGCGTCGTTCAGGCTCTCGATCGGTTCAGGCTCTCGATCGGTTCAGGCTCTCGATCGGTTCAGGCTCTCGATCGGTTCAGGCTCTCGATCGGTTCAGGCTCTCGATCGGTTCAGGCTCTCGATCGGTTCAGGCTCTCGATCGGTTCAGGCTCTCGATCGGTTCAGGCTATCGATCGGTTCAGGCTATCGATCGATTCAGGCTCACGCCCAGTTCAGGCTCCTGTCCGGTTCAAGCTTTAGCCCAGCCCAGGCTCTCACCTGGCCCAGGCTTTCACCTGGCATACGAGGAACTGTGGCTCTGCGCTTCCAGGTTCTCAATCAAACATTGCGTCCAATTCACGATATACGTGCCTGTTATGAATCGTGTTCATCATCATCATTATTATTATTATTGTATTTTGACGGAGTGTCCTTCATGCCCAAGGGCATATTCGAGCGTTTTTTTTTCACGCCCTCAAATTAATTTACAACTTAACGTTAAGAAAGTGTGAGCATCACTTAAAAGACTTGAGATTAAAAACACAATGTTCACTGAAAATAGTTGGGAGGGGGGGGGGACAAAAAAAGTTTCATCTCAGTACAAACTCAGGTCACCGAGGTTTCTTTGCGAAGTGAACGGATCCGCCACCACCATCACCACCACCACCACCACGGTGCAGCCAACACACCAAGAGCAGAGTACGCGTTTGGTTCATCACTAATTCAGACCTGTCTCTTCCGAGCCGATACATCGTTTTTGGGAATGCTTAAGCGTCATTGATTGTGAATACCGTCGCGTGTTTAGTAATGGAAGCCGGTAAGAACTTACTTTGGGAACATTTATTTTGTGAAATCTTCCAAGGTTATTCTCTGCCATGATGCGAACGCTCTGTTGACTGCGGGCAGTGGCAGAGTTGGAAGAGGCAGGAGAGTGCGGGGAGGGGAGTAGAGTGAGATGAGAGGGGAGAGGCAGGAGAGTGCATGGGGGGGGGAGTAGAGTGAGATGAGAGGGAAGAGGCAGGATAGTGCGTGGATGGGAGTAGAGTGAGATGAGAGGGGAGAGGCAGGAGAGTGCGTGGAGGGAAGTAGAGTGAGATGAGAGGGGAGAGGTAGGAGAGTGCGTGGAGGGGAGGAGAGTGAGATGACAGGGGAGAGGCAGGAGAGTGCGTGGATGGGAGTAGAGTGAGATGAGAGGGGAGAGGCAGGAGAGTGCGTGGAGGGGAGTAGAGTGAGATGAGAGGGGAGAGGCAGGAGAGTGCGTGGGGGGGAGTAGAGTAAGATGAGAGGGGAGAGGCAGGAGAGTGCGTGGAGGGGAGTAGAGTGAGATGAGAGGGGAGAGGCAGGAGAGTGCGTGGAGGGGAGTAGAGTGAGATGAGAGGGAAGAGGCAGGAGAGTGCGTGGAGGGGAGTAGAGTGAAATGAGAGGGGAGAGGCAGGAGAGTGCGTGGAGGGGAGTAGAGTAAGATGAGAGGGGAGAGGCAGGAGAGTGCGTGGAGGACAGCAGAGTGAGATGAGAGGGGAGAGTGATCAAAATGCAGTGGCAGCTCGTAGCTTGTTTGGTAGGGTCACGAATGCCATCGTGGGTTTTTCCAATTGCAAGTGACACGTGCAGGAAGTTCAATTGAACCTATGGCATGAGAAGGTGACAGGCGATGAGCCAGTGCCGTCCTGATCTCTCACCAATCCGGTTACTCTGGAAAGCTGGCACGGATGATTTACTGATTTCTGTCTGGCGAGGGAGCCAACGCCGACGAAGATGCCACCGATAATCGCGGCAATGCAAATGAATTCGCCAGAGCACGCGCCACCACGTGTTCGTCGAAACAGGAGCGCCGCATGTTGATGCCGGCCAAGTGGGTAAAAGTGTGTAAAGAATAGAACACCGTGAGATGTTTGGGAGCACGTGTTTCAGTGAAAGTTGCTTGCGCTCACTCTTTGGTTCTTTCAGTAAAGTCACGTATACAGATAAAATAATAAATTAAATACTAGCATACGACGTTTCGATTGTAACACAAGCAATCATCATCAGGTATAAATGAAATAGAAACACAAATCTAGTATACTTAGAAATGTAATGTAATACAACAGAGAGTCGGATAACATAACAGTCAACACCCTACCTGGTTGATTACGTTCTTCCTGAGAATGCTAAATTTGAGAGAGAGATAAAACACAGAACCAGAGACATATAGACAGACATATAAGCAGACAGATATCACAGAGATACATAGAGAGAGACAAACATAGGCACACAGAGAAACCACGCCTCTGTGTCGAGGCCTTAAATAGAGAGAGGGGGGCGGGGGTGTAGAAAGAGGGAGGGTTTAGAGAAATTAGCATGTCAATGAGTGGCACGGTGAGTGGTACGGTGGAAAAGCTTGAAAAAATTAGGAGACAGGGAGAGAGACACATTGAATTAAATATCCTAGCAAATTTTCGAAATGTAATGTAATGCAACGCAGAGAGTCGGTCAACACACAATTAACGCATAGCCTGGTTGATTACGTTTTTTCAAAGATTGCTAGTTTTTTATTTATTATTTTCTCTTTATACGTGACTTTACCGAAAGAACCGAAGAGTAATTCCTGCAGTCACGAAAGCTCCAAATTAAGTTTTGCTTGCGCTTGCCGCGAGCGTCTGCGCCCTTGTTGTTTGACTGGCGGTCTGCGAACGCAAAGCGAAGAAGAATCGAGCCTCCCGTTTCATCAAAGTGCCTTTGAGCCTCGAGCTATTGCACGTCCGTCGTGATGGGCTGTGCGGATCCTAATAGGTATATCGGTTGCACACACATATTGGGCCGTTTTGCAATTAGCGATAATAGTTCGGACAAAGAACTTCACTGTCAAAAGAAATCCGTTTGTGTCATGTTTTGGTTTTATTTGTGATCACGCGATTTGCATTTCAAATGTGAGAAAACCGCTCCATTTTAGTTTTTCAAACGAAGTCAAAAAAATCGCCAACGACGCAACCCTTTTCATCTCGGGGAAAACAAACGGGACGACACGTGCGCGTGTGTCCTTGCGCACGACTCTAAGATCATTTTGTTTTGAAAGTCGCTTTGATCTACGACTATGAAACAAGCAAACAAAACAATTATGCAAAAATGTAAACAATGTTGGGGGGAAAAAAAGACAAACACGTGCAACTCGCACGCGTGGAAGAGGAGCATGGCGTGGAGTCGAGCAAACGAGACACCCATCGGGGAACGAACGCAGTGCACCAACGCATTCTGAATGGCCGCGCGCCCGCACGCACGCACGCATATACAAGGCGCTTCAAAAAAATGTGAACACTTCTGAGAATTTGGAGACCACCTGGAGAAGACAGAGTTTGAACATTCAGACGCTGTCTTTCCGACAGACCTGTTCTCCACCTGAGGACGGCTACTTGCGTTGTGGCCGAAACGTCGTGAGAATTATTTTATTATGTTTTATTTTTATTATTCTATTATTTCAATTCTGCGTGGCTTTACCGAAAGAACCAAGAAGACGTAGGCTTTCGCAACCAATATCATCCACAATTATAAATGCTGTGGGTTTTTACTCTCCAACACACCGGTGTGCTGTACTAGTACCGAATTGACACTTTTGTTCACGTGACAAATCTCTTACTATTTGGCTGTGTCGAGTGGTGGCGGGTTTAACGACACATTCATATTTACGCGATCTAACCCACACAAACCTATAATAATAGGGTTTTTCCCCTTTTTTCTGGCAACAAAACTGAAACCTTTTTACGAGGATTCATATGTACATTAACCACAATACTTGCAGTCAAATGCAAACAAAAAACACACTGATAATATATGCATTGTCCTTGAAACTGATTGGTCCACACCAAGGGACGGCTTTCTTTTGAGCCTCGACCCAATTGGTGCTCGACCAGAGGACGCCAAAAGGCGTACAGTTATGGAGTCTAGTCGGCAACACCCTCTGACATTTTAGTCACGTTTCAGCATGTGGATTTCATTCAGTCATTATGTCGGTCCACTCAACTACAGCAGTCACACATTCCTCCATTATTATTATATTTCTAACAAACGAACAAAAATTAACACAATCGTCAATAACAATCACCGCCTCGAAGGGAACAAAACTATTATTGGTGTAAAATTGGCGATGTTTCGGGCAATAATCCTTCTTCATAGTCACGCGGTATCACCAAATAACGAGTTTACTTCCCAACAGGAAGAAGTGAGTCAATCTGTGAACCTTTTCTAGATACTCTTTGGTTCTTTCGGTAAAGTCACGTAGAAAAATTAAATCAAATAATAATAATATAATCCCACGTTTCGATTGGAAGAGTAGGCCTAAACACCCACTGAGGAGCGGGGCTCTCTCGATCTGCCGCTGGCGGGAGGACACCGTCCGGCGGGTAGCGAGCGTGACCGCGCGATTGGGCAGGAGCGCGCACCCCACGCTTTTGGCATCTTTCACGACGCTCATCTTTGGGTGGGTGGGGGGAAAAGTGTCGCGCGTGCCTAGCGAGGCGTCAAACTCTGCAGCGCGGTGGGTCTCAGCAGGACGCTGCCTCTCGCTCGCCTGCCCGCTCGTGGGTTGTGACCCTCTCGAGAGAGGTTCGTGAATCTCCGCCGAGGCTTGCGCATTAGCGGCGCTCTGCGGGTCCTTCCTCGCTGAGCTGCGCCACGTTTTGTCGTCTCCTTTGGGGGGCGGGGGGGGGGCAGAGGGGGGGGCTGGGGTGGGGGTGCTCCCCAGACGAGGCAGAAAGAGGCGAGAAATGTCGGGGGGGGGAGAGAGAAATAAAATCAGAGTGAAATATCTTAACGAACCCAATTCATCCAGTGGAATTAATTGAGATATATTTCTTTTTCTGATCTCATTTCAGATGAATGTATTCGTTGTGCCCTGGGAGAGCATTTAAAGTAACCGGGGCGGTCACACGTTGGTGACTTTGTATATGTGCGTACGTATGTTTAACTTCTTTCGCACCGTACGTGTCCAATCGTGCGAATCGGAGGTGCGGATTTGATTTTTACAAACAATTAAATGATACAAACATGACAGTCTTTCTCTCTATTTATATCCATTACAATCAATTCCAAATCCATGCTCTTATTCGTATGAGCATGTGTAGAGTTAAACTACTTCCCATCAATCAGATTACGCTATAATTGTTTGAAATTAACTGTGAGCAATTTAAATATTTCACTTGTTGCCCTGAAGTGATGGGAATCATTTGGTATCAATCAAGAATCGATTGGGTGACATAACATTTAATTGGGTGCCATTATTTCAGCTTTCCACCCCGCCTCCCCCCCCCCCCCCCACCAACTCTAATTGAAGCTCTTGGATGCGTTTTTATGGTTGTCCGACGTTTCGCCCCTCGTGCTGGGAGCTTCTTCAGGAGCAATGCACATTCTGACCCCCGCGTCCTTCCATCCCTCCTTCCCCTTTTCATCTCTCCTACCCACATCTTCCTAACGTGACCTTTAAAAGGTAACAGAGACAATTATCCCTCCGAATAGCCTTTAACAGACTGTTGGGGCAAGTGCTGTTAGCGAGCACCTATGAAGGCCTACATACATATCCCCAACCCCACCACCACATCCACGCACCCACATAGGCCACTACTCATTAGGGTGGAGTGATTTAGGGTTTGGTTCTGCAGAGGAGGCCATCAGTGGGCTCCCCTCCGCCACCACGCCGAGTGCACGGCCCCAACTCCACCCCGCCATAGATCCCCGCCCTCCCCCAAGGGCCATATTGCCAATGCATAGAGAGCGCTTTCAATGAGCCACTATAAATGCACATATACACAGTGTTGGCCGTGTCTGCTGCTTAACCCCCCCCCCCCCCCCCCCCCCCCATGTGCCTCTCCGGACTAGAACCCACTAGCTTATGCATGCGTGTATACGTGCACTGACCAAACCTGTGAAATTATTATACAGAAGTCCATCCCCACCCCCCCTCCCTTACAAGACTCTGCCCCCCCCCCTCCGCCCCAGTTGTATTATCGTGGTTTAGTTCTTATAGTTGATTGCAGGCTAATCGTTCTTTGATTTCCAGTATTCGGAAGGTGCCTCGTATACAAACGGAATCTCAAAGTCACCCGGTTGAATCGGTGCTGCGATGACATAGAATTATTTTTTTCATTTTTTAACCACTGTCATCATTACGAACAGAGAACGTACAATTTTCGCAGCCGATATTATCGATAATTCGCCGTTGACTTTCGAGTTCGGCCGAGTAATGATTTGGATAGATTTTTGTCGTGTGACCCTCCACCACCCAACTTAACCAACCATATGAAAGTGTCACCTGCACAAGCGTTGAACGCACCGATCGTTTATTATTGAAGCTCACTCATCAGTGAATTGAGGAACAGTTTTTACAAAGAACACGAATTTAGAGTATTCGGCTGCTCAATATTTCCACACGATGAGCCACTTTCGTTGAGCTATCATTTGTCGTGGCGAGGTCGCTTCTGAAAAAGAGCGAAACAGCTCTGTGGGGCCTTACCTGGTAAAATAAAATGAAAACAGAGTTCAGTTTAATTTGCTGAGTCGTGCTCGATACGTAGATCTGCAGCACAGCGCACGCGCGCAAGCCGGACTGCGCGTACAACGCGAATGAATGCTGCCCCCCCCCCAACACTGCCTCGCAGTGCCTGATGGGAAGAACCACTGCCGCCCCCCTCTCCCAACACTGCCTCGCAGTGCCTGATGGGAAAAACCACTGCAGCCCCCCTCTCTCAACACTGCCGCGCAGTGCCTGATGGGAAGAACCACTGCCGCCCCCTCTCCCAACACTGCCTCGCAGTGCCTGATGGGAAGAACCACTGCTGCCCCCCTCTCTCAACACTGCCGCGCAGTGCCTGATGGGAGGAACCATTAACCCCCCACCTCCACCAATCCAAGGCACACCCGGGCTGTCTTAACCTTTATTCATCGTTTTAGATGTTAAATTGGCGAGCGCCAGTTCCCCACGTGCTGCACCCCCCCCCACTTTGCCCATTAAATCATCGCGCTCGCTGCCCACCAATCGTGAGTGATACCCAATTACTGGGGCCGTACATCCATCTCCGGCTTGTCCGGCGAGAGCACACACACACACACCGCTTTTCCCGCGTACGCCGTATTATCGCTCACCTAATATACTTGGCGGTATCGTTGTTTGTAAAAAAAATAAAAATGTTGTCGTCTGTGTGTTTTGTAACGCATGAAGCATCTTTTTGGCGGTTTGATTTTTTTTTTGTTTAAATCGCCGCATTAACGTTTTTGTTTCACTCGCCGCGTTTTCAAGAACACGTAGGGGGGTGCATCATTGTAATCCACGAGCCTGACCCGAAACCTGGCAACCTCCACATCCACGTCACTGCACAAGTACGTTCAGTGGCAAAGCCATGTTACGCCACTCAGTGGCATAACATGTTAGCAGGTAAGGCCCACCGAGCTATGTAGCTCTTTTTTCAGAAGCGACCTAGCCACAAATGGCAGCTCAACGAAAATGGCTCATCATCACGTGCACATTCAGAGCAGCCAAGCACTCTAAAAGCGCGAAGTTGACTCTAAATGCGGAGGGGAAAACCCGGAGGACCCGCAGAAAAATCCACACGACCACTGGGCGAGAGAGGGACACGCAAACTCCAAATATACAGCAGGCGTCAGGGTCTGTATGGAACCTACGACCTCCTGTATACGAGGCGAGGGAGTTAACATCTCTCTGCCGTGGCACCGCTCAATCCACGTTCCCCTTATTCTACGTGACGCTCAGCCTGCTTGGTACCCAGTCTATATTTAGCAACATATGCTACATGCCACTCGACTTACGTGCCATTCAGCCCCCCCCCCCCCCCCATGGCCAGTCTACTTGCCACTCAGTCTCTCGAACGGAGTTCAGCACGCGACCGGAGAGAAATCGGTCAACCGGTGCCGAACGCGAACTGAGTGTTGCGCACCGAGTCACGGAGCGGATTCCCGATGGCATTTGCTTTCACCGCCGCTGTGATTAGCGCCGAGACCCGCGGCGTTGTGTGTCCCCACGTTATCGGGCAGTGCGGCGTCCGGCGCTGTTTTTCATACCCTAGTCCGTGAATTTTTGCGGCGTATTTACCCGTACGTGGAAATGATTTTTGTTGTTTTGGGGTTTTTTGTTCTTTTACGAAATGTCCCAAATAATAAGTTTGGGGTTGCGTCTCACATTTCTGGGGCGTACGGCGGTTGTGTTGAAGAAAACTCTGATCGAAGTTTAACCCTAACTTTTATTCATCAAGAATTCGGCATCGCATCATCATGCTGTGAACACCTCGTCTGAACATTCACCATCATCCTTAACAGCCATCTGCTCAACCCACTGCTGGATGGAGGCCTGCTCATTTCCTTTATAATCAATGCAACATGGTTGCAAAATATAAATTATTAGCATTATTATCGGGAGGGATGCTGCCATGAATGAAATGGTTAGCGTAATGGACTTGCAATTCAGAGTTGAAATGATTGGAAGATTTCTTAAATCTCAGCCTCCCACTTGTGTCAACCCAGCATTATATATCGTGCGTGGTGGAGTACAGCGTAACATCTTGCCGCGGTGGCGAGATGTTAACCACCTTGCCTGATATACAGGATGTTGTGGGTTCAAACCCCGACCATGACGCATGCTGTATATTTGGAGTTTGCATTTCTCTCTCCCCGTGGTTGCTTGGATTTTTCCCCGGGTCCTCCGGTTTTTCCCTCCACGTTTAGAATCAACACCACGCGTTTTAGACTATTTGGCTGCTATACATTTCCACTTGATAAGCCACTTCATTGACCTATCAATTTGTGGCCAGGTCGCTACTGAAAAATAGCTATGTAGCTCAGTGGGCCAGTTTGGTTTAGAGTTACTCCCAGGTGTTTCAAGACAACTGACCAGCATGCACAAGTGGACCTTAATACCCTCCGGAGGGCTCTCTAAATCTCAAGAGGGCCCACCCTTCCGAAAGTGGAAGCCCTTCCGCTAGCAGTGGTTGTGAGCAAGCGCTTTCAGGGCAGCACCTTTAATTTTAGCCGATAAAAAAAATCTGATGAATTCATGGAAAGAATCAATTCGATGCGCGGCTGTCTAAACAAGCAACCCCCACCCCCCCTCGTCCGTTCGCATGATAATAATAGTAACGTAAAGTACACACACACACCACACAAGCAGCAGCAACGATGGCCAAACATTTGACCCGAGACTTCGTGAGAATACGTTTAGCAAATGCAAGGTGAAGGAGCCGATTTGCTGGCTGTGGTTGAGAGGACATTAGCCCCCCGCCCCCTCTTCGTGGCCCCTTCAAAGTGGCGCCACGCATAAAAAATATGTCGGCGGAGAGAGTGGTTTTCATGACGCCGCAGTGAAAGATTGTCAAGAGTGCCAGCGCTGAAAGGGGATGTGGCAGCGTGCCACACTTGCCCAGCCCCGGCTGGTGATGTCACCTTTCTTCCCCTCGACCGTGGTCTAAGCCCTAACACTGCAAAGCGGTTCGAGTGGTAAACATTTCCGTGTCGTGAAAGCTTTTCAAATGAGCGGGTCTTCGTAAAGATCGAGGGTTTCGTCGATTAAACGAGTGTTGGGCGGTTTTCAGCCCCCTGCCTGCGTGCTCGCGGATGGGCTGTTGTCTCCCGGCGGGTGGAGCGAAACGTCGGACATCGTGCCGAACGACACGCGGCACGAACCCGAAAACGCACAGGGGAGTTCTGGGCTCCGGCTGCATCCCACTCGTAATGTTTGGGACCAAGTGTGTCCATATAGTGAGAGAGGATCAGACCCTTAGGTTTTTTCGGTAAAGTCACGTAGGTACAAAAATAATAAAAATAAAATAAAAAATCACGACGTTTCGGAGGCAACACAAGCTTCCGTCTTCAGGTAGAACCATCGCAGCACGATTGCTGTATCAAGTAACGATTGTCTGAACCGGTCCTGGACCTCCCCTAGGTCGACTCAGCTTCAGATGAGTACCTGGCGCGGTGGGTAGGAGTACTCTAAAAGGTGGCAGGGGGCGTGGTGCTGGCCACCCGCTCCCTCGTGTGCCGTGCCGGCCTTCACAGATGCTACTCGTGAACAGCACTTGCCCCAACAGTCTGTGAAGGCTATGCGGGGGATCTTTGTATTTTCCCCTTGTTACCTGTTGCCTAGCGCGTACAACACGCTAACCTGGAACGGTGGTGGGAATCGCGAACAATGGTCAGATAACGAGTGGCTTGGAGGACACGGAGACGGCAGAAACGAGGTTTCTCTTTTTCCCCCCTTGAGGGAAAACCTTCGCGGCCTCCTTGAACAGCGCTCGGCGAAAGTTTGCGACGAGCCACGAAGAGACGGCGCTGCGAAACGAGCACGAACCGAGACGTGGGTGGGGAATTTCCTTTCGTATAAACAGCGAGCGCACCTCGCGCTACAAAGACTTCCGCCGGCAAAACGTGGTGGGTTTTCTTTCTTGTGGTCGCATCGCGAAGTCCGCGCGCCGGGCTTGTGAGCGCTCGCCCTTGTCCGCGGGGGCTGCGCGTCTTGCAAGAGGCGACTGTCGGAGCTGTTGTCGCTCGCACGGATGGGCGCGAGTGGGAGGTTGGAGGGGGGGGAGGCGTTTGTTGTCGGGGGCAGGCGGGAGGTGATCTGCTAGAGACAGCAGAACGCTTGCGCGTGGTGTGTCGTCGTCTGTGGTGGCCCGCCCCCACCTCCCTCTTTTCGCTCACCTGAGGTGCGGCCTAATGAGCAGGCGCTTTGTTGAGCCGTCCCCCTCGCCGTTAGATTAATTTGTTTTGAGTTCACGAATTTGTTCTCGAGGTGGTCAGATGGGCCGGGTGTTTGGAAGACAGAGCTACTGACAATTCTCTCCCCCCTTCCCCAATTCCCCCCCCCACACCCCCCGCCCCTGCTTACCGAGTCTGCGGGGTTAGAATCTGGGTTTCAAACCCCTCCTGATTAAAACTAAGGGAAGTTCCTTGATGGGTTCCCAGCCCTCGAATCAGATGAACAGAAATTTGATTCACGAATGCTGATCGCATTACACGCGGTTTATCGCTTTAAATTTGTTACAATTTTTTTTATGGGGCCAATTTTTTATTCGTGAAAATATTCATCAAATATGCCGGGTAGGAGGAATAATGCACGTGCCAAATTCCCGCGCGAAAGGCTATTCCAAGAAAATTACGAAACGCATCCTTGCGGATCCTTGTAATCAGCATTGACACACGGAGGGTGGCTCTGCCCAGTGACTCAATTATATGCCATCAGCTCATTGTGTGCTTTCGGGTTGTGACACGTGCGTTGTTCAGCGCGTTGAACAATGCACTTCCTCGAGTAGCTCGCAAGGCGACGTGTGTGCGGCGAAACGTCGGACATGGTGCCGAACGGACACGCGGCGCCTTTCAGATTGGCGCTTGTTGGCAGAGCAAAGCTCGCGTCTTCGGTGCCTAATAATGCTTCGGCGGCCTGCACACACACACACACGCCTCGCTGTGGATTCATTGCCAGCGCGTTCCACGCACACGTGTGTGTCTGTGTGTCGGAGGAAGTGGAGCGGTAGTGTAATGGTTAGCGCGCTGTGCTACGAACCTGACCGACCCGCGTTCGATTCCCGCTCACGGCCGATTATCTGAACCGGACCTGGGCCTCCCTTAGGTAGACTCAGCCTCAAATGAGTACCTTGTGTGGTGTGTAGTAATCTTCGCCACTGGGGAGACAAAAGCGACCGGGCGTGGTGCTGGTCACCCAATCGCTCATGTGCTGCGCCGGCCTTCATAGGTGCTAATAGCACTTACCCCAATGGTCTGTCAAGGCTATACGGGGGAACTTTGTCTTTTTGTCGTACTCCCAGGCAACTTCATCCTTCAACTCTACACGCACACACTGGGCACTGAGCTCGAAGCGTTGCCGCACAACTTCCCGAGGCAATCCACAGCACAGAGTCGGCAAGCAGCCTTCGTGCAGACCAGATAACAACGGCCAAGCGCCTTTATTAACTCGGGAAAGTGTCACTCAAGAGTCTCATGACTCTCGTTTTTTTTTAGGAGGGCCCTGCGTTGTTGGGATGTTTGGTCAATTTCAAGCCGGTGGGAGGGGGATGGAGTTTGGAAAGAAAGTGGAGTTCCCAGAGATAGGCCACCACTCGAAACTAAACAAAAATCGAATTCATTGGTACCTCATTTGCCAGTAAAAAATATGATAATTGGTTTTTTACCCTTTTATCTGGCAACAAAACTGACACCTTTTTTACGTGGAGTCATGTTTGCATAGACCACAATACCTGCAGTCATAATGCAAACAAAAAACATAACTCTGATAATGTGCATACGTTATGATAATGTGCATACATTATCAGAGTTATGTTTTTGTTTGCATTATGACTGCAGGTATTGTGGTTTATGCAAACATGACTGCTCGTAAAAAAAGGCGTCAGTTTTGTTGCCAGATAAAAGGATAAAAAAGCAATTATCAAAAATCTAATTTTCGCCAGGTAAGGCCCACTGAGCTCAAGGGATATTTTTCAGAAGCGACCTTTAAACGCATGTCTCTGATTGTGGAGGGAATATACCTCCGCAATGGACTATTTTGATGTTACCACGTAAGGCCTCGCTGAGCTATATGGCTCTTTCTCACAAATGATAGCTCAACGAAGTGGCTTATCACGTGGAAATGTATAGCAGTAGCCAAATACTCCGAAAGCATATTGTTTGTACATGTGGAGGGGAAAAACCGGAGAAAAATCCACGTGACCACAGGGAAAAAGACACGCAAACTGTCAAATATAAAACAGGCATAAGAGTCGGGATCGAACTCACGACCTCCTACATACCAGGCGAGGTAGTTAACATCTCGCCCCCGTAGCGAGGATATAACACGCAAAGCCCAATGCAGATCGATTCAATATCCCATTGCTGCACTCCAATATTCTGGCCGTCCCACAATGCCAAGTCGACAACACCTGGTCTTCTCTAGCAGTCCGTCATTTTTCGATTTAAAGCTTTCGTGACTGCAGGGATTCATCTTCTTGGTTCTTTCGGTAAAGTCACGTAGAAGGGAAATAATAAAATAATAAAAATAAAACATAATAAAATTAGTCTCACGACGTTTCGGCCACAACGCAAGCAGTCGTCCTCAGGTGAAGAACAGGTCTGTCGGAAAGACAGCGTCTGAATGACAGACCTGTTCTTCACCTGAGGACGGCTGCTTGCGTTGTGGCCGAAATAATAAAATAATAAAAATTAAAATAATAATATATTAAAATAACATTATATAATATTATAATATAATATAAAATAATATAATATTATGTTTTATTTTTTTTATTTTATTATTTCTCTTCTACGTGACTTTACCGAAAGAACCAAGAAGACAGTTCGTCATGCATATACCAAGTCAGCTCAACGTCCTGCATAACTTCTGAGATCCAGTAGAGTTTAGCTGCTATGAATGATGGGATTGGGCTGATCAGGACTCACCTGAACAGGTGACTTGAGACTCTGCAATGCTTCACTTTTTTTTTATTCTGGACGAGCAAAGGGAGCATTACATCGTATTGCCGATGCAGAATGTGAAATTTGAATAGAATCAACGCAAATTGGCAGTAATATCACAGGATTAAGCATGCAGATCACGTGAATATACAGGAATTTCATTTCTCTGCGGAGGACAAATATCATTTAAATTTAATAATCGAGGGAATAAAGAAAAACACACTCCCTACAAGGTGATCTCCAATACCTGTCACACACTCAGTCACTTAAGTGGCATACATACCATTTACATATTATTAAGGCGGTGAACTATTGGATTACCTGCGGGTAGGAGAGCGAAGGGTATTGATATATTATTCCTTAAACAGAAACATGTTACACGCGCTATTCCTCCCGGGATTGACGAAGGTGCAGAGATGTGACAGATAATACGAAATGCCCCCGTACAGATTTCAAGGCAATGAATGTGTGTGTGTGTGCGCGCGTGGGGAGCGGTAGTGTAGCGGTTAGCGCGCTGCGCTATGAACCTGGCGACCCGGGTTCGATTCCCGCTCACGGCTAACACCAGTGACGATTATCTGAACCGGTCCTGGGCCTCCCCTAGGTCGACTCAGCCTTAAATGAGTACCTGGTGCGGTGTGTAAACATCGCCACTAGGGAGACAAAGGCGGTCGGGCGTGGTGCTGGCCACCCACCCCCTCGTGTACCGTTCCGGCCTTCATAGGTGCTCGCTAACAGCACTTGCCCCAACAGTCTGTTCAGGCTATACGGGGGATCTTTGTCTTTGTGTGCGCGCGTACGATTTTATTTTTTTTGAAGACTGCCGCTTGCTCTGGTTCGTATACGAGCGGCGCGCCGCAGCTTGGGCTGTGGACACGAGAGGGCTCATTTAATCGGCGTTTGCAACAACAGACGCGTCTTAAGGGCTTTGCGCAGTCACTTTGTGACCTGAAACTGGTTTCCAAAAAGCAACAAAAGATGTAAAGGTTTTCCGAAAGGCGCGCGGGGAGCGAATCAAAGAGACGCATCGCGATTTGCATCACATGACCGCAATGCAAGTTAAAGGGGCAGCCCTGCAAATCCCTCACTCATGCTGCTGCTGGTGGAATGGGCTCCATTAGACGAAGCTCTAGAGTTTCCCTCTCGAGCCTGTACATATGCATGTATATATGCGTGTTGAGCTTCTTTTGCACCATACGCAACCAACCCTGTCAATCAGAGGTGGGGGGGAGGACAACAAACTAAACACACAAAATTAACTCCTAAAGAAATTCGTTTTCAATCTAGGGTTTTCAATTTACGTGAGTCTGTGGTTGTTAGTGGGAGGCTATGGATCTATGTGTGAGGCTTAGGGTCCATGTGAGTCTGTGCGTCTCTACGTATGTATGTTGAATTATCTTTCGCACCGTACGTAGCAAACCTTGCTAATCAGAGGTGCTGTGGGCATCGAGGTGATGGTGGCGGGGTGAGGGGGTTGTTGCGGATAAGAAATCTACCGCTCGTCTCAGCTGCCACGCCGGGAGATTGAACCAAATCAACGACCTCCGGAATGCAAGTCACTGTCGACGATCATCATGGACTTGTCAACCAGAGTTGCATTCGTCGCCACGGCTATACAATCGATCTGTGAGCGATGTCCGAAACCGGTTCTCTGCCCCCCCCCCCCCCTGCGTCGAGCCGCAGAGACGAGCGCGGTGAAGTACGGTCCAACGGCCCCTCCAACCGGCACGGCGTAGGGATGCCTTCACCCCACTGTGTGTTGACAAGGGGGGGTGAGGGGGGGCTATAAATTGGTCGCCCTTGCAAAAGAGGTTAGGTTAATCTTCTTGGTTCTTTCGGTAAAAGTCACGTAGAAGGTAAATAATAAAATAATAAAAATAAACATAATAAAATAGAATTCTCACGACGTTTCGGCCACAACGCAAGCAGCCGTCCTCAGGTGAAGAACAGGTCTGTCGGAAAGACAGCGTCTGAATGAGTTCATTCAGACGTGCGTTGTGGCCGAAACGTCGTGAGAATTGTATTTTAGTATGTTTTATTTTTATTATTTTATTATTTCTCTGCTCAAATAAACACACAGCCGCAACAATAACAAAGTGTACTGCGAAGGCAGTGTTCATTATGAACGTGGTGAGTTTGCCTATTCATTTCTTTTTGTCAAACCGGAGATTTTTTTTTTCATTGTGCCATAGTTCAGAAATAATTGCATTTGTTGCTTCTTAACCAATTATCATTGCCGGGCGCTGCATGTGGCCTGTAGATGCAGCGCAGTGGAGGCAGCGAGGTTTGGTGGGATCACACACGGATGTTGTCAAAGTCGCTTCCCGTGGGCGTTGAGGAGGAGCCCATACACTGGCATGCCAGAAGAGGGCGGTACAACAAGTTGGATTAATCGCCATCCGTTTCCACCTGTACAGGGATGGTGTTGCCCCCTTTCACGTGCGCGTGGGTTTTCTCCGCTTGCTCCGGTTTTCTTCCCACGTCTAGAATAAACCCTCGTTGGTAATTGACTGAAGATATATTGACAAATAAACCCAATGCAGCAAGCAGTAGCATCCTCAGTGTCCCTCTCCTGGATAAATAATCAATTAAGAGCCTCGATTAAATCCGCTGTAATTCACCTTCACCCATTCTCAGTTTTTCTTCGGATCAAGGCCACGTGGGAGGGCGTGTGGAATAGTTTTGGCGCCAGCCATCACAGAGTGTGCGATCGTGTCGCTGCAGTCATCTGCGGTGAGTGCAACGTCTTTTAAAAGCGTCGCTACTACGCCTCTCTAAATAAAATGAACGCTGAACCCGCTCGCACATTCCGAGATTCGGCAGCGAGAGGGGGGACATCCACCCACCACTCGAAACGGGAGAGGGGTTCAGAGCGACCAGTCATTCCCGGCGAGGTCCTGTTTTGAGCAACTTCCGCACAGTTCCGTCGCGATGGAGAAGCGACCCGTCATTTGATTCTATCGTGTGACACCTATCACGATGCCCGCGGTGCACTTAGGGATTTAAATGCCGGTTCGCTGCAACGAGAAAAGTGGCGGAGGTCACTCAGCTGAGTGCCAGCTTCCAGTCGTCCCAAGCGATAAAGGGTTTGGGTTTTTTCCCCCGGCGATGGCCAGATCTGTGATTCTATCCTTTTCTCAGACCATGCAACATATCGTGGACGACTTCCCCAATCAAAGCATTCAACGGCGATCTGAAACAAATGCACGCAGATACTCCTGAAGCGGTCGAATGGATGTCAAATTTCGATTTAAAGCTTTCGTGACTGCAGGGATTCATCTTCTTGGTTCTTTCGGTAAAGTCACGTAGAAGGGAAATAATAAAATAATAAAAATAAAACATAATAAAATTAGTCTCACGACGTTTCGGCCACAACACAAGCAGCCGTCCTCGACAGAGACAGACCTGGTCTTCACCTGAGGACGGCTGCTTGCGTTGTGGCCGACACGTCGTGAGAATTATTTTATTATGTTTTATTTTTATTATTTTATTATTTCCCTTCTACGTGACTTTACCGAAAGAACCAAGAAGATGGATGTCAAATCTCGACATCAATTTGTAAATGACGGCAATGACATCATCATTGCCGCCATTTTTTTCCCCAGGTAAGGCCCCACTGAGCTGTACAGCTCTTTTTCAGAAGCGACCTGACTATCACAAATGAAAGCTCAATGGAGTGGCTTATCGCATGGTCGTTTATAGCAGCCAAATACTCCAAACGTGTGATGTGGAGGGAAAAACCAGAGGACTCGGAGACAAAATCCACGCGACCACGGATGAGAGAGACAGGCAACCCCCAAATATACAGCAGGCAAAAGGCGTCAGGGTCGAGATCGAATCCATGACCTGAAACAGGAGGACTTATCCACAAATTTGGCTGTCGCCTGATGAAGCTAGTTGTAATTACTGGCTAAACGTCGTAAGCAGATTGTCAATGTTGTGGCTTGGCTCTCCAACACACCGGTGTGCTGTACAGGTAACGAATTGGCACGTTCTGTTTACGTGACAAACCTTGCTAATTGGCTTTGTCTGGTGGTGGTCGGTTTAACGACACATTTATATATTTACGCGATCCTAACCAAAAACCTGTATTATCCATGACCTCCTGTATACCAGGCGAGGTAGTTAACATCTCGCTACGTCTCCCTCCTCGCCTTCCCCCCCCGTAAGTGATTCAATAAGTTGCCACAATTTGGATTCGCGAATCAATGGAATATGAATGCTGTCTCGTCTCATATTTACCGTCTCATTTGGACAGTTCTGTTTGCCTCATTAGCCTATTCGACACATTATCATATGATTTGCATATAATTTTCACACATTTGAATCGTATTAGAATTATTACAATTCGCATTCTCGTTTTGCTCACGTCTGTTTTGCCCGTTAGCCCAACTGTAACACAGGCACATAATTTGCATAACTCATATCATAATTATAACAATTCACCTTGTCGTCGGTGTAGTTGTGTTTGCAACATTATACCAAAGGTAACGTTCGTATATAATGTGCGTACAATTCGCATAGAGCATCACAATAATGTTGTGATCGTTTATGATGACGGACCCGATGAGATCGGTTCATTGTGCGAGTGCTCACCGGGTGCATTGTTAACTTCAAAGCACGGCCGTGGGGAAATTTGGTGACGGATTGGGGATTCTTCATCCAACAGCGGTTTTCTCGTGGCTGGACAGCGATTCCGATTTACCTTCTCGTTTGTTCAGGTTGGCTCCTTTAGCCCAAATGTCACGTTTACATATTATTTGCATGCAATTTGCATGAATTGTTAATTATCAAATCCCACGAGGGCGATCCAACGCGGAGGCAGGGTACCGGGCGAGAATCAACTTCAATCGATGATTTATCATTTCATGCCGAATGAATTGTGACACAATAATGTGCAATCATGGGGGCAATATTTATATTTATTTTAACAGCGTCTACAAAGGCAATTTCTGTCGTGAATAAATACATCTGATGTCGTAAAAAAAATATTTATGTTACTGCTCTCGGTGAAAGACAAGGTTGGTAACCTTACACTCCAGTTTCATGGAGCACTGGTATCAAAGTGCCCGGATGCGAAGGAGGCCAAATATCAAAGATCATGGGTATCAAGAATCACTGGTCTGAATCGGGCACAGGTATCAAGAAGCCCGATTCTGTCGCTCCATCTCCCTGCGGACGTCCGTTCTCTCTCGGATTAGTTCCGTTCATCGGACGCTCCCTCGGTCGTCACCCATTTCTACCGACGACGCGTGCCAGCCCAAGACCACTTACTTTTTTAGTTATTTTTTTATATTCTTATTCTTGGTTCTTTCGGTAAAGTCTTTAGGTAAAATCTTGATTTGAAGCTTTCGTGACTGCAGGAATCCACACTCTTTGGTTCTTTCGGTAAAGTCACGTTGGTAGAAAATAATAAAAATAATATATTATATTAATTTTAAAAATCCAGCAGTCGAACTGCTGGATATTTTTTTTCCTCCTGAGAACGACCGCTTGTGTTGCGATCGAAACGTCGCGATATATTATTTTCTTTCGGTAAAGTCACGTTTTTGCTTTTATTTTCATTTTATTTAAATGTTTTATTTTATTTTATCATTTTTATTTTCTATCTACGTGACTTTACCGAAAGAACCGAGAAATATGAATTCCTGCAGTCACGAAAGTTTGAAGTCAAAAATTTATTTTATACATAAATAAATATGTTATGGCCACGATACAAAGTAGAATTCAAAATGAAGACCGCTTATTCTTCTTATTCACGGTTTGAAGGACGCCAGCAAAGCCACGCGTGCATTGTTCTATAATTCGTGGTGCTCCTCTGCACGCCTAAGACGTCATTGCCGTCGTGCGTGACAACGTGTGAAATACACTATGGGAACCTCATTTGCCAGTAAAAATATGATAATTGTTTTTTTACCCTTCTATCTGGCAACAAAACTGACACCTTTTTTTACAAGGAGTCATGTTTGCATAGACCGCAATACCTGCAGTCATAAATACAAACAAAAGACATAACTCTGATAATGTGCACTGTCCTTGAAGTTGATCAACTTCAAGGACAGTGCACATTATCAGAGTTATGTCTTGATCAACTTCAAGGACAGTGCACATTATCAGAGTTATGTCTTGATCAACTTCAAGGACAGTGCACATTATCAGAGTTATGTATTTTGTTTGTATTTATGACTGCAGGTATTGCGGTCTATGCAAACATGACTCCTTGTAAAAAAAAAGGTGTCAGTTTTGTTGCCAGATAGAAGGGTAAAAAAACAATTATCAACGTGGGAAATCTTACGCAGAGAGGTGGGTGTCGTTGGCACACTTACAGTTCATAATTATGATCATTATTGTTACTTGATCACTTTCGACGTCGCCCGCGTTGTTAACGCGGCGGCTAAGTCGGAGGGAGAGAAACAGCCATTGCCGGATTATCCTCGTAGCACAAGTAACATAACATGCTACGGGCCCCGCACTTTCAAGGGCCCCGCGCTAAACGTATCATCTGGCTGTATAGCAAATGAAAAAATAAAATTACTTTACTATGCAAGTAAAAAATGTGTGTTTTAATATTTACGTTTTTTTCTACTGAGGGCCCCTTTATAACATATGCTACGGGCCCCGCACTAGCTTAATCCGGCACTGAAAACAAACACTCACTTTTGACTTTTAAATCATCTTCATCTCGCAAATTAGATGCGTGCAAGTGGACCATTACTCGCGGAAGTGCCACGTGGTTCAATTCCTCCTTGCGAGTGGCATTTGTGCAAAGCTCCGTCTGTACACAAAGGGCCGCCTGCCTCTTTGCTAACTATCACCTCCAATTTAACATCAATCAACCCAAGAGAGCGTCTGACATCGAGTGCCATTTTCATTTCTACTCGGGGGTGACGCACACACACACACGCGCGCGAGCAATTAACGAGTAAAAAAACAGTTATTGCCTCTCGCAACCCCGGATCGTCAACATATGATTCTTGCAACTGTATATATTTTTTTTATAATAATCGTGTTATTTTTTTTGGTCGCTGTTGTGGTCGCAACATGTTTTTATTGTTATTGAAAAAAAATCCGATGTCTGCATTTTTTTATTGTCTTTTTTACTCTAAATACTTCTCATATTGCAGAGTAGTCCACACAAATTATGGACAGGTCAAGATTAACAATAGCAATTACAGCGATCTCAAATATCGTCGATTCTATGACGATTAAAGAGACAAAAATGCGCACCGCGTAGCCTACATAGACTGTGAAAGGACAAGTTCTGCTGTTAGCGAGCTCATATGAGGCAGAGTAAACCTAGGGGAGGCCCACAACCGGTTCAGATAATCGTCACTGGAGTTGCCCGTGAGCACGAGTCGAACTTGAGTGGCCCAGTTCGTAGGGCAGTGCGCAAACCACCACGCTACCGCTCCATATGCATACAATGAGTAGTGGCCTACGTGAGTGAGCGAATGCACCCCCCTATGAACTCAACGACACAATTTCGATTCTCGGGCGTGGCTCAACACGCCGGGCTGCCTATGTCTTCCGAGTGGCACCAGGGACTCGTTTGAGGCTGAGTCGACCTAGGGCGAGGCCCAGGGCCGGTTCAGATCATTGTCACCGGGGTTGGCCATGAGCGGGAATCGAACCCGGGTGGCCGAGGTTCGTGGCCGCTACTGCAACCACCGCTCCCCACGCAATACGCAGCCACGCGCGCGCACACAACCATCGACCTCTCCCGTTCCTTGTCAACATGCTTACTTTTTTTTGTTAATGGCCTCATTGCTCTGTCGTAGCAGAAATGTAAGGACGTGTATTGATGCGTCATAGCAAGAGAATGACTGCCCATGACAAAAGCGCCATCACTCACCCTCTCGTTCCGCGAATCGATCACATTCCTCTCCGGGGATGACAAGTAGTATGGCCCTGGTCATCGGTGTATATATATAGATATTTTTTTTTAAAGAACTATAATGTCATACATTGCCTTCGTTATAATTAACAGGAGACGGCTTTAATGAGATGCTTTTAAACGCAGCTATTTCAAACGGCCGCGGGATGATCGGCTGGCAGAACATTAGCGGAATTAAAATGTTAAGAATATATATATAGATAAATATCTATTCATTCGCTGACCTACCGCATAAAACGCCCTCGTCGTATTCATTTCATTGGCATCCGCATCACGGTGCAGGCTTCTTGGCAGCGGCTGAGGTTCGCCGATTGTCGTCAGCGGCCTTTTTGCTCATGTCAAAATGTTCGTCGTAACCCGATGAGCTAAATGACAGGGATGATTTCAGCCGTTGGAGATGCGGTGCCGGGAGTGCTTAACGACGCAATTAGTCGAGTGCGCGCACGTGCTAAATGATAACATCAATATTCATAACAATGCAAATTGTCACCCCGGAGTGTCTAGGATCGTGCTTTGCTTCGATGTCACCGCGGTCTGGGCCCTTCGCACTCCAGGGAACGAGCGGTACCTTTGCGTTTGAGGCACCTCACCTCCTGAACGCCCTGGCCATTGAGGTCAGGAATTCCGAGACACTTACGAATCGTAAAATCTCGAAACATATATTTTTTTTAATGGCTTTCATCTCGATGTAAAGCTTTCGTGACTGCAGGGATTCATCGTCTTGGTTCTTTCGGTAAAGTCACGTAGAAGGGAAATAATAAAATAATAAAAATAAAACATAATAAAATAATTCTCACGACGTTTCGGCTACAACGCAAGCAGCCGTCCTTTTCACCTGAGGACGGCTGCTTGCGTTGTGGCCGAAACGTCGTGAGAATTATTTTATTATGTTTTATTTTTATTATTTTATTATTATTAAAACATAATAAAATATATTTTATTATGTTTTATTTTATTATTATTAAAATATAATAAATATATTGTATTATGTTTAATTTTTATTACTTTATTATTTCCCTTCTTCGTGACTTTACCGAAAGAACCAAGAAGAGGCTTTCATCTCTGTAGTTATTTTCAAACCGTCTTTCTCACTCCTTCCTCTGCTTTACTTGATTGTTGTTAACTATGTTCGGCCTTGCCATGCATAGCGCCCTGAGAACGATTGTTTAAGGGCACTTTATACATTTAGATTGTTTTTGTTGTTGTTAAATTATCGATGAGTCTTGGCAAAAAATATATATTTTCAGGAGGGTCGTCGTGCATTGCGATGTTTTGGCCGAGTCTGCTTCATGGCTGTTTGGCTGTTAAGTACAGTACCCAGAGAAAACCCATTGCATGTGCGGGGATAATGCTTACAACTCAGCACGGGTAGATTCAAGAATCCGTAATGACCGTTTTGAGTGTTTTTTTTTAATCAATGTAGGTGAGCGGGTGGGTGACCTAGAGAAATCCCTCCCCCACACTCCGCACAGATGAATGTCAACAATCCACTTGCCGTGCTGCCATCTCTGGCCATCTGCACCCCTAAGCGTTCGACACTTGGTATTGCCAGGCAGTCTCCCTTCAGCGGAACTGATCAGGCTCAAGCCCAGCCTAGCTTCTGAGCTCCGCCGAGGAGGAGGGAGGGGGGAGTAGGTTACGTTCGGGGTGATTCGGATGCTCGTAAGGCTGATCGGCAGCGAGGTAGCAGAAAGGGACGCGCAGGAACTTTCGCAAATCTCCTCGTGATCCACCAATCCCTGCCTCCAGGCGCGCATGGCCCCAGCGCCTAACCTGTCACGCGTGCTCATTGCGTTGAGCGGTGTGCAGGAGCGCAAATGTCAGCGTAACGATCGCACGTACGCACGCGCGCACAGGCGCGCACGCACAACGCATATCCATTGCATGATTTTTGCTCGTGTGCGTGCGCGTGTGGCAGTGGAGAGTGGTGGCGTCGCGGTTAGCGCACTGCGCCACGAACCCGACGAAGCGAGATCGATTGCTGCTGGCGGCCGGCACCAGTGACGATTATCTGAACCGGCCCTGAGCCTCTCCTAGGTCGACTCAGCCTCAAATGAGTACCTGGTGCCATACGGAAGACAGCCGGCCGGGCGTTGTGTTGGCCACCCCACCTCCTCGTGTGCCGTGCCGGCCTTCATAGGTGCTTGCTCACAGCACTTGCCCCAACAGTCTGCTCAGGCTATAGGGGAATCTTTGTCTTTGTTTCGTGGCAGTGAGGAGCGGTCGTGTATCGGTTCACGCTCTGTGCTACGGCGACCCGAGTTCGATTCCCGCTCATGGCCACCAACACCGGTGACGATTACCTTAACCAGTTATGGGCCTCCCCTAGGTCGACTCAGCATCAAATGAGTACCTCGTTCGATGAGTAAACGTCCGCCACTCGGGGAGACAAAGGCGGCCACGCCACCACCTCGTGTGCCGCTCGGCTCTTCAGATGTGCTCGCTTACGGCACTTGCCCCTCGCAGTATGTGAAGGCTATAGGAGGATCTTTGTCTTTGGTGTGGCAGGCACGTGGTGGTCATCGAGGCTAATTGGGACGGACCTCCCCTGGTGTCTGTCGCGCGGATCGCAAAATAACGCAATGAGGAATTCTTTTTTTTTAAAGAACTCTGCCAGTGATGCAGCACAATAGCTACAATAATAACAGTAAAAAGCGGCACCTTAAAAAATATATACAACGATAAAATGCAATAATGCCGCAACGGAGAATATTTGTTCGCTCAAGTTAAATCTCGCGAGGTCATAAAATCTTTAATAGAGTTGCTTGTCGTATACTCGGAGGTTATTAATACGAAGGGCATTCTTGCAACACCCTCCTTTTGGATCGTGTGAACAGTTGCTTCACAGGCAATGTGTGATACTTGATGTTTTGATTAACCTACGAAGCTTATTAATCGTGTCATGTTTCAAATCGAGAGATCACACATTTTAGGTGCGTATATAGGGAGCGGTGGTGCGGCGGTTAGCGCTACGCTGCGCCATGAACCCGGCGACCCGAGTTCGATTCCCGCTCATGGCCAGCACGAGTGACGATTATCTGAACCGGCCCTGGGTCTCCCCTAGCTCGACTCAGCCTCAAATGATCGCGTGTGTAAACATCGTCACTGGGGAGACAAAGGCGGCCGTGCGTGATGTTGGCCACCCACCCCCTCGTGTGTCGTGCCGGCCTTCATAGGCGGTCGCTAGCAGCACTTGCCCCAAAAGTCCGTGCAGGCTATGCAGGGGACCTCTGTCTTTGTTGTGTAAGTAGGAAGAGGTGATCGGTGGTGCAGCGGTTAGCGCGTTGTGCTGCGAGCGTGGCGACCCGAATTTTGATTCTCGCTCCCAGCGCAACATCAGTGGCTGAACTGCTTCTGAGCCTTTCCCTCGGTCTGATACGAGGACCTACTGCGGTGTGATAAGACACCATCACCCGGGGAGACAAAGGTGGCTGAGCGTGGTTGTGGCCACACCACCACTTCGTCCGGTTTCCCCATGCCAACGTGAACAGCACTTTGCCCACCGTCAATCGACTCGGCCCCACGAGTGGTGGACCTTTTCGCGTCGTTTTGCGTACAATGCTGATGGGCTAACCATTGGACCCTCTTGGAGTCAATTCGCACACACTAATGGGTGGCTGTGTGTGCAAGGATATGTCGTGCACACAATAGGTTCTCGTTTCGAAGAAAAGAAAAAAGAAAGAGAGATAAAAAATATTTTTTGGATTAACACCGGGCCCCAATTTTTTTTCATTAATCTTTGACCTGCCATTCGGTGACCTCTCGAAAACCTTGAATAGCCTGCAATAGTCACGCCCCCCCACCCCCCCGACATGAGGGTGAGAAGTAAACATCGTTTATACACGCTTGGCAAAACGCTGCCTATATTATTATTACTACGAGCCAAGTGTCTGAAATATTTGCTGTAATCTCTGCCGAGCCAGTGGCAAGGAAACGGTGGTGGTGTGTGTGTGTTTATTTTTTTTATTGTCTGTGATAATGACGATAATAATACTACTACGACTGGCAAATGGAAATAGCGAGCGGCGGAGGTGACAGTGCATTAGCGCGGCCGTCACAGATTACGAGCGAGAATGAGCAGTGGTTTTAGTTCCCATCAATCTGTCTGCATCGCGAGTGCGGAGGATGGCGGAGACGATGCAAAAGTAGTTGTATATCTATCTCTCCCACTTGCGATAAGCACATTATTATTTTTTTTCATGACATGTCTATATTGTTTCGTTGTTGTTGTTGCAAACATTTTATCGGGGAAGACAACAACAACAACAAAAGATTCGCCTCTTGACGTGGCGTCTTTAGCGGATATTTTACAGAGAGATTATTATGTTGATGCCCGCACACAGCAGCGGCAGACGTCCCGTAGAGGGCACGGCTGGTAAGAGTTGTATAATATGATTAGGACAAATAAATAAAAATCATATACCGTAACAACGGAAACTCTGGTCTGTTGGCTTTCCAGACCTAAATTATCAAGCAGCATTTGTTTAAGTCAGAAAACTCTGAACAGATGTTGACATTCTGGGTCTCATCGACACAGTTAGGCTTGTTAAACAGATGCTGCTAGGTTGCCAGATCTTAATGTGTCAAGAGTGCTCCAATTGACTATGGGACTCCATCCACATGTAAAAAAATTAACCCGTAAAAACAAAGTTTTTCATTATAAATCCTTTATATGCGTGGCGGCTAGAGTCCTCTCGTCCTCTGGCTTGAGATGGCTGCCACCTATGGGTCAGATGATTGCCTTCCACCATTAAGCAATTGGTAATTAAATATTTTTTAAAAAATCCTAAAAAGTGTAAAAATTTGGGAAAAAATTTTCACGAAAATTAATTGTCACGCACAACGAGTCTGTGTGCAAAATGTCAGCTCGAATGGATCACGGGAAGTGGGTTAAAAAACGACCGACAGATTTGCACGGTCGTAAGCGCGCAAGCAAGCAAGCAAACTTAATATAAAGGATTAAAAAAACCCAATACTGGACATAAACTCACCATCCGTTGCAGTGGAGCATTGTGGGTATACTTTTTTCCCATAATACTCACCGGCAATGCTTACTGACTACAGGATGTCCAGGATATGGAAGTATAACAAAGGATTATTGAATCTATCTGTGCGGATCTTTGGTTGTTACTCATTCGAATGTAGCTTCTTTTTTCAGTACTCTAATCAGCTCAACATGTGTCCTGGTTGAGCCCTCCGGAAATTAGGTAGCTTTAGTTTCGGGGCTGCGTGAAATTGGCCTGAATTTGCCATTCTAGACGGCTGGAATTACCAATGGCGCGGCCAAGCTATATTCATAATAGAGACCGCGATAGAAGCCCGGTCTATTGCACGAATTTTCCATGGCAAAAAATCCCACTTAGAATTGCTTTCAAATGAAAGGAGATTTAACGTGGCAATTGCCCGTAGAGGACATGACAGTCGCCAGATTCCTGTAGACATCTCACCGGTTGGAAGAGTCGAAATTCGAATGTTATTCCTGCAAGAATTGCTTGAGTCGTACCGTTTATACAATGTAATACGATACCCGCTTCCCTGCAGGGATCATCCGCGGTGGGATTTTTGAAGTGTTTTGTAAGCTTACTCAATAGCTACCATTCCTGTGGCTATTCATATGCCTATTTGAAAAAAAATGGCGATCAAAATGTTGTAATGTTAATGTATTAACACGTAGGAGGTTTTCGCGACCAATATCATCCATAACACAGGTTTTTTTTTTTTAGGTTAGATCGCGTAAAATATATAAATGTGTCGTTAAACCCGCCACCACCCGACACAGCCAATTAATAAGGTTTGTCAAGTAAACAGAACGTGCCAATTCGTTACGAGTACAGCAACACCGATCCGTGTTGGAGAGCCAATTTATCAGGCAGCATTTGTCTAAGTCAGAAAACTCTGAACAGATGTTGACTTTCTGGGTCTCATCAGCACAGTTAGGCTTCTTAAACAAATGCTGCTAGATTGCCAGATGTTATCGTATTCTTAGGTTTTTTTGGTAAAGTCACGTAGGTAAAAAAATTAAAATTACAATTAATAAAAGTAAAATAAAATAAAAATAAAAAATCACGACGTTTCGGAGGCAACACAAGCTTCCGTCTTCAGGTGGAACCGTCACAGCCACGACAGCTGTATCAAGTAAATGAGAGATTACAAGAGATACCACTCCGTATATATAATGGTTGAGGGGGGAACGGCCCGGAACGGCACACTTTTTATTAATATGTTATCGTGTCAAGAGTGCTCCAATTCGACAATGGGACTCCATCCACATGTAAAAAATAAGCAATGCTGGCTTGGCTCTCCAACACATCGGTGTGCTGCACTAGTAACGAATTGGCCACGTTCTGTAACGTTACGTGACAAACCTCACTAATTGGCTGTGTCGGGTGGTGGCGGGTTTAACGACACATTTATACTAATAGGGCTTTTCCCCTTTTTGTCTGGCAACAGAACTGACACCTTTTGCAAGGAATCATGCTTACATTAACCACAATACTTGCAAAAGGTGTCAGTTTTGTTGCCAAAAAAAAGGGAAAACCCATATTAGTATATTTTGGTACTGGCAAAGGAGGTCCCATGATGACACATTTATATTTATACTCTCTGGTTCTTTCGGTGAAGTCACGTATATAGAAAAAATAGTCAAAGAAAACACGACGTTTCGGTCGCAACACAAGAACCAAAGAGTATCGATTCCTGCAGTCACGAAAGCTTCAAATCAAGATTGACACATTTATATATTTACGCGATCTAACCCAAACAACCTCTATTATGAATTTTAATATAATTCTCATCAGCCCCCCCCCCCTCCATCCTCCCCCATGGTGTACACAGGTGTGTATTCCTACACCGGTTATCCACTCTACTGCTATGGTCTCTTTGTTTATGTGTTTGTAATCAAGAAATGTCGCCTATTATATACAGTAGAACCCCTCTTAATGACCACCGCTGTTAACGACTGATCGCTTAACGATGGGCCTCCATGGAGCCCAATGTGTAGTGTATAGTGTAGTGTATAGTGTAGTGTATAGTGTAGTGTATAGTGTAGTGTATAGTTGTGTAGTGTATAGTGTAGTGTATAGTTGTGTAGTGTATAGTGTAGTGTATAGTGTAGTGTATAGTGTAGTGTATAGTGTAGTGTATAGTAGTGCAGTGTATAGTGTAGTGTATAGTAGTGTAGTGTATTGTGTAGTGTATAGTGTAGTAGTGTATAGTGTAGTGTATAGTGGTGTAGTGTATAGTGTAGTGTAGTGTATAGTGTAGTGTATAGTGTAGTGTATAGTGTAGTGTATAGTAGTGTAGTGTATAGTGTAGTGTATAGTGTAGTGTCTAGTGTAGTGTATAGTGTAGTGTATAGTGTAGTGTATAGTAGTGCAGTGTATAGTGTAGTGTATAGTGTAGTGTATAGTAGTGCAGTGTATAGTGTAGTGTATAGTAGTGCAGTGTATAGTGTAGTGTTTAGTAGTGTAGTGTATAGTGTAGTGTATAGTAGTGCAGTGTATAGTGTAGTGTATAGTGTAGTGTATAGTAGTGTAGTGTATAGTGTAGTGTATAGTGTAGTGTATAGTAGTGCAGTGTATAGTGTAGTGTATAGTAGTGCAGTGTATAGTGTAGTGTATAGTAGTGCAGTGTATAGTGTAGTGTATAGTAGTGCAGTGTATAGTGTAGTGTATAGTGTAGTGTATAGTAGTGCAGTGTATAGTGTAGTGTATAGTGTAGTGTATAGTAGTGCAGTGTATAGTGTAGTGTATAGTGTAGTGTATAGTAGTGCAGTGTATAGTGTAGTGTATAGTGTAGTGTATAGTAGTGCAGTGTATAGTGTAGTGTATAGTAGTGCAGTGTATAGTGTAGTGTATAGTAGTGCAGTGTATAGTGTAGTGTATAGTAGTGCAGTGTATAGTGTAGTGTATAGTAGTGTAGTGTATAGTAGTGTAGTGTATAGTGTAGTGTATAGTGGTGTAGTGTATAGTGTAGTGTATAGTGTAGTGTATAGTTGTGTAGTGTATAGTGTAGTGTATAGTGGTGTAGTGTATAGTGTAGTGTATAGTGTAGTGTATAGTAGTGCAGTGTATAGTGTAGTGTATAGTAGTGCAGTGTATAGTGTAGTGTATAGTAGTGCAGTGTATAGTGTAGTGTATAGTAGTATAGTGTAGTGTATAGTGGTGTAGTGTATAGTGTAGTGTATAGTGGTGTAGTGTATAGTGTAGTGTATAGTTGTGTAGTGTATAGTGTAGTGTATAGTAGTGTATAGTGTAGTGTATAGTAGTGTAGTGTATAGTGTAATGTATCGTAGTGTATAGTAGTGTAATGTATAGTAGAGTCTAGTAGTGCAGTGTATAATGTAGTGTATAGTGGTGTGGAGTAGAACCCCTCTTAACGACCACCCCTGTTAACAACTAATCGCTTAACGACTAATCGCTTAGCGACGAGCCTCCATACAGCCCAATGTGTTCGCTTACCGACCATTCCCCTGTTAACGACAGGCAGTTATGGATACAGTACATATTAATGAATGCATTGATTGACCGTGTTTATTTTAATATTATGTATTTATAATGTCGTTAGTATCTTTATGTATTCATATCCATTTTTTTAAATATTATAAATAACGTTTATTTTGGGTCAAAGGGAATCACTTTCGATGCTACCGGAACAAATTAAGCCTTTAACGTGTATTTCCTATACTCGCTTAACGACCAAATCAATTAACGACCGGTTTCATGGAACCAATTACCGTCGTTAAGAGGGCTTCTACTGTACTTTTTTTTCATTGAAGCCCACACAACCGACATAACGGTGGGTGTTATTGCCAAATACGTGTTCAGTTTCGTGTTGTTTGTGCACGCTGGAATGGTAGGCGTTGAGTGCGATCCCTCCTGCCCAAAAAGCACTCAGCGAGACCATTTCTACGACACAACGCGACGGCAAATGGAGTCTAAGTTCACCGTAGCTTTTAGCCAGATGTTCCTTTTGTAAGTATCAAAGCTAACGTTTGTACGTTTTTTATATTAAAAGTATATCTATAAACACAGCACTTGGAAGAAGAAAAACATCTGTCTCAAAGGGAAAAATCCGCTCCCAACAACCGGCCTCCTCTACGCATCCCACAAGAATAATTGCCTGCAGCCAAAAAGAGCCAGGCTTGGAATGAGAGTAGTTCCCAAACACCGCCAAGGTTACTTGCTGGCCTCAATTTACAGCCTTCTTAACGCAAACGCTTTCCATAAATGCATTCACAATTGCCTTGCGGATCCCGTCAAGAAGCATCAACCTAGATTTGAAGTTTTCGTGACCTCAGGGATCCATCCTCTTTGGCTCTTTCGGTAAAGTCACGTGGGTATAAAATAAAATAAATTAAATCACGACGTTTCGGGCGCAACACAAGCGCCCGTCATCAGGTGGGACAACACGGCAAGAAACAATCGCTGAAGTGGGAAAGAAAAAAAACTCCGGTAAAACTCGCAGCGGCGACTTGACGCTAGCCGTCTAACACAGACGATCACCGCAGCGCGGGACGCTTTCAGATGCGCTTCTGCGGCCGTCTGGAACGCTCTTCCTTTCGATATCAGGAAGCCACTGGAGCTATGCACTTTTACATCGAGATTGAAAACTCCTTTCTTCACAACTAACTTTTCTGTTTAGTTTGTTGTCCTGCCCCCCACCCTCAAACGGGCAAGCGAGTTGAGGGTACACGGACAATGTACGTGGAGTTGAAGAGCGTGGCAAGAGGGGGCTTCACGTGGGGTCAGTAGGGCAGAGCGGAGCTTGGTGTCGCCATCGACACGCGTCGTTGCCCTTTGCCTTCATCGTCGTCATCATCGTGATCGTCATCATCGTCGTCGTCATCGTCGTCATCGTTGTGATCGTCATCATCGTTGTCGTCATCATCATCATCGTCGTCGTCATCGTCGTCGTCGTCATCGTCGTGATCGTCATAATCGTTGTCGTCATCATCGTCGTCATCATCGTCGTCATCATCGTTGTCGTCATCATCGTCGTCGTCATCATCGTGATCATCATCGTCGTCGTCATCATCGTCGTCCTCATCATCGTCGTCATCATCGTCGTCATCGTCGTCGTCGTCATCATCGTCATCATTGTCAGACCCAACGCAGGAGATCCCTGGTCGGCATCCTTGTCTTTGTCACCATTGTCATTATTCTCGTGCCACCATCATTCTCACTGGCATCATCACAGTCGGGTGATTATATAACGTGGCGGCGGGGATAATCTTGCACTGAACAACAACAACGCAATTTGAAGAAGAAACCCAAACAAGACGGACACCAAGAGCCAACCCTGGGGTGTTCCTCCCACCGCTCTTAGGATTCTCAATCAGCTGCCGTGGCTTTATTACACGTCTTGGGTCAGGGCTACGTTTCAGCTGGGTCTCATAATCAACGTTTTTGGGTTTAGATCGCGTTATTTATAAATGTGTCATAACCCTCCACCACCCGACACGGCCAATCAGTAAAAAAGTGTCACGTTGACAAAAGACAAATAGTTCACTGCTTTAGCCCACCGGTGTGTTGAAGCCACAACATTTACAATTTGAGTACGACGTTTCGCTGGTAATTGCATCCAGCATCATCGGGCAATTCGCCAGAAACGTTGATTATGAATAACATTGGTTGCGAAAGCCTACGTTTAAGCTGGGTCTGTCTGGGTCGGCAACCCGGAAAATATTTCCCCACCCGGTACACCGCATCCAGTATGCCTCTCGCTACGGCCGTGGCTACGACTGGACATCTGCGAAAAAGAGCTGTGTACCTCATCGGATTCCCCACAGTACAAATGAATAGTATGGTTCGGATTCTGATAGCAACGTGGCACCTAATCCAGTCTACCATTGACCAGGAATATTTTTCAGTGAGGAAATAAGCTCCTACCTTGGGTACAATATTTCCGATCAATTCTAAGAATCCCGTACGTTACATATGAGATTCAATATTCAGTACGGTTCGTACATACGTATATATTGAAATTCTTTTCGCACCGTACGTAGTCAAGAGTACTAATCGGTGCGCGAAATGTGTCATTGATTTTAAACACACTTGTGAAGATATTTTGTCCTGGTAATTATTTGGCATGTAATAGCTCCACCCCCTCCCCCCCGAAAGGCCGATAAACACAAACCAGCCAGCAACGATAGTCCAGTACAGCATACAAGCGCAGCACACAACACTTTTATTGACTTGAGAAAGGGTTATAGGACCTTGGGAATAGGTGCAGTAGCTCGGATGAGCATCGCGACGTTTGTTGAATTGTTAAATTGTTTACTGGTCATTTAAAAATAAAAAATAAACGGGTCATCAGAAGACACTTGTTAAAAATTGAATTCTCATCAGGTCAAGGCCCCATGGTGGCCAAGGCAGCCTCCAACTGTCTCCTCCATCTCCCGAGCCGGTCCATTTATGTGCTGTAGAGAAGGATCATTGCCTGAAACGTCACTTGTTATATTAGGTGTATTTTTTATTTATTTATTTTTAAAGCCACGGCGTCATTGACGAACCTTGTTGAGTTCTTCTGTTTATTGAATTGAGCGAGTCATGAGCCGTGATTGGTGGAAGGAAATAGAGAGGTCCAGAATTTTTGGGGTTTTCACTCCCTCGCACTGCAGCAGTTGAACGCAGTACGCGGCTCCTACGGTTAGCATGGTTGGCTACGTAGGGTGCATAAGATATTCAAAGACGACAAAGATCCCCACCTTGTCTAGCCTGTAACAGACTGTCGGGGCAAGTGCTACGAAGGCCGGCACGGCACACGAGGGGGTGGGTGGCCATCACCCCACGCCCGACTGCCATTGTCTCCCCAGTTGAGATGTTTACACACGGGACCAGGTACTCATTTGAGGCCGAGTCGACCTAGGGGAGGCCCAGGACCGGTACAGATAATTGTCGCTGGTGTTGACCGTGAGCGGGAAATCGAACTCGGCTGGCCGTAGGTTCGTGGCGCTCCACGTACATACAAAGACACAATCAGGTAGAACGAGCCCTGGACATGGTTGGAGGCATCAACAGGGATTCATTTCAATCCGGGTCGGTGTCCCGCTCGATAAATACGCAAAAAGACGATAAGGATCCGGCACACCGCATCCAGGATACATCTTGCTGTGCGGGCTACTTAGGCGCGTTTCCTTCCTAGCGACGCCCGAAAAATGTTCAGTGATAAATCGAGCGCTCGCTTTTTATCAAAGGCAATCGCGGCTCACGTTTAAACGACGACCGCGCTGGCGGTGAAAGAAGAAACGCGGCGTGCACGTGTCGGGAACGCGGTGTTTTCGCGGGGTCCATATCGAGAAATTGCACGCGGCCGTAAATTCTTCGCCGCTAAATCGGCCTATCGACACGCGCGGAGCGTCGACTGCAAACTCGAGAACCGATGGTGATGGAACCTCTCTCTGGAGATGACGATACAAAAAAACATTAAAGGAAATGTCCTCCAGTTAACTGTGGACCCGTATTATGGGCTAGCCGTGGACATAATCTGTCAGAGTGAATGATTAGGTGCCGTATTTCTGTGGAAGGTCTTACTTTCAATTCCCCCCCCCACCCCCAACAGAACGGCAATTGAATATTTCACTAATAAAATATATATATATACCAGCGGTATTCTTCGCTGAGTACGCCTGCCGTCCTGTGGCTCCCACGTGCGTATGAGATTCAGATTTTGTATCGGCCGCTTGCGCGCGCCGAGGGCTTAACCCACGCACCACTCGACGGTTCGCCGCCGCCAGCAGCGGATTTTAATTCGCAAATTCGTTCGGGTCCCGACAGCGATGTGAGCCCGCCCAGGTAAAGGCAAAGGTGCAGCAGGAACATAACAACGTCGTGCACATGACATTGCTGTACTTCACTAGTAGCGGGGGGGAGGGGGGAGGGGGGGCTATCCGGAGAGGATGACTTGGCCTACTCTTCCACGCTGCCCAGACAACCACGAACGGACGAGCACGCAAAGCCTGCCGGTGGACTACGAGGGGTTGCTGGGAGGAACGGAGGCGACGGGAGGTGGATTCGAACTGGCGGCCCTCGGGGATAAATAACTAAATATCGTTAGCGTTGAGACAAGTTTTCAGCGGGGAATTAAAAGACACGGAGTTTTGGGGAGGCGGGGGCGGTGGGGGGGACAATTGCTACATTTCAATTGCGCTCGCAAACGCCGGCGGAGTGGCAAGGGTTAATATTTCATCAGGAAACATCCAGATAACCATTACATAAACCATTAGCCCACGCGACCCCTGCTTGTGTATATTTCATGCGCCATCCATGCGGAAACCGCCTGACACTTTTAAAAGCTAAGATCTTCATTTATGGATGTGGTGAGTCACGGGCGGCTTCGCTGGCTCCTTGCTCCCACGAACTCCCTGCGTTCATTTGGCCACGTGTGCCTGTCCAAGCGTGCAGTAGGCGGCCTCACCAACCCAACACACTCACCTTGTGTGCAGTGATGGCCTCACCAAGACAACCAGATCTCAGTGTTCCAGCCTCACCAACCCAACACACTCACCTTGTGTGCAGTGTTAACCTCACCAACACAACCAGATCTCTGTGTGCGGCCTCACCAACACAACACACTCACCTTGTGTGCAGTGTTAACCTCACCAACACAACCCGATCTCTATGTACCGGCCTCACCAACACAACCCGATCTCAGTGTGGGGCCTCACCAACACAACACACTCACCTTGTGTGCAGTGTCAGCCGCACCAACACAACCCGATCTCAGTGTTCCGGCCTCACCAACCCAACACACTCACCTTGTGTGCAGTGTTAACCTCACCAACACAACCCGATCTCAGTGTTCCGGCCTCACCAACACAACCCGATCTCTGTGTTACGGCCTCACCAACACAACCAGATCTCAGTGTTGCGGCCTCACCAACCCAACACACTCACCTTGTGTGCAGTGTCAACCTCACCAACACAACCAGATCTCAGTGTTTCGGCCTTACCAACACAACACACTCACCTTGTGTGCAGTTCCAGCCGCACCAACACAACCAGATCTCAGTGTCCCGGCCTCACCAACACAACCAGATCTCAGTGTTCCAGCCTCACCAACCCAACACACTCACCTTGTGTGCAGTGTCAGCCGCACCAACACAACCCGATGTCAGTGTTCCGGCCTCACCAACACAACCAAATCTCAGTGTTCCGGCCTCACCAACACAACCCGATCTCAGTGTGGGGCCTTACCAACACAACACACTCACCTTGTGTGCAGTGTCAGCCGCACCAACACAACCAGATCTCAGTTGTCCGGCCTCACCAACCCAACACACTCACCTTGTGTGCAGTGTCAACTTCACCAACACAACCAGATCTCAGTGTGCGGCCTCACCAACACAACACACGCACCATGTGTGCAGTTTCAGCCGCACTAACACAATCAGATCTCAGTGTTCCGGCCTCACCAACACAACACACTCACCTTATGTGCAGTGTTAGCCTCACCAACACAACCAGATCTCAGTGTTCCGGCCTCACCAACACAACCCGATCTCAGTGTACCGGCCTCACCAACCCAACACACTCACCATGTGTGCAGTGTTAGCCTCACCAACACAACCAGATCTCTGTTTCCGGCCTCACCAACCCAACACACTCACCTTGTGTGCAGTGTCAGCCTCACTAACACAACCAGATCTAAGTGTTCCTGCATCATCAACACAACCAGATCTGTGTTCCTGCCTCATCAACACAACCAGATCTCAGTGTGTGGCCTCACCAACACAACCAGATCTCTGTGTTTCCGGCCTCACCAACCCAACACACTCACCATGTGTGCAGTGTTGGCCTCACCAACACAACCAGATCTCAGTGTGTGGCCTCACCAACCCAACACACTCACCTTGTGTACAGTGTTAGCCTCACCAACACAATCAGATCTCAGTGTTCCAGCCCCACCAACCCAACACACTCACCATGTGTGCAGTGTTGGCCTCACCAACGCAACCAGATCTCAGTGTTGGCCTCACCAACGCAACCAGATCTCAGTGTGCGGCCTCACCAATACAACCAGATCTCAGTGTTGGCCTCACCAACGCAACCAGATCTCAGTGTTGGCCTCACCAACACAACCAGATCTCAGTGTTGGCCTCACCAACGCAACCAGATCTCAGTGTGCGGCCTCACCAACACAACCAGATCTCAGTGTTGGCCTCACCAACCCAACCAGATCTCAGTGTTGGCCTCACCAACGCAACCAGATCTCAGTGTTGGCCTCACCAACGCAACCAGCTCTCAGTTGTTACGGCCTCACCAACCCAACACACTCACCTTGTGTGCAGTGTCAACCTCACCAACACATCCAGATCTCAGTGTTCCGGCCTCACCAACACAACCAGATCTCAGTGTGCGGCCTCACCAACACAACACACTCACCATGTGTGCAGTGTTAACCTCACCAACACAACCCGATCACCTTGTGTGCAGTGATCTGGCCTTAACAGGAACTCGCGCGTACAGGCCGTTTGTCATTCCACTGCTGGATGAGAGTCGCCCCTTGGGGTGCGTGATGTGTTGTGGGGGTTACGGTATTTGACTATACTTCACCGCGCTGGTCAGTGCGAGTTACAGAAGTGTGGGGTGGGGGGCGTTAGATGGTTGGGCAATTGAAGGTATCGATATGAAAGTGATGTCCTACTCACACGACCATTGAGGCATTTGTCCTCATCTCTCAGCCAAACGGCTGGAATTCCACATTCCTATGACGAGGAGAGTCGACAATAACAAACCAGTGAATCGACACGTGGCTTGGGGAGGCCTTCATCCAGCAGTGTATCTTTGCCATCGCAGAAATCGTTGAAGTGCACGTACGTCATCGTGAGTGCACGTGCGCGTGCACGTACGTCATCGTGAGTGCGCGTGCACGTACGTCATCGTGAGTGCACGCGCGTGCACGTACGTCATCGTGAGTGCGCGTGCACGTACGTCGTCGTGAGTGCGCGCGTGCGTGCACGTACGTCATCGTGAGTGCGCGTGCACGTACGTCATCGTGAGTGCACGTGCGCGTGCACGTACGTCGTCGTGAGTGCGCGCGTGCGTGCACGTACGTCATCGTGAGTGCGCGTGTGCGCGCGCGTGCACCTACGTCATCGTGAGTGCGCGTGCGCGCGCGCGTGAACGCTCTGAGCGGGTGCGTGCCTGCGCGCGCAGCAGTCAGCGCACTGCGCTATGAATCCGCCGAATCCGAGTTGGATCGCCGCTCTCACGGCCAATTACGGTGGCGAATGTTTGCACCGGTTTGGGGCCTCCCTCTGGGTGGACTCGGCCTCAAATGAGTACCTGGTGCGGTGCGTAAATATCAGCAAGGGGGAGACAAAGGCGGCCGGGCGTGGTGCTGGCCAACACCACCTCCTCGCGTGCCGTGCCGGTCGCCGTCGGTTCTCGCCAACAGCACTTGCCCTAACAGGCTATTTAGGCTGTATGGGGGATCTTTGTCTTTGGCATTGACCACTGACCTTCAGGCCATTGTAGTAAAGACCAGACAGGAGGCCTTGGGATGGATGGGGTCGGTCACGTCCCCAGATACGGATCCACGCTCGGCTATTGAAAGCGGTCAGCTGTTTTTTTTTTGTTTTAGTTGCTTTTTGTGCTTTAGTTTGCTGTCCTAACCACGCGCACCTCCGATCAGCGCGGTTGGCTACGCGGACACACGGCTGTCGCACTACGGGCAACAATAGGTGGAAACACACAAGCGAGCAAAACGATGCAGTTAATACTGCTCATAGCGATCATCATCTTCATCGTCGTGGTGCATCACAAAAGAGTGGGCCACCCATGATTAATTTCTATTCACACTCGCACGGAATGCAAAGTGGGAACGGTACGGCGAAGTGCACTTCAAGTCTAATGGGTGCCATGCGGCGAATTGCCAGCATCTGCACTCACCCAATGAGAATCCAGCCGGTGCCCCGCACACAACAAGTGATGAAGTATGCCCCCCCCTTCCCCCCACCTGTGTGCTCACGTATGCCACGAAACAACAAGGCAAAAGGGGCCGTGGATTTTTCTCCGGGATCCTCCGGTTTTGCCCATCCCCCCCCCCCACTCCACATTAAGAAACAACACGCGCTTAAGATGATTTTGCTGCTACTATAAATTCCCACGAGTTGTAATGACGATGATGATGATAATGACGACGACGATGATACAAGCCACTTCGTTGGGCTATAGCGTGTGACGAGGTCGCCTCTGAAAAAAATCGCTCGACGGTGGAATTTAGCCGGTAAACAAAATAAAATTAGTTTTTTGTACGGGAGACCATTCAATCAACTGACCACGAAGCCCACCCGTCCATCGTATTCACAAGGCCATTTAACGTTGTGTGTGTAAAAACAAAAACGAGATCGAACACAGGTTTCCGTCAAGGTCAAACGGAACGATGGACTCGGTTCACGTTTTTCCCGATATTATTAACAGCGGGGCCAGGGATGTGGACGTGCCTGGGAGCGTCGTCATTTTCACGTCGCGATATTTCGCCACCCACATCAATCCCCCTCGCGCCGCCTTTTTAGTGGCATCGCCGCACGTTCAAGATGTGACCAGCGGCCCTCGTACCCACGGGTTTCAATCATCGCGGTGATATACGCACGCATCGACTATTTAATGCGTTGTAGATTGTTTTTCATTATTAGCCACAACGCTTCTCTACGGCGTGCGACGATGATGACGATCGTTCTCGGTAACGACAATTCAGCGTCACGTACGTGATGGGAAATGAACGCGATGCAGTCCCTGGTCACCGATTCGTTTGTTGAGGTTATAAACGACGGTTAGATTTGCCAATTACTTCGTTTTTCTTCACGCTTTTACCATCCTTCTTGGTATGATTGCGATCTCTAATTCGGCCCCGTCTCGTTTGTAGCGCCGTTTCACATTCGCAACGAACGAAATCCAAATCCCAACATTGACCTCGCTGCTGTGCCACATCAACGTGAAGTCACGCGGATTCCAGGATTACTACCTGTCAACAGCAAATATCCCTCTGGCCCCACCGTGGCATTGCCTATGTGCCCACCCACCCACCTGCGTGCCCACCCACCTGTGTGCCCACCCACCTGTGTGCCCACCCTCCCACCTGCGTGCCCACCCACCTGTGTGCCCACCCACCTGTGTGCCCACCCACCTGTGTGCCCACCCACCTGTGTGCCCACCCGCCCACCTGCATGCCCACCCACCTGCGTGCCCACCCACCTGTGTGCCCACCCGCTCACCTATGCGCCCACCTACGCGCCCGCCCACCCACCCGTCTGTGTGCCCACCCACCCATCGTTGCCACCTGCCAGTAAAGTTGTCTCACCCCGCGAACGCCTCCCCGGCACGACGTGCCGCCGATGACCCTGGCCACGCCGAAATCGCGCGCTCAGCAACGGCTGCCAACCGAGAGTGTCCGAGCAGTGTGTCAGGTCAACGCACAGAGCACGGAGGTCGCATTGCTCCACAAAGGTGCCGTCTATCACGCGCACATTTCAAAGCACAATGCGATAGGCTATCATAATGTAATGCATTACAGGGCGAGCGTTCCTGGATAACAATCTGATACAGGTCAATAACATCTCTGGGCTGGGCTGGATGCCCCCCCCACCCACCTCCCTCCCCACCTCCTCCCCCCACCTTCACCTCCCCCCACCCCCCAGGCTTATGGCAGAGAATACAAAAGTTATATTCAATCCTTGTGTATGATGGCAGCAGACAAAAAGCCGCTGCTGCTGCTGCTGCTGCGAGGATAACCGGAGTGTCACGTGATGATTTATGATCCTCGACGAGATCCGCGAGGTACCGTGGTCACGTTCGTGTGTAACGAGGGCGACCTTTAGTAACGACGTCGTCGTTCGTGCCACCTGAAGGCCAACGGCGCAGCGCGGGTAGCACTGGACGGGCACGGTTGGGCTCTTGCGGGAACCTTCCGCGACACGTGCCCAAGTAATGTCGTGCTCCCCGGCAGCTTGGTGAAACTTGCACCGAGAGAGCGGAAGGCGCGCGCGGCTGGTCAGGGCGCGTGTAGACTTCACGACGACTCGTGGACGATACGGACGATACGGACGACCGCGAACGACAGCGAACGTAGGACAGCGAGCCCAGGAGAATGGCCCCACCGTCTAGATCTGAGAGATGATGTCAGCTGATGTGCAGGGGTTGGCGGGGGGGAGGGGGAGCTGCATCCAGCAGTGGATAATATCAAGGGTGATAAGTGGTGTGTAACGTGGTTGCCATTTCTTTAAGATGTTTCTTGTTCATGTTTTTTGTTTGTTGCGGTTGCACCCGATTCAAGAGCTCGAATGGCTCACAGGGCTACACCTAATCAATTAACTGAACTAAACTGAACCCAGTGCAAGGAATGCCACTGTGGGTCCCCTGTTCAATTTGTGCCATCTTGGATTTCCATCCCCTGTCTACTCAATGGCTACCTACGTCACTGTGACTAATGGTGATGACGACGACGAAGGGCATTAACAGCCGCGTCTTGCTTGCCTGCTTGTGTGTTTCCACCTATTTCCCCCAGTGCGGCAGCTGACCATTTTCAACAGCCAAGCGTGGATCCGAATCGGAGGACGTGACCGACCCCATCCGTTCCAAGGCCTCCTCTCTGGCCTTTACTACAATGGCCTCAAGGTCAGTTGGTCAATGTCAAAGACAAAGATCCCCCCCCCCCCAGTGTAGCCTTAGCACACTGCTCGGGCAAGTGCTGTTAGCGAGCACATACGAAGGCCGGCACGGCACACAAGGGGGTGGGTGGCCAGCACCACACCCGGCCGCCTTTGCTGAAATTTGCACGCCGCATCAGGTACTCTTTTATGGCTGAGTCGACCTAGAGGAGGCCCAGAACCCGTTCAAACGTTCGCCACCGTTATTGGTCGTGAGCGGGACCTGAACTCGGATCATCGGATTCGTAAGCGCAGCGCGCTAACCGCTGCTCCACCACTCCCCCGCAGACGCACGCATTCACGGGAATGTTGCATTTCGCTTAGACTGAGTGAACGAATCTGACTGTACACACAAGACAAACACGAGAAGGCGACGTCAACGAAATGTCAAACACGAGAAAACAACAAAAAAGAGTTGACGATGTTTGAATTGAACCGAATCGCAACTCCGATTCGTGACAATTCGTCGAACGGCTGGCAGGCGTGAATTTCCCGCGACGTAACCTCCCAACGGGATGAGCACGTGGCCAGGGGCCATGGCAGTGAGATACCTGTGGAGATTACCTGTACGCGCAGCACAGGTGAGAATTTGTCGCACCTCCGATTCAGCACGGTTGGCTATGCACGGTGCGAAAGAAGTTCAACATACGTACAACCCATCCAGACGACTGTAAATGCTCTTTGTCAAGGTATATCTGGTCCAAGACAAAGACGACTTCATATTTTACTAATCTCACCGATGGTCAGTTTTCTCCCTATCACTCTTCTCCCGCTACTTACCACGGTCACTGCTCCCGTGAACTTCACTCCATGCTTCCTCCACCCACGTCGCCGACTCGGTCGACCACTCACCAACACCAACACCACTACTACTACCACCGCCATTCGCCACTAAGTGACGGTGACGTGACCAGGGCGCCTGTGCCAGGCTAGGTGCACTTTGAGGCCACGTGAAGTGTCGAAGGCTCGCTGACAGGAGGAGGTCTCGGGACAGAGCCAGCAGGTGCCATGGGTCGGCTGACTGAGATGACCGGTAGATGCACCACCAGCTGTACCCCCCTACTGTGCCAGGCTAGGTACAGGAGGTCTCGGGACAGAGCCAGCAGGTGCCATGGGTCGGCTGACTGAGATGACCGGTAGATACACCACCAGCTGTATTCCCCTACTGTGCCAGGCTAGGTGCAGGAGGTCTCGGGACAGAGCCAGCAGGTGCCATGGGTCGGCTGACTGAGATGACCGGTAGATGCACCACCAGCTGTACCACCCTATTGTGCCAGGCTAGGTGCAGGAGGTCTCGGGACAGAGCCAGCAGGTGCCATGGGTCGGCTGACTGAGATGACCGGTAGATGCACCACCAGCTGTACCCTCCTACTGTGCCAAGCTAGGTGCAGGAGGTCTCGGGACAGACCCAACAGGTGCCATGGGTTGGCTGACTGAGATTACCGACAGATGCACCACCACCTGTACTCCCTACTGTGCCAGGCTAGGTGCAGGAGGTCTCGGGACAGACCCAGCAGGTGCCATGGGTTGGCTGACTGAGATTACCGGCAGATGCACCACCAGCTGTACTCCCTACTGTGCCATACGCAGACACCCCCTCCTTCATCTCTCCCATGCACCCTGTTGAACCGACACACCGCAGCTCACCACACTTTGTCTTTCTGCTTCATTTTCCTCGCACTGCTCGCCGACACTTGGAATTGTCTCCCATCTCTTTCTCCCCCCCCCCCACCCGAGTTCTTATAATCTTGCTCTATTCAGAAAGGGCATTAATTGTTATCTGTTCCATCTTCTTTAGTGCTCTTTGTTGCTCTGCGATTTTTTTCTTTTTGCCTCTGCTCGCCAACGACCGGATTAACGATAATAAAACGAAAGAGTTCTGCGACATTATCTTCCATGGCTGTTCCCTGATATGCCGTGACGACCTGCCACGGGATTATCGTGGGAACGCGGCCACCCCGAGCCTCAACTGGATCGCAAAGAGATGCGGCCGATGACTCCAAACCTGTAGATTTGTACGATGGTGGGCTTGTAGGAGGCATCTTGGAGTGGGTTGGTTTCTGCCGACCCGAAAATATTCCATTTGAGTATTTTCCCCTGGTGTGCTTAGAGTGTACTCCATGCACTCTGGTTTCCTTCAAGGTAAAAAAAGAGATGTTAATTAGGGATTGGTCAAATATCCAAAATCAGGGTGCGCCTGCGAGAGTCTTGAGATTAAGTGAGGGGGAGGGGGAGGCAGGAAGGGTTTGTGGGTAAAGAAAAAACATGGTTGTCAAATGATCGCAATCAATATTTTAACACAAGGGTCACTCAGCATGGTCTATTAAAGGATACTTGGCCAGATACTGTACACTCTGTAGGTACGCGCGCTCTTTTATGAGCTGCGGAGTAAAAAATACTTTATTTTAAAAACAAAAATTAATTTCTCACTGATTAGTTTTTCGGTAGAAAATAGCGCACTTTCACGGGGCACAATTGTGAAGAACGCTAATCGGGAAAATGGGTGATTCCATCAAAAGGTTAATTTCAAAGAGATTTTTTTCTAGTTCATGTATGCCGCATAGCAATGAAGTGATTTGGCAGTGGTGGGGGGGGGGGGGCACTCCTTTTACAAACAGTTCCTGTACATCTTCTTGGTTCTATCGGTAAAGTCACGTAGAATGGAAATAAAAAATAATAAAAATAAAACATAATAAAATAATTCTCACGACGTTTCGGCCACAACGCAAGCAGCCGTCCTCAGGTGAAGAACAAGTCTGTCGAAAGAACCAAAGAGTAATTCCTACAGTCACGGAAGCTCCAGATTAAGTTTAATTAGTTTAGTTTAGAAGCAAATTACGTAACAGTTATTTAACTGCAGTTCACTCGACGTAAGCCAGCCAACGAGTCTCTTAATCAGTGCAAAAGAAAGGGCACGGTTACATCTTGACTTAAACGCTTTCGTGACTGCAGGAATTCATATTCTTTGGGTCTTTCGGTAAAGTCACGTAGATAGGTTCAAAGAAAATAACAAAAAACTACGACGTTTCGACCGCAACACAAGCAGTCGTCATCAGGAAAAATGGTGGGGGGGGGGGGGGTGTTGCGATCGAAACGTCGTAGTTTTTGTTATTTTCCTTGAACCTATCTACGTTATTTTATTATGTTTTTATTTTATTTCATTATTTCCCTTCTACGTGACTTTACCGAAAGAACCAAGAAGATGAATCCCTGCAGTCACGAAAGCTTTAAATCGAAATCTATCTACGTGACTTCAACGAAAGACCCAAAAAACATGGAATGCCACGGTGTTGTCTCACACCTGCAAATCGCACGCCGCGATTACACCGGGAATGAGGGTGAAAAAAATATCATTCAGAGAGAGCGTTACCTGCTGCCCTGTCACCTGCGCTACCGCCCACCTCCTCCACGCCCCACCCTCCTCAAGACCTACGCAACAGAGGTGGCAACTCCATTGGAACCTGATTTGCCAGTAAAAAATTATGATAATTGTTTTTTTACCCTTCTATCTGGCAACAAAACTGACACCTATCCCAATGGTGTAAATGCTTACCCCGAGCTCTCATACTCTGATGGTACATTGTCTTTGAGTTGTGCGCCTTTTGGCGTCATCTGGTCCAACCCATGTGAGACTAGGCTCTAAGGAAAGCTGTCTCGGGTGTAGACCAATCAACTTCAAGGACAGTGCATACAGAGTTATGTTTTTTGCTTGCATTACGACTGCAGGTATTGTGATCTATGCAAACATGACTCCTTGTAAAATAGGTGTCAGTTTTGTTACCAGATAGAAGGGTAAAAAACCAATCATCATATTTTTTACTGGCAAATGAGGTTCCAATGGTGTAAATGCTTGCCCCGAGCTCTCATACTCTGATGGTGCATTGTCTTTGAGTTGTGCGCCTTTTGGCGCCATCTGGTTCAACACCATGTGAGACTAGGCTCTAAGGAAAGCTGTCTCGGACGTGGACCAATCAACTTCAAGGACATTGCATACAGAGTTATGTTTTTTGTTTGCATTACGACTGCAGGTATTGTGATCTATGCAAACATGACTCCTTGTAAAATAGGTGTCAGTTTTGTTGCCAGATAGAAGGGTAAAAAAAAAAACAATTATCAGGGGTGGCAACTGTGACGTGGCCCTCGGTCGTCGTTGTTATTTTTTTACTCCTCCCACCAGGTTCTGAACTTGGCGGCCGCGAGCGACGCGCACACGCGGACCGAGGGCGCCCTGCGGGTGGTCCGCGGGATGTCGCCCCACCTGGCGACGCTGATCGCAACGGCGACCGCCACAGCGACCGCTGAGCCCACCGGGCCCGCCGCCGCCGCCGCCGGCCCGCGCACCTCCACCGCGACGCTCGTGGAGACCACCACCACGATAACCGTGACCACGACGACGGAGCAAGGAAGGAAGGCCGCCGCCGCAGAGGAGGAGGAGGATGAGGAGGAAGAGGATGAGGAGGGAGAAGCAGAATTGGCACCGTCTGGACCCCACGTCCCAGTCAGACCGCCAGCTCAGCAGGACACGCTCATGGTGGTGAGTCGTTGGACGCTTGACCAGTAAGAAATATGATTTGAATTTCGATTTAAAGCTTTCGTGACTGCAGGGATTCATCTTCTTGGTTCTTTCGGTAAAGTCACGTAGAAGGGAAGTAATAAAATAATAAAAATAAAACATTATAAAATAATTCTCACGACATTTCGGCCACAACGCAAGCAGCCGTCCTCAGGTGAAGAAACAGAGCTGTCGGAAAGACAGCATCTTAATGAATACTGCCGACAGCTTTGTTTCTTCACCTGAGGACGGCTGCTTGCGTTGTGGCCGAAACGTCGTGAGAATTTAATTTGATTATGTTTTATTTTAATTATTTTATTACTTCCCTTCTACGTGACTTTACCGAAAGAACCAAGAAAATATGATTTGTCCATGGGATGCACTCATTCGTTAGATTGAAACATCTTAATACGTAGAGGACCGCAGAGCTTGGGGGGATTTGACGCCCGTTCCTCAGTGGTTTCTCTCCGTCGTTCTCTGTCCTTGAGAGCGGGCGAATGCCGCACGGCTGCACGCTACAAGTTGAAATTATTATTTCCAATAACTACACACACACACACAACATTGTTGAATTCGTTTTTTTCGCTTAAATTCACTAATTTCAGCTCTGAGAATAAAAACAACTTTACTTGTTTGACGGTCATGCAACACATTTCTCTCTACCGAGGGCATGTGAGAAAGTGTGGATGGAAACGGGTCACCTGGAGTGATTTCATCTCATTCTGTGGACCGTTCCATAACACCCACGGAGGTGATCCACTGCTTTGCCAAAGTTAACATTGCTAACTTCATCTCGTAATGACGACACCACCATTGCAATAACCGCAATAAGATACCGGCGCATGCTAATTGCTTAATAAATAAAATCAATGCGTTCATTGACCTTACAAAAGTGAGACGCATCTGACTGTACAATATATCAGTGCTCCGAGGCACATTATGTTTTTGTTTTTTTGCACCGAGTTAGATTCTTTAATGTGTATGTTAGCGCAGATATTCTGCAAGCTTCACGCTTTCGTTTTGTATCACCTGTTTAGTTTCTGCACTGAACATGGTTTACCTTGTATGTAGCCGTGCCCCCCTCTCCCTGCGTTTAGCCTTTGCATTCGGCTCGGCTATCTTGATAAATATAAACATTGCAATAGAACTAGAACCCTTCCCCGACATAGTAAATTAATAAAAGCAAAAAAAGCTTCAAGTAATTTCCTGCTCGAGTGAACACCGAGGCTGTGCTTCATCTCCCGTTCAGCAGCCCCGATGTGGAAATTCCACATTCCTATGGCAGGGTTACAATCTCTCCACGACACTTACGAGGAGAGGACCATCATCACAGCACGCAAAACAGACAGGTCAGCAACCTCGTTGCCGTCATCCCATACGGATGCCTTGTTGCTTTGCGCACGTTATTTAGTCATGCGTTTGTCATCATATAGTTGCCAGCAACAAACAGCACGATTGAAAGTGCACGTACTTACGCTGGACTTCTTTCGCGCCGTACATAGCCAACCATGCCAATCGGAGGTGCGCAAGAAGGACAACATACCAAACACGAAAAACAGTGCTCAAGAAATACGTTTTTTAAAACTTAATTTGGAGCTTTCGTGACTGCAGGAATTACTCGTTGGTTCTTTCGGTAAAGTCACGTATGAAGATAAAATAATAAATTAAATACTACCATACGACGTTTCGATTGCAACGCAAGCAATCATCATCGGGTATAAATGAAATAGAAACACAAATCTAGTATACTTAGAAATGTAATGTAATTCAACAGATAGTCGGATAACATAACAGTCAACACCCTACCTGGTTGATTACGTTCTTCCTGAGAATGAAATTTAGCTTTCTCAGGAATACCGGAGGGAAGAGCGTTCCAGACGGCCGCAGGAGCGCACGTGCAATGCACGGGAGTGAACACGTTTGTTGAACTGAGCGAAGGTTAATTTTTCTTGTAAGAGCGCGTGGAAATCGAGATGATGGGAGGGAATTAATAATAATAATGATAGTTCAATTTGTAACGCGAGCAAATTTGCAGACGTAGTGGCCGCAACTCAGAGGCGCGGAGCCAAGCTCAGAGTCGCTCGAAAGCACGTGATTGTAGAGGTGAGTTTTTAAGTCTCTCTTGAAGGAGGCGATTGAGGTGATGCTGCGAATGTGCAGAGGGATTATCGTTCCAGACTGTTGGGGCTGCCACCGAGAAGCGGCGCATAGACACGATGACCATCCTGGATCTTGGTATCAAGAGGAGGTCGTGAGTCGCGCTGCGCAGGCATCTGCCATGTGCTGAGCTGCAAGTTGTCAATAATGAAGAAAGATACGGCGGGCAGGCGGATATGAAGGCTTTGTGGCAGAGGCACAATGCCTTATAGAGCAGTGCGAGTGAAGAATCAGACAGAGGGGAAGTTCGTCACACGCACAGTGGGGCCCCCTCACTCGTGTGTCAGCGAGGATTCCTACTTGTCCATATTGTGGCAAAGTTTGTACCGTGGGGTGCCACGGTAACGAGATGACAACTACCTCGTCAAGTCTACAGGAGGTCGTGGGTTTAATCCCGACCCTGACAATTATTTTATATCCATAATGAGATGTTTTTTGGGTTAGATTGTGTGAAAATAAATGTGACGTTAAACCCGCCACCAGCCAATTAGTAACATTTGTCACGTAAACAAAATATACCAATTCGTTACTATTTCAGCACACCGGTAAACCCATTTACAATGTTGTGAGTAAACTCTCCAACACAACCGGTGTGCTGAACTAGTAACAAATTGGCATGTTTTGTTAACGTCACAAAGCTTACTAATTGGCTTTGTCGGGTGGTGGCGTGTTTAACGACGCATTTATATTTACACGATCTAACCCAAAACCTCTGTTGGGAATAATATTGGTCACGAAAGCCTACGTGTTAAACTGATGCCTGTATATTTGGAGTTTCCGTGGCTCTCTCCTCGTGGTCGCGTGGATTTTTCTCTGGGTCCTCCGGTTTTTCCCTCCACATTTAGAATCAACATCACGCGTTTAGAGTATTTGGCTGCTATCAATTTCCACGTGACAATAAGCCGCTTCATTAAGCTATCGTTTGCGATGACCAAGTCGCTTCTGAAAAAGCGCTAGATATAGCTCAGGAGGCCTTACCTGTTAATATGTTTTAAAATAGCTTAGCTAGCTTAGCTTTGCAATAAGTGTGAATCTATACCCATGATTTGCGTGTGATCCACTAAATCCATTTGTGAGGATAATATTACAAGAATTACCAGGGATTCAGATGATCAAACACTCGCCGCCTTTTTTGCCAATTTCTCCATGTAAAGGTGTGCCCTATAATTCGTTGCACGGCTGCGACTTCGAAATGGATTATTGCAATTTTGGTATTAAAGGGAAATCGTGGTGCCGCAATTTGGGGCTGTCTGATTTAGCTCTGTGGGGTTTCCGCATTACAAAAAAGGAGGAATTACTGAATCCGCTCTACGACATTGTATTTCATCCTGTGTGGACTTTGTGGCATGCTCGGCTCTCCCTTGTACACAGAATGCACGTGGAGCAAACCTAGAGCTTGTTAGCATCACGTATACACGAGCTTATTTCTCATATATCTATACACGTATACACCAATCCCGTGTTGCATCTTGGGAAATGCGGCCGCGGTGTAACTTGTTGGCACACTCGGCTTGCAATCGGGAGGACGCCGCTTCAAATCCATCACGTGGTGCCGCAGTTGAAGCAATGGGACAAGTTTCTTAAATCGCCCCCCCCCCCCCACTGACCACCCGCCCCCCAATCACTGCCCCCCCCCCCCCCCCAGCAGTATAAATGGGTTCACCACAGTTACCACCAAAGTCGATCGGCAGGTTTGCTCATTTTGAAGTGTGGTTAGTTTTATGAATGTGTTTAAAGTATGTAAGAGTACACACTCTGTGCTGTTGGTATCTTGACGATGATTCCTAAACATGTTATTGTTAGCTCGAATGTTCGGTGAGAAACACTTAGTCTGCTGTCGCCTGGGATAAAAAGTGGAGTCATCCACTCAACAATCAAATAAGTATAACCCGTAAAAACAAAGTTTTTCACTCTAAATCCTTTATATGCGTGGCGGCTAGAGTCCTCTCGTCCTCTGGCTTGAGATGGCTGCCACCTATGAGTCAGATGATTGTCTGCAGTATTAAACAATTGGTAATTAAATATTTAATTTGTTTTCCCTAAACAGTGTAAAATTTTGGAATTGTCTCGCACAACGAGTCTGTGTGCAAAATGTCAGCTCGATTGGATCACGGGAAGTGGGTTAAAAAAACGACCGAAAGGTTTGCACGGTCGTAAGCAAGCAAGCAAGCATGCAAGCACGCAAGCAAGCAAGCAAGCGAACTTAATATAAAGGATTTAAAAATCAAATCACCTCTTCTAAGATATCTGATAATCATTGAAGAGTCGACCACCTCTTCCAAGATATCTGACAATCATTAAAGATTTTGGCTGTAACGGTTCCACCTGAAGACGGAGGCTTGTGTTGCCTCCGAAACGTCGTGATTTAATTTAGTTGTTTTTCATTAATTTATTTTTTTTACCTACGTGACTTGACCGAAAAAAACAAAGAGTATGAATCCTTGCAGTCACGAAAACTTCAAATCTAGAAATCATTGAAAAGCCGACCACCTCTTCCGAGATATCGCAGCATCGTGAGAGACGTCAAAGGTGGAATGGTCATCGTGATCATGACATGCAGCCACCGCGTGGGCAGCCTGTGTCATTCTATGCCGAATAGCGGATATGCGCAACTCAGTGTTAGTATACGACTAGGAATAACTGCACCCGACTCGGTTTCATTCGTTTCGTGGGTTTTTTTCTTTTTTTTCCGCCCGTTAAACTCGGTTGCCTGTTTAATGAGACAGGAACACGGCGGGCTGACTCTGCCGCATTGCAGATTAAATAATGTAGAGCCCGACAACAGACGGCATGCAATGAGGTCTCCCACGTGTCCCAACACGTGTAGTTATGGAAAAAAACAACACATTCTCCCTTTTCCCTTCTACACTCACGAGAGAATGCTCCACGTCTGTTAAGTATGTACCGCATGTACGTCGAACTTCTTTCGCGCCGTACGTAGCCAACCGTGGCTAATTGGAGGTGCTGGGGAAGGACTACAAATTCAACACAAAAATCAGTTTTTTAAGAAATGAGTTTTCAATCCCGATGATTTGCTACAGCGCAGGATCATGAGAGACGCGGCGGATTGGGGAGGCCTTCATCTAGCAGTGGATCGGCTGCTGCTGCTGCTGCTGCTGCTGCTGCTGCTGCTGCTGCTGCTGCTGCTGCTGCTGCTGCTGCTGCTGCTGCTGCTGCTGCTGCTGCTGCTGCTGCTGCTGCTGCTGCTGCTGCTGCTGCTGCTGCTGCTGCTGCTGCTGCTGCTGCTGCTGCTGCTGCTGCTGCTGCTGCTGCTGCTGAAGCAGAAACACCCTCGGCTCGGTTGTCAATTGCCAAGCGGTGGGCAGGATTCGCTCACCGTTATGGAATGCTTCGGGACGGAGAGGATTGTATATTTTATCGCCACGCGGCCTCAATGAATTCCAAGTGGGAGAGGTGTGTTGGGACGAGAGGCGATTAAATTGAGCAGCAGGGAAGGAAAAAAAATAGATCTATCTCATTTGAAGCATTCTCAGATGGATTACTTTTCCAGGGTCTGGGGACTGACAAAGTAGTGCAGTGACACGGGTTTGCTCTGTTTTGTCGTGCACTTAAACTCTGTACCCTATTATACCTTTGGGGGAGCGGTGGCGCAGTTATTTGCGCACTGCGCTGTGAACCCGGTGACCCGAGTTCAATTCCAGGCCACGGCTGATGTCGATGGCAAGCGAATATCCAAATTGGGCCCCTACATCTTCCCCACCGCCACCGCTTTTGCTATCCCGCATTGACCAGCGCGGTGAAGTATGGTTAAACAATATCCATAATCGGCACTGCATTTGGAGGCCTTCATCCAGTAGTGTATTGATAAGGGATTTAAATTTCGATTTTAAGCTTTCGTGACTGCAGGGATTCATCTTCTTGGTTCTTTCGGTAAAGTCACGTAGAAGGGAAATAATAAAATAAAATAAAACATTGTATGTATTTTATTATGTTTTCTTTTTATTATTTATTATTTCCCTTCTACGTGACTTTACCGAAAGAACCAAGAAGATGATAAAAGATTGTCAATTATAAAATATATACACACTTTCATTTGAGGTATTCCACACCACGACGACCTACATTTGGGCCGGTTATAATTTCACGCAATGTGCCACCTCTTATATAATTGTTTACGTAACAAAGTTGTTCAATAATTATTTTAGTTTTCTGTTTTTGCTTCAGTGGGTCAGACGCTGGCATGGACGAGGGTGGAGTGGGGAGGGGGGAAGTGGCAGGAGTTTTTTTTTACAAAAGCTACGTGTGAAAGACCTTGGAGAAAGCTGCCCACAAATGACTCATTTTCGAGAGTGCAATACGTGAGCGGCGATTGCAGCGAGCTTCGCAATTATTCTCGGCGTATTGTGAAAGTGGTCAAAATAATATATATATTTGTATTTTTAATTAAAATGGGAATAATGAGAAATGTGACGTTTCCGTGTCAGGATTTTCCGGTGGCGATCATGCCGTAAATTAACGAACGCTTCGCTGGGTAGAAAATAACATACACTCGAATTAAATGCCTAATGCACCGCAGCTTAGCTTGTATCGTGAAAACATCGTAATTATTCCACGTATGCGGTCTGTTTTTTTTTTTACCTTCGACTGGAAATCTTTGCGTGAACTATGAAAATCTTTCTCTGCCAGAAGCAACAACAAAAAAGTAGCCTGCACGTCCGCGTCGAGAGATTGGCACATCGATGCTCACGCATAAATATGAATGCACCCGTGCACGCACGTAATAAAGGCAAAGAGTCCCCCCGTATAGCCTTCAACAGACTTCTGGGGCAAGTGCTGTTAGCGAGTAGCACCGATGAAGGCCGGCACGGCACGCGAGGGGTGTGGGTGCTTAAACATCGCGCCCTGTCGCCTTACTGCACATTGCACTCATTTGACGCTGAGTCGACCTCGGGGAGGCCCAGCACCCGTTCAGATGATTGCCACTGTTTACACCATTGGAACCTCATTTGCCAGTAGAAAAATATGATAATAGTTTTTTTACCCTTTTATCTGGCAACAAAACTGACACCTTTTTTAGAAGGAGGCATGTTTGCATAGACCACAATACCTGCAGTCATAATGCAAACAAAAAACATAACTCTGATAATGTATGCACTGTCGTTGAAGTTGATTGGTCCACGCCCGAAAACAGCTTTCCTTACAGCCTAGTCTCACATGGTGTTGGACCAGATGACGCCAAAAGGCGCACAACTCAAAGACAATGGAAAGCTGAGGAAAGCTGTCTCGGGTGTGGACTAATCAACTTCAAGGACAGTGCATACATTATCAGAGTTATGTTTTTTGTTTGCATTATGACTGCAGGTATTGTGGTCTATGCAAACACGACTCCTTGTAAAAAAGGTGTCAGTTTTGTTACCAGATAAAAGGGTAAAAAACCAATTATCATTGCTACTGTTATCGGCCGCGAGCGGGAATCGAATTCAGTTCGCGGTGTTCGTGGAACAGCGAGCTAGCCATCTGCAGCACCAACGCTCCCAAAAGACGCGCGCACGCACGCACGGGTGAAAAAATGATGGACACCCAAACACAAACAAAAGCACATTGTGTGCATTATGGGGGTAGCCGCGATGTCATTTTTCATGACACAATACAACATGAATCTTCACGATGAGACGATCATCACGATGCCGGTTTCCTATACAGTCCCTTTGTATGGGTCACCGGATTTGAAAACGTGTTTTGCTCACCGCAAGGATGGAATGTCTCCGCCCGCTGCCACGGACACGTTTATCCGTCATGAATGATCAGCAAATTATGTGCGAATGCAAATACTGATCATAGCCTGTGTTAAGCAATTTTTTTCTAGCTACATCAACCTAAAATAAAATTTATTAAATAAAACTACAATTTTTTTTATTTTACCAGGTAAGGCCCTCTAAGCTATTTATGTCTTTTTGAGAATCGAAATGGCCATCGCAAATGATTAGCTCAACGAAGTGGCTTATCACGTAAAACTAAACTAAAATGTTACATTTTATTTAAGCACGTTAAGGCCCACTGGGCTATATTTCTCTTTTTCAGAAGCGACCCGGTTATCGCAAATGATTCGCTCAACGAAGTGGCTTATCGCGTGCAAATTTATAGCAGCCAAATACACTTGAACGCCCGTTGATTCTAAATGTGGAGGAGAAAAGCCGGAGGACCCAGAGAACACTCCACGCGGCCCTCGGGGAAAGAGAGAGAGACACGGAGACTCCAAATATACAGCAGCAGGCGTCAGGGTCGGGATCGTACCCACGACCTCCTGTATACCAGGCAAGGTAGTTAACATCTCCTAGCCACCGTGATGATGATGAGAGAGAGACACGGAGACTCCAAATATACAGCAGCAGGCGTCAGGGTCGGGATCGTAACCACGACCTCCTGTATACCAGGCGAGGTAGTTAACATCTCCTAGCCACCGTGATGATGAAGAGAGAGAGACACGGAGACTCCAAATATACAGCAGCAGGTGTCAGGGTCGGGATCGTACCCACGACCTCCTGTATACCAGGCAAGGTAGTTAACATCTCCTAGCCACCGTGATGATGATGAGAGAGAGACACGGAGACTCCAAATATACAGCAGCAGGCGTCAGGGTCGGGATCGTACCCACGACCTCCTGTATACCAGGCGAAGTAGTTAACATCTTCTAGCCACCGTGATGATGAAGAAAGAGAGAGACACGGAGACTCCAAATATACAGCAGCAGGCGTCAGGTTCGGGATCGTACCCACGACCTCCTGTATACCAGGCGAGGTAGTTAACATCTCGCCACCGTGGCGCCCCTATGCATATCGGTAGTACGTTGCTGCTGTGGGATAATAGTGAACACACTGCATTGGCTCGACTCAATCTCCCGGCAGTTGAAACAAGGATGGGTGCACATTTCTTAAATCCCACGCCAACTACTCTGTCCGCCCAGCAGCATAAACGGGTAACTCCGATGTCGTTCCGTCGTCGAAAAGCCGTGTGTGGTGGGGGGTAAAGTGTGGGTACCCCCACCTCTTTCGTGACGTCTCGCCAGCGTGCAAGGAAAGGCCGACGGAAGGGGCCCTCTCCTCGAGTGGACGTCCATCTGCCAGCATTTGCACGAGCAAAACCACATGCAGGGCTGCACCCTTGTCTCTTTAACGTTCATTGGTGGACAGTGCGTGTTACAATGGTGCTCGGCGTTACACTGAGAGACGCAACAAATGTGACACGCGGTATAAAGAACATTCTTTCCCGTTTCTGCTATGACACGCAGAGCAGTGCGACCCGTTGCGTCGCAGAACGGCCCACGGAATCGGATATCGCGGTGACGTCGCTGAGATCCCTTCAAGTGACCTACGGTCAGCGCTTGCCCACCCACCCGCTCTGCGTGCGAGAGCGCGAGGTTCAGACGGCGACATTTCAATTCTCGGAGTGGTAACGTCGCCAAAAAAGTAAGCGCTGAACCAAATTTCAATGCGACGGCCGAGACCATCGACTCACCGACACTTGGAGGTCCTCGGGCTTAACCCGAGGAACTCAACGGCGCCGGCTCAGCTCCGAGCCGCCCGGCCACGCGTCTGCGGTGTCCGTGCGGAGCCCGCTTGCTCAGCCGGCGGCGCTGGCTGCGGCTTCGGGGGACCGCGGCGCCGCTGGACCATCAAGCTCCCGCCACTCCCCCCACAAGCCGTGTCAATTTGCGAAGCAGCGGTGGCGCAACCCAATTCATCGCGCGCTGGTTATCGTGACAGCGCGTCGTTAGGCGCGCGTGTAAGGCGCCACGGCAGAGCAGTTGCCAGCCCCGACTGGAAACGGCACTGACGGGGTTGAGGTCGGGGTGGGGGTGGGGGGGGGAGGAGGAATATGAACGCGCTACCCTTGATGTCGCATGTCTCGACGTGCGACCAATTAGCGGAAATTGTTCGCGTGGAGTTCTGCGCGAGGCTCTGCCGGCGGTTCTTCCGGAACGTCGGGACGACACCGTGGAACGCACACCGAGAGGTCTCGGGACCCGGCAGCAATGTTTGTCAAACGCTTTCTGACCACGAACTTCTTTCGCACCGTACGTAGCCAACCGTGCTAATCGGAGGTGCGCGGGGGGGAACGACAACAAACTAACACACAAAAAGCAGTTTTTAAGCAATGAGTTTGTCAAACTCGATTATTTAAAGTGCATGGCTTTCCAGTGGTTTCCTAACACCGGAAGGAAGAGCGTTCCAGACGGCCGCAGAAGCGCATTTGAAAGCGCCGCGCGATGCTGTAGTGACCGCCTTTGTTCGATGGCTTAGCAAGAGGCGGTTGCGATCCATTTCTTGAATTGAGCAAAGGTTTTTGAGAAGTTAGGAAAAGGAGACCGGTCGATGGTTTGCGGGCAACCAGCAGCCAAACAGCCATGTACTTGCAACTATTGGGTCTAATCTATAGCAGTGGGAGCTCCAAAATTAAATTAGGCTTCGGCAAGATAAAGTGGTTTATGTGCAGACAAAGCATTGTTGGAACATTGCTTCCTATTAGTCGTACGATATGATGCCATGTAAATTACAAAAAGGAGAGGCGGACGCTCCAATGAAACGTATTATCCACATTCGCTCGCGCACGTGTATCCACTCGTACAAAGACAAAAAAACGTATAGCCTTAACAGACTGTTGGGGCAAGTGCTGTTAGCGAGCGCCTATGAAGGCCACAACGGCACACGAGGGGGTGGGTGGCCAGCGCCATGCCCGGCCGCCTTGTCTCCTCAGTCGACCTAGGGGGAGGCCCAGGACCGGTTCAGATATTCATCACTGGTGTTGGCCGTGAGCGGGAATCGAACTCGGGTGGGTCGGGTTCATAGAGCAGCGCGCTAACCGCTGTGCCACCGCTCCCGACACATCCTCAGACACACACACACGCACGTGCGCGCTGTCTCACCAAGTTCCGAAAGTAATTTCGCAAATGGCTCTTACAGCCCTTGCTCCGAGCCTCTGTCGGAAACAAAAAGTGCGCGCTTCGGACGGAAAGATGCGCGGCACAGATATCTCAACTCGGACGAAATTATTTATTTTGTTATTTATATTAAAACGGGCAGGCAGCCGTTCTCAGAAGGCATTACCTGCGCGGCGCGTGGAGAAAGCAAAAACATGTGGAAATGTAAAGAGGTACGAAAAACACGGCCGCCCATGAAATGTCTCCGTGTGTTATAACAAAACAAATTATTTGTATGAGACATCACCTCCCCCCCTTTCCCGTACAAACCACAAGCACGCGTATATGTACACACGCTTTAACTTTTTTTATCATCATTATTACTGCTCTATTGTGCATGATGAGGTATGTTGTTTGTCGTTCATAAAAGGCCCCATTTTCTGGAGAGAAACTCTTAGCGCAAGGTCATCTCTGTGCGGCGCTACTCACAGCGGCGAGAAATGACAAATCTATGACACTCAACGCTGTGGTCGTGCTGCATTAGTCACAGTATTTGCACGACTAACTTACGACCGCATGTATATTCGGAGCGTAGAGTTATTTAAAAGGGGGGGGGGTGAGAGAAACCCCTATGCGCACAAAGACAAATATTACCCTGTTGAGCTGTCCAAAGTGTCGTGGGCTCACATCGTTAGCGGGGAGGTGGGATTATTAAGAAGGCTCATCTGACGCGGCTTGGTTCAACAAAATACTGCTGGGTCTCCGGGACGACTTTGGTGAGAACGCTCCCCGTCTGAACCACAGGGCGCTGGCTGACGGGGGGAAAACAAGTAGAGAACAATCCATTTGAAAATGTCGCAATGCACAAAACGTGCTCGCTGAGAGTGGGCTATTGCAGAACGTATGCAAATAACAACAGAGAGACGTTCTGTTCAGATGAATGGCCTAAATACGACCGTACGAATGAGACTGGAAAATAATTGGTTCACGATGCAAAAGCATGCATTGATTCTTGAATCGAATCACGGTCCTGGATCATGATAATTCATCAAATCCCCGGGTGGATGGAGAAGGGTGAATTAACCAAACAAAACCCGGGACCAAAACAAGTACATTTAAACGAGATGATGGCAGAGGATCTCCCCGTGCCGTTTGAAGCCTCCTTATTTGAACGATGCCAGCTATAACATTCGCCCTTCCCGCAGCATATACGCAACATACATGGGGGGGGGGGGGGGGGGGGGGGGAGAAAGAGTCAGGCTTTGTTATAGCACACCTTATTAAAGCCGCCGCTAAGCAATGCATGTTTACAAGGCTTAATAGGGTCCCGGGGGAGGGGAAAAACAAAAAACAAACTAAAGTTAGCAAAAACTTGCTGCAAGACCGCATCCGCTATTACGCGCACGAAAGGGGCACCGTGCATCCGATGTTGTGTTCCCTCCCTCGTCTTGCGCGAACGGCCAATTATATCGGCGATTGTCACCGCCGATCCGTCACCCGGGCTCCGGGAGAGACATCGCGGCCGTTAAGTTGTCGGTGCCTCGTCGCGACAACGCCTGCGACGAGGCAACCGCTCTCTTAGTGAGCCGGCATCGGCGTGTCGGCGTCACGCAATCGAGCACGACGCCGCATTTCTTTATTTTTGTTGTTGTAATTATAAGACTCCGCCGACACGGACAAACAAATGGAGTGTTTACACTATGAGACATCTCCTTTACCAGTGGCAAAATATAGTAGTAGGGTTTTACCCTTTCAACTGGGACAAAAACTGACACCTTTATACAAGGGATCATGTTTTGCGCCTTTTGGCGTCATCTGGTCCAACACCAATGGAGACTAGGCTCTAAGAAAAGCTGTCTCGGGTGTGGACCAATCAACTTCTGGGACAGTGCAAATTATTGTCATTATCAGAGTTGTTTCTTTTTGTTTGCATTTTGACTGCTTGTGTTGTGGTTATTGCAAACATGATCCCTTGTATAAAGGTGTCCGTTTTGTACGAGTTGACAGGGTAAAAAAACTATTACTATTACCAAATAGAGTGTGTCACGCCGTTGTCCAAATACGCCAATTGATTCGGGTTTGTGGGGTTTTTTTACTTCGGACAATCCGGACGAGCGTTGTTTGGGGAAGCAAACTTGGCTTTTCTTTTGTTTTGTTAACGCCTGCCTAATGCCGGATGTAATCTCCAATGAAACGTCGTGCGTAAGATTTGTCAAAGGTGGGAACACATATTGGTACTTGTCGCCCACGTAACCACTTGAAGTCATGGGCTCTGTCGGGTGGCGGATGGCTATGCGCGGTATTAAACGTTGACATTAAACCTACACCGATCGTAAGCCAAAAGGAAACGATACTCTTTGGTTCTTTCGGTAAAGTCACGTAGGTATAAATAAAATAAATCACGACGTTAAGATCACAACACAAGCAGGTTGTCCTCAGGCGGAAAAAAATATAATCCACCAGTATAGATTCCTGCAGTCACGAAAGCTTCAATCATGATTAAAAGGAAACAACTTACGTATTGGACACATTGGACTTTTGTAATCGTGTCACGAGGCGGGTACACGTCCTGCCAAAACTTTCTCAATCGGCAGAGCGGCATCGTCGTCGAATTTCGAATAATGATCTTAGAGACGACAGCTGCTGGCGATGCCAATGCATGATGGGAGGAGGGGGGGGCTAGGTTTGGGGGGCCTGAAGCAGAAATTATTAATTGGTGCATCACATCACTTGCGAACATGCCGGACAAACCACGCAACTTAATTATATCACAGTTTCGATTTAAAGCTTTCGTGACTGCAGGGATTCATCTTCTTGGTTCTTTCGGTAAAGTCACGTAGAAGGAAAATAATAAAATAATAAAAATAAAACATAATAAAATAATTCTCACGACGTTTCGGCCACAACGCAAGCAGCCGTCTTCAGGTGAAGAACAGGTCTGTTCAAGGAGACAGAGTCTGAATGCGTTGTGGCCGAAACGTCGTGAGAATTATTTTATTATGTTTTATTTTCATTATTTTATTATTTTCCTTATACGTGACTTTACCGAAAGAACCAAGAAGATATATCACAGTTGTGTGGAACAATCAAGTTGGTGGACTAATTCGTTACAATCGTTCACGGTCGTGTCATTACAGCGATGAGTTTTCGTTGATTTTGAGCCGCCTTAAGTCACCCAGTCCGAGCTATTATGATCCCCCCTTCTACCCCCCGCTACGTGACCCAACCAATGGCCTCTCTCTCTCAGCAAATGAACTCCCACATCTACCCCCCTCGCCGCCGCCGCCGCCCCTACCGTGACAACAATCTCATCTCTCCTCGCCCGGAGATATTTCATCAGCGACATTTCTCTCCCGGCTAAAGCGGCTGATTTGTGGACAATTAATCAGGAGGGCCCGACCATTAATCAGTGGCGCCGTGGCATTACATTTACGCTCGGCGGCACGCCGCGCAGATTTTAATACACTCGCTCAGCACGCGCACGGCCAACACGTGACAAAAAAAATGTTTTGCTAAACCTCTTTTTTTTCCATTACGTTTATACATTCGTCCCGTACGATGTGACTGTCGCTTTACGCTGTCATAATATTGTGGGTGCGTTTTTTTTTTTGGGGGGGGGGGTTTCCCCGCCGCACCTGCCCGCCCGCCATAAATCGTCGCGCTTTTTAAAGAAACCTTCCCACCACAAAGAGAGAAATAATAAACCCAACTCCCCCGGCACTGTGTAACAAGATAAAATATATTTTTTGTTCCTGGGTAGTAAGTGTTATTTCGTAATTGCTTATGCCTCAAAAGTACATAAAATGGTTATTATTCCGCACAAACTTTGCTTTTGTGACCAGGACAATGATATTTTGAAATGTACCAATTTTCAATGAGAAAGCGCGGTGTGCATTTGTGTCATTCCTTCGCATAAAATCCTGGTCACAAAAGCAAAGTTTATTGGGAATAACAGCCATTTTCTATACTTTTTCGGCATAAGCAATTAGAAAATAACACTTAGTGCCCAGGAACAAAAATCGTGTTACATATTGTAATACACGCGTCAAATAGTGTTCGAGGTTATGCAACTGATGCCAAGGTGACCACCTCCCACCACGAATCCCCCGGTCCCCCCCCCCCTGTACAATCGAGGGTGGGGGGCTGGGGGGGGGGAACTTCATTCAGTGGTGAATTAACAGAATGCTGCACAGGACGTTGCTGTTGTTAAATCAATGTGTACAAGGACAAGATGACCACTGCCTATACTGATAACGGACTCAACAAAACCCGCACAAGAGACGCAGGTAAATGGGGAAGAATAAACAATACGAAGTTGGCAGTAAAAATGAGAAGAAATATAATAATAGTTTGAATCAAATCGTGCCCATGAATCGTAACAATTGATCGGATGTATTGCCAAGTGGAGGGCAGTGGTTTGAATAATCGGTTTCATTACTCCCCTGCTATGAACTCAGCAAAGCCACCACTACATTTCGATTTAAAGCTATCGTGACTGCAGCGATTCATATTCTTGGTTCTTTCGGTAAAGTCACGTAGAAGGGAAGTAATACAATAATAAAAATAAAACATAATAAATTAATTCTCACGACGTTTCGGACACAACGCAAGCAGCCGTCCTCAGGTGAAGACCAGGTCTGTCGGGGAGACAGCGTCTGAGAGCCACCGCTGTATATCAACTAGAAAAAAGCCGTATCCCGACATTCTCTCTGAGCTCATCGCCGGCTCTAAATAATGACTCATTCATAACGACGACATCACGGCGGCATCTGCTATCGCTTTAACAAATGTGTGCACAAAGTGAAGACCTGAACAAACTAAACCACCTTAGCGCAACACGCAAAACACGATGGCGATGATTGTAATTTCTTGCAGAATGTACTATGTACGTTGGACGTATTTGGCTCCGTACGTAACCAACCGTACTAATCGAAGGTGCGGATGGAAGGACAACAGACTAAACACAAAAAGCAGTTCTTGAAGGAATGAGTTTTCAATTCATATTTAAAAGTGCATAGCTCCAGCGGCTTCCTAATATCGGAAGGAAGAACGTTCCAGACGGCCACGGAAGCGAATCTGAAAAGCGCGTGGCGCAGTGACCGTCTTTGTTCGATGGTTCGCCAAAAATCCGCTGCTCAGGCGAGGATGAAAGGGAATTAGTTCCGAGTGAAAAATTCCCACATTGCAGCAACGCACTTTGATTCTAACAGCGGTTAAATGCAAAACCATGAGACCATTAAACCAGGACACAGGGTCAGAGAAAAATGGCATTGCTCAAATGACCTTCCGTGTATTTCTTTACGTCTGCAGTGTGTGCGTGTGTGGTTTTGTCGCGTACACAAATTGACGAGGAGAATCTAGAACGTGAAATTTAAATGCGAGCTCCCATATCCACCCCCTTTCTTGCCTCCAAGCGTTTTTTATAATTCTCCTAAATGGCTGTCGGAACCAAAATAACAACAACAACAAAACATCCGTACGTGCATACAACATAAATAATTCCGAAGAATGGTCCATTGAGTAAATGTGCTTCATAATTGTGTAACCTACGTCAGAATGTTTTCGGGAGAACAATTGTGTAGCGAATGAGGCATGACACTTGTAAATTGTGCAGTATGTTTTTGTTCACAGATTTTTTTTTACTATTAACGAACTTTTTTTATTTTTACCAGGTAAGGCCCACTGAGCCACATAGCTTCAGTGCGCAACCAGGCCACAAATGATAACTCAGTGAAGTGGCTAATCATGTGAACAGTATTAAGAGCCAAATACTCTTAACGCATGTTGATAGTAAATGTGTGGGGGGAAACAAGAGGACCCGGAGGGAAAAAAAACATGTCATAGAAATGTGGAATGGCCGCAAATGACTGATAACCACCAATGAAGCTGAACACTTCCTGATGTTCAGAAAAGTCAAAGGGACAGTGTATATTTTTAAAATGCCTATACACTTTCCCCCAAATGTATCCTGATTCTGCTTTCTGTGTCAGATCGTGAGATGAAGTGTCCATGCGGGCTCTTAAAGGAGCGTGTAAAGCCCACTTTAGCTATGGGAGTATGTTTTCAGAGCCGACCTGGCCACACGCGTTCGCTCAACAAGGTGGCTTTCAAAATGTGCGAATTTATAGTTAAGCGGCCGAATAATTGCAAACACGTGTTGTTTATTAACGTGGAGGGCAAAACCCGGACGAACCAAAACAACGATCCACGTGACCCCCACGGGAGAGAGAGAGGGTTAGAAAACACGCCAACTCCAAATATACAAGAACAAGGCATCGTCAGGGTCCTTGATCGAACCAACGACCTCTTGCGTACCAGGCGAGGGAGATAACATCTTGCCACCCGCGTTGAGAGAATAGCCCACGGAAGCAGATATCAAAGAGCCACTTCTAAGATGCCCTCTTATTCCACACAGTTCGGGTGGGGACTGGTTGGGGGGCACATTTAGATAATTAGCATCGTAAATAGTAACAGTGTAGTGGTGTTAACTACTCGCTGTTCGCAAACTGTGAGAGCAGATCGTAAACAAGGTTGTCCCACTCAATCAAACGGTCAGGGTCAAATGGGGTGAGGTAGGATCCAAACCCAGATTGGGAAGGACCAATCAGAGGGTCCCACAAGTTGGCCGGGGATTGGACAACCCAGCCACGAACAGGTATAAAAGCCAGAGCGCTGAGAGCTCTGGAGGAGTTCTGCTACACGAAGACCCAAGTCGGCCGAAGACGTCTAGGACCCTGGACCAAGCTCTCCAGCCCTTATCAGGGCTCGGGCTCAGAGTAACCAGTGGTCGGGGAGAGATCCCCTAGGTCCAGCCAGAGGACGCTGGGAGAGCAGGGAAATTAGACAGCCTGCAAGGTCCGGAGGCTTGTACCTTCCGAGGGCAACGGGTGAGGGGACCATATACCCCTTAGTGTGATAGGGACTGTGTTATTAAGATAATAAACGGTGTGTGCCATAAGAGACGTTTAGAAGTCCGTCCTTACAACACTACAACAGCACCACCATGGTGTTAAACTAGGAGGGTTGGAAATCCATACGCCCGACGTAAGCGTCTGCGGAGCGGTGGCAATGTCACGAATAATCCCTGTCCTCTGAGAGGACACGACGTTTGAGGTCTCCTCTGCCTCTTGTTTACCAGAGATGCCCTGATACTCTCTTTCGAGAGTGGGTCACCGCGCGGTGGGCTGTCACAGCAGAATTAACTGGCCCTTTGTAAATCGGCATCTGTTCCCCTCCCCCCGGTAAAACAGACAAGCTAAAAAAAAACACGTGGGTGCACTCTCGCACACACGCGCGCGCAACTTAAACCAGCGGCGGTAGCGGATATGTGATGACATTTGCGCGCGAGCAGTGTGGTCACAAAGCGTGTTGACAGGCGAAGTGGAGTACCAAGGAAACGTCGTGGGCACGTCGTAGTTGGGGGTGCAGTTGTTGAAAGGAGCTGGTGCGGTGTTGCCGGACTTGTCCGTGAAATTTCACATTTCAGTCGTACCCCTCTGAGCATCAACACAGACACACGATGGCAATGTCGCACGCGCATTTCACGTCCATGGATCCTTGACTCGGTACATAGTAGTACGATAGTCGCCCCGATATATCTGTTTAATGTGCTTGTAACGTAAAACCATTTTTATTGTACGATGATCGGTATAAAACAAAAATAATCGGCCCAAGCCGACTTAACGCCACAAGGTGTAATTTATCTTCTTGGTTCTTTCGGTAAAGTCACGTAGAAGGGAGATAATAAAATAATAAAAATAAAACACAATAAAATTATTCTCACGACGTTTCGGCCACAATGCAAGCAGCCGTCCTGTGGCCGAAACGTCATGAGAATTATTTTATTATGTTTTATTTTTATTATTTTATTATTTCCCTTCTACGTGACTTTACCGAAAGAACCAAGAAGATGAATCCCTGCAATCACGAAAGCTTTAAATCGAAATTTAAGGTGTAATTTATTATTTAGCATTCATTTTTGTTTGTCCGTGCAATATTTGGGATTTTTCATGTTACGACGCAGCTGTTTTTTTTTGTCGGCTCCTGATTTATATTCGCTTTATTGCTCTCCTCCACGATGGTTTTCCTTTGCTTTTGTCACTTGGATGACCCTGATCACTTCCTCGTAAATGAGACTCCTCCTGGGTCTCCCCAGGTCTCACCCCGCGGTTCCAAAAAAATAAACTTAGCACGTGCAACACGCACCGATCAAAAGCACACACACACACACATCGAATTATCCCGCGCGCGTGACTCGACGTGTGGTTTATAACATCGGAAACCGAGGAATGCGTAGTCATTTAATCGACGATCTGGTCCGCGCCATTACACCGCAACCCATTCAGATGTGTGTTTAGAAAAAAAAATTTAACCCGTAAAAACAAAGTTTTTCACTATAAATCCTTTATATGCGTGGCGGCTAGAGTCATCTCGTCCTCTGGCTTGAGATGGCTGCCACCTATGGGTCAGATGATTGTCTGCCACAATTAAACAATTGGTAATTAAACATTTAATTTTTTTTCCCTAAACAGTGTAAAATTTTGGAAACATTTTTTCATGAAAATTAATTGTCAAGCACAACGAGTCTGTGTGCAAAATGTCAGCTCGATTGGATCACGGGAAGTGGGTTAAAAAACGACCGAAAGATTTGCACGGTCCTAAGCAAGCAAACAAGCTCGCAAGCAAGCAAGCAAGTGAACTTAATATAAAGGATTTAAAAATGAAAACGATGGGGAAGAAATGATCGGTGCTGCAATATTTTAATTAAAAGCCTCCACACAATCTCCCACCAATCTCAATAAACGTATTACATCTTTTAACGCTCTCTCTCTCTCTTCTCGGTAAGATACGGGAACCATCGCTTTCACAACATTCAATCCCCTGTTGAGACGAATGTAAGAGACTCGTTAGGAAATCAGTAGGGTATCTATACATGGATCGCAGCTGCATGTTAAAACGGCTGCCTATGCAGCAGAGAAAAGCCCTTTGCTGCCATTGCATTCAGGACGCGGGCCTTGGTGTTGACAATGCATTTCCCATTATGGGGAAAATGAGGTCATGTGACCATGGCAACACATTGCAATCACCACAAGCCCTCTGTTCGGCCAATCAGAGAGACGAGCAACGGACAGATGGATAGGCATAAATATAACAATTTATTCCAGTCTTGCGCGTGATGGAAATTACCTTGTAATGATGGATATTACCTTGTAATGATGGTATTTTGATAGCTTTTTTGGAAACGTCGGCCAAAAAAAATATAAACGACGACATTCCAACGTGCCGCTGTGTATTAGCGCCGTTGGCTTTCCAAAAAGAGAGACGCTTTGCTATTCAAGTGGCCGTAACCTCTTTTTTTTGTCACTTAATGATCATTACCGAGCGACGAACGTTAAAAATAAGCAGCGCAACTCGTGCGCAACTTTGCAACGATCACCAACAATGCGTCACGCGCCAAAATTGCCGCGGCTGACGAGCTTTATATCCCATTGGCGTGTCTTATCAAGTTGTACTTTGGATTTAATGAAAAAAAAAAACACGGCCATTTTTCCTTTGAGTGCGTATGAGATGACCGGCGCCTGTGGGCCTCGATTCACATGGAAGAAAAAAAAAAGCCAATTTAGCATCTGCGCCTGCTTTGGCGTCTTCCTCGCGTCTATTACAATTATGGCTCGGTGTGAACGTTAGCTGGCGGAGCAGCTCCATTTCATTCATATTTACGGTGATAACCAGGAACGAGACGGCGCTTGCTGCTGCGACGTAACGGTGCTCACCAGTTTCCGCCGCTTGAACGCGGCGGAAAGTGCCCTTCACGCTTTTGCCCGGGGGTTAGTGCTGGCGCGGTGGCCTCGAAGCGCCGCTGTGCTTATGAATTCTAGATTTGAAGCTTTCGTGACTGCAAGGACTCATGCTCTTGGGTTTTTTCGGTAAAGTCACGTAGGTAAAAAAAAAAAAATAGTCCTTTGGCCAGTACCGTTTTCAGAATGTCAAAAATTGGGACGTCCCAATTTCTGGGACAATTTCTGGGACATCCCAATTTCTGACAATCTGAAAAGGGTACTGGCCAAAGGACTATTTATTTTTTTACCTACGTGACTTTACCGAAAAAACCTAAGAGTATGTGCTTATGAACTCGGTCGGCGTGAGTTCGACTCCGTGCTGTGCCCAACGTCAGCGTGGCCGAGTACTACTGGGCGCCACGGTGGATAGGAGATGTTAACGACCTCGCCTGGTATACAGGAGGCCGTGGGTTCGAGCCCGACCCTGACGCCTGCTGTATATTTGGAGTGCGCGTGTTCTTGCCCGTGGTCGCGTGGATTTGTATCTGGGTCCCCCGGTTCTCCCCCTCCACATTTAGAGTCAGCGTGCGTTTAGAATAGTTGGCCGCTGTTATAGATTCCCACATGATAAGCCACTTCATTGGGCTATCATTTGTGGCCAGGTCGCTATATAGCTCAGTGGGACTTACCTGATAAACAAAAAACGCAAGCAGCTGTCCTCAGCTCTGTTTCTTCACCTGAGGACGGCTGCTTGCGTTGTGGCCGAAACGTCGTGAGAATTATTTTATTGTGTTTTATTTTTATTATTTTATTATTACTTCCCTTCTACGTGACTCTGCTATTTTCTGGCCGTGTGGTGCTTTGAGCCATTGGCTCTCTGCTCAGAGACTGTGATATTAAAATATATATGCCTATAAATAACTAAATAGGCATGCAAAACTAGTAACCAGCCGTTGGATGGGATCAATCAATCAATACAACTTTACTTATGTAACACAATTCGTGCAAATAATGCAATACATAGTGCTTTACAGGACTAAATGAAGCGACTGACAATGCAAACAACAAGCATGATACCATGAAACAAATGACATCACATTACAATGATCTAAAAATAAAAAAAAATGCGTAATAAAACACGTAACAAAAGCATCCTAATTCAAAGCCAATCTAAACAAATGCGGTAACCTTGTTGAAGCGACGCTCACAGGCGCACGCATACACGTGCGAATCGAACGTGCAAACCCACCGTTGGCACGCTCACCGAATAACCACTCCCGGCAATACGAACCCTACCCATTCCGAACCCAGCATTCATTTTTGTTTGTCAGTGCAATATTTTGGGATTTTTCATGTTACAACGCAGCTGTTTTTTTTTGTCTGCTCCTGATTTATATTTGCTTCATTGCTCTCTACCCACGATGATTTCCCTTTGCTCTTGTCACTTGGATGACCCTGAACTCCGGACGCAATGGGGTGTGGGAGCAATTGTCCCGTGCCGCTGCCCGATATGAAAAAAAACCCTGCACCTTTGTAATTGCCCCCACAATTATTGAGACCGCCGCTCTCCCACCCCAACGCGAACCGCTCCGAGTAAGAAAGGTTTCGCTGCCACGTGGTGGTGTGGTGGCGGTGGTGGTGGGGGGACAAGCCGGAGGGAGGCGACATGGGGAAGTGAGTGGGGAGGTGGTTGTACCACCGTGCTTTGATTTACACGGCGGATTAAACCGGGGAGGGGGGGGATGGGATTAATACGAACAATCTGGGATGATGGACGATTATTGCGGCCCACACGCCCTGCCAGCGGTGACTAATGAGTTTACACGATTCGAGCAAGCCGGTTCGCGGTGCGGCGCCGTCAAAAGCGATGCCCCATTTGTTAACCGGCAGCTAATTCCCCATCCAATCTCACCTTTTGCCTCCTAATGGGTGAAACAAACAGCGGCGTCTACGCCGATACGATAATCATCTTGGGGGGAGGTGGGGGGGGGGCGTGCTGTGGGTGGGTGGGTTGGTGGCCTCTTCTTTTTTTTTGTCGCGAGTAAATGTTCGGAGTGGATTCGATGCCACGGAAGGAAGGCCCTTGGCAGATGTTGAACTTCTCACGGTTGTTGGATATTTGTGCAATCGTTTCAGGTCCACTCGCGAAATGAAAGGAGATGAGTGGATGGGAATTTAGGTGGTGGCGGTGGTGGTGATGATCCGTGGAATTAACGAAGATGGAAATGAGATGAGTGGATTGATGGTGGGTGACCACTCGCCACCGACGTTAGCCATTGTCGGGAATCGAACTCAGGTAGTTTGGCTTCGAAGCACCAGCAGCGTCGATTACCGCTGCGCCGCCACACACATACGCATATATAAAGTGCGCGGCATATTTGCGCAAAAGCTATGAATAATTCGTAGGTTTTTTGGTCTTTTTTTACGCTTACCAGTTGGACTTTTGGGACAAATTGCTGCCCGGCTGCACCTGTTCAGCCTGTAAGGAACCCTTCCTTGTGCATGCTGATGCTGATCCATAAAACAAAGACACAGATCCCCCCCGTGTCGCCTTGGAAGATACTGTCGAGGCAAATGCTGTTCGCGATTAGCACCTATTCAAGCTGGCAAGGCACACGAGGAGGTGGGTTGCCAACACAAAACCCGGCCGCCTTTGTCTCTTCCCAGTGCTGACGTTTACACACCGAACGAGGTGCTCATTATACGATCTAAAAATAAACTTAACTTTTTATTTTACCAGGTAAGGCGCACTGAGTTATATAGCTCTTTTATAGAAGCGACCTGGCCACAGATGATAGCTCAACGCAGCGTCTCATCACGTGGAAATTGATCACGGTAAAATCCTCTAAACGCACGTAAGATTCTAAATGTAGAGTGGAAAACCCGGAGGACCCGGAGAAAAATCCATGGAACTACGGGGAGAGAGACACACGCAAACCCCAAATATACAGCCGGCGTCAGGATCGGGATCGAACCCACAACCTTCTGTATACCAGGCGAGGTAGTTAACATCTCACCACCGCGCTTACAGATGGGATCTGTGAAATTTCCCCTCCCTGCCCCCCACTTGGTAACTTCGTAACGGCTAAGATGAGTTATCCTGTACTTTGGGGGGATACTGCCGTTGTGTCACAGTCATCACGACTTGGACTCGCAATCCAGAGGTCGTCGATTCATTTCGATCTGCCCCTTGCGGCAGTAGAAGCAACGCCACCGGCCTCTGTCCACCCTGCAGTGTAAATGGTTACGGTCAACTATTAGTCGATTGGCAGGTCCACGTGTGTGGTGGGGGTTCTTGGTCTTCTTCTTCTTGTTCGCGTGGCTGGGGAGGCAGTTATGGTTTTGATGTCGAGGTTTGGCGATCCATTGAGCGAGTGAGCGGGGAGGGGGGGCGGCGATGCCGGGAGTTGGGTCACGTGGGGCGATTGCCCTGTGACTTGGATGGTGGCCACTGTCGCAGCCTGGGGCTGCTCCCCCGCGCTCCACTTGTGTGGGAGCGAGGCGGCTGGCATCCCCCTCCCATGACCCTTGACCTCAAGCCCGCGATGGTTGCCCAAAGGTTTTCCGTAGAAGGTCAGAACCCTGGGGGGCTTGACCGCTCAGTTCAACACCATTGGAACCTCATTTTGCCAGTAAAAAATATGATAATTGGTTTTTTACCCTTCTATCTGGCAACAAAACTGACTCCTTTTTTTACAAGGAGTCATGTTTGCATAGACCACAATACCTGCAGCCATAATGCAAACAAAAAACATAACTCTGATAATGTATGCACTGTCCTTGAAGTTGATTGGTCCACACCCGAGGCAGCTTTCCTTAGAGCCTAGTCTCACATGGGTTGGACCAGATGACGCCAAAAGGCGCACAACTCAAAGACAATGCACCATCGAGGGTTGCCCAAAGGTTTTCCGTAGAAGGTCGGAACCCTGGGGGGTTTGACCGCTCGGGGTCGGCTACCGACCGGGTTGCAATCGGCGACGTTTTCAGTCAACCGGGAAGTTGCGCCATTGAGAGGTAGCAGGGCTGGCATCGGTTTTGTAGGGTTTGGAGTGCATTCCAGTAGGGGCTGCGGGATTTCAGATGGCTTTTGAAGTCCTTTGCTTTTTTGGCTGACAGGCGGTGGCGTTCTCGTAGCAGAAATATTCATTGCGCACGTCCCGGTGGGGTAGATTGTGAGTGCTCCCACGTCTTCTTCCAAGGCCTCCTGGCGAGCGTGGAAGAGTAGGCCAAGCACTTTCTAGATCCCTCTTCTAGACCTCCTCTCCAGTGGGGAGGCCCTTTCTCCATCGGCGGTGTGCACAAAAGCATTTCAGGGCTGCACCTCTTATCTTTCGTAACGCTGTACATTAGACAGGCGTTGGGCCCAGGACATTTTAAAAGCGTGCCAAACTTTTAACGGCTGAAAGTGATCAAAAATGGACTTACGGTGCCCAGTGCGGTGTTCAGCAACATCGCGTTTTAATTCCTCCAGAGAGGCTACCTCTGCAGGGCTCGAGTTAATTCACACACTCATGAAGGATACTCAAAAAGGTTCAACAGTTATAATTGTTTCCTCAGGTTACTGGAAAAGCCATCGGCTTGAAATGCTTGCCAAATTATTTTTATTATTATATAGTTTTACTTTCTGGTAGGGGAAACTAGAAAGCGTGGAGAATAATCGATCTGCATACGGTGGGAATGATATTCAACAGTTGCGCGGGGTTTTGACAGCCACCTACTTGCTGTACTGCCTACTACAGCCAGCATCTGGGAGTGTCACCACAGGCTTTACCTTCGGAGTGAACACAACTGTACAAACGAGAGAGAGAGAGAGAGAAACAGAGCCAACGAGAAACAGGAGAAAAGTGACGGAGAAAAATCTTGACGAAAGTGTATCGATTCTTAAGAGCAAATTATTGTTCCTGAATCGTGACAATTAATAGAATCGCCGCTGAGATGGTTGGACAATTCCTCGTCCCCCCAAAATAACGGTGCAGCCCTGCTATTAATTGCTCATGCCGGGTTTTTTTGGCCTCCTCTTATCTCCATGATGACCAGTCGTCTCGGAAGAGGTGGATGCAGCATTCACACTTGAACCCGCCACACATGGACTGTGGCAGCGCGGACCCATTTACACCGCTGGGTGGGCAAGCAGGTGAAAGGAACCCCGTGATGAAAACCTTCCCCCCATTAAATTTCGATTTAAAGCTTTCGTGACTGCAGGGATTCATCTTCTTGGTTCTTTCGGTAAAGTCACGTAGAAGGGAAATAATAATGTTTTATTTTTATCATTTTATTATTTCCCTTCTACGTGACTTTACCGAAAGATTCCAGATTTGAAGCTTTCGTGACTGCAAGGATTCATATTCTTAGTTCTTTCGGTAAGGTCACGTAGGTAAAAAATGAAATTAAAATGAACAAAAAAAAATAAAAATCACGAAGTTTCGGAGGCAACACAAGTCTCCGTCATCAGGTGCGACTTGATACAGCAAATCTGGCTGTGACGGTCCCACCTGATGACGGAGACTTGAGTTGCCTCCGAAACGTCGTGATTTTTATTCTTTTATTTTTATTAATTTTTATTTCATTTTTTACCTACGTGACTTTACCGAAAGAACTAAGAATATATTTACTGAAAGAACCAAGAAGGCTTCTCCCCATTGTCTCTGACAGCCGGCCCGTGCACGAGGCCGGAACCGAAGCGGTCACCTCGAGTCAAGCGAGTGCTGTTCCATTGCGCAACAGCGGCGTCGTCTCCAGCTTCGAATGCTTTCGCCGAAATCGAGAGCAATAATTGGCATTTGGGCAAACGCGGAGTGGCCTTGCAACAATAAGAGTGAATCCCACTCGACAAATTGCCTTTGGGATGGCAACAAAAAAGCGAAGAAATGATCTATGACTCTGGAAGGACATTAGCACGGCTAAAGAAAACAGACTGCTGTGTATTTATAGCCAGCACGTTGTTGCACAGACATCTAGGATTGCTTTGGAAGCATTTAAAGCAGGTTATACATTAAATGCATGCCTTTTCAGCGATATGCCGTACTCCATAACCAAATGAAACCGAACACAATCTGCGGAAGCCTGAATTCGGAATGACGTGTCATCTCTGGAGCCATTTGCATGTATTTATGTATGCCGTATATTGTATGCATTTATACATTACAAGGCCGGTCAAATTTTTTTGAGAATGGGAATATAAAATTATACACCGCCTCGCACGTATTACTATTTATTTTTCACTTTCAGTCTCTTCCGTAGAAAAATAAACGCCTCATCTCCTCCCGGTGTCCCGAGCTGGCAAGGGGAAATTCCACAAGACCAACCGCCCTGCGGTTCGATGATTTGACGCAATTTCTCCATCGCGATTCAATTCAAGAATTTTTTTTTAAATATATGTTTTGTTTCGTCTCAAGGTTTTTACTGTCCCGTTCGTATCGTTTCTAGTTTCGTTTCTCTCTCATTCTTAGTATCTCTCATTCTTCTCGATGGCTCAATTTCATTCGCTACGTTCGCCGAAACACAACGCCAGCGTGCGGTCTGCACAAAATCTTGCGCGAGCTTTTGAACGATCGATCGTGGCGCACACTCGCGATCCGATGCGAGTTTTCGCGAGCACGCGAATCCCTTTCGATCGGCGAATTCGACTCACGCTTTGGACGCCTCCCGAAGGCCAACGGTGCGCTCAACGCGGTTTTCTAGGAATTGCCGCCGTCAAACCGTGGCCGGCGAGTGCGCTCATTGATTACAGGGAGCGGCAAGGTTGTTACTTAGTGGTCAGCTCGCGTGCCTCGTACCAAGGTTTAATTCCCTTCATAATCAACGTTTTTGGGTTAGATCGCGTTATTTATAAATGTGTCGTAACCCTCCACCACCCGACACGGCCAATCAGCAAAAAGAGTGTCACGTTGACAAAAGACAAAGAGTTCACTGCTTTAGCCCACCGGTGTGTTGAAGCGTGAAACCACAACATTTACAATTGTCATTCCCTGCTCGATCCCTGCGTGGAGTTTGTCCGTCCTCCCTCCCCGCATGGGTTTCCTCGGCGTGAGCTTCTCCGGCTTAATCCACGCAGCCAAGTAAATGAAGCGTGGCACGTGCAGACGACTTTACACGTTGGTCGTCGTGGTAAAAGAGGAAAGCGCCACGTTTTCTTACCGCCATTTTTTTTTGGGGAGGGGGGGGTGACAGTTCGGGCGAAGCTGTGGTGTGAGTTGCAGTCAACTCGGCGCGGTGGTGGGGGGGGTGCCACTTTCGCCGATAAGACATCATCGGTGTGTGTGAGGGGCTGCCACGACATTTGAAACCATCGGGGGCACGGTGATGATGATCATGGGGGCTGTTTTCACCGTTGGTGTATTGTCGGGGGGGGGGGGCACACGTTAGGGGCCGCACTAAAGGCCACGAGGGGGCGGTAGTAGCCCGCGGGCCTTGCAATGAAGAACACTGCAGCTGAGTTTTGGGGTTGTTGCCGTTTTTCATTATTATCAGCGAGTTTGATCGTTGCCAGACCATCCCGAGGATGGTCACCTTTGACGGCAGCAAGTTAATGAGGAAATAGACTGCACAATGTAACCGCTCTTGGCAAAATCATCCCAACGGATGAAAGATTGCCCGCACATTTACTCGGTTTGGGATTATGCACAGCGGCAATGTCACCCACTACTGCGCGTAACAAAAAATATCTTTGGCAGGACCCTCCTGAAAAAGAGTCTTGGGTCTCGTGGGTTGAGGCCTTCCTGGTTAAACAAAGCGTGATGATAAATAAAAAAATCACCATGGCAACTCGGGATGGCAAGAGCATTGTGTGATGGAGTTTTGTCTGGCCGATAAAATAGCTTGTTAAACAAACAAAATATTTATATTTAAAGCTTTCGTGACTGCAGGGATTCATCTTCTTGGTTCTTTCGGTAAAGTCACGTAGAATGTAAATAATAAAATAATGAAAATAAAACATTATAATACAATTCTCACGACGTTTCGGCCACAAAGCTGTCTTTCCGACAGACCTGTTCTTCACCTGAGGACAGCTGCTTGCGTTGTGGCCGAAACGTCGTGAGAATTGTATTTTATTATGTTTTATTTTTTTATTTTTTTATTTCCCTTCTACGTGACTTTGCCGAAAGAACCAAGAAAAACTACAAATTGTGAAAGCCTAAACATCCCAATGCAAAACCCTTCTAATGGGTTGCCTTCGAACTCTGAGTAAAAGCGGAGGCTTTTCCTAAGTACATGAAGGACCATGGACCTTTATAGGCAATGGTCCTTCGTTCGCTGTACATGATCGTCGTTATTAATATTATTATTACAGAGGGTTACTGTGGTGGTTGTTGTTGCTGTTGAGTGCTGTGTATCCCATTGTTAATTAGTTGTTTCATTTCGGGCGCCTCGCTCACGTAAACAAATTGGCACAATCATTATTTCACACGCAGGGGGTCTTAGAATTTAGTGGCGCTCGAAAAGGAGACTGAATTTATTACCCCCCCAATTGCAAAGACAAAGATCCCCCACATAGCCTTAACAGACCGTTGGGGCAAGTGCTGTTAGCGAGCACCCCCCACCCCACCCCAACCACACACCAGCACTGCTCCCGAACAATCTCACGCATCGCCCTATTCATTAAAAATCCTGGCTCTTCTCTTCCGAACATTTCTTGAGGGCAAATTCCCAGCGTAGTGTAACGAGCAGAGGCAAGCCTCTGCCACAGCACAAACCGTGATACGGGAGCGTCGCACGTTCCTCCCGCGTACCGAGGCACGTGCGTGCGGTTCCCTTGCGCGTGTTTCCCGCGTACCCGTAGCTCGCACGTTTTGCATTTGCAATCGCGCGCATTCACGTTTTAATTACGATAATGTTTTGTTTGTTCTGTTTTTGCCATGAAGAAGGGCAAATTGCCCGAATTAGCACCTATTTTTTCCGACTTTTTAGGGCTGACACGTTGTTGTTATTTACGGGCGTGGTGTTATTTACGAGATTCATCTTCTTGGTTCTTTCGGTAAAGTCACGTGGAAGAGAAATAATAAAATAATACAAATAAAACGTTATAAAATACAATTCTCACGACGTTTCGGCCACTACGCAAGCAGCCATCCTCAGGTGAAGAACAGGGCTGTCGGAAAGACAGCGTCTGAATGTCTTTCCGACAGCCCTGTTCTTCACCTGAGGATGGCTGCTTGCGTTGTGGCCGAAACGTCGTGAGATTTATTTTATTCTTTTTATTATTTTATTATTTCTCTTCTACGTGACTTTACCGAAAGAACCAAGAAGATGAATCCCTGCAGTCACGAAAGCTTTAAATCGAAATATTGTATTGTTGTTATTGCATTGTTGTTATTGCATTGTTGTTATTGTATTTTTGTTATTGTATCGTTGTTATTGAATTATTGATATTGTATGATTGTTATGTCATTGTTGTTATTGCATTGTTGTTATTGCATTGTTGTTATTTCATTATTGTTATTTCATTGTTGTTATTGCATTGCTGTTATTGGATTGTTGTTATTGCATTGTTGTTATTGCATTGTTGTCATTGTATTGTTGTTATTGCATTGTTGTTATTGTATTTTTGTTATTGCATTCTTGTCACGGTGCAGTGGTCACCGTGAGTGTGAACGTGAAAGCTTTTATATGGAGAAGGGGAGGATGAGGGAGGGGAGGAAAGGTAACTCACACAATGGGGATGGAGAGCGCTGAGCAGGTTAAGGGTGACTGTTTTAAAACAAAATTTAAACAGCTTAGCTATGATTAGCTAAGCCAGTCAACGATTACGCGAGATGACTAGCAGCAGTGATTCTCCGCATGAAATTCTAAAGATTGGAACGGGCTTTTGCGTTAATTGGCTGGAGGCTAATAAACAACAGCAGGCAAACATCGTGGACTCCCTCCCAGCCACTCTGGCCAAGCCAAATTCTCGCAGCTTAGAGAAAAAAGAATGGTTTACACTGTCTGGGAATTCTAATAGATTTGGAGGAGCTAATAAATGGAGCTGTCTTGTGCAAGCTCGTTAATTGAATGCGCAAATTAAAAAAAACTTTAAACAAATAAACACGACAAGTGCACTCTCGTGGTGCCAGGACAGCCATTTATTACAGTTCGAACGTTGAGTATTTACGAAGCACCCATTCAGTGTGTGCGCACAATTGAACGTATATATCATGGGCCATGGTCGATCCACTGTTGGACGAAGTCCTCCCCAAGTCGTCGCCGTCTCCCCTTGTCCTCGCGACTCCACGATCGTCCTCACGAGCTCATCTCGTCGCTCCGTCTCCGCGATGGACGACCTTACGGGTGCGTTCCAACGAATGGGTTTTGGGGACACGGCAAGGAATGGACAGAACCCTCCAAGAGGATTTAGGGCAAAGGAGGAGGGGGGGGGAAGGGGGGTTCGGCAAAACCTGTCGCCTCCGTAGCCGCATCATACGGTGGCTCTTTAAGGAACTGCTCGCTATGAAGGACCCACCACCGGTCTCGTATTCACCGCCGTGGCATTGCTGCTCTTGAAATAACAAAGGCTCAGCCTTTGTTATGCAGTCTATTCTTAGTCTCAAGCTTCACCTTACCATATTAATAATAAGTATGCGGCCCTTGCCCCACCACCTTCTCAAACCATTATATAAACGCAGTGGTAGCTCCTGCAATCTCTCATTTACTTGATACAGCTGTCGTGGCTGTGACGGTACCACCTGAAGACGGAAGCTTGTGTTGCCTCCGAAACGTCGTGATTTTTATTTTATTTTACTTTTTAATGTTTTTACCTACGTGACTTTACCGAAAAAAAAGAACCTAAGAATATGAGTTAGTTTTGTTGTTTTTTTACAACCGCATTCGAAAAAAATGGTTTTCCGTGTTATTTCGGTTGCCGACACCCCGGATTTAGGGATTCTCAGCACCCGTCGGGGAGCCAGGTGGGGTGGCACGGTGGAAACACTCGCGCCTCACGACAATAAGGGGGCCTGGGTTCGATTCCTGACTCTTGTGTCATCCTTGTGTGGAGGTCTGTGTGTCCGTTCTCCGACTGGTTTAGCTGGCTTCGTCCCACAGGTTAAACACATTGAAACCGCACAATGTAGTGGCAAAAATATTCCAATGCCGAAAAATGTACGGCAAATTATTCGCTTGGGATTACACGCAACAGCAGCAGCAGCAGCAACATCATCGCCTCCTACTGTGAAAACGTGGCAGAACCCTCCTGCAAAAAGAGTGCTGAGACTCAATGAGGCTTTCCTGGGTCAACGAGTGTAGTGGCCATGAGAAGAAACGGACGTTTGATTTGGGCCTTGCCAGGCTAATGTATACGCCTCCATGTGTCTCCCAGGTCTGGGTTGATTATTTCAGCTCCAGATTTCTTCCACTGTTTTTCTCTCGCGTCCGAGGCCGGCGATGTGTTATTTTGCTCCCAGAGGGCGCGAGGGGTAGCTGGGATCTGCAGAGCTTCCCGGGGAAACACGTGGCAATGTGTCGGACGAAGAAAGTTGTCAATCGCTGCGCGCTGCCAGCCGTGATCCTCAGAAACGTGGACGCTCAGAGCGAGAAACTGAGACGCAAAAAAAAACTATCTAAAAAGGGCAGCGACGAAGCGTTTGGGAGATGCGCCCCCTGGGATTACGCTTAGAGGCGGCAAAAGGAGCGCACGGATCGGGGATTCGACACAAATCTGAGACATCACAGTGACAGGAAAAGGCACAGAATCCACACCTTCCGATAAGCACGGTTGCCTCATCGTCATCGTCGTCGTCGTCGGCAGTTGTCATCGTTTGGTCGTGGCTCTTGAGGTGGCTGATGAGTCCATTACTGGATCCGCGCATCTTTTGGGCATTCTGCCCAGGACACATGTGATGTCTCCGGCTCCAGAATTAGGATCCGCAGTGCCAGGTTTGGCTCCCCTTTTCTTTCTCGTTTGGCGTCGATGGACTTTGGCTCTCGAAGCGTTTCCGCGGCCTGGCGGACACGGCGGCGCCAGCCCGAGGCGGTCGGGAGCCTGCCCCTCGCCCGCCGCTGTTAGCTACGTACGGTGCGAAAGAAGTTCAGCCTGCGCACGTACACACGTGCATCGCCGGACGGGGATGGAGGGGGGGCGCATAAACCCAGACGAGACGATGGCCGAATGGACGAGACTGGTGACAGAACGGCAGCCAAATGGAGGGAGCGTGCGCGAGACGGTGACTGCCCGCGGAGAACGAATCGGTGTGTCGGTGCGGATGTCTGCACGGACCGGTGTCATCTCCGCACGTCGGAGGTGCGGATGCTGCCAATGGAGGCAGCTCACGTGCAACGCCAGTTTGCCGTGGGGGGGGGGGGGGGGGGGTCACGTGACGGTTTCCTGGGAGAGACGTTGACGACGACGACTCTATGGGGACGAACGGTTTGGGTTTTTTCACGACAGGTATGCCGACACATTGGCTTTGTTGTAACGATGTTGTTGTGACAACGAGGACGGGGTTTTGGTTGCGCCTCTGATGTGAACGACGGTGTTGCCAAGGCGACGGCGCGATGGTCTGGCCTTCACGACGTGACCCCCCCCCCCACCCAAAAGTGAAAACGCGTTGCTGCTTTGCGCTTATCGGATGGAGTTGCTGTGCCTGCAAGTGTTGTTGGCTTGGTGAGGAGGGCTGCCGTGACGGAGGAACGTGGTGGCACCGCGTCTTGGTGCAATTTTGTTAATTAAGTGATGATCCACCTACCCCAGAGACATGTGAAGCCATTATCCGTGATTCAGGGTCTATGGGCAGTGTTGAGCCTATGGGCAGTGTTGAGTCTATGGGTAGTGTTGAGTCTATGGGCAGTGTTGAGTCTGTGGGCAGTGTTGAGTCTGTGGGTAGTGTTGAGTCTATGGGTAGTGTTGAGTCTATGGGTAGTGTTGAGTCTATGGGTAGTGTTGAGTCTATGGGTAGTGTTGAGTCTATGGGTAGTGTTGAGTCTATGGGCAGTGTTGAGTCTATGGGCAGTGTTGAGTCTGTGGGCAGTGTTGAGTCTATGGGTAGTGTTGAGTCTATGGGTAGTGTTGAGTCTATGGGTAGTGTTGAGTCTATGGGTAGTGTTGAGTCTATGGGTAGTGTTGAGTCTATGGGTAGTGTTGAGACTATGGGTAGTGTTGAGTCTATGGGTAGTGTTGAGACTATGGGCAGTGTTGAGTCTATGTGTAGTGTTGAGTCTATGGGCAGTGTTGAGTCATTGGGCAGTGTTGAGTCTATGGGCAGTGCTGAGTCTATGGGCAGTGTTGAGCCTATGGGCAGTGTTGAGTCTATGGGTAGTGTTGAGTCTATGGGCAGTGTTGAGTCTGTGGGCAGTGTTGAGTCTATGGGTAGTGTTGAGTCTATGGGTAGTGTTGAGTCTATGGGTAGTGTTGAGTCTATGGGTAGTGTTGAGTCTATGGGTAGTGTTGAGACTATGGGTAGTGTTGAGTCTATGGGTAGTGTTGAGACTATGGGCAGTGTTGAGTCTATGGGCAGTGTTGAGTCTATGGGTAGTGCTGAGTCTATGGGTAGTGTTGAGTCTATGGGTAGTGTTGAGACTATGGGTAGTGTTGAGTCTATGGGCAGTGTTGAGTCTATGGGCAGTGTTGAGTCTATGGGCAGTGTTGAGTCTATGGGCAGTGTTGAGTCTATGGGTAGAGTTGAGTCTATGGGCAGTGTTGAGTCTATGGGCAGTGTTGAGTCTATGGGCAGTGTTGAGTCTATGGGCAGTAATGAGTCTATGGGTAGAGTTGAGTCTATGGGCAGTGTTGAGTATATGGGCAGTGTTGAGTTTATGGGCAGTGTTGAGTCTATGGGTAGTGCTGAGTCTATGGGCAGTGTTGAGTCTATGGGCAGTGTTGAGTCTATGGGCAGTGTTGAGTCTATGGGCAGTGTTGAGTCTATGGGCAGTGTTGAGTCTATGGGTAGTGCTGAGTCTATGGGTAGTGTTGAGTCTATGGGTAGTGTTGAGACTATGGGTAGTGTTGAGTCTATGGGCAGTGTTGAGTCTATGGGCAGTGTTGAGTCTATGAGCAGTGTTGAGTCTATGGGCAGTGTTGAGTCTATGGGTAGAGTTGAGTCTATGGGCAGTGTTGAGTCTATGGGCAGTGTTGAGTCTATGGGCAGTGTTGAGTCTATGGGTAGAGTTGAGTATATGGGCAGTGTTGAGTCTATGGGCAGTGTTGAGTCTATGGGCAGTGTTGAGTCTATGGGCAGTGCTGAGTCTCTGGGCAGTGTTGAGTCTATGGGCAGTGTTGAGTCTATGGGTAGTGTTGAGTCTGTGGGTAGTGTTGAGTCTATGGCCAGTGTTGAGTCTATGGGTAGTGCTGAGTCTATGGGTAGTGTTGAGTCTATGGGCAGTGTTGAGTCTGTGGGCAGTGTTGAGTCTATGGGTAGTGTTGAGTCTATGGGTAGTGTTGAGTCTGTGGGTAGTGTTGAGACTATGGGCAGTGTTGAGTCTATGGGTAGTGTTGAGTCTATGGGTAGCGTTGAGTCTATGGGTAGTGTTGAGTCTATGGGCAGTGTTGAGTCTATGGGCAGTGTTGAGTCTATGGGTAGTGTTGAGTCTATGGGTAGTGTTGAGACTATGGGCAGTGTTGAGTCTATGGGTAGTGTTGAGTCTATGGGTAGTGTTGAGTCTATGGGTAGTGTTGAGTCTATGGGCAGTGTTGAGTCTATGGGTAGTGTTAGTCTATGGGTAGAGTTGAGTCGATGGGTAGTGTTGAGTCTATGGGCAGTGTTGAGTCTATGGGCAGTGTTGAGTCTATGGGCAGTGTTGAGTCTATGGGCAGTGCTGAGTCTCTGGGCAGTGTTGAGTCTATGGGCAGTGTTGAGTCTATGGGTAGTGTTGAGTCTATGGGTAGTGTTGAGTCTATGGCCAGTGTTGAGTCTATGGGTAGTGCTGAGTCTATGGGTAGTGTTGAGTCTATGGGCAGTGTTGAGTCTGTGAGCAGTGTTGAGTCTATGGGTAGTGTTGAGTCTATGGGTAGTGTTGAGTCTGTGGGTAGTGTTGAGTCTATGAGCAGTGTTGAGTCTATGGGTAGTGTTGAGTCTATGGTCAGTGTTGAGTCTATGGGCAGTGTTGAGCCTATGGGCAGTGTTGAGTCTATGGGTAGTGTTGAGTCTATGGGCAGTGTTGAGTCTGTGGGCAGTGTTGAGTCTATGGGTAGTGTTGAGTCTATGGGTAGTGTTGAGTCTATGGATAGTGTTGAGTCTATGGGTAGTGTTGAGTCTATGGGTAGTGTTGAGAGTATGGGTAGTGTTGAGTCTATGGGTAGTGTTGAGACTATGGGCAGTGTTGAGTCTATGGGCAGTGTTGAGTCTATGGGTAGTGCTGAGTCTATGGGTAGTGTTGAGTCTATGGGTAGTGTTGAGACTATGGGTAGTGTTGAGTCTATGGGCAGTGTTGAGTCTATGGGCAGTGTTGAGTCTATGGGCAGTGTTGAGTCTATGGGCAGTGTTGAGTCTATGGGCAGTGTTGAGTCTATGAGCAGTGTTGAGTCTATGGGCAGTGTTGAGTCTATGGGTAGAGTTGAGTCTATGGGCAGTGTTGAGTCTATGGGCAGTGTTGAGTGTATGGGCAGTGTTGAGTCTATGGGTAGAGTTGAGTCTATGGGCAGTGTTGAGTTTATGGGCAGTGTTGAGTCTATGGGCAGTGTTGAGTCTATGGGCAGTGCTGAGTCTCTGGGCAGTGTTGAGTCTATGGGCAGTGTTGAGTCTATGGGTAGTGTTGAGTCTGTGGGTAGTGTTGAGTCTATGGCCAGTGTTGAGTCTATGGGTAGTGCTGAGTCTATGGGTAGTGTTGAGTCTATGGGCAGTGTTGAGTCTGTGGGCAGTGTTGAGTCTATGGGTAGTGTTGAGTCTATGGGTAGTGTTGAGTCTGTGGGTAGTGTTGAGACTATGGGCAGTGTTGAGTCTATGGGTAGTGCTGAGTCTATGGGTAGCGTTGAGTCTATGGGTAGTGTTGAGTCTATGGGCAGTGTTGAGTCTATGGGCAGTGTTGAGTCTATGGGTAGTGTTGAGTCTATGGGTAGTGTTGAGACTATGGGCAGTGTTGAGTCTATGGGTAGTGTTGAGTCTATGGGTAGTGTTGAGTCTATGGGTAGTGTTGAGTCTATGGGCAGTGTTGAGTCTATGGGTAGTGTTAGTCTATGGGTAGAGTTGAGTCGATGGGTAGTGTTGAGTCTATGGGCAGTGTTGAGTCTATGGGCAGTGTTGAGTCTATGGGCAGTGTTGAGTCTATGGGCAGTGCTGAGTCTCTGGGCAGTGTTGAGTCTATGGGCAGTGTTGAGTCTATGGGTAGTGTTGAGTCTATGGGTAGTGTTGAGTCTATGGCCAGTGTTGAGTCTATGGGTAGTGCTGAGTCTATGGGTAGTGTTGAGTCTATGGGCAGTGTTGAGTCTGTGAGCAGTGTTGAGTCTATGGGTAGTGTTGAGTCTATGGGTAGTGTTGAGTCTGTGGGTAGTGTTGAGTCTATGGGTAGTGTTGAGTCTATGGGTAGTGTTGAGTCTATGGGTAGTGTTGAGTCTATGGGTAGTGTTGAGTCTATGGGCAGTGTTGAGTCTATGGGCAGTGTTGAGTCTATGGGTAGTGTTGAGTCTATGGGTAGTGTTGAGTCTATGGGCAGTGTTGAGTCTATGGGGAGTGTTGAGTCTATGGGTAGTGTTGAGTCTATAGGCAGTGTTGAGTCTATGGTGCAGTGTTGAGTCTATGGGCAGTGTTGAGTATATGGGTAGTGTTGAGTCTATGGGCAGTGTTGAGTCTATGGGTAGTGTTGAGTCTATGGGTAGTGTTGAGTCTATGGGTAGTGTTGAGTCTATGGGCAGTGTTGAGTCTATGGGCAGTGTTGAGTCTATGGGTAGTGTTGAGTCTATGGGCAGTGTTGAGTCTATGGGCAGTGTTGAGTCTATGGGCAGTGTTGAGTCTATGGGCAGTGTTGAGTCTATGGTGCAGTGTTGAGTCTATGGGCAGTGTTGAGTCTATGGGTAGTGTTGAGTCTATGGGCAGTGTTGAGTCTATGGGTAGTGTTGAGTCTATGGGTAGTGTTGAGTCTATGGGCAGTGTTGAGTCTATGGGCAGTGTTGAGTCTATGGGTAGTGTTGAGTCTATGGGTAGTGTTGAGTCTATGGGCAGTGTTGAGTCTATGGGTAGTGTTGAGTCTATGGGTAGTGTTGAGTCTATAGGCAGTGTTGAGTCTATGGGCAGTGCTGAGTCTCTGGGCAGTGTTGAGTCTATGGGCAGTGTTGAGTCTATGGGCAGTGTTGAGTCTATGGGTAGTGTTGAGTCTATGGGTAGTGTTGAGACTATGGGCAGTGTTGAGTCTATGGGTAGTGTTGAGTCTATGGGTAGTGTTGAGTCTATGGGTAGTGTTGAGTCTATGGGCAGTGTTGAGTCTATGGGTAGTGTTAGTCTATGGGTAGAGTTGAGTCGATGGGTAGTGTTGAGTCTATGGGCAGTGTTGAGTCTATGGGCAGTGTTGAGTCTATGGGCAGTGTTGAGTCTATGGGCAGTGCTGAGTCTCTGGGCAGTGTTGAGTCTATGGGCAGTGTTGAGTCTATGGGTAGTGTTGAGTCTATGGGTAGTGTTGAGTCTATGGCCAGTGTTGAGTCTATGGGTAGTGCTGAGTCTATGGGTAGTGTTGAGTCTATGGGCAGTGTTGAGTCTGTGAGCAGTGTTGAGTCTATGGGTAGTGTTGAGTCTATGGGTAGTGTTGAGTCTGTGGGTAGTGTTGAGTCTATGAGCAGTGTTGAGTCTATGGGTAGTGTTGAGTCTATGGTCAGTGTTGAGTCTATGGGCAGTGTTGAGCCTATGGGCAGTGTTGAGTCTATGGGTAGTGTTGAGTCTATGGGCAGTGTTGAGTCTGTGGGCAGTGTTGAGTCTATGGGTAGTGTTGAGTCTATGGGTAGTGTTGAGTCTATGGATAGTGTTGAGTCTATGGGTAGTGTTGAGTCTATGGGTAGTGTTGAGACTATGGGTAGTGTTGAGTCTATGGGTAGTGTTGAGACTATGGGCAGTGTTGAGTCTATGGGCAGTGTTGAGTCTATGGGTAGTGCTGAGTCTATGGGTAGTGTTGAGTCTATGGGTAGTGTTGAGACTATGGGTAGTGTTGAGTCTATGGGCAGTGTTGAGTCTATGGGCAGTGTTGAGTCTATGGGCAGTGTTGAGTCTATGGGCAGTGTTGAGTCTATGGGCAGTGTTGAGTCTATGAGCAGTGTTGAGTCTATGGGCAGTGTTGAGTCTATGGGTAGAGTTGAGTCTATGGGCAGTGTTGAGTCTATGGGCAGTGTTGAGTGTATGGGCAGTGTTGAGTCTATGGGTAGAGTTGAGTCTATGGGCAGTGTTGAGTCTATGGGCAGTGTTGAGTCTATGGGCAGTGTTGAGTCTATGGGCAGTGCTGAGTCTCTGGGCAGTGTTGAGTCTATGGGCAGTGTTGAGTCTATGGGTAGTGTTGAGTCTATGGGCAGTGTTGAGTCTGTGGGCAGTGTTGAGTCTATGGGTAGTGTTGAGTCTATGGGTAGTGTTGAGTCTGTGGGTAGTGTTGAGACTATGGGCAGTGTTGAGTCTATGGGTAGTGCTGAGTCTATGGGTAGCGTTGAGTCTATGGGTAGTGTTGAGTCTATGGGCAGTGTTGAGTCTATGGGCAGTGTTGAGTCTATGGGTAGTGTTGAGTCTATGGGTAGTGTTGAGACTATGGGCAGTGTTGAGTCTATGGGTAGTGTTGAGTCTATGGGTAGTGTTGAGTCTATGGGTAGTGTTGAGTCTATGGGCAGTGTTGAGTCTATGGGTAGTGTTAGTCTATGGGTAGAGTTGAGTCGATGGGTAGTGTTGAGTCTATGGGCAGTGTTGAGTCTATGGGCAGTGTTGAGTCTATGGGCAGTGTTGAGTCTATGGGCAGTGCTGAGTCTCTGGGCAGTGTTGAGTCTATGGGCAGTGTTGAGTCTATGGGTAGTGTTGAGTCTATGGGTAGTGTTGAGTCTATGGCCAGTGTTGAGTCTATGGGTAGTGCTGAGTCTATGGGTAGTGTTGAGTCTATGGGCAGTGTTGAGTCTGTGAGCAGTGTTGAGTCTATGGGTAGTGTTGAGTCTATGGGTAGTGTTGAGTCTGTGGGTAGTGTTGAGTCTATGGGTAGTGTTGAGTCTATGGGTAGTGTTGAGTCTATGGGTAGTGTTGAGTCTATGGGTAGTGTTGAGTCTATGGGCAGTTTTGAGTCTATGGGTCAGTGTTGAGTCTATGGGTAGTGTTGAGTCTAGGGTAGTGTTGAGTCTATGGGTAGTGTTGAGTCTATGGGCAGTGTTGAGTCTATGGGGAGTGTTGAGTCTATGGGTAGTGTTGAGTCTATAGGCAGTGTTGAGTCTATGGTGCAGTGTTGAGTCTATGGGCAGTGTTGAGTATATGGGTAGTGTTGAGTCTATGGGTCAGTGTTGAGTCTATGGGTAGTGTTGAGTCTATGGGTAGTGTTGAGTCTATGGGTAGTGTTGAGTCTATGGGCAGTGTTGAGTCTATGGGCAGTGTTGAGTCTATGGGTAGTGTTGAGTCTATGGGCAGTGTTGAGTCTATGGGCAGTGTTGAGTCTATGGGCAGTGTTGAGTCTATGGGGCAGTGTTGAGTCTATGGTGCAGTGTTGAGTCTATGGGCAGTGTTGAGTCTATGGGTAGTGTTGAGTCTATGGGTAGTGTTGAGTCTATGGGCAGTGTGAGTCTATGGGTAGTGTTGAGTCTATGGGTAGTGTTGAGTCTATGGGCAGTGTTGAGTCTATGGGCAGTGTTGAGTCTATGGGTAGTGTTGAGTCTATGGGTAGTGTTGAGTCTATGGGCAGTGTTGAGTCTATGGGTAGTGTTGAGTCTATGGGTAGTGTTGAGTCTATAGGCAGTGTTGAGTCTATGGTGCAGTGTTGAGTCTATGGGCAGTGTTGAGTCTATGGGTAGTGTTGAGTCTATGGGCAGTGTTGAGTCTATGGGTAGTGTTGAGTCTATGGGTAGTGTTGAGTCTATGGGTAGTGTTGAGTCTATGGGCAGTGTTGAGTCTATGGGCAGTGTTGAGTCTATGGTAGTGTTGAGTCTATGGGCAGTGTTGAGTCTATGGGCAGTGTTGAGTCTATGGGCAGTGTTGAGTCTATGGGCAGTGTTGAGTCTATGGTGCAGTGTTGAGTCTATGGGCAGTGTTGAGTCTATGGGTAGTGTTGAGTCTATGGGCAGTGTTGAGTCTATGGGTAGTGTTGAGTCTATGGGTAGTGTTGAGTCTATGGGTAGTGTTGAGTCTATGGGCAGTGTTGAGTCTATGGGCAGTGTTGAGTCTATGGGTAGTGTTGAGTCTATGGGCAGTGTTGAGTCTATGGGCAGTGTTGAGTCTATGGGCAGTGTTGAGTCTATGGGTAGTGTTGAGTCTATGGGTAGCGTTGAGTCTATGGGTAGTGTTGAGTCTATGGGTAGTGTTGAGACTATGGGCAGTGTTGAGTCTATGGGTAGTGTTGAGTCTATGGGCAGTGTTGAGTCTATGGGTAGTGTTGAGTCTATGGGTAGTGTTGAGTCTATGGGTAGTGTTGAGTCTATTGGCAGTGTTGAGTCTATGGGTAGTGTTGAGTCTATGGGTAGTGTTGAGTCTATTGGCAGTGTTGAGTCTATGGGTAGTGTTGAGTCTATGGGCAGTGTTGAGTCTATGGGTAGTGTTGAGTCTATGGGCAGTGTTGAGTCTGTGGGCAGTGTTGAGTCTGTGGGCAGTGTTGAGTCTGTGGGCAGTGTTGAGTCTGTGGGTAGTGTTGAGTCTATGGGCAGTGTTGAGTCTATGGGCAGTGTTGAGTCTATGGGCAGTGCTGAGTCTATGGGCAGTATTGAGTCTGTGGGTAGTGTTGAGTCTGTGGGCAGTGTTGAGTCTATGGGCAGTGTTGAGTCTGTGGGTAGTGTTGAGTCTGTGGACAGTGTTAATCTATGGACAGTGTTAATCTATGGACAGTGTTAATCTATGGACAGTGTTGAGTCTATGGGTAGAGTTGAGTCTATGGGTAGTGTTGAGTCTATGGGTAGTGTTGAGTCTATGGGTAGAGTTGAGTCTATGGGTAGTGTTGAGTCTATGGGCAGTGTTGAGTCTATGGGTAGTGTTGAGTCTATGGGCAGTGTTGAGTCTATGGGTAGTGTTGAGTCTATGGGCAGTGTTGAGTCTGTGGGCAGTGTTGAGTCTGTGGGCAGTGTTGAGTCTGTGGGTAGTGTTGAGTCTATGGGCAGTGTTGAGTCTATGGGCAGTGTTGAGTCTATGGGCAGTGCTGAGTCTATGGGCAGTATTGAGTCTGTGGGTAGTGTTGAGTCTGTGGGCAGTGTTGAGTCTATGGGCAGTGTTGAGTCTGTGGGTAGTGTTGAGTCTGTGGGCAGTGCTGAGTCTATGGGCAGTATTGAGTCTGTGGGTAGTGTTGAGTCTATGGGTAGTGTTGAGTCTATTGGCAGTATTGAGTCTGTGGGTAGTGTTGAGTCTGTGGGCAGTGTTGAGTCTATGGGCAGTGTTGAGTCTATGGGCAGTGTTGAGTCTATGGGCAGTGTTGAGTCTATGGGCAGTATTGAGTCTGTGGGTAGTGTTGAGTCTATGGGCAGTATTGAGTCTGTGGGCAGTGTTGAGTCTATGGGTAGTGTTGAGTCTATGGGCAGTATTGAGTCTGTGGGTAGTGTTGAGTCTGTGGGTAGTGTTGAGTCTATCGGCGGTGTTGAGTCTGTTGGTAGTGTTGAGTCTGTGGGTAGTGTTGAGTCTATGGGTAGTGTTGAGTTTATGGGTAGTGTTGAGTCTATGGATAGTGTTAATCTATGGACAGTGTTAATCTATGGACAGTGTTAATCTATGGACAGTGTTAATCTATGGACAGTGTTAGTCTATGGGCAGTGTTGAGTCTATGGGCAGTGTTGAGTCTATGGGCAGTGTTGAGTCTATGGGTAGTGTTGAGTCTATGGGCAGTGTTGAGTCTATGGGTAGTGTTGAGTCTGTGGGTAGTGTTGAGTCTATGGGTAGTGTTGAGTTTATGAGCAGTGCTGAGTCTATGGGCAGTGTTGAGTCTGTAGGCAGTGTTGAGTCTGTGGGTAGTGTTGAGTCTATGGGTAGTGTTGAGTCTATGGGCAGTGCTGAGTCTATGGGCAGTGTTGAGTCTATGGGTAGTGTTGAGTCTATCGGCGGTGTTGAGTCTGTTGGTATTGTTGAGTCTATGGGTAGTGCTGAGTCTATGGGTAGTGTTGAGTCCATGGGTAGTGTTGAGTCTATGGGCAGTGTTGAGTCTATGGGCAGTGTTAGTCTATGGACAGTGTTAGTCTATGGACAGTGTTGAGTCTATGGGTAGTGTTGAGTCTATGGGCAGTGTTGAGTCTATGGGCAGTGTTGAGTCTATGGGTAGTGTTAGTCTGGGCAGTGTTGAGTCTATGGGTAGTGTTGAGTCTATGGGCAGTGTTAGTCTGGGCAGTGTTGAGTCTATGGGCAGTGTTGAGTCTATGGGTAGTGTTGAGTCTATGGACAGTGTTAGTCTATGGACAGTGTTGAGTCTATGGGCAGTGTTGAGTATATGGACAGTGTTGAGTCTATGGGTAGTGTTAGTCTGGGCAGTGTTGAGTCTATGGGCAGTGTTGAGTCTATGGGTAGTGTTGAGTCTATGGACAGTGTTGAGTCTATGGGCAGTGTTGAGTCTATGGACAGTGTTGAGTCTATGGGCAGTGTTAGTCTGGGCAGTGTTGAGTCTATGGGCAGTGTTGAGTCTATGGGTAGTGTTGAGTCTATGGACAGTGTTAGTCTATGGACAGTGTTGAGTCTATGGGCAGTGTTAGTCTATGGACAGTATTGAGTCTATGGGCAGTGTTAGTCTATGGACAGTATTGAGTCTATGGACAGTGTTAGTCTATGGACAGTGTTAGTCTATGGACAGTGTTAGTCTATGGACAGTATGCATGTTTGTTGATTTTTTTCGCACTGTATGTAGCCAACCGTGCTAATCAGAGGTGAGAATATTTAGCAAATCATTTGCATACATTTCAAATGAGCAATTCTTACGCGCAACGTTTCGATGCAAATATTGCTCGCGTAAGATTCAATGTTTCATCAATTAATCCACTCATTGTTAGATGCCTCTGGGACTGTTATGGGTCACTGCAGGTAGTCGCTTTCTTTATACATTCATAAAGAAAGTTAAAGTCAAGCAAAGCCTGCAGGTTAATAATTTAATTGAAACAGTTAAAAACTATTTCATGCTATTTTTATTTTACCAGGTAAGGCCCACTGAGCTATGCAACTCTCTTTTCCAGGAACGACCTGGCCACAAATGATAGCTCAACGTAGTGGCTTATCACGTAGAAATAAATAGCAGTCAAATACTCGAAACGCACGTTTCTAAATGTGGAGGTAAAAACCGGAGGACCCGGAAAAAAAATCTACGCGACCGCGGGGAGAGAGACACCGCAAACTTCAAATATACAGCAGCAGGCGTCAGGGTCGGGATCGAACCCACAGCCTCTTGCATATCAGGTGAGGTAGTTAACATCTCCTAGCCACCGTGATGATGATGAGAGAGACACGCAAACTCCAAATATACAGCAGGCGTCAGGGTCGGGATCGAACCCACGCGCTCCTGCATACCAGGCGAGGGAGTTAACATATCTTAGCCACCGTGGCGCCCCTTAAATGTGGGCTTGGGCAGGACACGTCACGGCTAGGAGGTGCGTTGACCAGTGGTCAAGAATAACGAGAGAGAGTGGCAGCCGAGGAGTGGGACGCCCGCCGGGGAGACGGAGCGCTGACTCAGCAACGTGTGCAGTGATGGTGCTTGGTGGACTTTTTTGAAGTGTCGTCTTTAGTTTTGTTGTCCTTCCCCCGCACCTCCAACGAGTACGGTTGGCTACGTACGGTGCAAAAGAAGTTCAACGTACGCACGCACGCACACACGTGCGGGCAGGTCTTCATCCAGCGGCGGATCGAGCGTTGCACCGACGACGGCGTGCGAAATCGCCGCGCGGGTGCCAATTGAAAGTCACTTTCGACGCGGCGAACGCAAATTAAATTAAGCGTCTGCTGCGAGCGGGGGGTGTTGGGAACTTTTAATAACAAAGTGGGGCCGCGCATTCATCACGGACTGGGGGTGGAAACCCTCGCGCGCGCGCACGGCCCCAATATTCCTCCGAGCGTAGGCGCTATCTCGTCCCGTTGCAGATTTCGTAGCAAAAAAGAGAAAAAAAACTCCGCAGCAAGCGTTACGCTCTTGAATTTTAATGCATTTTCAGCGGTTAATATCTCACGCAGGGGGCAAGCGATAGAATTATTATGCTAACATATGAGGTAATGGAAGCGGTTCGTCTGAGTGGCTATAAGCGTGGGTGTTAAGGCGCCTATTGTTATCACCGAAAGACACCGTGCAGTATTTGCAACAACACCCAAAAAATTGTAACGGACAATACAAGCTACGCGTTGAGGGGGAGAAAAAAATATCAAAATGTACACGTCGGGTGTTTTTTTTACTTTTAGCACTGCATTAAATAGAACATTACATAAAGGGGGGTGGGGTGGGTGGACGAGCGGGGGGAGGGGAATATTCAAATTATGAACCGCGATTTAATGGAAAGAGATAATGCCTCGTGGAGGTGAAGTGACCGCGATGTTCAATGACTGCAACCGCCCTTCTCATTCTATAATTGCCACGTTTCAACTTGGCCTGCCAACATTCCGGTGTAACAGGCCGGAGTATATCCACAGGCCGTAGTATACCCGGGGTTAAAACGGCCTAGGCTAGATTATACCTGGGTATAGTATGGCCTAGGCCAATTTATACTCTGGGGTATATTATGGCCTAGGCCATATGATGCCCCTCTAGGCCAAATCATACCCCCATGAGCGATATACACATGAATTACTACATTTTTCCAACATTTTATTTAAAACTGTAAACACATAGATTTTGATTGCTTCAACCAGAAAAACTTAAATAATAACCCTAACCCTAAAAATGCTTCAATTGATCGAATTGAATTTCGATTTAAAGCTTTCGTGACTGCAGAGATTCATCTTCTTGGTTCTTTCGGTAAAGTCACGTAGAAGGGAAATAATAAAATAATAAAAATACAAAATACATATTACTTTATTATTTCCCTTCTACGTGACTTTAATAAATAAAACATTTTTTTTTATTTCCCTTCCACGTGACTTTACCGAAAGAACCAGGAAGATGATCAAATTGAGATTCTTACTTCCATTGATACGCTTTTTAGATATCGATTGAAGTTCGTTGTCGGCTGTTCTCTGTGTGGATAATTGCCTTTGAACTTTCACACTGGGCATGTTCTGGCCTGGAGGGGGTGTATGGTCTGGCCCAGTCTAGTTTAAACCCCCGGGGGGTAGAGTTTAGCCCAGGACACTTTATCTCCCCCGAGTATACTCTGTCCTGGGCCAAACTATAACCGGGTTTAATCGGGGCAGGGGTTATTTTAGCCTGTTACACCGGCACAAATTTCGATTTAAAGCTTTCGTGACTGCAGGGATTCATCTTCTTGGTTCTTTCGGTAAAGTCACGTAGAAAGGAAGTAATAAAATAATAAAAATAAAACATAATAAAATAAAATAATTCTCACGACGTTTCGGCTACAACGCAAGCAGCCGTCTTCACCTTAAGACTTCCCTTCTACGTGACTTTACCCAAAGAACCAAGAAGATACACCGGCACAGTTCGAGTGTTGCTGCTACGGTTTGGCCGGAGCGCAGTCTATTTCGTTGTTTAGTTTGTGTCGAGCTTTCTGTCTGTCTGTTGGGTTTTTATTTTTCCCCCCAACCGTGAAAAAGAAGCACGGTCAATTGCTCCGCGTGCGGAGTCTGAATCGGCCAAAGAGCCGTCGCGAAATTGTTTTGAATGATCGGAAGATTCCCAAAAGCTGTGCAGTCCAGTGACAGCGTTCGTGAGTTTCGGGGCTAGAGTTTAGGGTTACGATCACAATCGCGGACACACGATTCGGGGTGGCTAGAAGTACGGCGGTGCCACTGTTGGGCACGACCCCAGAGTTTCGCCCGTTCAATTCGATCTTCTGAAGCGACGGTTGCAAAAAATCACATTCCTGCCGAGGGAGCTGGTAGGAACGTTGGGTTGCTCGGTTAATGGCCTGCAGGGTCAACGGCGGCGTGGTGTATTCCGCAAATATGCCCGACTGTGAGGGCAGGCACAAGCCGGCGTGAGTAGGTTAAACGTTGAGTTTTATAAGGGCACCACGGGGTGACCAGCCTCTCCCCACCCAGCCCCACCCCTCCCACCCCCCACCCAGCCCCACCCTCCCCACCCAGCCCCTCCCCACCCTCCCCACCCAGTCCCTCCCCACCCTCCCCTCCCCACCCAGCCCCTCCCTCCCCACCCAGCCCCTCCCTGCACGACGGACGGACAGACACAATAATCCCCTGTGGGCTGGTGGAACCAGTGGGTTCCTACCGGTAACAAATGAATGGGCAATGTCTGCGTAAATCCACCGCACCGCCCCGAGTCCACGCAGCGGTGGCATTGGGTGCACGCCACAGCTAGTCGATCGGCGAGCCGCGCGTGGTGGGTGAGGTGTGGGTAACTCCCATCACTTTGATGATTTATCACCAACAGCGGCAATGCCCCTGAAACCACTGGAACAAACCCAATTGTGTTCCTGAATATCATCGATTACTGATATGAGCATGCCTCCCCCTTGCGATTCATCATATCATTACTGCATTGGTAAAATCTAATGTATTTATCATCGTCAGCCATGGTTGCATTTACTGCTGGATTAAGGTCACCGCAAGGCATTTCCCATCTGTCACAATCTTGCGAAGCCATGATCCACCCAGGTGCATCTTCTCGTAGGGCGATCTCTCTCCAATACGTCCCATTCCTGGGCTGTCAGCCTCACCAATGTTGTTGACCTTCAGCCAAATAATTCCTGTTCTTTGTGACGCGTTGCGCCATGGCACCACTCTGCATATAAAATGAATGCGAACGGCGTCTGAAAGAAATGCTTCTTTTATGTTACCCAAAACACTTGAGGTGCACCAAACACAGGCTGCATGCAAAATGAACCTTGCATTAGGTATGGATGGCCTGGTCTGGTAAACAAGCCATCCCCATAGGTGCGTGTTTCTATGCATTCAGGCCACCGCAAGTCATACAGACGCGTGTCTGGCAAACCGCGCCTTATTCTTTGCCCGCAGGTGTTTTGCTCTGCACATTTCCAGCGATGCGGTTTCACGAGCACCCGCGGTACGTACACACGCACGCGCCACGTCTGCGATTCTCCGGGAAGCTACCGTTGATTTATCGGGCAACGGCGGTGGATTGACCGTGGCTCGCGATGATGACAGGGATGGCTTTCGCGGGGGGGGGGGGGGGTTATGAAATTTTAAAAGGCAATTTGGAAACTTTTTTTCGGATTGTTCGGATTTATTTTGATGTGCTAATGCAGCATAGTCTACGTGCCAACGAAGGTCAGGGAAGGAGGGCGCGTGACAAAATCAAGCGATGCCACGTTTTCGTATAAATCCAAAAAAAACATTCGCTCCGGATAATCCAAAATTTTATTTCTAGGCCCTAATTTTCAGACCCTTTTCATTCGGATTTATCCGAAATTTGGTGCGTATCCAAATAAAATAATAAATGTTGAACTTTTTTCGCGCCGTACAAAGCCAACCATGCTAATCGGAGGTACAGTACATTAAAATAACACATGTATAACAATACTAATAAGTGTACACGTCCAGCCCTTTTGTCAATCAACTGCTAGATGAAGGCCTCCCCACGCCGTGCGGGTCGTGGGGGATGTGATTTCACAGCGCATTGCAGAGACCCTTTTCTGGAACAGGACCCAACCGTTCAGAGTTCCTGTTCAACCAAAAATCCGCTCGCCGTCTTCCTCGTCACCGGGGATGACATTCTTTTTCGAATGGCTAACCGTTCCCGAGTTTTTAAGCCACGATCGATCACACGTCTGCTCAAGACCTTGAAAGTAATAAAAAAAAATAACCTTCGGGGTGAGGTTCAGACCCAAAATATATATATAACAAACACGGAGACAAAGAAACTATTAATTTCCACGACCTGGTGCACCCATTGATCTCTGGACTGTTAGACCTGGACCCTTCCCGGCCACTGCCGTGCACATACACACAGACTGCAATCACAATTGCAAGAGAAAGCACTCGCTCCAGCACACACACTCACGCGCGTTAAAACAAAGACAAAGATCCCCCGTATAGCCTTAACAGACTGTTGGGGCAAGGCCAGCACGGCACATCACACCCGCCGCCTTTGTCTCTCCAGTGGCGATGTTTACACCCAGGTACTCAGATATTCGTCACCGATGTTGGCCATTGAGCGGGAATCGAACTCGGGTGACCGGGTTCCGCCAAGCTACCGCTCCCCACGGCACGCACACACACACACGCACACACACGCACACACACGCACACACACGCACACACGCACACACACGCACACACCAAGGGAGTTCAGCGGTGAGGGCCTGGCGCTGTGAACACGGCAACTGAATTGCAGCTCGTAGTGGAGAATCTGAGTGGGTTGCTCGGTGAGGTCCAGGGTGCAGGTGTGAGAGCAATGAGCTGTCAACCTGGATTTTATGAGTTCAAGTTCAGGTTTCTGCTTGCCTATCTCTCGCTCGCTCTTTCTCTCACTACCTCTCTCTCTCTCGAGTTTGTTCTCACGCTTGCTATTTGTCCCTTTCTCTCTCTCTCGCTTGTTATCTCCAGCCTCTTCTTGCTCGCTCTCTGACTCACTTTCTCTCTTGCTCACTTTTCTCACTCTCACACTCACTCACTCTCTCTCTCTGGCTCTTGCTCTGTCTCGCTCGGTCACTCGCTCTGTCCCACTCTCTGTTGCTCTCTCAGGAGGTTCGCCTTACTGGATTCGGAGCAATGAGCCAGCAACCACTGAAAAGTCAGGATGGAATCCACGCAGATGTCCTTGATTAAACCAGGTTGTGTTGTAGTTTGCAGACTTGGGGGTTAATTACACTCGTAATAGTTGCATTTGTTATAAATTGCAGTCACCGTCATCGTCGTCATCAGCCGTGGTCAATCCACTGCTGGATGAAGGCCCTCTCCACGCCGCTGCCATCTCTCACGATTCTTTCTGCGGCGTCGCAACAATTGTGACTGTAATTGGAGCCCGCAATTGCTGGCCACCGCTGTACAAATTGTAATTTTGTTTTTATCACGGAATCCCATGTCCGACAAGTACGCATGGAAACGACGCGTCGAATCGCCGACTAAAATCCATTCCAGTGTTGACGTTGCGCAACTTTGGATTGCGTGCGCGAGCATCCTAATCCGGTGTTGGTGGTGGTTCTGCACGTCTCGTGGAAGGGAAGTTGTTGTTGTTGTTGACCGTGCGCAAGGTTTCATGGAGCGAACGAAACTTACAGGGGACGAGAGATGGGGAAAACCACGAGACGTCATAAAAAAAGTCTTAAATCTCGTTTACACATCCGGTCACGGTCCAGAATTCGTAACAAATTCATCGGATATCTGGGCGGTTGTGTGACTTTTTATATTTCTAAAAGGCGGAATTGCAGTGGCGGTTCGATGGTCTCAGCATGGTCACCAATGACTCTCAGACAACGGGGGGTTACCGTGAAGTTCATTTGAATTAACATATTTTGATTTGTCCAAGGGGAGTAAGTGTAATTCATATTCGATCTTCCAAACCCCAATATTTTGTTCTAACTGCCACGCCTTGCATCGGTGTACTGCGATGTTACGCCATTGTTGTTCGCAGCAGCGTGCTGATAAGCTCTGCATGTGATTGGATGACATTAGTCACGTGCTCTGTCTGATTTAAGAGTTGCCTGTGATTGGATGGAATCCATCACATGCTCTGTTCGCTTTGTGCGTCATGTTCGTAGCAGCGTGCGGATTCGCCTCCTCGCCTGCTGTTGATTCCATCGAACGAGTCGTGTTCTTTGATTTGTGTTGTTATTTTTGTTTACAGTAGCCTGCTGATGTCGAGTTAGCGGCGATTGAACGGAGTCCATAATGGGTATATTTTAACCGTGTGTCTTTCTCTCATTCGCTGTCCTAATTTGTTCGTAAAAGCTTCAACAGTTTGTTTTTATCACGATCGTGCAATGGATGCGATAGTCGGAAGGGCGTTATCAAGCCTGTTGATTTCACCCACAAATATATATTGTGTAAAGCAGCACTCTTTTGAACTAAATCGTTCAATGGAAACCCGGTAAGATGCAATTAAAAACTATTTCGCACAATTCAGCCAGGAATAAAACGCGAATTGCTTGAGAAAGAACACAGCGAAACCACTCCGACAGTACTAGACGTTGGAGAGAAAGTCTTAAGTCTGGCTTTGAGTGCAGTGGATTAGCAAAGTGGCGTGTGTTGAAGTGCGTTGGGGCTTGCAACAAAGCCTTGCGTCGTTCTAGGTGATCTCCAGCAGTGCAAATCGGATATAATTGAAGAGGCTAGTTGTATCTTCATTTGTTGTAAAGAAATTGAAGTTGGTGTGCACCAACGGCGATTGTGTGTGTGTGTGTTTAGATCGAGTGCGTGTGTGCGCTGTAGGTTGTAAGAGGATTTTTTTATTGAAACTCGCAAATCAACCACGAAGATGCGCGATTGCCCCACCACATCCACGCAATTAAAAGGGGCAGCCACGCGAGAGATTTGTTTTTATTTCCCGGTTAATTTTTTTTTCTAATAAATGAGTCCGGATGCCTCCTGTGGGCATGCAACAGGCAATCGGAAGCTACGCTTGCTGCTGCTGCTGCTGTGCTTGCTGCTGGAGACACACAGGAGGCAAGGCGAGATCATAACCCAGAATCAGAATATGCATTTATACTGCAGGAATCAGATGAGCTATAATGCTCTTTTTTTAGAGATGTCCAGTAGGGGCACGGGGTAAGAACGTCACAAGAACAAACAATAGAAAAACACGATAGTGATGCAAAGTACAGGAAAGGTAAACAAACCATCCAAAACACACATATAGATACAACTAAACCATCCCCATCCTGCCAGGCAAAGCCCACTGAGGTATCAACTTATTTTTCAGAAGCGACCACAAATGATAGCTCAACAAAGTGGCACCATCATTCGGACATTAAACCACCAATAATCTCAATAATCTCAAAGAACGTTTCCAACTCATTACCCACTAAAAAAAAAAATTAACCCGTAAAAACAAAGTTTTTCACTATAGATCCTTTATATGCGTGGCATCGGTTTTATTTTATTATTCATTTCTGTTTTTCTTGATTAAGAGTTTCATTTTTATCACATTGGTATTTTAAATTAAATATTTTTTTAAAAATTCCTAAAAAGTGGAAAATTTTGGAATTTTTTTTTCACGAAAATAAATTGTCACGCACAACGAGTCTGTGTGCAAAATGTCAGCTCGATTGTATCACGGGAAGTGGGTTAAAAAACGACCGAAAGATTTGCACGGTCGTAAGCGCGCAAGCAAGCAAGCAAGTGAACTTAATATAAAGGATTTAAAAACCCTCCAACCACCTCTTACCCCAAAGCTGGATCACCAACTATGTTGGGGGGGGGGGGAGGAAGAGCAAAAAAAAAACCCGATTCTCGGTCCGTGCCTCGTGTTGTCCAGCACCGCGCCCGACGTTTCGCGCCGAGCATTCCTCTCGGCTCCTGAAGGAAGGTGCCCAACACGCAGCGGAGGGGAATCCTCGGGCGTTGTGCCCGAGCAACGTGGGGCACGAGACGGGCAGAAACGCACCCTTGGAGAGCCACCGCGCGGTCATAACGCCGCGCCGTTGTTCGTGAAACGTCGCGGCTCGGTCCTGCCAATGACTCCACGTGGCTATCTCCTCACCTCCCATGAGCCCCCCCCCCCCCCCCCCCCGCTAATGTGGCAAGCAGATGGAAGCACAGTAATGGAATTCTTCAACGTATCCGTGCGTGGCTTTAGGTGTTACTCCCTCATATGCGCTGGCTTTCTCCGGATAATTTGCTTTCTTCCTACGAGACATACATTCATAATTCCACTCCTACAAAAAAAGGTGGTGCTTAAAATTCAGCGAGGCTTTCCTGAATGTATTTCCTGAAGAAGCTTCCGGAACCTGGAGCGGAACGTCGGACAACACGCCGGAGTGCCGTCTAGCGTAGCTGCGACATCCTACGTATAAAAGGCCTCGTCGTAATTTTCGTCTGCGCAGCGCACACAATAATTCACGCGTGAACACTTCGCTTTGACTCATCCGCTCATGGCCACTGTCTCTTTGTCACCTCCCACAATCCCAGATCACAGACGACGTGGTGGTCTCTTCAGCCGAGTGTCCCTCTGACGACGAGGACCTTGAAGAGTGTCAGCCCAGCTCAGGTGAGACGTGAACTACCTCGCCTGATTTCCCTTTCTACCCCGCCACCACTTTTGTTCCCTTCATTTTCGCTCCTCTCCCTTGGCCTTCCCTTCCCCATGTTAAAGAAAAAACACAACTACGCTCTCACTCACGGTCCCTGCGTGAGTGGGGCAGAGAGGCCAACCCCCCCCCCCTTCCCAGAACCCAGGAGCACTGAGTTCCGTCTTTGTTCTGTGACATTTCTGTACTCTCCCCCCCCCCTCCACCACCACAACTTTGTTACGGTTTGTGACTTGCACCGCGTTCTTGTCAAAGTTTTACACTTAAAAAAAACGACCTCGACTGGTATGAAGGAGGTCGTGGGTTCGAGCACGGTGCTGACGCCTGATTAAGCGTTTCTCTCTCCCCGTGGACACGTGCCCCGGTTTTTATCCCTCCACATTCAGAATCGACATCACGCGTTTAAGAGTATTCGATTGCTCGACATTTCCACGTGATAAGCCACTTAGCTGAGCTATCATTTGTGGCCAGGTCGCATCTGAAAAAGAACTACGCAGCTCAGTGGGCCTTAACCGGTCAAATAAACACGATTTATTTTTCAATAGTTCTATATGTGTTGCCTGACAGCACGTGCGCCAGCAGTCTTGTGTAGGCTACCCGGGTGATCTTTGCCTTTGTGCGCGCCGCTTGCTGTGTTCGATGCGCGGCGGGTAAATCTCCGAAGTCACGTGGCCGCTACAATCACAAGGAGGAGGAGGCGCGTGCCGTCACACCGAACACCCCTGGCGCGCCATGTGTTTCAAGCCCTCTGGAAGCTTGCGAACATACGGGCGATTCCACGTTAACGGGACTACGAGAACGACGCCAGGCGTATTAGAGACGGGTGGTGAAATGTCGGGGGGCGGGGGGGTTGTGTAACAGCGCCAAATAACTGCGATGCAAGAACGTTTGGAAAAACGCTTTGAAATCTCAAATGGTGCTCGCGTGTGACAACGTTGCGAGTGTCAATGTCTGCGCCGCGTTTCCCTAATTCCGATGCCGTGGCATCGGGCGCGTTGAGAGCATTGGGTTCGCGAACGAGGCATCAGCCCGCTGATTGAAAGGAGGGTTCTTCAGCTCACGGCACGCACGGTCCGAGGGCGTAATTTCTCAGCGAACGTCTTCTCGGTGGTTCGCAGGCTTGAGTAAGGCATGCGAGAGTATCTTCTTGGTTTTTTCGGTAAAGTCACGTAGAAGAGAAGTAATAAAATAATAAAAATAAAACACAACGCAAGCAGCCGTCTTCAGGTGGAGAACAGGTCTGTCGAGAAGGCAGAGTCTGCAGAGTCTGCCTTCTCGACAAACCTGTTCTCCACCTGAAGACGACTGCTTGCGTTGTGGCCGAAACGTCGTGAGAATTATTTTGTTATGTTTTATTTGTATTATTTTATTACTTCCCTTCTACGTGACTTTACCGAAATAACCAAGAAGATGAATCCCTGCAGTCACGAAAGCTTTAAATCGAAAAATCATGTGAGAGTAGTCCCCACGGCCGTCGCGATGTGTTGTGCCGGACGGGGAGATTGTTTGCGGAGGCGGTGGAAGGGTGAATCTTTCCAACCCTAGCGTGCGGTTATATCCATTCTGCAGATTTTCGATTTAGCGCAACTGCACACCGTACAAGAATCAGCAGTCAGACTGGGCCAATATCATAATTATACGCCAAGACAAAAACCCATGGAACGCACGCAGTTACTGACGAACAAATCAAATCATGAGTGCATTTTGTAACTGTGCCTTGTATTGCAACGCAAGGGCACATGGTCCAACACCATGTGAGACTAGGCTCTAAGGAAAGCTGTCTCGGGTGTGGACCAATCAACTTCAAAGACAGTGCATATTATTATCAGAGTTATGTTTTTTTTGCATTATGACTGCAGGTATTGTGGTCTATGCAAACATGACTCCTTGTAAAAAAAGGTGTCAGTTTTGTTGCCAGATAAAAGGGTAAAAAAAACAATTATCAATTATCCTATAGCACATGGTTCGATCTGCGGTAGTTTAGCCATAGGTGGGCGATGTTTGCTTTCGTATTTCCTCAAGTTCGGTTCGGCAAATTTGTATCGTGACGCCGGCAAAAACCACGTGGCCAATCTTTTTTTGGTTTGTTTGTTTGTTAAGTTCTCGAATTGCATCAACTTGGTGTTTGAACGCGCGCTGTGGAGCAGACGGTGGCGCGCGTTTACGGTCGATACAAATTTTGCGAGATTTGTCCGAACCATGACTGCCGTGGGGTGTTTCAAGCCTCGAAACCCCCAACGACGAAGCCCTCGCTTGGATCAACGTCGCCACCCCCCCCCCCCCCCCCGGTACGTAACGTTCGAATCCCCAGCGTTGCCTCGCGAAAAAGTAATGAATGCTTATTGATAAAATGGCAAGAGGGGTGGTGGGTTTTTTGTTGTTGTAAAGTAAACCAAAAAATATTTTTTTCTTCGTTTGCCAAGGTATTTTTTTTCTCTCTCTCTCTCTCTCATTATTCCTCGAAAGAAAATGTTTTTTCGCAAAGAAGATAAGATCTGTCGCCGTATTTGAAGGGATTGATCCGCAGGCCCTTTATGTCATCCTCTATTTCGCAGGCGGAAAAGGCACAATAAGATCTCCTGGGGTGAGCTCGCGACGCTTCATTGTTTCATGTGACCCGCGCTAACTTTCCCCGCCTTGAGCGGCAGTGCAAATATTATTCAACGAGCAAAAATATATTTATTTTTGGGGAGGGGGGGGGGGTAAGTTTTTTGACGTGACATACAATCCGCACTGATTCCTGCCACTCGAGACATTTATTGTTCTTCAAACAAAAGTAAAATCATCTCTCTCTCGCTCTGTAAAAAAAAAATAGAGAAGAACAAGCGATTTATAGGAAAGACAGACAGAGAGCGAGCATCCCGTGTGTGTGTGTGTTCCTGCTGTACCCTACGTTGGCGCGTTCTGCGATGGGAGCGCAGAGGCTTTTTGCCGCAACTGTGCAGCATCTGCTAAACGCAAAGCATCTGAGAGATATGCCCTTTACGGAATCGCTTTGAATGTTCGTGCTGTATATATGTTAATGGCGGGCGTAGGAGGAAATGCACACGTCGGAGCGAAATATAAATCAGTTGTGGCTATTGGCGGTGAAATTTTTCGTATTTATTTTATGCAAGGAGTATACAGTTGATCATCGATTATCCGGCAATGCGCGATTTTCTGTACTCCAACATTATCCGGCGTTCCCGGACCGGCAAAACCGCTCCAAAGGCTGTACCCAGTCCGGCTTTTGGCACCGTATGCGTGACAAAAAAAATAGCTGCGCTTGATTTCAACGTCAAATATTATATAGAGTACATCCTGCACTACATATAACTTAAACAATGAAAATACCGCACGTATATGCACATTGCCCCATGCAGAATATTCGAGATTGGAGTGGAACGTACAGTACATACAGTCACTTTTAAAAGGCTATTTAATGTATATTTGTATGATGATGTGTGCCATTTAAACGAAATTGAAAACACGCAAAAAAAACATAATGTCATCCAAGAATGTGCAAAAACAATCTATTCTAAATCATGATGATTGGTGATTATCCGGCGTTTTCGAAAATTGGGCTTGCCCCCTCCATAGGCGCCGGATAATCGATTATCTCCTGTAGATGTGTAACACCGTTGGTGATCACAGACCCCAAACAAGGCCCAGAATAGTCCGCATATGTTTACTCTCAACCCTGCTCACCCCCATCACTTGGAGATCTGCCGCGCAGTTTCGATTTAAAGCTTTCGTGACTGCAGGGATTCATCTTCTTGGTTCTTTCGGTAAAGTCACGTAGAAGGGAAGTAATAAAATAATAAAAATAAAACATAACAAAATAATTCTCACGACGTTTCGGCCACAACGCAAGCAGCCGTCCTCAGGTGAAGACCAGGTCTGTCGGGGAGACAGCGTCTGAATGAAACACCACCAGACGCTGTCTCCCCGACAGACCTGGTCTTCACCTGAGGACGGCTGCTTGCGTTGTGGCCGAAACGTCGTGAGAATTATTTTATTATGTTTTATTTTTATTATTTTATTACTTCCCTTCTACGTGACTTTGCCGTGCAGTGTTTCGATCTTGCAGAGCTCACTCTCCAATAGCTTTAGTTTGAACTCTAGGCTCGCCCCCAGCCCATTGTTTCGAGCCAACAGCTTCACTTTGAACTCCATGACCACCTCCTAGCCCATGCCCCCTCCCCCACACTCACCCTGCCCCCCCGCAGCTATATAATACCTCGTCACAGCCATCTCTTAGGCATAATTCAGCGATTGTTTTTTCGCTGTTTGTCCCCACCTGAGGACGAACGCTTGTGTTGCGCCCGAAAAGGTCGTGACTTAATTGAGTTGTTTTCATTTTATTTTATTTTTACCTACGTGGCTTTACCGAAAAAAAAACAAAGAGTATGGATCCTTGCAGTCACGAAAACTTCAAATCTAGAATTAAGTTACGAAGTGACATATAAATAAAACATATACGGACAAATTTGCAAAAGCATCCAATTTCCTGCCTATGTTTCAACAAGAAATGCAAAGCTTGGGAAAGGCAGTAAAATCAACAAAAACAACAGTCCCAGACCACGGCAGGACAACGCACAATCCCCCAATAGAATTGCAACGTTCAAAAGTGTCTGGACAGAGTGCGAGGTGTCGATGAGACGACGCGATCAAGTTTGGTCAACCGGGGGTTTGGGTCCATCGCATGGGAGTAAGAGTCAATGAGTGAAGTTCACGCGAATAATCACACGTCACTTAATGAGAGCACAGCTACTGCTTGGTATCCCTCCGTCGTCGGCCAATGCCTCCTTCTGTTTTTTGTCTACTTGGCAGCCAAGAAAATATGCCAAGCACACATTTGGCACAAAATCACGCACACATCTGTTTGGCACTGTAATCACACGAGCTCATGTTGGTCTCTGGCTCAACAGCTGCCGGATTACAGTGGGCATTTATGATAGAGATGATGAGTGTGTTAATGATCATCACAACCCTTTATCCATCCACTGCTCGGATGAAGACATCCCCTCGCCGTGTCGGCCATGGCAGTTATGGGAGCTGCTCTAACATACTTCATGATAGGTTGGTTATTGGTTCTTGTAGGGGTGTTTGTGGGGACCAGAACGTGGTGAAGAGATGTAGCTACGAGATAAACACATTCATGCGGAGGGAGCTGGTAGCAACGTTGGGTTGCTCGGTCAATGGCCTGCAGGGTCAACGGCCAGGGCGTGGTGTATTCCGTAAATATGCCCCACTGTGAAGGCGGGCACAAGCCGGCGTGAGTATGTTAAACGTTGAGTTTTATAAGGGCACCACGGGGTGACCAGCCTCTCCCCACCCAGCCCCACCCCTCCCACCCCACCCTCCCCACCCTGCCCCTCCCCAACCTCCCCACCCAGCCCCTCCCCACCCTCCCCTCAGGCGGACGGACACAATAATCCCCTGTGGGCTGGTGGAACCATGAAGTATGTTAGAACCAGGTGGTTCCTACCAGTACCAACCCGGCTAAGCTGAGTTCAGTTTCCCGGCGACGGCCAGCATCAGCGGTGAGCAAGTGTCTGCACCAGTCCTGGTTTCCCCCGTACCTCCCTGTACCAAACCCAGAGTAACCACCGTGATTATCCTGTCCCGTCAAGCAAACCTCGCGAGCAACGTGGCGCAGGGAAGCCGTCATATCCAGCAGTGGATAAAGGGAGGTCGGTGTGTTTGAGGGTTGTTAAAAAACTAAACTGAGAAAGAGTAACTTGATAGTAATAATACTTGTGATTAATTCCTTTACCCGGGAGGGCTTTGGTGAGCCTTAAAGACTCTTTTTTCAGGGGGAATGTCCTGCTTGAAATATTCGTTGAGGTCTCCGTTTAGTATTTTATCCACGTGGTGTGAAAACCGGAGTTACTGAAGACGCGTATGTACGTACGTACGTTAAACTAGTTTCACACCGTACTGAGCCAATCGTGCTAATCGGAGGTACAGGGGAAGGACAACAAACTAAACACAAAACGCAGTTATAAAGAAATTAGTTTTCAATTTAGATTATTTCAAAGTGCATAGCTCCATTGGCTTCTTAATATCGGAAGGAAGAGCGTTCCAGACGGCCGCAGAAGCACATCTCAAAGCGCGTGATGCTGTGATCATCTTTGTTCGATGGCTCGCCAAAAGCCGCTTTTGTATGGATGACCGGAGTTCCAAAATGATATTCAAATTATAAGCTCATGTGAAACGTAGGTTAATTCATCAGGCCAAGTTGCGCAAACAGCACGGGAATTTAATAAACAATACAAACAAGATGGTAAAAATGAGACAAAATAATGTACTCTTATACTGATAGGTAAATCTCGATTTAAAGCTTTCGTGACTGCAGGGATTCATATTCTTGGTTCTTTCGGTAAAGTCACGTAGAAGGGAAATAGTAAAATAATAAAAGCAAAACATAATTAAATTAAATTCTCACGAGGTTTCGGCCACAACACAAGCAGCCGTCCTCAGGTGAAGAAACAGAGCTGTAGGACACTTTTTCCGACAGCTCTCTTCTTCACCTGAGGACGGCTGCTTGTGTTGTGGCAAAAACGTCGTGAGAATTTTATTTTATTATGTTTAATTTAGATTATTTTATTATTTCCCTTCTACGTGACTTTACCGAAAGAACCAAGAATATGATAGGTAAATATAATCTTCTTGGTTTTTTCGGTAAAGTCATGTAGAAGGGAAGTAATAAAATAATAAAAATAAAACATAATAAAATAATTCTCACGACGTTTCGAACATTCTTCACCTGAGGACGGTTGCTTGCGTTGTGGCCGAAACGTCGTGATAATTATTTTATTACGTTTTATTTTTTATTATTTTATTACTTCCCTTCTACGTGACTTTACCGAAAGAACCAAGAAGATGAATGCCTGCAGTCACGAAAGCTTTAAATCGAAAGGTAAATATAACATTTCCGAATCTCGGGAGCATAACAGAGCCCCTCCAGAAGCCTACTCTTCCACGCTGACCGGACGGCTTGGAAAAAAGAGGAACTAACCACACGTGTGTTAACATCCCCAGCAAGGTCGTATCTCTTGGGACTTCTCTTCACTTGATACAGATATTTTGCTGTGACAGTTTCACCTGAAGACGGAAGCTTGTGTTGCCTCCGAAACGTCGTAATTTTTTTGTTTTAATTTATTTTTATTAATTTTGATTTCATTTTTAAATCCTTTATATTAAGTTCGCTTGCTTGCTTAGGACCGTACAAATCTTTCGGTCGTTTTTTAACCCACTTCCCGTGATCCAATCGAGCTGACATTTTCCATACAGACTCGTTGTGCGTCACAATTAATGTTCGTGAAAAAATGTTTTTCCAAAATGTTACACTTTTTAGGACAAAAATATTATATTTAATTACCAATTGCTTAATGGTGCAATGCAATCATCTGACCCATATGACCCATAGGTGGCAGCCATCTCAATCCAGAGGACGAGATGACTCTAGCCGCCACGCATATAAAGGATTTATAGTGAAAAACTTTGTTTTTACGGGTTATACTTATTTACCTACGTGACTTTACCGAAAGAGCTAAGAGTATGACCACACGTGACCCACCACGCACACGACCTCTACCGGTCGACTGACGGTGGTGCTGCTCATTCAGAGTCGAACGCAACTGCCGACCGCACGTCTTTCCAAATCATAGCCGTGTTGGAGTTTGTGTATATCGTGAGATAACCACGGCTAACAAAAGAGCTTCGCAGATCGTCGGATTTCTCCCGGACAAATAAAGATTCGGATTCCGACAAAGATTCCCAACGTTACATGTTTAAAATCCCTGCGATGGCCCAAATTTAGTGCTCGGCACGATCAGCAGCACGCGGCGGATAAAGATCATCATCGTCATCATCATCGTCGTGATCGTCGTCGTTATCGTCACGATCCATGGGCAGAGAGCCCTTAGGTGTCACTTGCTCATCTCATCACTAGTTTCCACTTTCCTCCGTCTACTGTGCCAACACGCTCAAGTTAGTGGCCACATCTTTCTGGCACCTAATCTCCTACGATGTCGTTGTCAAGCCATTCTCTCTTGGGTCTTCCTCTCTTTCCGATCGCTTCCATTTTTCCGACACAACACACTTTGAATTTTAATTTTCCACTCCCCCCTCTCTGTCTCTCCTCCCTGGCTCCCCCCCTCTCTCTCTCTTGCCATTATGGCCTGTTGTTACAGCAGCCCTTTGCCCACTTCATCAGTTGTTTCTTGCTGTGGTTGTCACACCTGATGACGGACGCTTGTGTTGCGCCCGAAACGTCGTGATTAAATTTATTTCATTTTATACCTACGTGACTTTACCGAATGAACCTAAGAGTATGGTTTCCTGTTCTTGTCCATCCTACAAACGTGTCCAAATAGTGCCGGTTCGCTTCTCATCACCGCCTGCCTGCATGAGGTCTTCTTTGTTTTTCTTAAGTCTGCGTCCCTTTGTGTCCAGCTGAGACGCAACGGTGCCCTTCTGTAGCAATACATTTCAAGTGCCAATATCTGGTCTCTATTAAGTCGTTTTTTAACGTCCAAGTCTCGCAGGCAGTACAAAGCTGTACTGGGCACGCGTGTTCTTAAGATGAAGGGCATAACCAATGTCTAATTTATACACAGGAAAAGGAGGCTATGTTTGAATGAATTATGCAACCGCTTACAATCACGACGGCACGTCGCCCCAAGCTGTACTCGGCATATGCGGAGGCACTTGTCAATAACAACAACAACAACATTCTTAGGTGATAATAGATGCAAATAAACATGATAATTGTTTTTTTACCCTTCTATCTGGCAACAAAACTGACACCTTTTTTACAAGGAGTCATGTTTGCATAGACCACAATACCTGCAGTCGTAATGCAAACAAAAAACATAACTCTGTATGCACTGTCCTTGAAGTTGATTGGTCCACACCCGAGACAGACCAATCAACTTCAAGGACAGTGCACATTATCAGAGTTATGTTTTTTGTTTGCATTATGACTGCAGGTATTGTGGTCTATGCAAACATGACTCCTTGTAAAAAAAGTGTCAGTTTTGTTGCCAGATAGAAGGGTAAAAAAAACAATTATCATACTTTTTTACTGGCAAATGAGGTTCCAATGGTGTAAATAAACATGTTTGTATGATTCGTATACCCCCCTCGCCCCCGCCTCCGCCTTACCACACCGTTCGAAAATAAACGAGCGCACAATGCTAACCGCCGTAAGTCAACAGCTAAAGCTAACGACCACGTTGCCATTAAATTTTGAGAGGTCATTTTTTATCAAGCAACTTTCTTGTGCCTGGTGTGTTGACAATGCTTGTTTTTTTTGTTTTCAAATGGCTACAATAACTCCCCGCCCCCCCCACGGCCCCCCTCTGGTCTTCGCAACTGATAGCCTCACAGTGATGACATCACCTTTGCTCGTCTATTACTTAAGACCGAAACGGGAAGAATTCTCCACAATTCTGGCCATCGCCTGATGCAGCTGGTTGTTGTAATCACCAGCGGAACGTCACAGCACCCGAGTTGTAAATGCTGTGGGTTTACTCTGCAACACAGACCGGTGTGCCGAGGTAGTAACTAATTTGCACGTTTTGTTCACGTGACAAACCTTACCAATTGGCTGCATCGGGCGGTGGCGGGTTCATCGACACACATTCATATTTACGCGATTTACCCAAAAAAAACTTTGTTATGGATTGCCACGGCAGCTGTAACGATGGTGCAACGTTGTTTTTGTCCAACGAGCAGCTGTTAGCCAATCAGCAGGGTGTCCTCCCACCTCTTCCTAGACATCCAGCGTGGAAGAAGAGGAGGCCAAAACACCTGCTAGATGGAGGGTGCGGAAGTTCTCTCTGTTTGCCCTCTCTAATTGGGGAAGTCCTTCCGCCAGCAGGGGGTGTGAGCAAGCCATTGCAGGGCTGCGCCTGCACCTTTTCGTTGACATTCCGACTGTGCTGGTGGCATCGGTGTCACGGAGATGGAGATATTGACGCCGGGAACTCCGGCGCGAGCAGTTGCATCACTTCCCTGTTTGTCGAATGGCCGTGCTTCGAGGTGGCTAAGTAGAACTACTTCTCAAAGTCACTTCTAAAGATGTCTTTATCCACACAAGGGAGAGGACATTTTCATTTCCCTGCCATTATTTTTTTTTTAAGTCTCAGAGCTTGGAATTCGGCCAATTTAATTGAAAAATCTCATTTAATGTGATGGGGGGGGGGGGGTGGGGGTTGTGCAGTCATTGGTGACTGGACTGAGAACATCAACGGCATCTTATCAACTCGCCACACTTGAGAGCCCAGTTTATGCACGGGTGGCCGTACACACTTAAGCCCAGATCCTCAGGAGTGTCAGCTTCATTATTCTCAATCCCTGAGACGCTCGGCCCGTGTCTGATTTAGCGTAGATGGTTGTTGTTGTTAGCCGCCTGAACAAATTTGATGCGGGTAGAAAGTTAGTGCGGCCGCGGTCCAACCAAATGGTAGAGGCTTTGCCCTGCTGCCACCTTCGGGGGAGGGCTTACAAAAGTGTGCCATTCGTGGACCCCTCTGGGCAATCTCAAAAAAATCTGCGAAGAGCAACTGCAATTGATTGGTCTAAATGTATTAGCAGCGCGCGAGTGAGTGAGTGAGTATTGAGCAGAATTGCTTATGACGGGGCCCGGTATTAACGAAGACAATTTATGGCGAGCTCTGCTGGGAAGGGCCCGGGGCGTGGGATAGATGAGGTCTGATTGGAAGAAGTCTGAATGGACGAGGTCTGATTGGACGATGTATAATTGGACGAGGTCTAATTGGACGATGTTTGATTGGACGAGGTCTGAATGGATGATGGATGAGGTCTGATTGGTCGAGGTCTGGCCAGGTGGTTCAGCCAATCATCGCTCTGTGATTGATAGAAAAACAAACGAGTGTCACTTTGTCAGCAATCACGAGTGGTTGTTCTGTGGAGAGACTCGCCACCCCCGCCGTAGGAATGTGGAGCATCCACCACTGGGCTCAGGGCTCTAAACCAGAAGATGATCACCACCTCAGTGGCCACAGTGGCTAGGAGATGTTAACTGCCTCGCCTGGTATGGAGGAGGTCGTGGGTTCGATATCAGACCTGACGCCTGTTGTATATTTTGAGTTTGCATGCTTTTCCCGTGGTTGCGTGGATTTTTCTCCAGGTCCTCCGGTTTTTCCCCCTCCACATTTAGAAACACGCGTTTAGAGTATTCAGCTGCTATAAGCTTCCACGTGATAAGCCACTTTCGTTGAGCTGTCACGTGTGGCCAGGTCGCTTCTGAAAAAGAGTTACGTAGCTCAGTGGACCTTACCTGGTAAAAGAAATCAAATGTGTGCACGTATGTACGTTGAATTTCTTTCGCAGCGTATGTAGCCAACCATGCGGGGGAGAAGGACAATAAACTCAACACAATAAGTATGGCGAGCGGTGTCGTTCAGCCAACGTTCTATCAGCTTGGAGTATTGGTCCATAGACAACGCCAGTGGCAATTGGTATCTTTAGCTGACCTGGGACCTTGGTGTGTCAACTGAGAATAAGAGGAGTACACAGGTCAGTGGAGTGTCAATAGCAAGGCCATCAGAACTCAGAAGACAAAGGCAGGGGAGGCACGCGCGCGCACGCGTGTGTGTGTGTGTTGCTAGTGTAGTAAGTATATGGAGGCTTGATGACAGGATCGGAGGCACACTTATTTATTACACCAACACAGTTAATTACAGGTCACTGGGCTACAGGGATTTCTCGACAGCTAACCCCTCTAACCTATACCAATTCCTCCACTACGGGACTAGGGGAGGCTATCTGTCCCAGCTTGGTTAAGCTGGGATCCCGGCTCCCTGAGTCACCAGACCAGCTTCGTCTGGGCTCTCGGGGCCACGCCACCGGCTTGCCCTGGTCGGCCCTTATAAGGACAGCGAGCCAGGGGAGCTCTGGGGCCTACACTAGCTGGTCTTCCGTCTTCTCTGGTTATAGCTGAGTCCCGACTCCCGAGCCTTTCGGCTCATCACCTTTTATAGGACTTGCCCCCAAGGGGGGGGGGCCCGTGGGGGATACACATGCGGACGTCGGTGCGAGCGCCACCCTTGTGTACGGCCGTAACCCCGCCCCTTGTGTTTGTTGGCCATCCGTGGCCATGCATAATCACACCTCAACATTCGTAGACATGCGCAATTACACCTCTACATCACCCCCCCCTGTACAGCTCGCAGCCGTCCCCGGCTGCAAAAAAAAAAAATCAGAATAAAGGTGCATCCCTCACAAAAACCCCGTGTGTGCCTCGCGTAATTTTTAACAAGAACAAGAACAACGAGAGGAAGAGAGAGAGAGAGAAAAAAAATATAACCCGACGCACCCCCCCCCCGGATAACACCCCAAAACCAACATATATATACACTCCGGACGTCACCTTTCCCATCGTCCGCAAGGCCCCCCAACGGCCGACCTCACAACACCCCTCCCCTTTTGTCCGCCAGGCCCCCCAACGGCCGACCTCACAAAAGTCTGCGCGTTTTGGCGCGCGTTCTCGCGGCGGGTCCGTCACAAGGGCCCGTCCCGGCACGCTCAGTGACGGTTGTTGACGGTCCGGGTGCAAGAGGGTCAGGCTCCGCTGCCGAGTGACCCCCGACCCCTCCGGGAGGGGTTGGTGGGCGTGGGCCCGTCACTCCTGTTTCACCTGGGGGCGGAACAGTTGGCGTCAGGTTAGGCGAGTGCAGCGACGACGGGGAGTCGGCGACACCCTCACACGTTTGGCCATGCGTGTGTGTGTGTGAACCCCGGGGCGGCGTGACGAATGGTTTTAACCTTGAGGGGTGCACATACCACCGGCGCCTCCCCCATTTGACGCGAACACATTGCGGCCGCAAAACCTGCACGACCTCCACTGGCCCCCGCCACGGCCGTACCAATTTCGACGAGGTTGCCAGCGGCACCTGAGGACAGTGCAACCACGCCCTGTCCCCTGGTACCCATTTGACCACCTGCACCCGCCCCAACCGAAGCCTCTCGTTCGCCTTCTGGCGGAGTTCAGAATTTTGCACGGCCGCTTCCCGCGCCTCAGACAATTGAGCGATGTTAAATTTAACGTGTTCGGACAACTTAGACTTCGCCTGGAGCGCCGAGAGCTTCAGCTGGGTCGCCACAGGAGGGTTAACTTCGCGCCCATACATTAAAAAGAAAGGGGAAAATCCGGTGGCCGCATGGGGAGCCATTCTGTAGGCCTGCAACACACCGGCTATGCGGAGGTCCCAATCCGTCTGGGATACCGACACCTGCTGGGACAGCATGGACGTGATGGTCCGATGCAGCCGTTCCACCATCCCGTCAGTTTGTGGGTGATACGGAGAGGTCCGAACCTTCTCCGTACCCAAGAGGTCGCACACCTCACGTAGGAGTTTACCAGAAAAATTCCTACCCTGGTCAGTAAGCAGCCGTTCCGGAGCACCCTTGTCGAGGACATAGCCCTGGACAAAGGCCTCCGTGATGGCTGCTGCCGATTGGTTCGCCAGGGGCCAGGCCATAGGCCATCTCGTGAAGTATTCAACCCCCGTTAGTAAATACCTATTGCCCCTGGGTGTAGCGGGAAATGGGCCAAGTATGTCCAGAGCGACGAGCTCGTTAACCCTGGAAACTTTTATGGACTGCAGCGGAGGGTTGGACCCCCTAGCAGGTGGCTTCCTCTGCGCGCATTGCGTGCACGACCCCAAGAGGTCCCCCACGTCCTTTTCCATGCCCGGCCAGAAGAAATCTAGCTGGAGCGTGGCAAAGGTCTTATGAACCCCCAAGTGCAGAAGCCGCTCATGAACAGCCCATACCACCTTACCCCTTAAAGCAGCAGGCACCACGAGCCGCTGGCGCCGGGTTTTACCATTCCAGTGCATTAAAAGTCCCTGGAACAACCCCCACGAGTCAACGTTTTCCACCCCCTGGCCAATCCCCCCGGCGCGACGGCGCAGAGCGAGGAGGGAGGTGTCCTCCATTTGGAGGCGACCCCATTCCGCGACTGACAACCCCAGCAACGAATCCCTCCCTTCTTGCTCGATAGGACCCGAAACCGAAGGTGCATCGGCAGCGGCCACGAGGACCGAATCGGTGGTGACGTTCGGAGACCTACAACGCCCCGAACCCAAGAGGCACGCGCACTCCGAAGTGGGTGGCAATCGCGACAGGGCGTCAGCGTTCGTGTGGCGGAGACCCTTACGATATGTGGTGACAAAGTCATAGTCTTGGAGAATCTCCAACCATCGAGACAACTGGCCCGATGGTTGTTGAACCCGCAGGGCGTATTGTAGGGCCGCATGATCTGTACGGACGGTGAACCGCCGACCGTACAGATACGGGCGGTACTGCTGAATGAAATAAACAATCGCCAATAATTCCCGACGGGTAACGCAGTACCGCTGTTCGGCTGGAGACAGTACCCGACTACCGTAAGCCACCACATGCTCTACGCCCCCAATGAGCTGGGACAGCACGCCCCCGATGCCCGTGTTACTTGCATCTGTATCGAGCAAGAAGGGTTGTGAAAAATCCGGGTAATTCAACGGCGGCGCCCCCACCAAAGCATTCCGGAGGGCGCGAAAAGAAGCCTCCTCCTCCGGCCCCCAATGAAACCTGACTCCCTTGGACGTCAAGGCATGCAAAGGTTTCGCAATCGTAGCGAAGTCAGCCACAAATCGCCGATAATACGACGCGAACCCAATGAAACTCCTGACCTCTCCCACAGAGGTGGGAGTCGGCCAGGAGCTGACGCATTCCGTTTTGGCGGGATCAGTGGATATCCCCGAGCGCCCAACAATGTGACCCAAATATCGCACCGATTCGCGGAGTAAATGGCACTTCTGTGGTTTAAATTTCAAATTGGCAGCCCGCATTTTGAGAAAAACAGCACGCAACCTCTGGAGGTGTTCCTCGAAGGATTTGCTAAAGACGATGACATCGTCTAAGTAAATCAAACACGAATCCCATTGCAACCCTGCCAAGACCAATTCCATTAACCGCTGAAAAGTTGCCGGCGCAGAATGTAAACCCATCGGCAAGCGGTTAAATTGGAAGAGACCCTGCGGTGTCCGAAAAGCAGTCTTAGGTTTTGATTCGTCATCCAGAGGAAGCTGCCAGAATCCAGATAGCAAATCGAGGGTGGAAAAGAATCGCGCCCCCGCCAAGGCATCGAGCGACTCATCCATTCGAGGAAGCGGGTACGCATCTGCCACAGAGATTTTGTTCAGACGCCGAAAGTCGACACAAAACCGCAGTGAGCCGTCGTGTTTTTTCACCAAAACGATCGGCGCGCCCCACGGGCTATTGGAAGGGGAAATGATATCGGCGGCTAGCATGTCATCAACAGCCGATTTGACATGATCCTTTTCGGCGGGACTCAACCGAAAGGGATTTTGGCGGATTGGCGCGCTGTCACCCGTGTCAATATGGTGTCGCAGCAATTTAGTACAACCAATATCAAATTTGTGTTGACTAAAAACGTCAGCAAATTCGCTCAGAAGAACTCGCAGCTGCGCGCGCTGCGAGTCGGACAGGTCCACTGAACCCGCGCAAAGCGCATCCAGCCAACCGTCATCACAGTCCGAATGCGGTCGCGACGGAGGATCGGTGGATACCTGACCCACGAGTGGTTCCTCATAGGGTACCGGCGTTGCGTGTGCAAGCACGGTCCCTTGAGGAACCACGGCCGTTTGCGATCCCACATTAAGGACTGCAATGAAGGGGTCCCCATCCCCTCTCACCATGGTCTGAGCCGCGAGCAAATCTGGTCCATTTACCCCGGCCCGAGATGGTCCCAACAAGACCCCCCGATCCGCAACCCCTTCATTAAACGGCCGACGCAATCTAAGAGGGACGAGCATCTGAGCCCCCGGAGGCACGCGCACAGTTTTTGTGACGAGCGCCTGCACGGTGGCAAACGCCCGACGCTCCGTGGTGGGGGAAGACAGAAATGTAACGCGTCGGCCCGATGGGAGCTCAATGCACCCTTGGTCAATAAGGATGCGGATGGGCATTTTGGCCAGAAAATCCGTCCCCAACAGGCACGGAACCGCGAGTGAGGAGGAAACCAAAACAGGCCCGGATAATTTAATGTCCCCAATGCAGATAGTGGCGCGGATTTGGCCAATAATGCCCAGAGAGCCCCCGTTAGCGGCATAGCACGGCACGTCAACAGGGAGCAAGGGACGACTTTGAACGGGAAGGATGTTATAAATTAAATCAGATATAATGGTCGCCGATGCCCCTGTGTCAATTAAAATCCGCACCTCTACCCCATCAATGTGACCGACCACGACCGATGATCCCGCCGACGCAGCAACGACACGATGGGCGAGCTCCGACCACTGACCCGGTTGGAGCGCCCGCCGCATTACCGAACGATCGCGCGCGACGGATGGGGAATTTGGAGCCCTGTTTAGTTGGGCGCGTGAGTGTGTGTCGGATGTGTGCGTGGGCCAAACGTGTGAGGTGCCGCGACTCGCCATATTTCTCTGCTGGAGCTTGGGAGGAGACGGCGTGGCGTCCTGACGAGGTGTCGCCCCGCGCTGACGGGGAGCCCGGCATCCTGACGCAACGTGGCCTTGCAGGCCACAGTTGTAGCAGCGTGTGAGCGCCCCCGATGTCCTGGGCTGCTCCTGGCGGCTCGGTCCATTCCGAGCCTGTGGTACTGCCGCTCTCCATTCCCCTCGCCGCTCCACCCCGCAGACCTCCTCCGATGGGAGGGCGGTAGCCGCCATGGCATGGCTGGCCGCCCCCTTTGCCGCCTTTCGACGAAGGGACCGCAAGCCCCCGTGGATGTGGCGCGCGACCAGCAGGGACGACATCTCTGAGTCGTCTTGAGCCAGGACGTTGACGTCCAGCTCATCAGCGAGTAGCAGCAGCTTCTCAGCCACCATGGCATCCACTCCTTCCTCGTCCATCCTTGGGAAAGCAGCCTTCGCTAGAGCCAGGAGAGCAGTCCGGAAGGCCAGAGGTGATTCGTTGGTGCCCCGACGCCGATCGTGGAAAAGCTGCCTGCAGTCCGAAGGCGGCCCATAGACGGCTGACAGCAGCTGCAACGCCAGGTGTAGGGTGGCGCGCTTTTCCCTCGGCGCCGAGGTGAGGGTAGCCAGGGCGTCGTTGTCCAGCATCGCTGGCAGCGCGCGTAGAGCCTCGGCGTCCGTCCAGTTCGCCATCTCCTGATGAGCGATGAACCGTCTCTTGAAGCCGCCCCAGTCTCCGTCTGCGCCTACGAATTCTTTCAGAGGTGGCAGACGCTGCTGCAAGGCGACGTCCGTGGCTGTAGATCGCTCTCCGTCGCTCCCCGCCGATGATACAGTGTGGGCGGGCTGTGCACATGGCATCGCCGGTCGCTCCGATGTCGACGCGCCGGCCGGTGTTGATGATGTCACGGCTTGTGCTTGGCGCTCAGCAGTCACGTGACGCGGGCCGGCCCCGCCGTCCGCTCGCACTGTAGAGATGGCGGGAAATTTAACCGCCAGCCGCGTCGGGGTGGTGGGAAACGTTGCCGCGCGCCGGCTGCTGTCGTCGACCCGCGCTGCCCCTCCAGCCCCCAGCCGCGTGATCTCCTCCAACGCAGCGGCGGCGGCGTAGAGCAGTTCCGCCAGGCGGGAGTGGGCCAGCCGGAGTCCTTCAGCCGACGCATCCCCCCCCTCTTGTCGTAGCGGCACGGGCGTACTTGGCCCCGGCTGCTCCGATCCGACCCCGGCCATCTCTGGTGTTGAATCGGCCGCGGCGTCTTCCATCTCCGACTCCTTGGTACGTGTCGTCCCTCGTGTGTCCATCGTTTGGACGTTTTACTTCTGACACCAGATGTAGTAAGTATATGGAGGCTTGACGACAGGATCGGAGGCACACTTATTTATTACACCAACACAGTTAATTACAGGTCACTGGGCTACAGGGATTTCTCGACAGCTAACCCCTCTAACCTATACCAATTCCTCCACTACGGGACTAGGGGAGGCTATCTGTCCCAGCTTGGTTAAGCTGGGATCCCGGCTCCCTGAGTCACCAGACCAGCTTCGTCTGGGCTCTCGGGGCCACGCCACCGGCTTGCCCTGGTCGGCCCTTATAAGGACAGCGAGCCAGGGGAGCTCTGGGGCCTACACTAGCTGGTCTTCCGTCTTCTCTGGTTATAGCTGAGTCCCGACTCCCGAGCCTTTCGGCTCATCACCTTTTATAGGACTTGCCCCCAAGGGGGGGGGGCCCGTGGGGGATACACATGCGGACGTCGGTGCGAGCGCCACCCTTGTGTACGGCCGTAACCCCGCCCCTTGTGTTTGTTGGCCATCCGTGGCCATGCATAATCACACCTCAACATTCGTAGACATGCGCAATTACACCTCTACACTAGTAGTGTAGCGGTTAGCGCGCTGCGCTATGAACCTGGCGACCCGGGTTCGATTCCCGCTCACGGCTAACACCAGTGACGATTATCTGAACCGGTCCTGGGCCTCCCCTAGGTCGACTCAGCCTTAAATGAGTACCTGGTGCGGTGTGTAAACATCGCCACTGGGGAAACAAAGGCGGTCGGGCGTGGTGCTGGCCCACCCACCCCCTCGTGTACCGTTCCGGCCTTCATAGGTGCTCGCTAACAGCACTTGCCCCTACAGTCTGTTAAGGCTATACGGGGGATCTTTATCTTTGTTGCTGACCACACCCCACACTCCCTTTGTGTGTCATGCCGGCCTTGTGTGCATATGTGGTGGGGCGGTCGTGTATCGGTCAGTGCATAGCACTGCGAACCCGGCCACCCGAGTTCGATTCCCCCCCCCCGCTGACGGCCCACGTAGCGTGATGAATGTACAAACCTCTCCTAGGTCCACTCAGCCACACATGCGTACCTGGTGCGGTGTGTAAACATCAGTTCTGGGGAGACAAAGGTGGGCGATTGTGGTGCTGGGAACACCGTCCCCTTCATGCACCCTCCGGCCTTCGTAGGTGCTCACTAACGGAACTTGCCCCAATAACCTGTAAAAAATGTTTTTATTCGGTATTATATTTGATCGTTTACATTTGAATACACTATATCATCACTCTGTGGGAGCGTCCAATGCTTTTGGAGTGTTCCCATACGTAAATTAGTGTAATTTTCATTCCAAAATTACGGGAGCATTTACTTAAAACTCTTGAAGATGTATTACCTAATAGTTCAACCAACGTGGGTTCATATTAACAACTGATTTTGATTAAAAACTCTTATTTCTTTCTCAGCATGCTTAATACTTTTTTTTATATCTACATTAAATTAACGCCTAGGCAATAAGCAGAGAACACTATAAATTTATTTCTGTCTTATTAATTAGTTTCTTAAATTATTCTCATTTTCAGAGCCCTGCATATGAGATGCCATTTATCAAGGGGCCTCACGCAAAGGAGAAAGGCAAAAATAAACAAGGCTTGAGTTCTCACCCAGATAAACGAAACAAACTTGAAACTTCAAGCATTACATACATAGAAAAGTGCTTGCCACAAATGAACCATCATACCTTGCCGATCTCGTCAAGGAACATAAACCATCATGACGTGAACTGTGGCTACCCTCGCAGCAGTTGGCAGTGGCTTTTGACTAAACCATCGAACAAACACGGTCACTGCATCGCGTGTTTTCATATGCGCTTCTGCGGCCGTCTGGAACGCTCTTCCTTCTGATGTTAGGATGCCACTGGAGGTATGCACTTTTAAATCGAGATTGAAAACGCATTTCTTTACAACTCCTTTTCATCTTTAGTTTATTGTCCTTCCCCCGCACCTCCGATTCGCACGGTTGGCTACGTACGGTGCGAAAGACGTACGTACGTACATACACTACGCGTCTTCAGTAACTCCGGTTTTCTCACCACGTAGAGAAATACCCAACGGAAAACTCAACGAACATACAAACGAGGCAGGCCGAACAGACCCACCTGCTGGCATGGTGGGGGGGGAAGGGGAGTTCATCCAACCACTCTCACAATTCAGTGGGACTCTATGAGACCTCCTTTACCAGTGGTTATTGCAAACATGATGCCTTGTATAAAGGTGTCATTTATGTACCAGTTTAAAGGGTAAAACCCTACTACTATATTTTGCCACTGGTAAAGGAGGTCTCATAGTGTAAATGCTTACCCCGAGCTCTCAATACTTTGATAGTGCGCTGTTTTTGAGTTGTACGCCTTTTGGCAGTCATCTGGTCCAACACCAATGGAGACTAGGCTCTAAGGAAAGCTGTCTCGGGTGTGGACCAATCAACGTCAAGGATAGTGCATATTATTATCATCATCAGAGTTGTTTCTTTTTGTTTGCATTTGACTGCTTGTGTTGTGGTTATTGCAAACATGATGCCTTGTATAAAGGTGTCAGTTATGTATCAGTGGAACTCGTCGCATCTGCACCCCTGCCCGATTGGGCCCCCATTGTCTCTTTCCCCTCCTTGGGCTTTCTGCGCCTTTCCTTTTATAGGCCCCACCCCTTCGTCTCTAGGCCACGCCTCTTCCTGTGCTGGCCCCGTCTTTTCCTCCACACATGGGGGGGGCTGGATTGGGTAGTGGGGGGGTGGAAGGTGGGGGCGCGGGGGAGTGTGAGTGGATAGCAGTAGAGGTCGCGTTCGGAGTGGTTTCGGATTCACCAAAACGACCAGCATCCCTCTTAGAGCGATATAATAACACTGGTCAACACACTTTTTTTGACAACACACTTTTTTGGCAACACACTTTTTTCGGTTATAAGGTAATTTTTGGGTGCTGATTCCAAATCTGGCATCAGTTTTTGTCTATAACATCAGGTTTTTGAGATATCAAATATTGCATTTTTTATAAAAAACTGCAGAAGAAAAATATTAAATAAATGTGGATATCTACATAAAATGATATTATAAACACACTATCCTAAAAATACAGCACCATATTTTAACACTAAAGCAGTCACTGACTCGCGACAACTTGCAATCATAAGTGACAGAGTTAATTTCGGGTAAAATCAATGAAAATGGGGTATGCCGATAGCATAAAATGAGATGTGATAGAGCAAATCTGAGATAAGATTTGGAATCAGCACCCTGAAATTAGTCTAAAACAGCTGCAAAAGTCCAGGCCAGAAAAAAATGTTTTTTTTTTGTTGACCAGTGTAATTTTTACAAGGCATATTATACATGCAATATGATTATTATAAGGCATATATACTTATTGTTATAGATGCAATATAATGATTATTATAAGGCATCTATTATTATTACTATTATGGTAAGGCATCTTTAATAATATGCCTTATAATCATTCTTATTATAGATGCATTTTAATCATAATAACCATTATTGTATTGCTTGAAGAGGGATGTTGATTGTGGCGATGAAGCCACGCCATCGTCAGACTGCGATATTTCCCGTCGCGTTGAATCATTTTGAGTCCGAGCTTTCAACCTTTCACGGCACCGTTTCGAGTGTCTCTGCGGAAAGCGTGTATTAGATGTAAATGGTTATCGACCGCAAATCACACAGCACGAACGCTCATATTACAAGAGGAAAACAATCTCGGTCGCGAACAATTAGCGACGCTGTCAGCGAGCATCATTTTGCAGGTAGAGTAATTGAAACGTAGGACTCTAATTGCGTAAAACGCACGCGACCATCATTTCTGCCTGGGAGTGGATACCGATCATTTGCGAGCGGATTACAGCCGATGGCATTAGACCGGAAATAATGCTCTCCGACAGTCTTAGTGAAATAATTCCGAACTCTGTAAAATCAATTAAAAACATACATCCCGTAGCAGTGGTTGGGGTGGAAGCTGTGTTAGGGTGGACTAGCAGACGCACGCAATGAACCCAACGACATCGGATAGATTCCCGGCTAACGTCAGTGGCGAGTGATTCTGATCCACTCCTGGGCACCCCGCCCCCCGCCTCCTCTATCGGTAACTCGCATTGACACAGAGAGGTGAAATATGGTCACGTAGCCCCCATGACTGACCCGACATAGGGATACCTTCATCCAGCAGTGGACTGGCATAGAGGGCTGTGAGAAGGCAAAGGTGCAGCCATGCATTTACTCGCTCGTGCCACTGCTAGAGGTAGGACCTCCACTAAAGTCAGCATTAGAGAACTCCTACTGAGCCTATTTGGCCTGCTCTTCCATACTCGCCAGACAAATCCAGATTGAAAACTAATTGATTTAGTAAAAGTTAAATAAAAATAAAAATCACGACGTTTCGGAGGCAACACAAGCTTCCTTCTTCAGGTGGAACCGTCACAGCCCGACAGCTGTATCAAGTAAATGAGAGATTACAAGAGATACCACTCCGTATATATAATGGTTGAGGGAGGGGGAAGGGCCAGGAACAGCTCACTTTTCATTATTATACCATAATAATTATTATACCATATTAACTTTTATTAATTTAATTTTTTTACCTACGTGACATTACCGAAAAAAAACCTAAGAATATGAATCCTTGCAGTCACGAAAGCTTCAAATCTAGAATTAATTGATTATAGGACAGATGTTCGCGTTTAGTTCGTTATCCTTCCCCCGCACTCCCTCGATTAGCACAGTTGGCCACGCACAGTGCGAAATACATTCAACATACATACATACTTGCCATAAATCTTGGAAGTGCCGGGAGTACGCACACTTTACCCCGATCGACTAACTGATCTCCATATTTGTACCGCTGCATGGACCCAGGCCGTGGGGAGGTGGGACGGGGCTGGAATGGGTTAAGAAATTCGCCCCGACGTTTCAAACTGCCACGCCGGGAGATCGAGTCGAAACCGGCGACCCCTAGATTGCAAGTCCAGCGAGCTGCTGACCGTCAGCACCGCGGCAGCGTCCCCCACGATTGTGACAAACGGGCTCGTGCGAGAAATCGTCGTCGTCGTCGGCGTCAGCGGCGGCGCACTACGCCAGCCGTTTACTCATTGGGCGAATGTCAAAACTTTTCTCCCCGCACAAATCTCAAGTCAATTGCGCCTAAGAGTATTGGGACTCACGCTAACAGATACAGTGAGGGAAAAAAGTATTTGATCCCCTGCTGATTTTGTACGTTTGCCCACTGACAAATAAATTATCAGTCTATAATTTTAATGGTAGGTTTATTTGAACAGCGAGAGACAGAATAACAACAAAACAATCCAGAAAAACGCATGTCAAAAATGTTATAAATTGATTTGCATTTTATTGAGGGAAAAAGTATTTGACCCCTCTGCAAAACATGACTTAGTAATTGGTGGCAAAACCCTTGTTGGCAATCACAGATGTCAGACGTTTCTTGTAGTTGGCCACCAGGTTTGCACACATCTCAGGAGGGATTTTGTCCCACTCCTCTTTGCAGATCTTCTCCAAGTCATTAAGGTTTCGAGGCTGACGTTTGGCAACTCGAACCTTCAGCTCCCTCCACAGATTTTCTATGGTATTAAGGTCTGGAGACTGGCTAGGCCACTCCAGGACCTTAATGTGCTTCTTTTTGAGCCACTCCTTTGTCGCCTTGGCCGTGTGTTTTGGGTCATTGTCATACTGGAATACCCATCCACGACCCATTTTAAATGCTCTGGCTGAGGGAAGGAGGTTCTCACCCAAGATTTGACGGTACATGGCCCCCGTCCATTGTCCCTTTGATGTGGTCAAGTTGTCCTGTCCCCTTAAAAGAAAATCACCCCCAAAGCATAATGTTTCCACCTCCATGTTTGACGGTGGGGATGGTGTTCTTGGGGTCATAGGCAGCATTCCTCCTTCTACAAACACGGCGAGTTGAGTTGATGCCAAAGAGCTCCATTTTGGTCTCATCTGACCACAACACTTTCACCCAGTTGTCCTCTGAATCATTCAGATGTTCATTGGCAAACTTCAGACGGGCATGTATATGTGCTTTCTTGAGCAGGGGGACCTTGCGGGTGCTGCAGGATTTCAGTCCTTCACGGTGTAGTGTGTTACCAACTGTTTTCTTGGTGACTATGGTCCCAGCTGCCTTTAGATCATTGACAAGATCCTCCCGTGTAGTTCTGGGCTGATTCCTCACCGTTCTCATGATCATTGCAACTCCACGAGGTGAGATCTTGCATGGAGCCCCAGGCTGAGGGAGATTGACAGTTCGTTTGTGTTTCTTCCATTTTCGAATAATCGCACCAACTGTTGTCACCTTCTCACAAAGCTGCTTGGCGATGGTCTTGTAGCCCATTCCAGCCTTGTGTATGTCTACAATCTTGTCCCTGACATCCTTGGAGAGCTCTTTAGTCTTGGCCATGGTGGAGAGTTTGGAATCTGATTGATTGATTGCTTCTGTGAGCAGGTGTCTTTTATACAGGTAACAAGCTGAGATTAGGAGCACTCCCTTTAAGAGTGTGCTCCTAATCTTAGCTCGTTACCTGTATAAAAGACACCTGGGAGCCAGAAATCTTTCTGATTGAGAGGGGGTCAAATACTTATTTCCCTCATAAAAATGCAAATCAATTTATAACATTTTTGATATGCGTTTTTCTGGATTTTGTTGTTGTAATTCTGTCTCTCACTGTTCAAATAAACCTTCCATTAAAATTATAGACTCATCATTTCTTTGTCAGTGGGAAAACGTACAAAATCAGCAGGGGATCAAATACTTTTTTCCCTCACTGTAGGGCTTTTAATATGTGTTAGACGGGTAGGCTTATACAACCCCCCCCCCCCGTACGCCTGTGTCATTTAAATTTTGAATCTCCAGATGCCCCGAGTGTGAATTGGAACTCGGCAGACACCGGGACTTGCGCAAGAAAAAGAAGAAAAATAACTCCACCTTCCAAAGTGAACACTTTCAAACAAAAAATCGCTCTCTCTCTCTCTAACTTAAACGTCCCAGGGCTTTTCTCACTCCCATTTCACAACTCAATCGATGAGCATAATCCCAAGTGGGTCGAGCGGCGGAGTGGTTGCTGAGCGTCGCGACGAGCCGGGAAATCTCAGTCTCGATTCCCGGCCACGGCTAACATGTCAGTAACGAGCATGCACACGGTTGCCACCTTTCCTGATTATCTTTTATTCCCCCGAGGATTATCCTCCCCCCTTTGAGGTTGATTTTTTCTCCGAAAATATGGAAATCTTCCCGGGGAGATTAAAAGTCCCAATTTTTTTACATTCTGGAATCCTACACAGCGTCACTCGAAATCTGCTTCGGACATCAGGGTCTCAAACTGTTACAGCCTCACATCACGATACACTACACTACTATACACTATACACTACACTATACACTACACTATACACCACACTACTATACACTACACTATACACTACTATACACCACACTACTATAACTACACTATACGCTACTATACACCACACTACTATACACTACACTATACACTACTATACACCACACTACTATACACTACACTATACACTACACTACTACACTATACCACTACACTATACACTACACTATACACTACACTATGCTGTTAGAGCCTCACATCTGTTCTCTGCTGTCGCCCCCTCGGTGTGGAGCTCTCTATCCCTTTGTGCGTCCGCAACATCAAATGCACTCTGACAGCTTTCAAGAAGCATCTAAAATCCTCCTCCATCTGTGTTTGGCTCAGGGCTTTCGAGCAGCCCGAAGCTTGGCTCCGCGCCTCTGAGTTGTTGACTTGTCTGCAAAATGTGGCGCGCTATGAATGTCATCATCATTATTCTTCTTGTCCCCATGATGTCCCGTTTTTTTGTTGTTGTTGTTGTTGTGCTTCGGGGGTGGCAACCCTAGTCGTGTCCGATACCGCCACCCTCTCATCCCCCACTGGTGAAGTATGGACAAACGTAGCTGATGCGGTGCGACGGAGCGGAGGCCCTCCTGCGGTGGTGGCGCAACGACAAAAGGCTCGGGTTTTTTTTTTTATTTCCACGAATCTGATTTCATGCTACGGCAATGTTGTTTCTGTATGCGCGTTGGTTGTCTTAAGCGAATGCCACTTCGCATAAACGGCGTTCGCAGCGCCGCTGAAACTGACGCCTCGAATACTTTTTGCGGTCTTAGGTTTTTTCGGTAAAGTCACGTAGGTAAAAAAAATTCAATTAAAATTAATAAAAGTAAAATAAAAATAAAATAAAAATTACGACGTTTCGGAGGCAACACAAGCTTCCGTCTTCAGGTGGAACCGTCACAGCACGATAGCTGTATCAAGTTAGAGAAATTCCAAGAAAACAGTCCTTGTATATATACTGGTTGAGCGTGGGAGGAGCCAAGGTAGGCCCTGGATATTATACATTTAAATTTTTTACCTACGTGACTTTACCGAAAAACCCTAAGAAAATGAATCCTCGCAAGTCACGAAAGCTTCAAATCTATAATTTTGCAGTCTTGTCATTCGTTAACGAGCGCTGGCCTCGTTCCTAAAAAACCAAAAAACTCGTGCGTGTTTAACGCGGGCTGTCTAACGCGTGTTCCAATGGCACGTTCTTCACATTTAGGGCCGCGCCTCTTCCGTCGCTGCCGCGAAGGGATGATTGTGACCCAGAAGTGGCAGAACATTCATCCTGTTACTCACGCTTATCCAGGCAAAGAAAATGAGAGGAGTAGAAGGATGGTGGCGATGGAGGGAACACGGCAAGGCGCTGGTGGGACCCATGATTCATATCGAAGGGACCCTTTTTGTCAAGTACAAAATGATTGGGGGGGAACAATGAGAAGACGCTTTAGCCTTGCTGGCAATAAAATGGCTGTTAAGATGTTCAAACACCAAATAGACACCCGTTGCATGATCCAACCGAGCGTCCAACATCAAATTCACGTCGAGACGGAAGGCACCTCAGTTCAGAACCAAAATATTTATTTATACTTAGGGAGGAATCCGTTGAGCTATAAAACTATTTTTCACAGATGTCCAGTCGGGGCACGGGCTAAGAACGTTACAACAACACGCAATATAAAAAAAAAAACACGATAGCAGTGCCAAGTACAAGAAAGGTAAATAAATCACCCACACGCACACAAATTAAACTGAACCAGCCCCATCCTACCAGGCAAAGCCCACTGCGGTGTGAACTTATTTTTTCAGAAGCGACCTGGTTTTCACAAATGATAGCCCAACAAAAGTGGCCCGTCGTGAAAGACGCAGCTTCGGCGCAGTGATAAGTGGACAGAGCACGGCACGGAGATTTCGGTGAAGGAAACGGCCCCAAAACTCCAAGAAACCTGACGAATATATTCAATTTCATCCGCACTTTTTTTTGCTGTGCAGAAAAAAAAACGAGTCACTCTCTGGGATGAACCCAGATTATGGGATCCGTCCCGAGGACTCCCCTCCCACCTTCCGCCCGTTCCACGGCGATCGGATGAGAGACGTTTTAACCGAAACCTGATCGGCGCTGTATCCTCCTCCCAAGCTCGTATGGAGCATGTACCGCCGAGCCTCGAATGGCCGCGCTTCCACGTTTTGATGTCCGAGTGCTCAGCGGGCCGAGACCACCCGAGTCGGTGGAGACTCATCTGGAATACGGTTGGGTGCGGATGGTGGACAGAGGGGAGCGCGCGTAAGCGCTGTGGTGATTTCACATGGAGGGTACAACGGAGGGCATAAAGGCAAAGGAGGGCAAGGGCAGAGGGCAACAGCGTAGGGCACAGCAGAGGGCAACAGCAGAGGGCAACAGCAGAGGGCACAGCAGAGGGCAACAGCAGAGGGCACAGCAGAGGGCAACAGCGTAGGGCACAGCAGAGGGCACAACAGAGGGCACAGCAGAGGGCACAGCAGAGGGCAACAGCAGAGGGCACATCAATGGGCAACAGCGTAGGGCACAGCAGAGGGCACAGCAAAGGGCACAGCAGAGGGCAACAGCGTAGGGCACAGCAGAGGGCACAACAGAGGGCACAGCAGAGGGCACAACAGAGGGCAACAGCAGAGGGCACATCAATGGGCAACAGCGGAGGCCACAACAGAGGGCACAGCAATGGGCAACAGCGGAGGGCACAACAGAGGGCACAACAATGGGCAACAGCGGAGGCCACAACAGAGGGCACAACAATGGGCAACAGCGGAGGCCACAACAGAGGGCACAACAATGGGCAACAGCGGAGGGCACAGCAGAGGGCACAACAATGGGCAACAGCGGAGGGCACAACAGAGGGCACAACAGAGGGCACAACAAAGGGCAACAGCGGAGGGCACAACAGAGGGCACAACAATGGGAAACAGCGGAGGGCACAACAGAGGGCACAACAATGGGCAACAGCGGAGGCCACAACAGAGGGCACAACAATGGGCAACAACGGAGGCCACAACAGAGGGCACAACAATGGGCAACAGCGGAGGCCACAACAGAGGGCACAACAATGGGCAACAGCGGAGGCCACAACAGAGGGCACAACAATGGGCAACAGCGGAGGGCACAACACACTCGCACGCGTCAAGATCCCCCCGCCCACCCCCCACCGCTTATCGGCTTTGCTGAGACCAAAGTGAAGTCTGAAGACACCGGTCCCGTTGGTTTAATTCCAAAGCTATTGCGGATTAAAAAGTTGTCGTTTACAAGAAAACCTAAGAAAAACGTTGCTTCGTGCGAGCAGGGCGTTTACCTGCCTTTGATGCTTTATCTCACGCAAAGACAACGGCAAAATATGGCCCCTCCTCCCAGCCTTTCCTGTAGACTTTAACAGGGCTTTTTCGATTTAAAGCTTTCGTGACTGCAGGGATTCATCTTCTTGGTTCTTTCGGTAAAGTCACGTAGAAGGGAAATAATAAAATAATAAAAATAAAACATTATACGATAATTCTCACGACGTTTAGGCCACAACGCAAGCAGCCGTCCTCAGGTGAAGAACAGGTCTGTCGGAAAGACAGCGTCTGAATGAAACACCACCAGGCTTGGAGCGTGTATTTAAGCTGGGTTGGAGGGGGAAGAGCGCCTTGACAAAATAGTTTGCATATCAAGAGGAATTTAGCACATTTATGGGAAATGCAGATATGGGATTAGTCATTACTTGTGGAATGCGTAGGAGGTGGGCGGGGGGGTTTCAAAGCCATAATATGCCCGTGCACATTACCGAAAGAACCAAAGAACCAAGAAGATTTAACAGGGCTGTTGGGGGGTAAGCGCTGTTGGCGAGTGCCACTCTGTTCGATGTTTGCACACGAGGCGCCAGGCACAGCGCTCGTTCCAGGCAAGTGTCGACCTCGAGGGCAGAGGCCCAGGACCGGGGGCTCAGACACTCAGCGCTGTTATTGGTCATGAGCAGCAAATCGAATGCGGGTCGCCGGGTTCGGAGCGCCACGCGCTCACCGCTCCACTGGCGCTGCGCGTTAATTCCTCGCGTGCAACAACAACAGACAACGATTCGCACGTGTAGCCTTGAGCAGGCTGTCGAGGCAAGCGCTGTTTGCGAGCACCTATGAAGGCCGACACGGCGCACGAGAGGGTGGGCGGGCCAGCACCACGCCCGGCCGCCTTTGTCTCCCGTGTGTCGATTTTTTACACACTGCACCGGGTACTCATTTGAGGCTGAGTCGACCTAGGGGAGGCCCAAAACCGGTTCAGATAAACGTCGTCGCTGGTGTTGGCCGTGAGCGGGAATCGAACTCGGGTCTCCGGGTTCGTAGCGCGACACGCTAACCGCTACACGACCACTACCCTACTGCTGCCCATAACTTCTCACAACAACAACCGCCATTCGCCACTCAGTGGCGGTGGCGTCACCACGGCGCCTGTGCCAGGCTACGTGCACGCTAAGGCCACGTGAAGTGTCACCCGCCTGCTGGCAAGGAGGCCACGGGACAGAACCAGCAGGTGCCATGGGTTGGCTGACTGAGGTGGCTGGCCGATGCACCACCTGTGCCCCCCTGCTGTGCCAATTCACACATACATACACACATACATACACACATACATACACACATACACACGTGTGCAAGTGAAGCCCTTAACGAGCTAAAACCTTTCTGACGTGATTGCGACTTACAGGGAGTGAGTGCTAGCTCCTGTGAAAATTGACAACTATTATATTCCTATCGCTTTGCCCATCATCATAAATCATAATCATCATTACCAATCATCGTAATCATTATCATCACCCAACAGAGCTTAGATTGTCCGCACGGTACTCCGGATGCCCGTGTAATGTCAAGGAATGGATCCCCTTTCCTGCTCCAGATCATTGCAACGTCATCAAACATCATCATTGTCTTTGAGTTGTGCGCCTTTTGGCGTCATCTGGTCGAAAACCGTATGAGACTAGGCTCTAAGGAAAGCTGTCTCAGGTGTGGACCAATCAGTTTCAAGGACAATGCATACATTATCAGTGTGTTTTTGTTTGCATTCTGACCGCAGGTATTGTGGTTAATGTAAACATGATTCCTCGTAAAAAAAGATTTCAGTTTTGTCAGAGAAAAAGGGGAAAAAACTCATTATTATATTTTGGTACTGGCAAAGGATGATCGTCATCGTCATCAAGCCTCGGAGTAAATAACCCCAGTCCGTCTGATCCCGTTGGTCCTCAGAAGCTCAGCAGATAAGATCCTGACTTGGTACGTGCAGCGGTAGACGTCCTGGGAACACCGGTTGTTTTAGTCGCGGGCTGAGAAGTGACCAGAAGATGGCAAGCACAGCAAATGGGTTAAACTCTCGTCTGTGCGGAAACTTTGCAATCCACCCCTCCCCTTTGTTGTGTGTGATTGGTTTTTCTCCAGGTACTATGGTGTGCTCCTACGTGAAACCAAACACGCATTCGTAGCATTACCCAAACATCCCAATGGGCTATTTGCAAATATACCAACTGCACTTGGCACCGATAGCTATCTGTCGCCCTTGAATATTTGCAGATACAAGCGCATGTTCGAGTGCATTGCGTAATCCCATTTTTCTGAACTTGTTGAGTAATATCGCTCTCTCCGATGTGTCTGTGGGGTTCGTGCCGCGCGTCGTTCGGCACACGATGTTCCGGCTTATTGCTCCGCGAGCTCGGGAGGTTCTTCAGCAACCGCGTTAACTTCTTGACGGCGCGTGGAGCGAAACGTCAAAGACACCGCGAAATCCTCCTCCTCGGCGCGATCGTTCAACGTCCGGCGCTCTGCGTCACCTGTGCGCAGGCAAGACGATGTCCCTGGCCACGTACGAGGGGAGCTACAGGACCCACGTTCCTCGATGGGACGGCGGCGGTCGACGAGGAGGCGGCGGCGGCGATGCGGGAGGAGGAGGAGGTGGAGGAGGTCGGGGCGGCGGTGACGGAGATCCCCAGCGGTCGACTGGCGCCCCTGTCGGGTCGACTGCGGGCCACGGCGCGCCCACGCTGACGCCCGTGGCGCTGCGGCCGCACGTGGGCAACATGAATACGCACGAGGTGAAACAGCCGCACGAGGCCAAGCACCCGCAGCAGCAGCAGCCGCCGCACGGCGCGGCGGAAGACGGCGAAGAGGGCCGCGGCTACGGCGAGTTGAACGCCACCTTCCCGACGGTGCGGCGTGCGGGCGTCGAGGTGAGCTGTCGGGAGGGGTGGTCCCCCTACCCACTCTCACAAAGATCCCCCGTGTAGCCTTAACAGAGTGTAGGGGCAAGTGCTGTTAGCGAGCACCTATGGAGGCCGGAAGGGTACACGAGGGGGTGGGTGGGCCAGCACCACGCCCGACCGTCTTTGTCTCCCTAGTGGCGATGTTTACACACTGCACCAGGTACTCATTTGAGGCTGAGTCGACCTAGGGGAGGCCCAGGACCGGTTCAGATAATCGTCACTGGTGTTGGCTATGAGCGGGAATCGAACCCGGGTCGCCAGGTCTGTCGTGCAGCGCGCTAAGCACTACACTACCGCTCCCCACTCTCACGCACACACACGGACATGCACACGCGCGCACGCACAGTGAGCGAACGGCTAAATCTCTCTTCGTCGGTTCGTACAGTTTGCACGGTTGGCTACGTACGGTGCGAAAGAAGTTCAACATATATGCATATCCCGACCCTGAAGCCTTGTGCATATTTGGAGTTTGTGTGTCTCTCTCTCCTTGGTCGCATGGATTTTTCTCCGGCTCCTCCGGGTTTTCCCTCCGCATTGAGAATCAGCGTTTAGAGTATTCGGCTGCCATAAATTTCCACACGGTGATGACAAGTCACTTGGTTGAGCTTTTGTTTGTGATAGCCAGGTCACTTCTGAAAGAGAGCTATGTATAGCTCAGTGAGCCTTTCCTGGTACAATTAAAAAAATAAAAATAATGGTAGTTTTACGCAGTGTAGTCGATTGCGAGATGCAAATTGCATCGCTCATGATTTCCGAGGAACCACAACGAGCTGGAAGGCAGCATTAGCCAGGCAGTGAGCCACCACTACCAACAATTTCTCAAGCTTTGCAGTCGTCTATGTAGTGAAGATGTTTTCAGTCAATTATTGAGTGTTTATATTTACTCAGTACCATGCATAAAACAGGAGTTGTAGAGTGCTGTGGGTGCATTCTGGGTAATTTTGTCACCAGATTGAAAATATTGGGTTGCCATTGTTCCCAGAGTCACCATGAAATATCAAAATAAAGGTATTTTTTTAAGGATCTTGACGATAGCATAGCAATACTTGTGTAGGTATTGCCAATCCTGGGGTCGTGGGGTGGTGGTTATTGCTCAGAAACTGGTGAACTGATCGCTGCGGGACCAGCAAAGAGATGTCAATCGATTGATCGATTGATTGAGCTGCGGCACACTTTGCCACAGCTCATCTGCTCCCTGATGGCTCATCAACCACCTCCAGCTGTCGGGGAATGTGAGCTCTGATATATACCGGTGGGGTTTTTCCAGTTCGACTTCACAGGCCAAGGTCAAGAGGTCGACCGCGGCCACTGCAGATGATGCCACCGGTGCCTTGTCGTCACTTCCTTCGTTCCGCTAAATTCCTCCGAGGCGTGAAAAATCGCGCGTCAGTTTACCGCGTGTGGCATGTCGCAAATTGTTGAGTGGCTCCATTTACAGGCGTGTCCGCGTGCGGCGATAATCATCCCGTGCCGCTTTACCGCGTGTAACGCGCGATAAATTGGCAAGCGACATACAGTAGAACCCCTCTTAACGACGGCAATTGGTTCCACGAAACCCGTCGTTAAGTGATTTGGTCGTTAAGCGAGTATAGGAAATACACGTTAAAGGCTTAATTCGTGCGGATAGCATCGAAAGTTACCCTTTTTCACCCAAAAAACGTACTTTATAATATTTAAACAATGCATATTAATACATAACGATACATACACCATTATAAAACACATACAATTAAAATAAACATGGTTAATCAATGCATTAATTAATATTTACGATACCTGTGTAGTGGGTTCTACGGAGGCACACATTTGAACTTAGAGGCAACATGTTTATTACACGACCCCAACAGGGTAACTACATAAACGTACACTGGTTAACTAGACCATAACGGGGTAACTACATAACCGGGTCAGTCAGCTAACTCATTGCCTGACCCGCAATGCCGACCGAAAAGACCGAAGACCTAAGATCGAAGAGACGTAGTACCGACGGGTACCATTTCAGCAGACAGCCATGATTGCTCTCGGGACTTCCCTTTTATGCTCTCTAGAGGCGTGGCCTCGCTCCGCCTTCAGCAACGCCCCCTTTCTGGATCTCACCAGAAGGTTCTCGACCAAGCACCACGTGTTCCTCAAGCCACCCTTTGGGCCCCCTCGCTACCCTGTCCTGGTCACGTGTCCTCTCGGGTTCACCCAGACTGCCACGTCCTCACTTGCCCTCTCTCTCACCCACAGTTCCAGTCTTGTGACAGCTGGCGCTAAGCGCCCTAGTCACTCCATTTACGTCACTACACCTGCAACAGCCAGCCGTTAACAGCAGAATGATCAGTAAGCGAACACAGGGGTGGTCGTTAAGAGGGGTTCTACTTCACACTACTATACACTACACTATACACTAGACTACTATACACTACACACAACACTACTATACACTACACTACTATACACTACACTACTATACACTATACTCTTTGGTTATTTCGGTAAAGTCACGTAGGTATAAAATAAAATACATTATACACTACTATACAATACACTACTATACACTACATTATACACTACAATACACTACACATTAGGCTCCATGGAGGCCCATCGTTAAAAAATGCATCGTTTACAGTCGTGGTCTTTAAGAGGAATTCTACTATAGTTATATGACTTGAGGTAAGTTTGTTTTCGCTACGTCCCAAGCGATTTCCAGACTTTAGAGGGCAGAGTTCGCAATGCTCACACATGGCACCTCCCATAGACCCTCGTTCGTTCGTTCACCACAAGTCTGTTCACGTTTACAAATGTTGAAGTCGCCTCCCCAACCACCATAAACAAATACAACAACAACAACAACAATGATTTACAATAAAGTTTTTTCGGTCGGATCGCGTAAATGTAAATGTGTCGTTAAACCCGCCACCAACCCGACACAGTCAATCAGGTAAGGCGTGTCACGTGAACAAATCGTGCCAATTAGTTACCGCTTCAGTACTGACCAGTGATGTGTTGTACAGCAAACCCACAACATTTACAACATGAGATACCCTGACGCTGCGTTGGTGACTGCGACCAGCCTCACGGTTGTTAATCACCAGCGGAACTTTACTATGAATATTATTGGTCACGAAAGCCTCTGTGTTAACGAATAATAATAATACAGAGGAGAGAGACAGCTCAAACTTAATTTGGAGCTTTCATGACTGCAGGAATTACGCTTTGGTTCTTTCGGTAAAGTCACGTATAAAGAGAAAATAATAAATTAAATAATAGCATACGACGTTTCGATTGCAACACAAGCAATCATCATCAGGTATAAATGAAATAGAAAACAAACAAGGTGGGAAACCCCCTACAAGGATGACGCGGTTGATGATGCCGATGACGTCATTGATGATGCCGATGACGTCGTTGATGATGTCGCTGACATCGTTGATGATGTCACTGCCATCATTGATGATACTGATGACATCGTTGATGATGCCGATGACGTCGTTGATGATGCCGATGACGTCATTGATGATGCCGATGACATCGTTGATGATGCCGCTGACGTCGTTGATGATGCCGATGACGCCGTTGATGATGCCGATGACATCATAAATCCATGCCCATCACCTCCCGTCCAGCGGCATGGTTGACGACAAATGCGAGATTTATTTTTTCCCCCCACCAAATATTTTCCAGTCATCTGATTCGTCGAACAATCGAATCAGTAATCGGCAGCGTAATCGATTACTTCAATAATTTGGAAGTCCAGTTTTAATTGCAATTCAATTGAATGTGCACCTTTATATGCTGTGTGTATTTGAGTTGTTCATTGTACGCAAGAATATGGTTGTTTAATACTTGTAAAGGCAGTTATTTAGAAACACAAAAACAAGTAAAATAGAATGACATTATAAGAATATATAATGCATGCTATGGCAATGCCGTTGACCAGGTTCTGATGAAACTACTGGCGATCTCTTTAAACACACTTGGCCTTTCTTTCTTTTGTTCTTTATTAGAACAATGCAGTACACCGTACATCTATTGTCACACCAAGCCAGTCCTGTGATCTAGTGATTATGATATCGTACAAATTACACGTCTCAGCATGTCAGAACTCAGATAAGTAAAATGGTCTGAGTCACCACGCACGATGTGGATTGAATAATGATGGCTATTTAGGGCTTCACCAGGGTAAACGCTGTAGCGGAGAGGCAGATTGGGAGTCTTGGAACGGAGAAGTGAATCGTGTAACTTCACAAGCAAGGATCTGAAAATACCGCGTAAATAAAAATAGGCTATGACAGCTTATAAACAACGCAAGAAGGAAGGTGGTGGCAGGTTAGGTCAGAATGAAGTTTTAACAAAATAAATCTAGTCTTGTGAATGCTTATAAAATGGCAGGGGTGTGTAGGGGGGTATTTGCAGAGCTTTAGCTATTTGTGCAAGGATCACAATTGGGCCAGACTCACAAACACTTTGTTGTTGTTGTTGTTGCTGTTGTTGTGTGTGTGTGTGACATTGAGGGGTCCTGGCCAGAATTTTTTTGAGAACGTCTCAGAGAAATAATTTAGGTGGCACAGGGCTCAAACCAGTGGACCTTGGGATTAAGAGGCAGGCTCTTTGACTCCGACAAGCCTGCCTTCCTTAGACAATCGATTTTCAGGTCTGCTGCCCAGTCATTGTACAATATAAAACTGAAATGCCATACATAATCAACTGTGCCAGTTGCCCAAACAAGGCAGCCGGGCAGGCAAAGGTGTTTTGGGGAAAATTTATCCTACTATTCTGATAATTCGAAATAACATTCCATGATTTTTGGTCTTGGAATTTCCAACATTTCCAACCTTTTTTTCCGGATGAAGTCCACTGAGCTATATAAGCTCGTTTTCAGAAGCGAACTGACTATCACAAATGATAGCTCAACGAAGTGGCTTATCACTCGGACATTTATAGCAGCCGAATAATCTAAACGCATGATTCTAAATGTGGAGGGAAAAACCAGAGGACCTGGAGAAAAATCCACGCGACCACGGGGAGAACATGAGAACATGCAAACTCCAAATATACAGCAGCAGGCGTCAAGGTCAGGGTCGAACCAACGACCTCCTGCATACCAGGCAAGGGACGTAACGTCTCGCCACCACGGCACCCCAATGCATCTAAATAATTTGAATGATGGCCTGGTGACTCAGCGGGTAACGGTGAAACGGCTCACAATGGAAAGGTAAAATTTCGATCTAAAGCTTTCGTGACTGCAGGGATTCATTCAGACGCTGTCTTTCCGACAGACATGTTCTTCACCTGAGGACGGCTACTTGCGTTGTGGCCGAAACGTCGTGAGAATTATTTGATTATGTTTTATTTTTATTATTTTATTATTTCCCTTCTACGTGACTTTACCGACAGAACCAAGAAGATGAATCCCTGCAGTCACGAAAGCTTTAAATCGAAATTTAATGGTGTTGTGTTTTTTTGCCCCTATACACTTGTGTGGCGTGCACAACACACGCAACTGTGATTGCAAATGCAGCGCAAGGTCACGTATGTATTTATCCACAAGGATGTTTTTTATTTTATCCCATCTTCTCTAAAGTGCTTCATTTCACGATAGCAGAGAATTCTAAACGCCTATGAGCGAAACGCTCTTCGTGTCCCTGACCTCGTGAGATGTTCAAAGCTAAGCGGTCGTGGGCCTGGTTAGTACTTCAACGGGAGACTGTGTACGAATAGAAATAATACAATAATAAAAATAAAACATAATAAAATAATTCTCACGACGTTTCGGCCACAACGCAAGCAGCCGTCCTCAGGTGAAGAACTTTCGGACTCTGTCTTCTCGACAGACCTGTTCTTCACCTCCGGACGGCTGCTTGCGTTGTGGCCGAAACGTCGTGAGAATTATTTTATTATGTTTTATTTTTATTATTTTATTATTTCCATTCTACGTGACTTTACCGAAAGAACCAAGAAGATGAATCCCTACAGTCACGAAAGCTTTAAATCGAAATGTGTAGGAATAGTCAGAGTGTTGCAGGCTTGCAATGTGGCCAGGAAATGGTCGTACGGCATTTTCAAATCTATTGGTTCAGAACTTGGCAATGTTAACATTCTACAGATTGGTTCTTACTTTATTGATGAGGAGATGATGATAATGGTGGTGGTGGTGGTGATAATGTGCCCAGTTGGTCCTTGACGAGAATTTGAATTAGCAAACTTCCAAATGTGACAAAGCTCGTTAAAATTAAGGGGCGCTAGAAGGTGAAGGTACAGCCAACAGATTGTTAAAATAGCGTAGCCAACGTGGAAGAAAACATAAATGAAATTGACATTTCCATTATTATCAACTAATATTTAGGATTGATTTCACTATATAACACGTTTTTTGTTCCTGGGTAGTAAGTGGCGTTTTCTAATTGCGTATGCCTCAAAAGTATAGCAATTAGGATTTAACACTTACTACCCAGGAACGAAAAAAAGTTGTTACACAGTGTTTTACAACACGAAGAAATGGTGATTTGACCATTAATTTTTGTTTAAAGTACATATATAGTGCAAGGCAATCATATCGCACAGCGAGAATTAATTAATTGGAATAACCCCGAGTGTGCATTTTCAAATAATTGACCCACGTTCAAACTATTTTACTTCTCGATGTCAAAATAATCATCGCAACAGCTGCGCTCACAATATAACTAATTATATATGTTGATATAAAGTTACAATGAAGATTATATGTAGAGCTTCGTGTAATTATTCAACAGGCATGCCTTTAATTAGGCAGAAGCTTAAATTCTGTCATTATTTTCGGCCGGGGGACAAAAGTGTATTTTGCTAACAGGGGAAATTAGTTGAACACGTAGGCTTTTGCGACCAATATCATCCATAATAGAGGGGTTTTTTTTGGGTAAATATATAAATGTGTCGTTAAACCCGCCACCACCTGACACAGCCAACTAGTAAGGGTTGCCACGTAAACAGAACGTGCCAATTCGTCACTAGTACAGCACACCGGTGTATTGGAGAGCCAAGCCACAACATTTACAATCTGAGTACGACATTTCGCCAGGAATTACAACCAGCTTCATCAGGCGACAGCCAGATTTGTGGAGAAGTCCACCTGTTTCGTTAAGAAAAGTATCCCCCCCCCCCCACCCATAGAATTTCGCCCAGATTGTCAATTCATTGCCCTCAATTTACCGGTCACGTGCCGCTGTTTCACATCCCCCAGGAAAGTTTTTTTGCTCAAGAAGAAATGCAATCGTCCCCATTTAAAACGCGTTCACAAAAATCACCGTGCTTGAGCAGCCTAGCTGCTGTTTTGCGTGTTTAGGTTGATGTCCTCTTCCCCTGCACCTCCGATTAGCACGGTTTGTTACGTACGGTGACGAAATAAGTTCAACATCCGCACACACACGGAGCAGTCAGTATTGTCACTGCAAAACGACCTTCTCTCGATGCAGTGTCATCGTTTGTCTCTGAAAATGTTGCGTTTTTTTCTCACATGCAGGATTTCATCAATATTTACCAGTATTTTTTTTTAGTAGGTGAGCTTACCAGGAATGGGGTGGATCTCTGCTGTTGAGGGCATGGCCAGACACGTCACTGTTGCACAACTCCTCGCTCAGATGTGGACAAAGCGGTTGCAGGCGGTGATTAACCCTTTCCCGTTCTCGATGACGTGCGTCTATGTACGTGTACGTCATCAGTTTTTCTTCCAAGTTTCGTTTACGATTACGTATGTGTACGTCATCAGAACGGAATCGACTATGAATGGAATTGAATCGATTCCAAACGGAATCGGAAGCAAACGGCCACGCGGGAGGGCTTGTGGCACGTTTTGGGGCCAGCTATCATAGAGTTACTCTCTGTTTTTTTCGGTAAAGTCACATAGGTAAAAAAATTAAATAAATTAAATCACGACGTTTCGGAAGCAACACAAGCCTCCTTGATGACGGAAGCGTGTGTTGCTTCCGAAACGTCATGATTTAATTTATTTAAATTTTTTACCTACGTGACTTTACCGAAAAAACCAAAGACTATACATCCTTGCAGTCAGGGAAACTTCAAATCTAGAAAGAGTTACTGTCGTGTCGCTACAGTTCTCTGCGGTGAGTAACAGCAACAATGTCTGTTTACAAACAGCGGCGCTGCACCTCTCGAAATAAACTTAACCGCTTGCGCCGTCCGGCGGTGGACGGGACCCACCGCGATGCTTTGGCCGTGCGGCTGAACGGGAGCGAACACCCCCACCCCCCCCACCCCACCCTGTGCCCGTTGCCGCTCGCAGGCCGAGGACCCCATGGGAATTCCGGGCGTCGCCGAGGCCGTGCCAGAGTCGGGCAGCACCACGGGGATGGTGGCCGGCATCGTGGCCGCCGCCGCCCTGTGCATCCTCATCTTGCTCTACGCCATGTACAAGTACCAGAGCCGCGACGGCACGCCCGGCGGCACGGCCAGCGGCGGCGGGTCTCGCGACGGCGCCGCAACGGCCACCGCCGGCGGCGGCTCCCCGGCTAAGGGAGCCAAGACGTCGCCCGCAAACACTGGCGCTAGCAGCCCGTGCGGCAAGGACAAGGAGTATTTTGTCTGAGGATGAAAGCCCGCCTTCCCGTCACTCCTGCTCCTACTACTACCTTCTTCTTCTTCCTCCTCCACTGCCCTCCCTTCCCACCATCGGCTCGCTGTGGAATATCCAGGGAATGTTAGGAAGAGTGGGAGGGAGGGAGGGCAGTTGTGCGCACTAGCAGGGGGTGCCACGCATTGCCCCCCTCCCGCCTCCCCTCCCTCCCCCCACCACTCCACTCCCACCGAAACTGTCCGTGGTGCTGGAGATGGACCTGACGTTGGCGGTGGTGTGCGGGACGCTGAGCGAAGTGGCGGCTGGGTGACACGGGGCCGGAGATGGGTCAAGAGGTTAAACCAGGCGTGTGAGCGCGACGGGGGGGTAGGGAAGCTGTCACCTATCGAGGGATTATTAAAATGGCACGAAAGCGGTGAAGGGAGCGGGAGTGCGATCGATGTTGTCTGGGAGGTGGAGCTGGGGGGAGATGATACAAAAGGGGGAGGTGGGGCATGGACACATGCGGGCGACGTGTGCGGCTTTGTCTGATGGACCGAGTTGGGCGTGAACATTTTGAACGACGACAAACTTTGTGGGGCCCGATTTGTGCGACGGCATGAAGGGCGGCAGGGCACCGGGAAATACCAAAGCGTCAGGTGTCGCCGCAGACGTCAAAAGCCTGAACCCTGTTCTCTCATCCTTAACCGCCGGATGAAGAATTAGAGGCTGGTTCTTTATCGCCGTCGCTGTTGTTTGCTGCTGCTGCTGCTGTTGTTGTTATACGCCGCCACTAATAATACGCGCTGCAAGCACCCAATAACTTGAGCCGGGATTTTCTTTCTTTTTCTCTCTCTGGGGTGGTGGATGGGTGTCGGCCGGGAGGAATTGGCATCTTTTTTTAATTGTTGTTGTTTTTTGTTGTTATTGCGCCTAACGGCACAATCTCAAGAAACACAAAGTGCTACCATTTATTTATTTTCCCACCATATTTGTCTCGGCGTGTTTCTCGACGAGCTGCGCCATGAGTGCTTCTGCCCCCTTCTTACGCAAACCACCAAATCGGCGTGGTTCATGCAGGGCAATTTGGGTTTTTTTTTATTTTGCACGGATGAAATCGTCTTGCTCTGCCGTTCTCACCTCCCAAAGCCGAACACGGTGTATTATTCAACGTCATTCATCGTCCGGCCTATCTCCCCCCACGTCCCTTTCTTTGGCAATGCACTAGCAAGGCCGTAGGTGGCGATATGTTGACTACCTCGCCTGGTATGCAGGTGGTCGTGGGTTCGACTTCGACCCTGCTGTATTTATTTGGAGTTTGCATGGTCTCTCTCTCTCTCTCCCTGTGGTTGCGTGGATTTTTCTCCAGGTCCACCGGTTGTTCCCTCCACACATTTCGTATCGACATCACGCGTTTCGAGTGTTTCGCTGCGATCAAATTTCCACACGGACGATGACGACGAGCCACTTCGTTGAGCTATCACTTGTGGCCAGGTCGCTTCTGAAAAAGAGCCACGTCGCTTAGTGGGCCTTTACCTGGTAAAATAAAATAAAAAATATTTATAGTTTAGTTTTAAGTGGTAGAGATACAGAGGGCGAGCTTGCGCGTGCCCGTACCTGAGCAGGTGTGTGCGTGATTCGCATACCAGACCGCTACCCGGTGTTGCGATTGTGCGCGGGTAAACCACATGTGCTTTTTGCTCACACGGCTCCGATTAGCACGGTTGGCTACGTACGGCGCAAAAGAAGATCAACATACACACACAAACATACGGCTGGTGTGTGTTGCGTACACACATCCCATTGGGCCCCCCACTCCCTCATCAGAAATTATGTTTTAACCCTCCCCCCTTTCAATTAGTAAATCCCCGAGTGAGGCAGAAGAGATCATGTACAGACAAGAGACAGAGACGTAGAGAGATGAGAGAGACGCAGACAAGGCAGAGATGTAGAGAGATGAGAGAGACGCAGACAAGGCAGAGATGTAGAGAGATTAGAGAGATGCATACAAGGCAGAGATGTAGTGAGATGAGAGATAGAGACAAGGCGGAGATGTAGAGAAATGAGAGAGATGCAGACAGGCAGAGATGTAGTGAGATGAGAGAGATGCAGACAAGGCAGAGATGTAGTGAGATGAGAGATGTAGACAAGGCAGAGATGTAGTGAGATGAGAGACGCAGACAAGGCAGAGATGTAGAGAGATGAGAGAGACACAGACAAGGCAGAGATGTAGAGAGATGAGAGAGATGCAGACAAGGCAGAGATGTAGTGAGATGAGAGATGCAGACAAGGCAGAGATGTAGTGAGATGAAAGAGATAGAAACAAAACAGAGATGTAGTGAGATGAGAGAGAGATGCAGACAAGGCAGAGATGTAGTGAGATGACAGAGATAATAACAAGATTGAGATGTAGAGAGACGAGAGAGACGCAGAGAAGACAGAGATGCAGTGAGATGAGAGAGATGCAGACAAAGCAGAGATGTAGTGAGATAAGAGAGACGCAGACAAGACGGAGATGTAGTGAGATGAGAGATGCAGACAAGGCAGAGACGTAGTGAGATGAGAGAGAGGCAGACAAGGCAGAGATGTAGTGAGATGAGAGAGAGGCAGACAAGGCAGAGATGTAGAGAGATGAGAGAGACGCAGACAAGGCAGAGATGTAGTGAGATGAGAGATGCAGACAAGGCAGAGATGTAGTGAGATGAGAGAGATAGAAACAAAACAAAGATGTAGTGAGATGAGAGAGAGATGCAGACAAGGCAGAGATGTAGTGAGATGACATATAGTAACAAGATAGAGATGTAGAGAGACGAGAGAGACGCAGAGAAGACAGAGATGTAGAGAGATGAGAGAGATGCAGACAAAGCAGAGATGTAGTGAGATGAGAGAGACGCAGACAAGACGGAGATGTAGTGAGATGAGAGAGATGCAAACAAGGCAGAGATGTAGTGAGATGACAGAGATAGTAACAAGATAGATATGTAGAGAAACGAGAGAGACGCAGAGAAGACAGAGATGCAGTGAGATGAGAGAGATGCAGACAAGGCAGAGATGTAGTGAGATGTGAGAGACGCAGATAAGGCAGAGATGTAGTGAGATGAGAGAGACGCAGACAAGGCAGAGATGTAGTGAGATGAATGACGCTACAGACAAGATTGAGATGAGATTGATTAATTAGATGTCGTGTTGGTTGGATTTTGTATGCAAGTGGATGTGAATTCGGTGCTGATATTTGGCGAACGCCTGGGGGCTTTATTTGGTCTTCTCCTGAATCTGGGTTCTACCCTGAGCCTCTTGGGGGCCCCGCGCTTTTTGCTTGCGGTTTTTTTTCTCTCCAGCAATAGCGCCCGCCATCGACTGCGAGGTTTTGCGCGTATGACCCTTTGACCCCGTCCTCTGGAAGACTTGAGCTGTCGAGGGGATGCAAACACAAATTGCCACGCGCTTGCCGGTGGGCACTGATTGATTACCTCATCAGACAACTTCGCATTGCGGCAAACAGCACTCCTGCCAATTTAGGCAATCCCACCGAGCCAGTCAAATCGCTCCTGCAAGGCCTCGGCCATAGATCAAAATAAATTTTGCACGAAAAAAAAAGTAAAATAATAATAACGCGCGCGTGTGTGTGCGCGTGTGTGTGTGCGCGTGTCTGTGTGGAGGTGGGGAGCGGTGGTGTAGCGGTTAGCACCACGCTGCGCTACGAACCCGGCAAACCCGGGGTCGATTTCCGCTCACGGCCTACGCCGGTGACGATTATCTGAACCGGTCCTGGGCCTCCCCTTAGGTCGACTCAACCTCGAATGAGTAAGCATCGCCACTGGGGAGACAAAGGCGGCCGGGCGTGGTGCTGGCCACCCACCTCCTCGTGTGCAGTGCCGACCTTCATAAGTGCTCGCTAACAGCACTTGCCCCAACAGTCAGTTACAGGCTATACGGGGGATCTTTTTCTTTGTGTGTGTGGCTATTTTCAGATGTGCGACACAATCCTTGACAGTAATTCCGAACATTCTGGAGCACACTATTTAGGTCATCTTTTCATTATTTTTGCAACAAAATACAATTTTTTTAATCCTCAATTCTACGCAGCAGACTGCGCTCTCCGTCGTCACAAGACAAAGTCTTATCGCCTTTGGATATTTAGCGTAGTCAAGACCCTTTCTTCGTGTTTGGAGGTCAATCCCAAGGAAGTGGCATATCAAAGGGAAATTTCTGAGATTTGTTTTTGATAGTTTAACACGTCGTTCTTTCGCGACCGATAGCATCCATAGCATCGTTTTTTTTCTGGGCTTAGATCGTGTAAATATATCAACGTGTCATTAAACCCTCCACCACCCGACGGCCAATCAGTAATGTTTGTCACGTGAACAGAACGTGGCCAATTCGTTACTAGTGCAGCAACACCGGTGTGTTGGAAAGCAAAGCCACAACATTTACATTCGGAGTACGACGTTTCGCCGGTAATTACAATTAACATCATCAGGCGACAGCCAGATTTTTAATGTTGTGGCTTTGCTCTCCAGCACACAATCGATGTGCTTTCCTGGTAACGAATTGACATGTTCTGTTCACGTGACAAACCTGTATTGTTTCGTTGTCAATGTTCTGAAAAGCGTCGCTGAGGCTTGTGGCAATTTCTTTATCTTTCTTCAGGAGTTTTCAAAGTTGTGTGGCAATGATTGCTTCTTACAGGGTGGCCCAAGAGTGAGAACACGAATGGTTGTTTCATTTATTTTAACACTGGCATTAAAGCATTTGAATTGTTATGTTTTAACACGAAATAGGCTTTCGCGACCAAATAATTCATAATAGAGGTGTTTTAGGTGATATCGCGTTACTATAAATGTGTCGTTAAACCCGACACTGCTTATCGCTTGCTTAGAGTGTGCTTACAGCTCATAATAGTGGCGGGTTTAATGGCACATTATCTTTTTACGAGATGTAGCGCAACAAAAAACCTCGACCATGTTAATATTTTAAGTTAATATTGAACCTTTATCGTTATTAATATCACGGGGTTTTTTTCTTACATTTTCAGATAAAAAAAATTTAAATGGAAAGAAAATTGACCAAAGACGAACGAGTTCAATTAGTTTCTACGTGTGCTAAAGAAGGAAGCTGTAATATATTTATTTTTTAAGTGTTAAATTAATTTCAAAAGGGAACTCATGCGTGCATTCGTGTTAATGGAAGCCAGTTTTTGAACGGTTGTTAAATTAAATGAAATAACCCTATTTGATTTGTTAAAATAAATATAACCGTGTGTGTTCTGACTCTTTGGGCCATCATGTAAATTGCAATACCTTCCAATTGACCTCTGCGGCACACAACACTCAGAAGGGGGCATCACTTTCCCACTCGCCTCTGCACGTGACAGTGAGATTTGTCACGTGACGGCCAAACCGATCATTTCATTCGCAGAGCTGGAATTTAGCCAAAATTAAGTGCAGAACCAATTTGAACGCGATTGCTTTTTTTTTAATTCGCTGTGCAGTCATTGTTGTACCAATAGCCCCAAGCAACGAAAACACAGATGTGACACATCCGTGACAGCTTTACTGACATTCGGGGATGACATTCGGGGATGAATCACGGTAGCCAGCCGCGTACCTCCGATTAACACGGTTGGCTACGTACGGCGCGAAAGAAGTTAAATGGACACACGTACAACTTTCACCAGCTGCTAACTCCCAAACAAAAGGATGATCATAAAGAGCACGTCCAATTAATCAACGCCACATTCATTGACCTAATGTCCCAGCACTATACTGATTGTAGATTCCGCCTGGAGCTTCGTTTGTGTATTCAAACGTCGTACATTGAATCACCTATAACGTTAGTAGTATGAGGATGTGTTCCCAGCCTTTGCAACTTACCATTTAATGCTATAAACACTTAATAACTTTTTTGCATTTAGATTCATTATTGGCCACTAACGATGGCATGGTTAAACCGCATTTCCCGGGGAGAAAACGCACGCACATGCAGAGCTCCGCACAGATACATTCAATAATCCCTTGCTGTACCGCAATCTTCTGGCCACCTCCCAGCCAAAGACTGCAACACCTGGCAATCCCAGGTCACCCTCCCATATAACTATTAACCATGCTCAACGCCGCTTAATGCGATCGGACGCATTAAGAGTGAATCGGTTGTTGGTATGATCTTTTTTTAAATCCTTTATATTAAGTTCGCTTGCTTGCTTGCTTGCGTGCTTGCGTGCTTGCTTGCTTGCTTACGACCGTGCAAATCTTTCGGTCGTTTTTTAACCCACTTCCCGTGATCCAATCGAGCTGACATTTTGCACACAGACTCGTTGTGCAAGACAAGTAATGTTCGTGAAATTTTTTTTTCCAAAATTTTACACTGTTTAGGGAAAACAAATTAAATATTTAATTACCAATTGCTTAATACTGGCAGACAATCATCTGACCCATAGGTGGCAGCCATCTCAAGCCAGAGGACGAGAGGACTCTAGCCGCCACGCATATAAAGGATTTATAGTGAAAAACTTTGTTTTTACGGGTTATACTTATTTGACGTGTCTTCATACCTCATCTTCGTCAGCAGTTCCCAGGACAGTGGTGGAATTTCCAATCGTGCACAATAGCGACCGGTGTACGCACAAGACAACCCTCGTTGGCTTACCAAAAGTATGAACGCCGTGGTATGCAATTTGGATTTACATTGCAACTAAATGCAACTGCGTCCTGAGATGCGGCTCCGCACAAGCTGAGTCTGTTCACAATATGGATCGAGGAGGCTTACGTATAATCTGACCTTCTTATTTGGAGGGATGAGTTCTAAATAACGGTTGAATTTTTTTTTACTTTCCAAAAGAGAGTTCGGTTTGTTTGAGATCACGACCGATGACAGTGATGACGTTGTTGCTCACGGACGGTGTTTGTGCGCCACGGGGGATGAGGAGGTTCTGGAAGAGGTGCGTGTCTCCGTAGGCTTGAGATCATTCGCAGCGACAGACCGCGCGTGGCATTGCGCATCCCAAAGGACGGGATTGCTTGGGGTCCACGAAGCCGCGATGGAGATGGCTCGATCGTGGGAGACAGGGCGTCTGTTTGACGTCGCGCGACGCAAAGCAAAAAGAAAACAAAATCGAACCTAAATTTTGATTTAAAATTTGAAAAAAGTGGCGGTTTTTCCTGCCACTTTTTTCAAATGTTCTTGCTGTGGATTTCACACCTGATGACGATTGCTTGCGTTGCGGTCGAAACGTCGTGAGAATTTTTACTGTTTTATATTTTTCTTATTTTATTATTTCCCTTCTACGTGACTTTACCGAAAGAACCAAGAATATAAAAATCGAACCTCTCTGAAAGGAAGGTCACCAAAAACATTGCTTCTTCGCGAGACGTTCCCCGTGGGGGGGGGGGGGGGGGTCTGCTTCGCGTACACCTCGAGCGAGTTTCGGTTAAACGTGTGGCGTTTTAATCTTTTGTCCTATTGGGAAATTCATAAATGGGACTTGCCGTCGTGAGAAAGCCCCCCGCGTGTGCTCGCGTCGTCTTGGTCGTGGTCGTGTGCGCATGCCTCATTCCACATCCTCGTTCGTCTCCTGCGAGCGCGACGTGGTGGAAAGAGAGCGAGCGAGAGGGTGAGAAACGAATGGAACGAAGGGGGGTGAGGGGGAGATTGTTGCGGGTGGGGGGGAGTTGGGGTGGGGGGGAGTTGGGGTGGGGGGGAGTTGGGGTGGGGGGGAGTTGGGGTGGGGGGGAGTTGGGGGTGGGGGGAGTTGGGGTGGGGGAGTTGGGGGTGGGGGGGAGAGTTGGGGTGGGGGAGTTGGAGGTAGTGGGATTTGGTGGTGGGGGGGAGTTGGGGGTGGGGGGGAGTTGGGGTGGGGGGAAATTGGGGGTGGGGGGGAGTTGGGGGTGGGAGGGAGTTGGGGGTGGGAGGGAGTTGGGGTGGGGGTGAGTTGGAGGTAGTGGGATTTGGGGGTGGGGGGGAGTTGGGGGTGGGGGGGGAGTTGGGGTGGGGGGGGAGTTGGGGTGGGGGGTAGCTGGGGTGGGGGGGAGTTGGGGTGGTGGGCAGTTGGGGGTGGGGGGGAGTTGGAGGTGGGGGGGGAGTTGCGGTGGGGGGGAGTTGGGGTGGGGGGGAGTTGGAGGTAGTGGGATTTGGGAGTGGGGGGGAGTTGGGGGTGGGGGGAGTTGGGGGTGGGGGGGAGTTGGGGTGGGGGGGGAGTTGGGGGTGGGGGGTAGTTGGGGGTGGGGGGAAATTGGGGGTGGGGGGAGTTGGGGGTGGGGGGAGTTGGGGGTGGGGGGGAGTTGGGGGTGGGGGGGAGTTGGGGTGGGGGGGAGTTGGGGGTGGGGGTTTATTTGGGGGTGGGGGGTAGTTGGGGGTGGGGGGTAGTTGGGGTGGGGGGGAGTTGGGGTGGGGGGGAGTTGGGGGTGGGGGGTAGTTGGGGTGGGGGGTAGTTGGGGTGGGGGGGGAGTTGGGGTGGGGGGTAGTTGGGGTGGGGGGGAGTTGGGGTGGGGGGGAGTTGGGGGTGGGGGGGAGTTGGGGGTGGATGGCTCGCTGCGTCACGTGAGAGCGAAACGGCTTCGGGAGTTAAACGTGCCGCTGCTCGTCCTAACGGCGCAAAAGAGCGCGCGTCGCCCCGAGCGCGGGATTCCGAATGTAACTTTGTCCCGCGCGGGTTTCTCTTTTTTTATTCTGTCGCGTTCGCGGCTCGCGAGGACCGACTCCGTGCAGAACGCGGTCCGCGCGACCTCACGCCGAGCGGCAAGACTCAAAACGGGGCACGAGCTTGCCCGCACTCGGACCCCGCACCTTCTGAGTTGGCGGAAAAGGTTCAGCGAACCCAGCTGGGCATAAACACGTGCGCGGAGCTTGCCCGCTCACGTCTCTCGCTCCACGGCAAGTCGCTGCGTCCCTTGCGATGTCGTCGTCGTTGTTGTCATTATGCTCCGCCTCCAAACACAACGGACTTGAGTTCGTCGTCGTCGCCATCGTCATCATCGTCAGCCGTGATCTACCCACTGCTGGATGGAGCCCGCACGCCAACGACGCCGTCCCCTCGCGCCGCTCCGGCGGGTGGCTCCGAAACGTCGGGACGCCGGCAAAGGAAAGGGGAGGGGGGAAAAACATGGAACGATGGCTCAAAAGTACGCAAAGAAGCGTGCGGAGCCACGGACTCGAGTTAGTGACGCGCGTGGCGCTAATGCAACACGTCACACCGATGTCTGAATGCACATTTGTCCGAGCGATGCCCGGTTTGTGTTTTAATTGTATTTTTGAAAGCCCGGCGGCAAATGATACCACTACCTGAGCACCACGCGGAGCCGCACGCTGCTAAACGGCTCTCGTCTCTCAAGCGTCTGAGGTCACGCAAACACACACACACAAACTGGACGGTATCGTGCGGAGGGAGGTAAAGCAGGAGGGAGGAAGAGGAGTAGGGAGGAGGAGGACTTCACGTCGCTGACAGAGCACCGGGACCTCACGAGGTGTTCCCCGGGGGAGAGATACCTCAGCGAGGCGACGATCCTGGGAGAGAGAGAAAAACAACAACAACAAAAGCAGAGCAGGTGGCAAGTCGACGGTCAAAACCACACGGAGCGCTCCTGGATCGACTTTGTGGACATTTTGCAACCGGATGATTATTTTGGTTGTTGTTGTTGTAACGGACTGCCCTGTGGGTCACAGCGTAATGGCCTCGGTTTGGCAGTGATCCCTTACAGAGAGAGAGAGAGAAAGGGAGCGCGAGTGTTGTTAGATGTGTGGAATATCAATCTCTAGATAGGAAGACAAAAGAAAAACTCCAATTGTTCTTGTAAAATTTGGATGTGTGTGTATATATTTAACAACGTGGCAAATTTTAAGTTGTGTTTAAAAAAAAAAACACTTTCAAAATATACGCTACTCAATCGCTTTTCAGACTACAACTTTTGAAATATAGCCTTTGGTAAGACAGATGCTACTTTCAGTTATTGTATATACTGTACTGTACCACTTTTCTAAGTCTATAGCAATTGTCCTATGGATAAACTGGCCCCGCCATGTAATCGTGGAATTTCCACTACTTAGCGCTGCCACAATGCTCACTTGTGCAGGGGAAATCCTAAAAATGGTGTCTTCTTCCGCGAACCACCTTGCTTCTCAAACACACAGCAATCTTAAGAACATCCTGTATATACCACAACAACTGTAACATTTCGAAACTTACATTTACCTCTAAATCAGTGAGGAATTGTGAAGCGTTATCCTCACCGAGGGCTGAATTTGACTTTAAAATGCCTTGGGCAAGCAACTACAACATTCACTTAGAGGGCAGCCACGCGTATTGGTTGCTGCATTGGTCCATTGCCAGTGACAGAAGTGACTGAACCCAACGTTGAAATTACACAGCGGTTAGTTCATAGCTGTCAACCCATACGATTTACCCGCATTCTTGTACAGGGAAATTGAGTTTTCAGGTCCATACGGCATACAGCCGTTTCAATACGGGCAACAAATTGTGTATTTGTTTGTGTTTCTCCCTTGTGATGGGACTTTGTAGGATGCACGTTGAGATTTGTCAGAGCACGGGGTGACCAATAAGATCTGAATTGGTCTGTAATAAGGTAGGGCACTTATAAGGGGTTGGCAGGTACATTAGTTTAACGCATAGGCTTTGAGAAGACGTCTTCACAATTCTGGCAAAAATTGGCCCGATGAAGCTGGTTGTAATCACCAGCGAAACGTCGTACTCAAATTGTAAATGTTGTAAATTTACTCTCCAACACACCGGTGTGCTGTTCTAGTAACGAATCGGCACGTTCTGTTTACGCGACAAACCTTACTCATTGGCTGCGTTGGATGGTGGTGGGTTAGCAACGACACATTTATATCTACGCGATCTAACCCAAAACACTTTATTGCAAAGTATCGTTGTTATTGCCGTTGCACTCGTGGCGGGGGATGAGACTCAACACATTTGCAAACGTGAACAGACTTGATAATTGGTTTTTTACCCTTCTATCTGGCAACAAAACTGACACCTTTTTACAAGGAGTCATGTTTACATAGACCACAATACCTGCGGTGATAATGCAAACAAAAAACATAACTCTGATAATGTATGTGCACTGTCCTTGAAGTTTATTGGTCCACACCCGAGACAGCTTTCCTAAGAGCCTAGTCTCACATGGTGTTGGACCAGATGATGCCACAGTGCGACTTTTGGCGTCATCTGGTCCAAGTTGATTGGTCCACACCCGAGACAGCTTTCCTTAGAGCCTAGTCTCACATGGGTTGGACCAGATGATGCCACAGTGCGTCTTTTGGCGTCATCTGGTCCAACCCATGTGAGACTAGGCTCTAAGGAAAGCTGTCTCGGGTGTGGACCAATCAACTTCAAGGACAGTGCATACATTATCAGAGTTATGTTTTTTGTTTGCATTATGACTGCAAGGTATTGTGGTCTATGCAAACATGACTCCTTGTAAAAAAATGTGTCAGTTTTGTTGCCAGATAAAAGGATAAAAAAAACATATATCTATCATAATTTTTTACTGGCAAATGAGGTTGCAGTGGTGAACAGATTTGTGGTGAGCATCGCGGACGGGGGACCCGGTGTGAACCCACGTGGGAGCGGTTCAATGGGGCGGTGCCGGGTGAGCCGAGCGAATTCCGGCCCTCTTAACACGTCTGAGAAAAAAAAATGAAGGGGGAGGAAAAAAAAAGAAACGTTTTTATCATAGACGGTGGTTGTTGGCAGGCAAAGTCAAATTCGTGTCCGGGTGCGCGATGTCGCGCTGCGAACACGCAAGTGAGGGATTTGAGTATCGTCCGCGAGCTGTTTGGAAGCAGTCGGCCAGGCGCGTTTTGGGGAGTTTGGGTTGATTCGATTGGCGTCACGTGTGACCGGGCCCCTTTTAGCCACGTTTTGCCCGGCTCTTTTACAAAGGGAGATCCGTGGTGCGTGAAATAAACCCCGGGGCTCTCGGATTCCTCCTCCCACCCCGCCGCCTCCCACCCCCCACCTTGCTGTATTTTTTTTTAAAAAGTGCATTGTTAACGAGACGACTCAGGTACACACACGAAAGGATATGAAAGAAGGTTGACACCAGCACAAACAACATGACGGATTACAGTGCCATTTCCCTTGGATTTAAACATAATAACAGAAACGAAACAAAAGCTCTAGAATCTGGAGTTAACATTTTAGTTTTTTTGTATCATCTCTCATCTGGTATCAAACGCCACAACGTGGGGTGGGTGTGTGGGGGGTGAGACATTGAGATGGAAAAAAATTAACCCGTAAAAACAAAGTTTTTAACTATAAATCCTTTATATGTGTGGCGGCTAGAGTCCTCTCGTTCTCTGGCTTGAGATGGCTGCCACCTATGGGTCAGATGATTGCCTGCCACCATTAAGCAATTGGTAATTAAATATACAAAAAAAATCCTAAAAAGTGTAAAGTTATGGAGAAAAAAATTTCACGAAAATAAATTGTCGCGCACAACGAGTGTGTGTGCAAAATGTCAGCTCGATTGGATCACGGGAAGTGGGTTAAAAAAACGACCGAAAGATTTGCACGGTCGTAAACGCGCAAGCAAGCAAGTGAACTTAATATAAAGGATTTAATGACGACGCTTTCATTTTTTTTTACCAGTTAAAGGCCTACTGAGTTATATAGCTTTCTTTTTCAGAAGCGACCCAGCCACAAGTGATAGCTCCACGAAGTGGCTCATGATCGCGTGGAAATTGATAGCGGCCAAATACTCCCGAAGCATGATGGTTGATTCTAAATGTGGAGGGGGAAACTCGGAGGACCTGGAGAAAAATCCAAGCGATTACAGGGAGAGAGAGAGAAAGACACGCAAACTCCAAATATACAGCAGCAGGCGTCAGGGTCGGGGTTGAACCCACGACCTCCTGTATACCAATCGCGCAAGTTAACATCTCCTAGCCACCGTGATGATGACAGAGACAAGCAAACTCCAAACACACAGCAGGAGTCAGGGTTGGGATTGAACCCACGGCATCCTGTATACCAGTCGATGTAGTTAACATCTCCTAGCCACCGTGATGACAACAGAGAGAGAGATACGCGCATACTCCAAATATACAGCAGGGGTTTCGAGATCGAACCTACGACCTCCTGTATACCAGTCGAGGTAGTTAACATCTCCTAGCCACCGTGATGACAACAGAGAGAGAGAGAGATGCGCGCATACTCCAAATATACAGCAGGAGTTTCGGGATCGAACCTACGACCTCCTGTATACGAGGCGAGGGAGTCAACATCTCCTAACCACCGTGATGACAACAGAGAGAGAGAGAGATACGCGCATACTCCAAATATACAGCAGGGGTTTCGGGATCGAACCTACGACCTCCTGTATACGAGGCGAGGGAGTCAACATCTCCTAACCACCGTGATGACAACAGAGAGAGAGATACGCGCATACTCCAAATATACAGCAGGGGTATCGGGATCGAACCTACGACCTCCTGTATACCAGTCGAGGTAGTTAACATCTCCTAGCCACCGTGATGACAACAGAGAGAGATACGCGCATACTCCAAATATACAGCAGGGGTTTCGGGATCGAACCTACGACCTCCTGTATACCAATCGAGGTAGTTAACATCTCCTAGCCACCGTGATGACAACAGAGAGAGAGAGATACGCGCATACTCCAAATATACAGCAGGGGTATCGGGATCGAACCTACGACCTCCTGTATACCAATCGAGGTAGTTAACATCTCCTAGCCACCGTGATGACAACAGAGAGAGAGAGATACGCGCATACTCCAAATATACAGCAGGGGTTTCGGGATCGAACCTACGACCTCCTGTATACGAGGCGAGGGAGTCAACATCTCCTAACCGCCCTGGTGCGACAAATGCGAGGGGCGTTGTTCTGGGTGCGTGGGCTCAACGCAGGAGCAAGATATTAAACCCGTTCCTCATTTGCTTGGAACTCATTTGCCCGTGATGAATGCGGCCCACTTACAGCCCCTTGTCCACACACACCTCCGTTTTTATTTATTTTTTGCGGTGCAAAACAAATTGGTGCTATTACCACGTTTGACTATCCTCGCAACGGTGTATGGGGAGTGGGGGGGGGGGTTGCGAATCCGTGTAGCGGTGGATGTCGTAGTAACAATAGCGATCGGCAATATAAGATAATTAATGTTTGTAGGGAGAGAGAGACAGAGAGAGCGAAAAGAACTAATGAAGAAATAAGTTAACCCTCGATCACGAAAATGTTTAAGCAACGATAGCAACAGCAACAACAAACGACTGTAATTCACACGTGGTTTGTTTAAACGAGACACTATGAAGAGAATTGATATGACGGTATAGTTGTACATATTTAATTATTGTTAGATTAAATATATCCAAGGCGACATAACGGTTTGTGCTCTCGGCTTTTTAAAAAAATTTGCTTGCTTTCCTCTAATCATCAGTCACACAACTGTGCTTTGACTGTGCAAGATACATCGGTTCAAATTAAAATTGGACAGTACCTGCCGGTTACACCATGTTATCAAATGCAGTGAGTTATATGTTAGTTTAACACGCAGGCTTTCGCGACCAATATTATTCATAATCAACGTTTTTTGGTTAAGATCGCGTTATTTATAAATGTGTCGTAACCCTCCACCACCCGACACGGCCAATCAGTAAAAAAGTGTCACGTTGACAAAAGACAAATTAGTTCACTGCTTTAGCCCACCGGTGTGTTGAAGCGCGAAACCACAACATTTACAATTTGAGTAGTACGACGTTTCGCTGGTAATTGCAACCAGGATCATCGGGCAATTCGCCAGAATGGTTATGAGTTATATGTGACATTTGTTCTACATTTCGACTGCATTTATTTTTTTCAATCTCCTGCAGTTCCACTGACACCATCAGCACCGTGCCGCGAAACGAAGACATTCGTGGCAGCAGGCAGTGCACCACCCAGTGTCAAAGAATAACCGCTGAAGATGCCATCGCAAGAGCAGCTTCTGATATCGCTCAAGTCGCTCTCGTTCGTTTCTCAGTCCGCGTGTCCTGGTGAAGGTCGCGGTGGCAGCAGCTGGAGTAGTGGTGGTCCACACCTCCCTTTCTCTGGCGACAAACTTTAGCACTACTACACTACACTATACACTACACTATATACTACTATAAACTACTATACATTAATAAACACGACCACACTATACACTACACTATATACGACTATACACTACTACACTATACACTACACTATACACCGCTATACACTACACTACTTTTCACTACACTATACACTACTATACAATACACACAACTATACACGACACTATACACTACTACATTATACACTACAACACTATACACTACATTACTACACACTATACACTAAAATACAGTACTACACTATACACCGCTACACACTACACTACTTTTAACTACACTATACACTACTATACACGACACGACACTATACACGACTACATTATACACTACAACACTATACACTACATTACTACACACTATACACTACAATACAGTACTAAACACTACACTATACACCGCTACACACTACACTACTTTTCACTACACTATACACTACTATACAATACACACAACTATACACGACTACATTATACACTACAACACTATACACTACATTACTACACACTATACGCTATTACACACAGACCCTAGCTCTTCCTGGGGTAATTCCCAGGCGTTCCCAGGCCAGCCGAGCGACATTGCCCCACAAGCAGCAGCAGCAGCAGCATCAGCGTGCCCTGGGCCGACCTCGGGGTCTTCGCCCAGTGGGACGCTGCTGCTGCCCGGTAGAGTTCAAGGGGAAATCTACTGGGGGCATCCTTTACCGGGAGTCCCTACCACCTCAACCTGGCTCCTCTTGAAGTCACTTTCATTAGACTTATTTCTTGGCTTTGTTTTAGGCCGCTACTCGGAGTGGCTGTTCTGGAAAGGGACATTTTATTGGTGTAATAAGCGTGAGTATTTGGACATCTGGAAACGTGTGCGGTGTAAGAATGCAGCAGCAGCAACAACATGTGATTGGTTCTTTCGGTAAAGTCACGTAGATAGAAGAAAGAAAAATACGTGTAATAAAATAAAAATAATAAAAAACACAAAATAGAAAAAAAAAGTTACAATTTAAAATTAAAATAAATTGAAAATAATCAAAGCAAATAACCCACGACGTTTCGATCGCAACACAAGCGGTCTTCATCAGGCGGAGAGAAAAAACAACAACAACAACAATCTTTAGGTCTCCTTCATAAGATGCTGTGACGTCACCATAATTGCTGAGGCCCCCCCCCCCACCTTATCCCCCCAAAGTCAGGGTAGTTTTTTTTTATAGGATATGTTTAAAATTGAAACTTTTTCATGAATAAAATACAAATATAAAAAGTTTTTGTTTTTGAAGTGTGTGCGGGAGGGTCAATGTACATAGGGCAGTGCAAAAAAAAAGTGTTCATATTCGGGGAAATAAGTTAGATGCCGTAAATTTGTTACCCACATTACGTTCTTTAAACATTATATGCTCCGGCGTGTGTGGCGTGTCGTTGGTTCTGTGCTGCTGGAATGCGACGGTGACCGTAGAACAAACAAAATAAATGAATACAAAGAAAATCGGGAAGCCCGTGATCAAATCAAAATCGAGAATGTGTTGTGAGTACTTCGGCAAACGGTCGTGATATCATCCTCCCGACTATACGGTGGCGTTTATTGTGCACTATTGTACCACGTCAATCATTCAAGTAATCTTGCCCCGAATACAAGTGGTTAAACAACTGAATGGCATCATCACATTCATAAAAGATGTGCAAATTTGTGTTTAGCAGAGCATGCAGTTGCACGTACGTACACGATTATACATATTACCATAGTCTCCAGATTATAATAAGAAGCAATAAAGTTACACAAATCTAGTATCACAGACAAAGATCCCCCGTATAGCCATAACAGACTTGGGGCAAGTGCTGTTAGCGAGCACCTATGAAGGCCGCAACAGTATACGAGGGGGTGGGTGGCCAGCACCACGCCCGACCGCCTTTGTCTCCCTAGTGGCGACGTTTACACACCGCACAATACACTCATTTGAGTGCTGAGTCGACCTAAGGGAGGCCCAGGACCGGTTCAAATAATCCTACCTGCTCTTGGCCGTGAGCGGGAATTGACCTCGGATGGCCGGGTTCACGGCGCAGCGCGCTAACCACTACACTACCGCTCCCCACTCACAACAACAACCGCTATTCGCCACTAAGTGGCGGTGACGTCACCACGACGCTTGTGCCAGGCCATGTGCACCTTGAGGCCACGTGAAGTGTCGAACGCCCGCTGGCAGGAGGTCACGGGGCAGACCCAGGTGCCACGGGTCGACTGACCGAGATGACCGAGATGACTGGCGCATACACCAGTCATTGATCAATGGATGATGTACATTGAACGTTTGTAAAACTGACACATGCAGAACTCAAAAATGCTCTGCAGATCCCGTTTTACCGCGACAAAATACCAAAAAAAATCGTGATTGTCCAATTATAGATACCCCATTGACATCACCAAGCGAATTGATTATTTCTAGATTTGAAGCTTTCGTGACTGCAAGGATTCATATTCTTAGGTTTATTCGGTAAAGTCACGTAGGTAAAAATTTAAATTAATAAAAGTAAAATTAAAATAAAATTAAAATCACGACGTTTCGGAAGCAACACGGTTTTCCTGTTATTTCTCTCACTTGATACAGCTATCGTGCTGTGACTGTTCCACCTGAAGACGGAGGCTTGTGTTGCTTCCGAAACGTCGTGATTTTTATTTAACTTTTATTAATTTTAATTTTTTACCTACGTGACTTTACCGAAAAAACCTAAGAATATTAATTGAATGTTATCAAAGCGAGGGCTCCGTATCTTACAGAGGAGGGCGTTAACAGATATAGCTCGTGCATTGCGATTGGCGGTTGTCTCTATAATAATATATCTTTCTTATTTTAGTGGGGCGTCTGTAAACGGACAACACTTGTACATTACAATGACTTGCAACCACCACACACACAAAACGTGACATTTCATGGAAAGAAATAAAATCTCACAGCACCAGAATAGAGGAGGATTACACGTAACTACATCATTGTCTTGAGTGAACGATTATTCCGCAACCGACAAACACATGACCCATGGTTCCACCGCTGGCTGAGAGATGTGAACATGTAACGAATCTTTAACACCATTGGAACCTCATATGCCAGTAAATAATATGATAATTGTTTTTTACCCTTCTATCTGGCAACAAAACTAACACCTTTTTTACAAGGAGTCATGTTTGCATAGACCACAATACCTGCAGTCATAATGCAAACAAAAACATAACTCTGATAATGTATGCACTGTCCTTGAAGTTGATTGGTCCACACCCGAGACAGCTTTCCTTAGAGCCTAGTCTCACATGAGTTGGACCAGATGACGCCAAAAGGCGCACAACTCAAAGACAATGGAAAGCTAAGGAAAGCTGTCTCGGGTGTGGACCAATCAACTTCAAGGACAGTGCACATTATCAGGGTTATGTTTTTTGTTTGCATTATGACTGCAGGTATTGTGGTCTATGCAAACATGACTCCTTGTAAAAAAGGTGTCAGTTTTGTTGCCAGATAGAAGGGTAAAAAACCAATTATCATGTAACGAATCACCCACTCACTGCCCCAAGCTCAACTCGAACTAAAATCCACTGGCCTTCTTCTAGGGCGAATATAAAGGCCCTTCTCGTCTTAACTGGACATCTGTAAAACAACAATTAGCTCATAAAGCTCATCGGATTCCTCCGGTATAAATACAGATTCTGATTGTTTGACTGGAAACGTGTTATTTTTTTGTTTCGTTTACAAAGCGAAACAGCGGGATGTTCAATTTGCTCTCGGCTGTGCTTGTCGCTTTCGGGTTGCATCACATGTTGTCGGATATCGTGGCGAGATTTTAACTACCTCGCCCGGTATACAGGAGGTCATGGGTTCGAAACCGAACCTGTCGCCTGCGGTATATTTGGAGTTTGAGTGTCTCTCTCAATCATCATCACGGTGGCTAGGAGATGTTAACTCCCTCGCCTGGTAGACAGGAGGTCATGGGTTCGATCCAGACCCCGACGCCTGCTGTATATTTGGAGTTTGCGTGTCTCTCTCTCTCTCCCGTGATTGCGTGGATTTTTCTCCGGTTTCTCCGGTTTTTCCCTGCACATTTAGAGCCAACATCACGTGTTTAGGGTACACGGCTGCTGCTATAGATTTCCACACGATGATGTAAGCCACTTGGTTGACCTATCATTTTTGATGGCCAGATTGGCTTCTGAAAAGAAGAGCTAGACAGCTCAATGGAGCTTTTGCCTGGTGAAATAACACGCGGTAGGTAGTAGGTTGTCCAATCCCGAAAACACATCCGAGAAATCTTCTTGGTTCTTTCGGTAAAGTCACGTAGAAGGGAAATAATAAAATAATAAACATAAAATATAATTAAATAATGCACCTGAGGACGGCTGCTTGCGTTGTGGCCGAAACGTCGTGAGAATTATTTTATTATGTTTTATTTTTATTATTTTATTATTTCCCTTATACGTGACTTTGCCGAAAGAACCAAGAAAATGAATCCCTGCAGTCACGAAAGCTTTAAATCGAAACATCAGAGAAAGTCACACGGCCCAAACCTCCAAGACCCAACACTCGCTCTCTTTCTCTATGGCATGGCAGCAGTGCCGAATGAAGCTAGTGTGGGTGCCTGCAGCATATGTTATAAAGGGGCCCTACATTTTTTTTTTACACATCAATATTAAAATACAGATGTTTTACTTACTAGTAAAGTAATTACATTTTTTCATTTGCTATACAGCCGGATAATACGACAAATCGCTAACCTTAAACACCCAGTCGTCCATACAAGTTGAAGGCGGTATAGTACTATAGTAATAGAGCAAGTGCAGAATCACTGAACCGGAATCGATAGCTTGAAAGCATTGAGCGCGGAGCCCCTTGAGAGTGCGGGGCCCGTAGCTACTCCATATGTAGCTACTACACGTGTAGCTACTTTTGCTGCTCGGATAATCCGGCACTGCATGGCAGTCCTCAGTTTGGCCGCGCTTGCGTAAAAGCTAATTAGCAGGCGACACGCACTTGCGTTTCTCACTCGCACAGGTTGACTTCTCGTGGTGAAACTGACCACGGCTTTTGTAGCCCGCGCAGCAACAACAGCCGCGAATTCGCCACCAATTGGCGGTCACGCTGCCACAGCGCGTGTGCCAGGCTAAGTGCACGTTAAGGCGGTCGCGTTGAGCGCCGGGGAGGCTCGCTGCTGGCAGCAGGTTACGGGACAGACCCACGTGTTGTGGGTTCACTGCCTGCAAATATTAACATCTTAACGGGCTGTTGGGGCAAGTGCTGTTAGCGAGCGCCTATGAAGGCCGGCACGCACACGAGGAGGTGGGTGGACAACACCACGGGCCGGCCGCCTTTGTCTCCCTGGCGCTGATGTTTTAAGGCTGAGTCGACCTAGGGGAGGCCGAGCAGCGGGTCAGATATTATGGGTTCGTAGTGCAGCAAAGCTTGCTTGTGCGCATGTGAAGGCTCTCCCTCTCGCCACTACACCACGATGTTTGATTCCCAGATGTATGTTGGTTATTTAAAGTTGTGGGAGGTGGTGTGGGTATTTGTGGGAGGCGGGAGGGGTGGTGTTATGGGTTTGCGGGATGATGTATCAATGAGAAATTCCTCCTGGATTCTATTGTTATATTTCGTGGCATTTCTTCCATAACATCAATCAGCCCAATTCGAGGACGTATGTAACTGCGAAACTTTGCATTGTTTTGTAACTGCGGTGTTATTTTGCTGCTCATTTTAACATTTGCGCATTGTTTTTTTGTTAATGTACATACTGTAATTAGTCAATGGGGGAAGTGAGTTGTTGTTGTTGTTGTCTGGTAACTTGAAACAAATAAATAACCCCGTGCATTTATTCATTCACCTATCAATTTGTAAACGTAAAAAAAATGGCGTTGGTTTCTATAACTGCATCTCGCGGAGTATTAGGTTTGCCTTTGTCAAATGTGTTTTTTACATATTTATTCGCAAACCCCCCCTCCCCCTCTTGTGTTTGTGGCTTGTTTCTGTTATTTATGCATTCGGCACTGTTGACTCCTGTCGGATTCCTCGTGCGCAAGATTCAAGCGGGCCCCGTTGTGTTGTGGATTGCGGCGTGCAGAGCTACCCCGAGCGGGTGCGATGGATAAAATAATGAAAACATTTGTATCATTATTTTTCTTTCTACGTGACCCAAAGAGTGTGTGAAAAATAATTATCCATTTTTAATTGCCCGCTCCGGCAAAAGGCTGCCCGCCAAACTCAACGGACATCCAAACCAACGCCACGTGACACGTTTGGAGCCGTTTGATTTTCCATAATACTGGGGGGAGGGGGTTGTGGGTTAGATCGCGTAAATATATAAATGTGTCGTTAAAACCCGCCACCACCCGACACAGCCAACTAGTAAGGGTTGTCACGTAAACAGAACGTGCCAATTCGTCACCAGTACAGCACACCGGTGTGTTGGAGAGCCAAGCCACAACATTTACAATCTGAGTACGACGTTTCGCCAGTAATTACAACCAGCTTCATCAGGCGACAGCCAGATTATTTAACGACACAATTATATATTTACGCGATCTAACCCCCAAAAAACCTGTATTTTGGATGGTATTGGTCGCGAAAGCCTACGTGTTAAACCGTTTGTCTTTGTTTCACGGACATGTCATTAAGTGCGGCTTTGAATTAAAATGTTGGGCTCGCATCGGCATTCCTCAATGGGTGACATTGGACAGGTCAGAGGGAAGTAACCAAGCCGGCTATGGAGAGGATGAACCCTCTCGTGGCTGCAACTGTGAAGGAGATGCAGGATTATCAAAATCCACATCGCAGTGCGATGCGATGCCTATCGATATCTTGGATATCGCCACGATCAATTACCAAGGGGCCTACAAAGCAAACTGGAAGCAGCAGAAATGTTTGGGGGTTTTTTAAGGGGAAATGATGTTTAAAAAATAAATACGGACAGACAACGGGTACAAAAATACACTTAACAAGAATTACGAGAGAAAGTCAAGTTACAGTTGTTTGGCCATGTCGTGAGAAAACAAGCGACTGGGTGTAACGTTTTGACTGTCAAGATTGTGGAGGTATTCGAAGGCGGGGAGACGGCGAATGAAGTAGATGAAAATGTGAAACCAGTGGACACAAGCGGAGAGTTGCTGACGCAAAGTTATTGGAGCAAACATCGTGGGCAGAGCTCAACTGAAGGCCACGTCTTGGAGAGAGAGGAGAGCTCCCCAAATCCTGATACCTCGTTGCGAGAGATTCCCGCCCCCCACCCCACCAAAGACTAACTACCAACAATCACCTCCGACTAGCACTGTCTGGCTACGTACGGTGCGAAAGAAGTTCAACGTACATACAATGTAAGGACATTCTTAGGGTTTTTCGGTAAAGTCACGTAGGTAAAAAAATTTAATTAAAATTAATAAAAGTCAAATAAAAATAAAATAAACATCACGACGTTTCGGAGGCAACACAAGCTTCCGTCTTCAGGTGAAATCGTCACAGCACGACTGCTGCATCAAGTGAGAGAAATTCCACGAAAACAGTCCTTGTATATATACTGGTTGAGGGTGGGAGGACACACTTAATCTCAGCCATTGCCCTAACGCACTTAGTGACTCTCTGGGCCAACGGTAAAATAATGGTTCGGCTGGTTGCAGGGCGATTGGCCGACGGTTTTGCGTGCGGGTGCAAAGTGGATCATTCCATCATCGCATCGTGAGAGATGGCGGTGGTGGTGGTGGTGGCTTTGAGATGCCCTCATTGTTGCAGTGGCTTGATCGTGGCTGATGTTGATGACAAATCGAAAGTGTATAAATTGTACCGCATTAGTGTTTGGCAATGGATTTGCTCTTGCCTTTACGGGTACTCACAAGGTATTGCGATCCTTAAGTATTGCTGGGATGAAGACGCTGATGTGAGTGTGTGTATGTATGCTGAACTTCTTTTGCGCCGTGCGTAGCCAACCGTGCGAATCTGCGATGCGGGGAAAAGGTCAACAAACGAAACACACAAAACGCAGTTCTAAAGAAACTAATTTTCAATCTAGATGATTTAAAAGTGGCATAGCTCCGGTGGCTTCCTAACATCGGAAGGGAGAACGTTCCAGACGGGCTCGGACGCGCGTCTGAAAGCGCCGCGCGATGGCGGTGACCGCCGCATTTGCTCGATGGCAGCAGCCAAAAGCCGCCGCCGCTGCTGCTGCCGTTGCTGCTGCGAGGATGAGCGTAGTTCACATGATGATGGTGTATTGTTCCTTGCAGGTAATGCGGTGCTGCCCTAAACTACTCACAATGAACACTGTCGGAGCCTCACGCACACACGCGCGCGCGCGCACACGAGCACACGCGCACGTGATCCTGTGTATCATGAGACAGTAATAGTTCTTTATTTACCCAGGCTCGGCTCAAGTTCATCTCAAGATCTTTTTTTCAGAAGTGTCCTTGCCGCGAAGTCTCACCAATTCCTTATCGATTGTGTTTTCTATGCAGGAGGAAACTAAAAAAACTCGTAAAAAAAAATCCACACATTGCACAATTGAATGGCGTTCCAAAAAAATCCATACTTACTGTAGTAACAGCGGTCTACTTGCTGTACTCTTGCCTACTCGGTAACTTCCTTGTGAGTGCCTCGCTCACATGATGATGTCGGAACAATCGGAAGGCAGATACTCGGGATGAGTTCCCGATTTTCATATCCACACGTGACGTCATGTGGGGAGACTCGATCCCGCCGTAGTAATGTGGAATTTCCACATCACTGGCTCGGAAGTGGTGAATGTAAACGACGCGGCCAGATCTTTTTAGAAGGTAAATCATCGAAATAAGAAATTAAACACGGGCACGTAAGTACAACTTACTTTGTTTCATCAAATCCGATGTGTCCGTTAATATATTTTTGTAACTATTGAGAAACAAATGGGTGCAAGGCTGAAGTCAAGGTTAAGAACCACTGGGAAAAAAGATCCTCCCCTGTGCAATGTTGCAGCTCAAAAACAAACCTATCGATAGGCTCTCCACATGCCAAATTAAGAAGAAGAAAAACATAGTTCAACAATCTATGGGAATTCCACACCGATATTATCCAGCAGCGTTTTGTTTTGTTTTTAAACAAGCAAACTCTGGGACCAGTTCTGATCCTCGTGTTCCTCATCAGCAGTCAGGCTTGTGAAACAAACACTGCTGCATTGCCTAAGCGTTATTGGCAAGAGCACTCCCCCTGCAGTAATAATGGTCTAATCAATAATATTGGTCTGGAAAGTTCATAGACCAGAGATGGGGCGACCTTTTCCTTGAGCAGGGCTGAATAAGATTTAAAAATACAAAAAAGAAAAAATACGTTTGGCAGGCAAAAAGGATAGGCTATAACAGACTGTTGGGGCAAGTGCTGTTAGCGAGCACCTATTAAGGCCGGCACGGCACACGAGGTGATGGGTGGCCAGCCCCACACCTAACCACCTTTGTCTCCCGAGTGGCGATGTTTACACACCGCACCAGGTACTCATTTGAGGCCGAGTCGACCTAGGGGAGGCCCAGAACCGGTTCAGATAATCGTCACTGGTGTTGGCCGTGAGCGGGAATCGATGGATAAGACGCAAGGCAAGGGATGTAGTGACATGAGATGAGAGATACAGACAAGATCGTTGTGAGATGACAGCAAAGAGAGATATGCTCACGAGACATTGAGATGTAGTAATATAAGAGAAATGTACACAGATGCTAGACGAGAGCAATAGATGAGACGGAGATGTTGAGTTCAGAATCAGAATCTTTATTTCGACTGGAGGAATCCGATGAGCTATGAAGCTTTTTTCACGTATATCCAGTCGGGGCGGGTCAGAAAGTGACGATGGGACAAGAATTGCAGACGAGCATGAGATGAATTTACCCTTTTTTTAAATGATAATCAGCTTTGTGTTTTAATTAGGTGGGGGGATGGGGGTGACGGAATGGGAGGATGGGGGGTGGGGGTGGGGGATGGGGGGTGGGAGGATGGGGGTGGGGGGATGGGGGATGGGGGTGGGGGGATGTGGGTGGAGGGATGTGGGTGGAGGGATGTGGGTGGGGGGATGTGGGTGGGAGATGGGGGTGGGGGATGGGGGTGGGGGGATGGGGGCATGGGGGTGGGGGATGGGGGTGGGGGGATGTGAGTATGGGGATGTGGGTGGAGGGATGTGGGTGGGGGATGGGGGGTGGGGGATGTGGGTGGGAGGATGGGGGGATGGGGATGTGGGGGGATGAGTATGGGGATGTGGGTGGGGGGATGTGGGTGGGGGGATGGGGGGGTGACTAAGCTCATCGTCCCTGTGGGACTGATAAAACGAGTATCAAGCTGCGGGGATGCCAACAGTGTGGATGTATTCGCCTCCACCGTAGCAAAGCAGAATTTACACCAATGTCTCGCGGCTGCAAGCAGCAGATGAACAAACCGCCCGCGATGATCATCGTAGTAGGACATCGCTTTGACCGCCGTTATGATTTTAATTCTCTCTTCAGCGGGGTTAAACAAAAATGCAACGTAAATAACCAAGTATCTTTCTCCTATTCTTGATTCTTTCGGTAAAGTCACGTAGAAGGGAAATAATAAGATAAAAAATGTATAAAACAATAAAATTCTCACGACGTTTCAACTGCTCCACAGCAAGAAAATCTGGAGAAAAAAATTCAAATTTTCTTGCTGTGGATTTCTCGCCTGATGATGATTGCTTGTGTTGCAGTCGAAACGTCGTGATAATTTTATTGTTTGATATTTTTATTATTTTATTATTTCCATTCTACGTGACTTTACCGAAAGAACCAAGAAAATGAATCCCTGCAGTCACGAAAGCTTTAAATCAAAATGTATCTTTCTCCTGTTAATGAACTCCCCCATCAAATGAGACGAGCTAAAGCGGGTAGGGAGGTTGTGTGATGCCGAGCTGGGTGTCGAGACCTGCTTGTAACGTTGTACATCACGTTGTCCCGAGGTCCCTTCTTAGTCAAGCTGTTTCTTTGAACTGGTAAATGGGAAGCCGCTCAATAAAGTCTTCATGGCGTTGCACGCAATATACGAGCGACGTGGCGCGTGAATCATGGGCCAGGGACGCAGTTCAGATGGAGAGTCGCAGCACTTGAAGTGTTCATCGCCGCGAGATAAATGTCCAGCCAGGGTCTGAAATCACCACTTCCACGTGGCAGTGCAGCGGTGAGCGCTGCGCTGCAAACCCGGCGGCCCGAGCCCGATTCCCGCTCACGGCCAACACCGGTGACGATTACCTGAACCGGTCCTGGGCCTCCCCTAGGTCGACTCGGCCTCAAATGAGTCCCTGGTGTGATGTGGGGAGACAAAAACGTTTTGGCGTGGTACTAGCCACCCACCCCCTCGTCTGCAAGTGCCGGCCTTCATAGGTGCTCGCGAAGAACACTTGCCCCAACAGTCTGTTCAGGATATACGGGGGATCTTTGTCTTGAGCTTAACGTGAAACGAATGTACAAGAGAACTCCTCTCATCATCAACCCTATTACTGGCGAATCATAATATCTGCGGGATCTGTAGGGTCCGCAAAATATCCCATTATCCGAGCCCCTATTCCTATTATTCGTGATTAATATGGGTTTTCCACTCGGGCATTGCATAACGGCTTCTCATTATCCGCGCATTTTTCACAGATAAGTGGAGTTGATCAGGCAATTCATGTTATGATCCGCATTGGCCACACTCATCCCCGTCTCGACTCACTAGCTTGTCTCCGTGCTCTCAACTGGCTCCCCATCGCCAGTAGGGTCACATACAAGACCGCCTGCCTCTGCCACAATGCCTTCACATCCGCCTGCCCGCCGTACCTTTCTTCATTATTGACAACTTGCAGCCCGGCACACGGCAGATGCCTGCGCAGCGCGACTCACGACCTCCTTTTGTTACCAAGATCCAGGATTGTCATGTCTATGCACCGCTTCTCGGTGGCAGCCCCAACAGTCTGGAACGTCATCATCCCTCCGCACATTCGCAGCATCACCTCAATCGCCTCCTTCAAGAGACACTTAAAAACTCACCTCTACAATCACGTGCTTTCGAGCGACTCTGAGATTGGCTCCGCGCCTCTGAGTTGCGGCCACTACGTCTGCAAATTTGCGCGCGTTATAAATTGAACTATTATAATTATCTTCTGTAAAATGAGCATGGTTTTTTTTTTGGGGGGGGGGGCGATAAGATCCGCCCCGTGTCCGTTCCCCGTCGTGTACGAGTCTTAACTCCCTGCGTGCGTCAGCTATTCGCACGTGAGCAGCATGGCCTCGTCCCTCCGTGCACCTGTACATGGATGGATTGTACGTCAAGTACATTGGACGCGATTATCGAATCGAACCATGGCGGCCGCCGAAACAAGACGACTCATCAGGGGCAGAGGAGGGAGGATGGTTGGGGAGGAAGGGAGGATCGTGGGGGGGGGGCGATCTCTGCCCCCCGAGAGATTCCCTACCTAGAGATAACTTGCACGGTCCAGATTTCCATGTGAAGCGGCCACTAATGTATTTGCAAATCGCGACAAGTACGCGTGGCAGTAAGGAACCGGCTTTCGTAGGTAATGGGAAAACATGACCATTGGGATTTGAGAATTCTCTTTGATCTCAAAGATCTCAAGGGGGAGGGGGGGGTTGGAGGGGGCGGGGTGCCCTGCACGAGGAATCGCTGACGGCAGCAGGGGGAGGGCAAAGCTGGCAAAAAATAATAGCTACAGAATTCCCATTGAGCCTGGCGTGTTAGGAACGAGACCCCCCTCCTCACGAGAGAGAGAGAAGGACCAGGCAGAGAGCCCTCACCGCAAGTCTACGGCACCGCTTCACTCCGATGCTGCCCGGAGCTGCGTTCGTGTGGTGTTTGTTTTGTTGTTGTTTGGAGTTCGGCACGTTGTTCGACGTTTCGCTCCACGAACCTGCAACCCAGCGCTGTGCCGGCACGGCCGAGCGGCAAACGCGTTCGCCGCTCGCTGCAGATGCTCGTGGTTCGATACGGGCGGCCGCCCCGGTTAATACTCCCCCGGTGCGTTAACCATGCGACTCTACCGCGCGCCCATCTGCTTCACGTTGCGACGTCAAACGAACCGGTGGTAGTGTTACTCGAAAAGAGTAGGCCTCGCGCGGCCAGCGTCACGGTTAACAACAATTGCCTCATTTGAAAAATGACTCGCATCTAATGATCATTGAATTGGATATACTCGTCTGTCAGACATACAGTAGCACCTTCGTGATAGCCTTGCGCTGTGAGAACAGCACGAATACCGAAGGTACTCGTGACGACGCGGGAGACGATGATGATGATTTGAGCAAATTGTCGAGCGTATCGGCCGCATTGCTGCACCGAATTTCCTTTTTTGTTGCTATTTGTGAAGTGTTCACGGGTGTGCGTTATGTTATTTTTGTATTCTTTCCTTCACAATTAGATTTTTAATAAACCAGCGAAAAGTAAATTGTACACGTTTGCAATTGATCAGTGTCAATAGCTCTCCTTGACACTGACACATTCTTGCATTCCGACATTGCTTAGGCAATATGTAACATCTCTCCATATACATACATGTGTACATGCACAGCCCTTTTATGAACGCACTGCTGGATGAAGACCTTCCCATTCTCAGTAATTAAAAATGTTTTTTTTTTACCGAAAGATGTATGTGATACAGCGTCTTTCATGTAAATTTCAGTCGCCGAAGAACCACAGACCAAGCTGGAAGGCTGTCAGGTAGTGAACCGGAGCCAACACTTGCTCTGCAGTTCTATATCTATCAAGTTGTTTTCGGCCAATTGGTGGCTTCTCTCTTCCTCGACGACCTTGGACCACGCTGAACCGCGCTCGAACACCGGACGGCGGATGCACGTACGCGTTCCGTAAATGGGAGATCGAAGAATCGCCCAACTGCGACTGTGGAGAAGTCCAAACCATCCAAGCACGTCGACGAGAAATGCTCCATCCATGCACATCCTGGCGGTATCGCTGAAATCCGCAATACATCAACCACCTCATTGGACTGGATGATGAACCTTTGTATAAATTCATGAGTATCGTTAAGAAAAGAAGACAAACTGTTGCTTTTCACAATGAGTGAGTGTTTATTCATACGTGTGCGAGGAAACCGGAGCACCCGGAGAAAACCACAAGCATGCGACGGGGCAACACGCTATCCCCGTACGGAAGTGACAGATGATATCAGTCCACACTTTGCTGCACTGCATTCTGGTTAGCGAGCCCCGCGTATTGCAAACTCCTCGATGGCCACGGGAAAGGGCGTCATTCTGTCGTTTGTCAGGTGATTCACCAACCCTCGCTGCTGGTTCCACAGTGCTTGATTAGACCAGTGCCGGATTATTCTAATAGCAAAAGCAGCTACATATGCTACGGGCCCCGCACTCTCAAGGGCCCCGCGCTAAATGCTTTCAAGCTATCAATTCCGGTTCAGTGATTCTGCACTTGCTCTATTACTATAGTACTATACCGCCTTCAACTTTTATGAACGACTGGGTGTTTAAGGTGAGCGATTTGTCGTATTATCTGGCTGTATAGCAAATGAAAAAATAAAATAACTTTACTATGCAAGTTAAAATGCGTGTTTTAATATTTATGTGGTTGTGTTTTATATTTAGGGCCCCTTTAATAGCATTTGCTACAGGCCCCGCACTAGCTTAATCCCGCACTGGATTAGAGGCCATGTGCATAGCCACCACCACCCGACTATGCGGGCTCAACGAGTCATTTGACCGCCGACGCAAGTCAATACAGGTCAGTGAAGGTTGGTGGTGGGGGGGGTCATAAGATATGAGAGCATAGAAGTACACTACAACGATGGAGTGTGCCGTACCGTCCTATATTGATCACCCTGCAGCTCATACAAGCAGTGTGTAGACTCAATTGCAGGCGATTAGTTCACGGGCTAATACATCTATTGCACACATAATCAAATACTTATTGAGTGTACAGCGACATCAATCAATAACACAGCCATCTCATCTTGATTGAATCCTCACGTAGTGTCCAGGAGAGCGCGAGAATAACATAGATATGGACCGCCACACGCCAAAGAAGACAACATCGTGTGCGGACCGAGAAGACACACGCGCATGCCCAGCGAGTGCGATCAGCGTTCGAGCAAATAACCGCGTTTGCCTCTCTTCGTGAGCGGCCCGGGCAGTAAGCAACGCACAGTGGCGGGACTTCCATTAAGGAAATTTGGCGTTGCCGGTGCAAAAAACCACGCCGCCGATTTTACTGCGGTAACGATGAACGCAATTCCGTGGGCGCTTCGTTGATCAATGAAGGGCGCTCGCTCTAACCATCCCAAACGCCAACAAGTTAATCTAAAGGACAAGGGGAGAGCTATGTCTACTGACCTTCCAATCTTTTGCCGATCTACCGCTGCTGGATGGCTGTTGGACTGTATGTGCATGTATGCATGTTGTGGGGAGAGGTAGTGTAACGGTTAGCGTTATGCTGCACTACGAACCCGGCGACCCGAGTTCGATTCCCGCTCACGGCCAACACCGGTGACGATTATCTGAACCGGTCCTGCGCCTCCCCCTAGGTCGACTCAGCCTCAAATGAGTACCTTGTGCGCTGTGTAAAAATCATCGCCGCTAGAGAGACAAAGGCGGCCGGGCGTGGTGCTTGCCACCAAACCCCCTCGTGTGCGTGTCGACATTCATAGATGCTCGCTAACAGCACTTGCCCCAACAGTCTGGAATCTTTGTTTTTGGTTGCATGTTGAACTTCTTTCGCACCGTACGTAGCCAAGCGTGCTAATCGGAGGTGTGACTAAACTTCACCGTGCTGGTTGGGTACAGGTCGGTGAAAAGTCCTGTGGGAGGCCCTAGGAGAGGTTCAGATATCCCTCGCCGCTGACTTTTCAGTCGCGGCCAGGAATCTGAATTGTAGTCGTCACTCTAAACATTATAGATTATTTTACGTGATGGATTGTCGCCATTCGGGATTCCAAAACCCAATCCAATAATCCATTTTCTTTTCGAACACCCGAGTGGACGTAGCAACCACGAGTGAGTTGACTGCAGGGGGTGACACACACATGGCCCAGGACATACACACAACGTACACGATTGGCAAAAAACAAAAGCATCGACCGCCGTACACGTGCAATTAGACGCACGCGCCGTGAGGTTAAGGATCGATATTCGTCGGCGATTCGATTCGTCGTTACGTCCCGACGAACAAGCTTTGGATTGCGTTCATCTCCTCTCATGGTCCCGTGTTCAATGGGGGGGGGGTGAGGGATGTCTACATTCCTACGGCAGGGACGAGTTCAAACCGCAGAACAATCCCCATTCCACCATTGGAACCTCATTTGCCAGTAGCAAAATATGATAATTGGTTTTTTACCCTTTTATCTGGCAACAAAACTGACACCTTTTTTACAAGGAGTCATGTTTGCATAGACCACAATACCTTGCAGTCATAATGCAAACAAAAAACATAACTCTGATAATGTATGCACTGTCCTTGAAATTGATTGTTCCACACCCGAGATAGCTTTCTTTAGAGGCCAGATAAAAGGGTAAAAAAACAATTATCATATTTTGCTACTGGAAAATGAGGTTCCAATGGTGTAAATGCTTACCCCGAGCTCTCATACTCTGTGGGTGCATTGTCCTTGACTTGTGCGCCTTTTGGCATCATCTGGTCCAACACCATGTGAGACTAGGCTCTAATGAACGCTGTCTCGGGTGTGGACCAATCAACTTCAAGGACAGTGCATACATTATCAGAGTTGTGTTTTTTGTTTGCATTTCGACTGCAGGTATTGTGGTCAATGCAAACATGACTCTTTGTAAAAAAAGTGTCAGTTTATTTGCCAGATAAAAGCGTAAAAAAAACAATTATCAATCCCCATTCCGTCCGATTCCAGAAATACGCGCGCGTTACAAATCGTGTTCACTAGTTACGATGCTTAGACGCAGTAAAAGTCCCAACTGCATTCGTGTTGCAACGACCAATGAGCAAACTAAGCTGTGACCTGCATTCAAATGCAAATTTGACCAAACCTGGAGGAATGATGGTCCCGGGCCCAATCCTCACTGGGATTTGAACTCATGCCCTTCCGATTGTGAATTACCGTGTCAAAATGTGACATTTTTGGGTCAAATGACTTCTTGAATCCCAGCTGTAAAAATCCATTTGGCATTACACGGCTACCTACTGACACTACACGACTGGCTACGGAATCGCACGATTCCTCGCGGGGGCCTTGTGTCTTTTTTTTAGCGCGGTATAAATGTTACAGAATTAGCCGGGACCATTAATAAATAATATTTTTTTAATACAAAATAATCATGCATGCAGCATGCCATTTGTGGCAAAAGCACCCTTTGCTTTCGTCTGCAGCCTTTAACATTGCTACGTAAAAGCCACGCGCAGCTCTGGCAACCGTGTAGGGTTGATTTCTCGCCACCTTCAGTGAGAAATCAAAACGGCGACCGCATTAGGCAGCGGTACGATACGGACCCACCTCCTCCCCCTTCCCCGAGCCGTTTGCGAGTTTTTGCAGCCCGTTGCAAAAGATTGGCGGTTGGAGGCCCCGCGTGGCCGCCCCGGGTTAACACTGCGGGGTGGGTGGGTGGGTGGTGAGTTGTTGACCTTAAAATGCACGCGCCTGTCACCCTTCACGGGTTGAACGTGAGCAGAACCCCCGTCCAGCCCCCAACTCCGTGAATGTTTATTTTTGTAAAGCAAAATAAAATAAAATGGCCTAGGCCACGTTTGGAAGCGCGGTGTGCTGTTCTAGTAACGAATTGGCACGTTTTGGTCACGTGATAAGCCTGACTAATTAGCCCCAAAAAAAACTCTATTCTGGAAAATATTGGTCGCGAAAGCCTAAAACTTCTGAAAATAAAAAAAACACGTGATATTATAAACGCAGCATATCTTAGTTTTTTTCAAAATCAAGAACAGTAGTAGCATATGCCCGGGAATGCTTAATTTATAGAAACATATACAATGAACTGTTTTGATGTAAAAAGTCACGCACACCGAGATCCAGCGGTCAAATAAATCAAAGAAATGCCAAAATAACCCTAGAACAGGTCTTTCGAAGACGCTGTCTCTCCGACAGGCCTGTTTTTCACCTGAGGACGGCTGCTTGCGTTGTGGCCGAAACGTCGTGAGAATTATTTTATTATGTTTTATTATTATTGTATTATTTCCCCTTCTACGTGACTTTACCGAAAGAACCACGAAGACGAATCCCTGCAGTCACGAAAGCTTTAAATAGAAAACGATTGAAATATAATTAATTTCAAACACAAATAATTTACCTTTTGTCAGGGAACTCACCAAAAAGATCCGACGCACGTTGGAATGATTAAAATGTTGTGTGGAGGCGTTGCTGCTGTAGCACAAAATCAGAATGGATTTATACTGGTGCAATCCGATGAGTTATAAAGCTCTTTTCACAGCACTGCAGGGACACCGTGACGCTGTCACTGGTAGATGACGAAGCAGCCTCCTGGGTCCCTCTTGTTTGATGATCTCCCAGCGCATGGCCGTGGTGAAACTTTCGTGAATGCGTAAATTTGATTTCGTGAGTCGAAAAGTGTCCGTAATTTGTCAATTTCCTAAATCCGAAAGTTCATAAATCGAGGAATGCCTGTACTTAAACGTGCATGTTAAATTACTAAATGTGATATATTTGTGAAAATTAAATATACCTTGAGGATCAAACATCGTAGCGAATATCCCTGCCATGGGAAAGGCACCGCTGGGATTGTGTTCTGTCAATTCACGCGCAGGCCTTTCCTCGGCTGGTACCTGACCCCACGACAAAAATCTCATGGCGAGCCTGCCCTGTCATTTGAATTGACATCCAAATGACAATTGGCACAAAACCTGCGAAGGATTAATTTTCATAGCGCCCACGTCAGCTGTTCCACGAGGAGAAATATGTTGCCTGAATTATTCAAAAGGTTGAAATAAGTATAAATATTTAAACTGCGTTGTCTTTTTTTTTTAAAGAAGAGATTGATTTCTGTTTTTGCCCAATCTAACACGCAGAAATATTTTTTTACTTCAAGGCGTCTGCTGGGATTGCTCTGTGCTACGAGACTGAAACATTCCGGAGTGAATCACAGGGACATGCTTGGTCCCGTGACGCATAAAATCTATACCCACCATAGATTTTTGTGGCAGCCACCTACAACGAGATATTTTTAAACTCACATCACCAGAGTTCAAGCTGGACTCATTGCACACCTCCAAAATCCTGAGTTTACAACCACCACAGCACTGACTTTGACCCACACACACTGGTGTTGAAGTATGTTAATTTATTCCCCTGTCCAATCTTGTCACAATTGTACTATCGCCGTAGTGTGCTCAGACGAAGAATCCATTCAGATCTGTCACATAGCAGTGCAACCCTTTTGTGTTCGAGCAGCCCACAGAAGTAGATATTACAGAGCTACCGTTAAGTTCCACTCAAGTGACCTCTGATCCACAGAGTAGCCAGCAGCCGCTTTCTCACCTGCCCTACCCGTTGACAATAATGCTCATCACATGGCAAACCCGATGTATGTATTCTACGAAACTGGACTTTAGCCAAATTAAGTACAGAACCACATTTACTGTGACCCAAGTTCAAGTTCATTTATTAGGTATATAGCCCTGTGAGCCATTCGGCTCTTGAATCGGGTGCAACCGCAACAAACAAAAAACAAAAACATGAACAAAAACATATTAAAGTGAATATGTGACTAAGTGCAAACAGAAAATCCAAGAAAAGACAGCAAAATATTGCAGAAAAAAATCACTCATTGGTGACTGGGCTGAGATCACCAACTCACTCCACTTTGGAACCTGGTTTAATCACCATTCCGCCTCTATGTGGATGGATGGGTCTCATTGTGGGTCTATGGGTGTATGTGTGAGTCACCCGTCGGCGTGCTGTCATCGTGCTCATAAAATCGCCACACTTGAGTGCCGTACCCATTAATTCTAGATTTGAAGCTTTCGTGACTGCAAGGATTCATATTCTTAGTTTTTTTTCGGTAAAGTCACGTAGGTAAAAATTTTAAATTAATAAAAGTTAAATAAAAAATAAAATAAAAATCACGACGTTTCGGAGGCAACACAAGCTTCCGTCTTCAGGTGGAACCGTCACAGCACGGTAGCTGTATCAAGCAAGGTAGCTGTATCAAGAGAAATTCCAAGAAAACAGTCCTTTCTTGGAATTTCTCTCACTTGATACAGCTATCGTGCTGTGACGGTTCCACCTGAAGACGGAAACTTGTGTTGCCTCCGAAACGTCGTGATTTTTATTTTATTTTTATTTTACTTTTATTAATTTTAATTTTTTACCTACGTGACTTTAGCGAAAAAAACCTAAGAATATACCGTACCCAGTTTCAACCACAGGCGCGGCTGCCTGATTTCAAACCCAGACCCTGGAGCGTCGCAAGCCTCGGCACACACTGGCGCATAGGGGCGTCCATAAATGACGTCACGCACCTGGGGGGGGGGGTCAGAAATTTGTGACGATGTGTGACGAGGTGGGGGGTTGAGAAATGTGACGTCACGTAAAATGCGCAACTTTAATTAAATACATACAACACATTCTACTTAATTAAATAGACTTTTATTAAATGTTTTCTCCTACAACGTCAGAGTGCAGCGCCACATTAAATACGCACTACAATGACAATAGTTCAAAGCGATTTGAAGCATGTTTTTTTTTCAAAATGGAAATATATTTTTGGGGGGGGGGGGGCAGAGCTTTGTGACGTCATATTTTAGGGGAGGTCTGACTTTTTGTGACGCCGTGTGACGAGAGGGGTGGGGGTCAAAAATCGTCCAAAATCGCGTGACGTCATTTATGGACGGCCCTTAAGCCACTCGACCACCTCGTGTTGAAGTATTCTTCAAGAGCGATGATCGCGGGGCTTAGAGTCGCCATCTCCCAAGCTGCAGTTAACATCGGTGGCGATGCGCCGTTATGGATGCCTCCCCTTGGCAAATCCACACTGGTCAATGCGGTGATGTGCGTTCAGACGCCCCATCGCTATTACCCGCTAGGATGCTCTCATCCAGCAGTAGATTAACAAAATACTTTCAATCATCATCACGTTGTTGGTAGTCGCGCGCGTCTCATGCAGCCGTGGATTGATGATGTGCTGTAAATTTGAATTATCGTCAGCGATCATGATGACAGCGCACGACACGACTGTGATAATGATCACGTCATTTGTCGTCGGTCACGTGAAAACACGACATTTGTGCACTGCGGTGAAATTTGCATCAAATGACCTTCAATCATCCTTGCCCATTCCGGCCTTAATTGTTTTGCACTCGCGAGAAGGAATTCATCACCGCCGATAAAGGGCAGATAATAAAAATACATTAATAGCGAGCTCACGCAAGAGGTTCGAACACACAGCCTGACAAACACTGCGTCACCGCCGTCATTAACAAAGCCTTGCAGCCTAAAAATATTGAAGCTTTTCTTTCAAGCAATTTCATTCTTGATCACGGGGAGTCGGACGCCATAACATTGTGACTTACAGCTGGGCACGTTGTATAACACGGAGGCTTTGTTAACTATTTGGTTATGGGGGAAATCGACTACCATTAATTCTGGGTTTGAAGTTTTCGTGACTGCAGGGATCTTTCGGAAAAGTCACGTAGGAATAAAATAGAAAAATATTTTATTTAAAAATGAAAATTTATTTTATTTGAAAATAAAAATTTATTTTATTTTAAAATAATATTTAATTTCACTTAAAAATAAAAAATGTTTTAAAATAAAATTTTATTTTATATTATACCTTCGTGACTTTACCGAAGAAACCAAAGTGTATTCATTCTGGGGTTATTTTTCCCTGTCCCTAATATTCCACACTTTTCAAGGCGCCACGCTACACTGTAAAAAGGTTAAAAGTGCAGCCCTGCAATTGCTCGCTTACACCTCTGCTGCCGAAAAGGTGGCTTGCACTCAAAAGAGCTCCAGAGAGCCAATCTAGAGAGCAGATATTTTGGCCTACTCTTCCATGCGAGCCAGACATCCCGAAATACATGAGAGTAACCCCAAGTTACCCCATACACGTGCGAATTGTGAAACGATTCCTGCTGCTGGGTGGACAGAGGCATGGGAGGCTTCAAGAGCCCGTTGTTTAAACTGCCGCTCCGTGAGATCAGAACCTCGCGACCTCTGGATTGCAGTGGTCAATTCTAGATTTGAAGTTTTTGTGACCGCAAGGATTCATACTCTTTGGTTTTGTCGGTAAATTCACGTAGGTAAAAACATTTAATAAATTAAATCACGACGTTTCGGGCGCAACACAAGCGTCCTCAAGCGGTGTACTTTCGCTAAGTTGTCCCCACCGAAACGTTGTGATTTTATTGATTTTAATATTTGACTACGTGACTTTGCAGGGATCGACATTAATCCGCCGGTCGGTGCACCATTCGCACCCCATAGCTGGCAGGGCATTTCGCATCCGAAACACCGCCGCTCATTGAGTTTGTCTACTTTGAAGTCGAACTCGCATAACCGCGTAAAGATCTCTCTCTCTCTTTCTCTGCCGTCAAACGCAGAGCTGTGAAGCTTCACGAACGCGGTCTAAAACCACGCTTGCCGAGCCGAGCGAACAACTTGCCTGAGCACACACGTGACAGGTACACGGCGCGCAAAAAGAACGCCGACGATGACCCGGCCTCTCGTCTTCAGTCCCCACTGGCCCCAGATTCACACTTGGGCAAAAACAAAAACAAAGTGCATTTCGGCGTAGCCGAAAGAAAACATTTTATTCACTCGCACGGGCAAACAGAGCGCATGGAATTTCCGAGCAGAGAAATAGGTTTAATATCTTGGGAAATTGCAAAGGGGACGCGCGCGGCATGCAGATATGAGCCCCGGGCGATTCGGCAAGGGAGAGAAAGAACGCGCGCAGGAGGTTTTGGGAGTCGTGGGAACGTTCCTCGGATTTTCCAACAAAATCTCTCCCGGGGGGTAGGGGGGGGGCAGGGGGCGGGGGGGAGTCGATGATTTTTAAATAGAAATGCCTCCACGACTGACTGGCGTCCGGACTATAGCTCTAGCTCGCACCTCCCCGACCCCAAATGATGCAACAAAACCACAGCAATGCAATGCAGATGATATTCACGTGGCGCGCGAACATATATATACATGCGTGTAATCTTAGTTGTTTCGGTAAAGTCACGTAGGTAAAAAATGAAATTAAAAATTAACACAAATAAAACAATAAAAATCACGTGATTTTTATTGTTTTCTTTTTATTAATTTTAATTTCAATTTTTTTTTACCTACGTGACTTTACCGAAATAACTAAGCGTATGAATCCTTGCAGTCACGAAAGCTTCAAAATCTAGAATTAATGCGTGTAATCGCTTCACTGGCTTAAATGCGAACTGGAGATAAATGAATCATCCATTCGCGCATTTTCTCTTCCGCAAATTTTTTTCTAAAGGGAGACGCTGGGTAGGTTTGCAGGACAGTTGAAAAGTTGAAGAGGTAAATTGCACGACATTGAAAGCATGAAAGTGGAATGTTTCGTAAACAACAATTGGATTGGACCTGGGCAAGTCAATGACTCTGAGTGTGTGGTTTATACTCGACTGCAGTTTCAAGTGACGAGTCCACGAGTAGCATTTATCATCAACCCACTCGAACTGAGCCGATCTTGAGCCTGCTTCGTGGACGAAGATTAAGGCTTGCCAGGTGTTGTAGGTTTGGGGCTGCGAGGTGACGAGAAGGTGGCAGGGTCGAGTCTCACTCCTCATATTTGTGAGTTTTCACCAGTCTCTCCAGCTTCCTACCACTTACCAAATGTGTGTATGTCAAGGCCGTAATTATAATATATATTGGAGGGACACACATCCCTCTCAATATTCAAATATGCTCAAAATGCCCCCCCCCCCTCCCAATATATTGATATAAAATAGATTTTTGTTTATATGATTGTGGTTATGGTTGTACTTTATCAATCCCTAATCTCTGCCATTACATACAATGAAACAAGAAAAGGTAAAAAATAAAAAAACAGAGCAATGTAATACAATACACTATTAGACATTATTGTTAAAAGATAAATAAAATGTCCATCCAATGCGTTAGTGAATTTTGTAATACTTTAGGCAGGAAATGGCAGGAAATTCGTTTTAAAATTAATATTTTTTTCTGGGGGGGGGACCCCCAGACCCCCTGGAAGATTTGGTCCCCCCCAATGTTGACTCCATAGCTACGGCCTTGATGTATGTTCAACTTCTTTCGCGCCGTACGTAGTATACCGTGCACATCGGTGGTGCAGGGGAAGGACAACAAACAAAACACAAAATGTAGTTCTTAAGAAATCAATTTTCAATCTAGATTTAAAAGTGCAGAGCTCCGATAGCTTCTTAATATCGGAAGGAAGAGCGTTCCAGACGGCCGCAGAAACGCATCTGAAAAAGCGCGCGATGCAGTGACCATTTAACATGCTCATTCTTGGTATTTAGCCAAACAAAATTCGTAAAAAATTAACCCGTAAAAACAAAGTTTTTCACTCTAAATCCTTTATATGCGTGGCATCGGTTTTATTTTATTATTCATTTCTGTTTTTCTTGAGTAAGAGTTTCATTTGGATCACATTGGTATTTTAAATTAAATATGGGAAAAAATTTCCTAAAAAGTGGAAAATTTAGGGAATTTTTTTTCACGAAAATAAATTGTTACGCAAAACGAGTCTGTGTGCAAAATGTCAGCTCGATTGGATCACGGGAAGTGGGTTAAAAAACGACCGAAAGATTTGCACGGTCGTAAGCGCGCAAGCAAGCAAGTGAACTTAATATAAAGGATTTAAAAAGACTCGTAGAATTCAATGTGGCTCCTGGATAACAATAATAACAAAAAATTACGGCAAAAAAAAAACATTGCCATTATTATTAAGCTAATCACCGGTTTGGTGTCACAGGCATTTCAAAACAAGTCAATTTTAGACGTGACCTGTAACACAATTGCGAGCACAATTAACGAAAAACCATCAGTCGTTAAATTAATATAATTGACCACAGCTGATGAGCTCCGAGCCAATTCGTTACTCGCACAATACGGGACCGTATTTCCGATAAAATCAAAGCGAATTTATTAAACGCGTCTCTTCTTCGTAGCTTCAAGAGGGAAGAACCATGGGGCAGCGTTTGGGGGGCATTGCCCCCTTCCCCCCAAAACTGGGCACAGTTATTAATTTATTTTCAGTAGTTTACAATTAAGATTTTAAAATAATTATTTACATGAAGCCGCGGTTTCTAATGTGAGAGACAAAGCGATCCCCTACCCCTCCCCCAAGTATATACGTCAAACGCCGCCTATGAATTTAGACTATTTAGATTATTTAGCTGCTATAAATGTCCAATTGATGGGCCACTTTGTTGAGATATTATTTGCGGCCAGGTCGTTTTTGAAAAATAAGTTAATACCTCGGTGGGCTTTGCCTGGTAGGATGGGGATGGATTAGTGTTGTATTTGTTTGTGTCTGGGTGATTTGATGTTTACCTTTCAATTTAAAGCTTTCGTGACCGCAGCGATTCATATTCTTGGTTCTTTCGGTAAAGTCACGAAACGTCGTGAGAATTTTTATTGTTTTATTTTTTTTATTTTATCATTTCCCTTCTACGTGACTTTACCGAAAGAACCAAGAATATTGTTTACCTTTCTTGTACTTTGCATCACTATCGTGTTTGTGTACTGTTTGTTGTTGTAGCGTTCTCACCCACCCCGACTGGACACTTGTGAAAAGAGCTTAATAGCTCATCGGATTCCTCCAGTATAAATACATATTCTCATTCTGAACTGTATTTGACCAAGACATAATAGAAGTTGCATGTTTAACAACAACAACAACAACAACAAACACCACACTGGGGTTCCAAGAGTAAACACACCACCAACTGACGCTGCTCCTGTAGCGTAAAGGTCAATAACGCTGAACTTGCAATCCAAAGATCACCGGGTTCAGATCTCCCGGCATGGCAATTGAAACAACGGCCAATGGTCTTAAATCCCCCACCTCCTCCACCCCACAACGCCTCTGCCCACCCAGCAGCGTGAATGAGCTCCCCAGAGTCGACAGGACATACGGGGTACTCCCATCTCTAACCAGGATGTCCGGCCCGCGTGGAAGAGTAGGCCAAAAATAACCACCCTCTACAGAGCTCCCTCTAAGTGAAGGCCATCTCTTGGCAGCAGTGGCACGAGCGAAGAACTTTCAGGGGCTGCGCCTTTTCATAACAAAGGAGCGGGGGGGGAGACCCGTGCCTCAGTGCACAGGAGGATTGCATCGGAAGTAGGTCAGGTCTTGGCAAATGTAATATAGAACGAGGCATTGATTGCCTTTGATGTTTAATAAGGTCATTGCAAGTTCATTAGCGCTAATTAGAAGAGCGGCAAGGCATATTAGCTTAAATCAACTGGGACATCAATATAGATTGCGGGCGGATTGAGAAAGATCACATTTCCTCTCCAAGCCTTTCCTTGACGGTGTCGTTGACAATTTCATAACCCGTTAGCAGGCACTTAAGGAGGCTTTTTTGGGGTAGGGAGGGGAGGCTTCGGACGATTCCGCAGAAGGAAAAAAAAAACTGAGACTCGGCATCTGCAACGAGGATTGTTTTTTTTTTTATCATCACGGCTCAGGCTGTTTTTGGCACAAAAAAAATCGCAGGTGCCACCCGTGAGCCCCAGAGCGCTCACACCTCGACGGAACTTCCCATCCGCTCGAAGGCGACGGTGAATGGCTCTCCAAAGGGGGTTCAACTTTTTCTCGTTTTCCAACTCTTAATCGTTATCGGGCGCGGAATGTAAAGGCGCGCGCTGCTGCCCCAGTTGCCCCGAAGATTATCGGCGCGACGAGGCCTGGGCTCGCCAACCTTCTCTGACCACTGCGTGCTCGCGTTCATGACAGAGCCCATCCCACGATAATCTCCGTAACAATCGGGTAAGTCATCTTCTTGGTTCTTTCGGTAAAGTCACGTAGAATGGAAATAATAAAATAATAAAAATAAAGCATTATAAAACTATTATTTTATTATGCTTTGTTATTTTTAATAATAAAAATAAAACATAATAAAATAACACAACGCAAGCAGCCGTCCTCAGGTGAAGAACAGGTCTGTCGGAAAGACAGCGTCTGAATGACGCTGTCTTTCCGACAGACCTGTCTGATTGACGCTGTCTTTCCGACAGACCTGTTCTTCACCTGAGGACGGCTGCTTGCGTTGTGGCCGAAACGTCGTGAGAATTGTATTTTATTTTATTTTTATTTATTTTTTATTTCCATTCTACGTGACTTTACCGAAAGAACCAAGAAGATGAATCCCTGCAGTCACGAAAGCTTTAAATCGAAAAATAGCGTAGTCGTCGTAATAGTATAGTCGTGATAATGATGATATTCACCCAGGAAAAACACGCCGAGTCTCAATACTCTCCCAGCAGCGGGCATTCCAGCATTCGCATATTTGGGCCAATTCCATTCACGAGTGTGAGGCTTCGTGCGAGAGGAACCCGAAGCACGCCAGGCTTGAGCAAAGTCGACCATCTCCTGGTAGCCTCGACATTCCCCGCGCCCGCAACGCCAAAAGACAGCGCCGCTGTCCACATCCTACCAGGCGCTAACCAGGAGGAGGAGAGAAAACCAAAAAACCTGCTTAGCTTCCAAAATAAATCTGACAAGGCTCAGCGCGCATAGGGCGATTTTTATGTTAGTTCAAGTTCATTTATTTGGTAGAGACCTGTGAGCCATTCGGCTCTTGAATCGGGTGCAACCGCAACAAAACAAAAAACTAAAACATGAACAAGAAAACATCCCAAAGTGACTGTGTGCAAACAGAAAATCCAAGAAAAGACAGCAAAATATTGCAGAAAAAGCACCGTACTTCAACACTGTGTGCAAAAATCCCAGTGGGATGCAAGTCAAACAACAACAACAACCACAGGACAACTTAGATTAAGGCCAAAATCCAGCACCGATAACGCCTCTGAATGAAAAGAAACGTCATGCAAGTGAACAGCCTCACGTACTACCTCACCACCATACCTCAGCGGAGGTCGGGAGCATAGATTTTGGACTAGAGTGCAGTACAACAATGGATTTTGCCGCACTGCCCTGCACTACCAGAGCAGACTGCGCTGACACCCATCGTAACGTGTGCGTGGTTGCCATCCATGCAAGCATCACGGCAGCCCCTAACCTCCGACAACATCAACAACGATAATTGTTTTTTTACCCTTCTATCTGGCCACAAAACTGACACCTTTTTTACAAGGAGTCATGTTTGCATAGACCACAATACCTGCAGCCATATTGCAAAAAAAAACATAACTCTGATAATGTATGCACTGTCCTTGAAGTTGATTGGTCCACACCCGAAACAGCTTTCCTTAGAGCCTAGTCGCACGTGGGTTGGACCAGATGACGCCAAAAGGCGCACAACTCAATGACAAAGCACCATCAGAGTATGAGAGCTCGGGGTAAGCATTTACACCATTGGAACCTCATTTTGCCAGTAAAAAATATGATAATTGGTTTTTTTACCCTTCTATCTGGCAACAAAACTGACACCTTTGTTTACAAGGAGTCAAGTTTGCATCAACAACAACAACAACAACAAGGAAACAGCGTTGAACTGAGCTGTCTTTTCGTAGCGCTCTGGGCATAAAAAAATATCTTCCCAGCACGCGACGCGCGTGGCTGTACGAGGGCAAAGGGCTTCCCTTGTGCTTGACAGGGAGACACAGACCGACTTTCCTTGCACCGTGGCCCACACGTGCTTGTGAGGAGGGGAGCTGGAGGAGGCGAGGTGTGTCCACTAACGCGAGTGATGAGACTCACCACCAGTGGCGGCTCCTGCAAAATCTCTCAGGGGGGGCAAATGTCTGGATGATTGATAAGGATAAGGTCCACCCATGCAATGGATAGAATTAACAGCGTAAGCATGTAAAGGCAACTTCACTTCTTTAATATTAATGAAAAATAAAGTGACTCTTACAATACATCTCCTTGTTTGTTTCTATACTCACTATTAATACAATCCACTCAAGTTTCTTTTATTAAAGATTCCACTAGGTGGCGACAAATGATATTGTTGGATGAAACGTGCTTACGTATGATGACGTAAGCACGTTAGTGCGAGCCCTCCCGGAAGCCATAGAGAATGCATTGCAACGCCCCCCGTTCGAAACAAAACATCTTTGAATGTAAGTCTATGGGGCCACTCGGGGCGATTCTCAGCCGGAGTGAAATCGCCCAAAAAGAGGCGGTACTCCACAGAACGTGACACAACGCTGATTGGACTATATCCAGAGGCACAGTGACGGCGAGCGTGACTCTGTGGTTGAATGACATTGGTGGTGCGTCGCCCAATCGCCCTAATGAAGAAACCGCCCCTGCCCACCACCCTCGTGTGTTAACCGGGGCGCGCAGGCGAACGCAACCACAACACGCGTGTTGAACAGGTGGATGATGGGCAATGAACCCTCATCTTTCCCTGTGTGTGTCTCCTCTGTATATTGTACCTCGGGGGGTCTGTTTACGAGTCATTGTCCTCTGTTTTACGTTGGCATGTTCAGCCCGGATGATGAACACGAGAGATTTAGCAGTCTTTTGAAATACGTGGTCAACCAGGTTAGTGTCTAGATTTGAAGCTTTCGTGACTGCAAGGATTCATACTCTTGGGTTTTTTTCGGTAAAGTCATGTAGGTAAAAATGAATAAATAATGCAAATACATATATAAATAGCTATATAAATTAAATAATAAATCACGACGTTTCAGAGGCAACACAAGCTTCCTTCATCATAATGTCCCATCACAAATAACTCCCACTACAGTTATTTTGCTGTGTCTTTTTGCACCTGATGAAGGAGGCTTGTGTGTGCTCCCAATTAATTGACCTCTAATTTTTAGTTCTCTTCTTTGCATCTTCTTTTCTGTTTTAAATAACCCGTACTTAAACACATACTAAGCTTTAGATAATAAAATAGGGGTCACACGATATCTGGACCACCCCGTAAAACGGAAGTGGGGGGGGGGGTGCAACAACAACAACTGCTGCGTGTTTGTGCTGCCATGGCACGATGTCCGACGTTTCGCTCTGCTTGCAGGGGCAGCGCGCTTTCTGGAGAACGCCCGTACCGAACTCTCGGGAGAGCCGTACACAACAACAACAAGAACAACAACAAGAACAAAACACCTACGCAGTGCTAAAGCTTCGTAAGAATAATAATTTACGACCTGCCACATCTAGAACAACAACAACAAAACTTATGCAGCCTACAGCTAAAGTTTTGACGTGTAAACGAAGCCACCGCAGCTACTTAGAATTTGTTACATGAAGCAGCACTGCCCACAGACTCAACACTACCCAGACTCAACACTACCCATAGACTCAACACTGCCCATAGACTCAACACTACCCACAGACTCAACACTGCCCACAGACTCAACACTGCCCATAGACTCAACACTGCCCACAGACTCAACACTGCCCATAGACTCAACACTGCCCACAGACTCAACACTACCCATAGACTCAACACTACCCATAGACTCAACACTGCCCATAGACTCAACACTACCCACAGACTCAACACTGCCCACAGACTCAACACTGCCCACAGACTCAACACTGCCCATAGACTCAACACTGCCCACAGACTCAACACTGCCCACAGACTCAACACTGCCCACAGACTCAACACTGCCCACAGACTCAACACTGCCCACAGACTCAACACTGCCCATAGACTCAGCACTGCCCATAGACTCAACACTGCCCATAGACTCAACACTGCCCACAGACTCAACACTGCCCACAGACTCAACACTGCCCACAGACTCAACACTGCCCACAGACTCAACACTGCCCATAGACTCAACACTGCCCATAGACTCAGCACTGCCCACAGACTCAACACTGCCCACAGACTCAACACTGCCCACAGACTCAACACTACCCACAGACTCAACACTGCCCATAGACTCAGCACTGCCCACAGACTCAACACTGCCCACAGACGCAACACTGCCCATAGACTCAGCACTGCCCACAGACTCAACACTGCCCACAGACGCAACACTGCCCACAGACTCAACACTACCCACAGACTCAACACTACCCACAGACTCAACACTGCCCATAGACTCAACACTGCCCACAGACTCAACACTGCCCACAGACTCAACACTGCCCATAGACTCAACACTGCCCACAGACTCAACACTGCCCACAGACTCAACACTGCCCATAGACTAAACACTGCCCATAGACTCAACACAGCACCAAAGACTCAACACTGCCCACAGACTCAACACTGCCCCCTGTTTTATTAAAACCTCTTCTTATTTTTCATACTTTGCATCTGGCAACAACACAAAAACATTCCCATTTCGTTATTTGCAGAGATGCGAACAAGAAGCCGGGACACGCTGCTGCAACGCCAATTGGCGGCCGCGAAACCGATCACTCGGTCGCTTCGGATGCGGCTTTCGGTCGAGGTTGTGTTCCTCGCCGCTGATTTGCGAATGGGAAAAACATTATACGGATTAACGAGCGGTGGGTACAAATCAGCAGTGATTGTAAACGTGTACTATTATTTTCATGTCACCTTCACTGATGGCCGTGTCAGATTTCGTTTGATGCGCAAGCCTTACATAAAAACATCACCGATTAATTAGTTATTGTGGTGGCGGGTGGGGGGAGGGCGATAAAAAGAATGTTCATCCGTTTGAAATATGCAAATCGGGGGGTCCAATTACTGCTAATTGATGCCCTTTTATATGACGCATATCTCCATTTGCAAGCACGATTTATCATAAATCTTCACAAATATTTCAGGAATAAAATCAACAAAGAGACACACACATGCAACGGACTAATGCAATTACTGCATTTGATTTTCATATGCAAATTCTGGAAGATTAATGCAAATAAATGCTTTTATTTAAAACGTAATTAAAGTACGCTCACCGTGCCTGCGTGTGTGTATATATATTGGGCAATATCGTTGCAGAACAATGCCCGCGGATATTTGCCAGTAAATAAATAAGCGAAAATTATATTTATTGTGAAAATAAAGCTAACACATAATTGGCACTAATCAGTTCAATCTGGCAAACCAAATTTGATGAGAAATGGAATTACTCCTGCAATGTGTGGCTTACAACAATTATGCTGCACACTGATGCGGTTTTTAACGTGACAAGGGAAACTCATCGCAAAATATCAAAGTGCACGTTACGTTCCTTTGAACTACACCTTTACGTATTTAAAATATGTCTCTGTTCTAAGATCTAAAAGATTATTTCGATGTTTAATAACAACAAAAATCAGAAACGGCATAGCTTGTGCCTGACTCTGCTCCCAGACGCGGTTCGTTCACCACAAAGCAGCTGTTGATTAAAAAACATTTTATACAAAAAAAAATACTTTTCTATCAATTGTTTTATTGTGTTGAAAATATAAGCTGTGTCTGCGGCAGTAGTTACATTGGGGAAACTTAACGACATGACTCGGACCGCGTTCGTGAACACAAGGCAGATCTGAAACACGGAAGGACCAATACTTCAGCCGTGGCTGATCATTGTTTTAACGCTGTGGGCTCACATGAAATGTATTTTTCCAAGACGAACGTACTATGCAAACCCATGAAGCCATCCAGATATATAAACACAGACACAACTTCAACCGAGAAGATGGGTACAAATTGAGCAATCATTGGAAGGACGTGATTAACCAGGTAAAGTATTAACCTGCTGTGCTGTTTCCATCTATCCTGCCAAAGTTAGCTGACTCTTTGAGTTGCATCACTAGGTTGGATGTCTTTGTATTGACGGGATAGATATCCTACTCGATCTGCCACCGAAGCATCATTGACATGCTAATCTCTCGATTTGAAGCTTTCGTGACTGCAGGGATTCATCTTCTTGGTTCTTTCGGTAAAGTCACATAGAATGGAAATAATACAATAATAATATAATAATAATAAAACATAATACAATAATTCTCACGACGTTTCGGCCACAACGCAAGCAGCCGTCCTCAGGTGAAGACCAGGTCTGTCGGGGAGACAGCGTCTGACAGACCTGGTCTTCACCTGAGGACGGCTGCTTGCGTTGTGGCCGAAACGTCGTGAGAATTATTTTATTATATTTTATTTTTCCCTTCTACGTGACTTTACCGAAAGAACCAAGAAGATGAATCCCTGCAGTCACGAAAGCTTTAAATCTAAATTTATCGGTAAAGTCACGTAGGTAAAAATTTTAAATTAAAATTAATATAAGTAAAATAAAAATCACGACATTTCGGAGGCAACACAAGCTTCCGTCTTCAGGTGGAACCGTCACAGCACGACAGCTGTATCAAGTGATACGACAGCTGTATCAAGTGATACGACAGCTGTATCAAGTGAGATAAATTCCAAGAAAACAGTCCCACAACCAGCATATATACAAAACCTAAGAATATAGCTTTCTCTTTCTAACCTGAAGACGATTGCCTGTGTTGCGATCGAAACGTCGTGTTCGATTATTTTTCTATCTACGTGACTTTACCAAAAGACCCAAAGAGTATAATAAATATATATGTAATGATTCTTTCAACGTGAATTGCTTCATGAAGATAACATTTTAAGTTATTTGTATTGGAAGCGCTGCAACGCCACGGTCTGATCTGTGTTTGGGACCGGCTGTGAAGGCGTCCGACTGAGAGATTTCCATTATTTTATTATGTTTTAATTGTATTATTGTATTACTTCCCTTCTACGTGACTTTAACGAAAGAACCAAGAAGATTTCCCTTCGTTGCGCTTAGCAGATTCGCATTTTAGCCACGCGGTTTGAGACCCATTAAGGAGGGTGACATACTGTAGGCGCCCCCAAGGCTGTGATGACGACCTCACAACGCGAGGTTGCAGTGTGCAAATAGGGCAGCTCACACGGCCTAACCGCTCCAGGAGGAAACAGCTAGAACGATGGCAGCAGCGGGGTGGAGCAAACGAAGAATTAGCAACGAACCCTGTGGAGTCACTCCTATATGATCCGTTTGAAAGGATGAAAGGGTTGTGTAGTGTGGACTCGAGGGTCATGGGGATAGCAATTGAGTGCTTTGTATTGTTTATGGATGCCTACCGTTGGTAGATAAGACAGTTATATCATCTTCTTGGTTCTTTCGGTAAAGTCACGTAGAATGGAAATAATAAAATAAATAAAATTAAACATAATTAAATCATTCTCACGACGTTTCGGCCACAACGCAAGCAGCCGTCCTCAGGTGAAGAACAGGTCTGTCAGACGCTGTCTCCCCGACAGACCTGGTCTTCACCTGAGGACGGCTGCTTGCGTTGTGGCCGAAACGTCGTGAGAATTGTATTATATTATTTTTTTATTATTTTTTTATTATTTCCCTTCCACGTGACTTTACCGAAAGAACCAAGAAGATGAATCCCTGCAGTCACGAAAGCTTTCAATCGAAATTTACAGTTACATCACTTTCACCCGAAGGTCAATAAGACGAGGCGGTTTTTCTTAATTAGAACACCGTCTTGTCAGAGGTCACTCACAACAGCCACGCCGAGTGGAAACGTCACGAGTCGCCACTGTCTGCTCCTCGAGTTGCCCCTGTCTCTCTGTCTCCCCACCACCACCACCCATCCTTGCCATCCCTCTGCCCAGATTGAAAACGAATTTCTTTAACAACTGCTCTTTGTGTTCAGTTTCTTTGTCCTTACCCCCCCCCCCTCGCTTGCACGGTTGGTTACGTAGGGTGCGAAAGAAGTTCAACATACACACGTCTCCGAAAAGCAGTCTTGAGTCCTCAAGACTAGGCCCAGGTCTCGGTCCGTTGTTGTTGGAGGGCGACTGCCTCCAACTGCCCAGTAGCGTCCTTCACGAGCCTCCTCCACAGAGGCCGATCTTGACACCGCTGGTACCAGTCATCGGCAAGTCCACTCAGCTCCACGTCCTCCTGTACCACATCACTCCATCTCTTCTCTAGCCCGTGCCGCGTCCGTTTAGCCCCCTCTATCCGGTCGAACAAAAGCTGTTTAGGCATGCGGTGGCTGGGCATGCGGGCTACATGATCCAGCCAACGCAGCCTTGCCCGCCGGAGGAGCTCACCGATGGGACTTTACTCTTTGGTTTTTTTGGTAAAGTCACGTAGGTAAAAAATAAAGTATAAAAACCAAAGAGTATGGATCATTGCAGTCACGAAAACTTCAAATCTCCGATGGGACTTTGTCTAGATCTTTCAAGGATCTGTGAGCTCCTCACACAATCCAGCCTGGTAGGCAGGCCAGCTGAATGTTTCTAACCGGCGATGATGTTTAATCCAGGGGGGGTTCCACGTTTCACAAGCGTAGAGAAGGGAAGACGTGGCTGTGGCCGAGAAGACCCGAAGCTTCGTGTGGACCAACCGACAGACCAGGTAGCTTCTACACAGCGTTAGGCAGCCGAGGAAAAGAATGGCGCTCGACTGATTTTTCACCACTGGCCTTGATATCAGCCGTGACCTAAAAGGCTTTGGCCTCAGTTTGACCATGTGGCTCCCAGCCGTGAATCAAAGACTGGCAACAAAATATAAAATAAAACCAGTAAAGACTTCAGGAGGTCTTCCTGGGTAAAGACGAAACAACTATCACAGGTATCCCTCGATTTCGCGTTAACGCAATTGATATAAAAAAAAATATGGACGCGTTTCGAATTTCCGGGGGAACGAAATTTCACGATAGCCACACGCCACGAGATAATCAAACAAAGAAGTCACCCGGCAGGACTGTGTCATCATCCGATCCATGACAGAGCCGCGGTGTCCCTGCAGTGCAGCATTAACGCCTCCCACCAATCGCCTTCACACTCCTCAGTCCCACGTGCAGCAAGCATGTCTTCTGGTGAGTTCACATAAAGGGTTCATTGTAATTTGTTTTTAATTATCTTCTTGGTTCTGATGACGGCTGCTTGCGTTGTGGCCGAAACGTCGTGAGAATTATTTTATTATGTTTAATTTTTATTATTTTATTATTTCCATTCTACGTGACTTTACCGAAAGAACCAAGAAGATGAATCCCTGCAGTCACGAAAGCTTTAAATCGAAATGTTTTAAATTAATCATGATGAAATCTTTTAACATTTATGTTTTTTAACATTGTTTTTTTGTATTCTGAAAAGGGATATAGGTGAATTGTATGCTCAGGGTAAGAAAAACTGCCCGAAACAGATCCGTAATTATTTGCATTAGATTAATGAGAAAAGCCATTCCGACTTCCAAAAATGAGTTGTACGCCCATTCTTTTGAAGAACTGCATCGCTTGCATAAATCGACGGGACACCTGTTGGCTGAGCATCCACTGCATATCAGTGAACGTACAGCAACACAGCCGCATTTGATGATGCGTTGAAGTTATAATTTCATGTCACTTTGACATGTATTAACGTCACGTTGGAAATTCAACGCCGTAACGCCCGTCACAAACTCACCGGGGCACACGTGAAACGTTGTGGACTTCGACGCGTTCCATCCAAAGGTTGTTATATTTTGAAATCACTTTAAACAATTTCTAGCGCATCGCAGTTACGCATTCCGATTAACGCCGTGTGCAAAGCATGTACGTTGTACGTATGTGCACTCACCGATGCCTACTCTACCGAGGGCGATATTGGCGCGTAAAATAACGTTCGCATGTTTACACTATGAGACCTCTTTTACAAGTGGCAAAATATAGTAGTAGGTTTTTACCCTTTTAAACTGGTACAAAATATTATTATCATTATCAGAGTTGCTTCTTTTTGTTTGCTTTTTTGACTACTTGTGTTGTGGTTATTGCAAACATGATGCCTTGTATAAAGGTGTCAGTTTTGTACCAGTTTAAAAGGGTAAAAACCTACTACTATAACGTTCGAATGATCGATTTCTTGACGTAGCCAACCGTGCTATCGCTCATGGCCAGACGTCCAGAATGAACTTGCAGTACCCACGCTTTACCCCAAGGCGCCCTCTGGGATCACAAGTCAAATGGGCGCGCTGCTCATCGTCACGCTGCTGTGGGCAGGCGGCACGTGGCGTAAACCTCAAACTTTGTTTTCCTTTGGAAAAACTGGGGGGGGGGGCAGGGTGGGGGATAGAAGAACAATCGGAATAATAAAATTAACCCGTAAAAACAAAGTTTTTCACTCTAAATCCTTTATATGCGTGGCGGCTAGAGTCCTCTCGTCCTCTGGCTTGAGATGGCTGCCACCTATGGGTCAGATGATTGTCTGCCAGCATTAAGCAATTGGTAATTATATATTTTAAAAAAATTTCCCTTAACAGTGTCAAAGTTTGTAGAGAAAAAAAATTCACGAAAATTTATTGTCACGCACAACGAGTCTGTGTGGAAAATGTCAGCTCGATTGGATCACGGGAAATGCAGTTAAAAAGCGACCGAAAGATTTGCACGGTCGTAAGCAAGCAAGCAAGCGAAACTTAATATAAAGGATTTAAAAACCGCTGTCAAGATGCCACTCGCTTCCGCGTGCACGCGGGCTGATGGCATGCAACGGTTAGGCGTTTCTCTAGCACGCACGAGAGAGCTGAACTGAGGCGGGGTGGGCTGAGACAATCGACGCATGCACTCGAAGCCTCGGCAACGAATTTCAATCGCGGTGGGACGCTGTGAATGTTAACAAGGGCCGGTGGAATTTACATTAGACTGCCTTCGAGTTTGTGGGCGCGGGGGAGAGAGAGCGCACCGGGGTAGGATGATGGGTTTTTTTTTCCCGGCCCTGAACAAACAACGGGGCCCTAAATGCGGCTGCGTGAATGGAACCTGTTGCCCGTAATAGGGGTTTGCTGTGTACGTAGCGAGCGAAAAAGGTTCGGTGCGAAAAGGGGGCTACGACTTCAATTTCATTTAATTTTAGGGAGTGGATACATTGAATTATTGACGACGGACTCTTTTTAATTAGAATTATACGAATAGCAATGATCATTTGTAACGTGCGGGATTTCACGACCAACGTTATCCATAATCGAGGTTTCTGGGTTAGATCGCGTAAATATAAATGTGTCGTTGAAGCCGCCACCACCCAACACAGCCAATTTGTAAGGCTGCGTAACGTAAACCATTAGAATGGTAAATGTTGTGGGTTTACACTCCAACACACCGGTGTGCTGTACTAGTAACGAATTGGCACGTTCTGTTTACGTGACAAACCTTACTAGTTGGCTGTGTCGGGTTGGTGGCGGGTTTGACGACACATATAATATTTACGCGACCTAACCCAAAAACCTCTCTTATGGATAATAATAATAATTTATACATTTGTTATTTGCAGCTTACTTATAACTCAAGGCCTGCTTGTCCCGCATAGGCCTCTTCAGCCACCAGCGTGCCTGCAGAAGACGTGGATGTCCTTCCTAGATCTTCGTTCGCGAAGCCAAGCCATGAGAGTGAGATAACTCAAGGCGATCACGACATAGTCTGTGGTAGTTTCACATTCGGGGGGCGATGTTGCCGCTCTGTGTAATTCCATTTTATTAATTGGCAGGTAATTTTTTTTTATTCAAAATAATTTTGGACCACGGCACCAAATTGCCAGTCGTGGTTCCGGCCACGTAACCCCCTCATGCTCCTGGCTAACCTTCATAGGTGCTTCATGGCCACACGAGGAATCTTTTGTAGCCGTGGGATCATAAGCGCTTAGCGCACCTTGACAAACTCCCCGGCTTTTTTGTTGTGGTTACCATTCCTTAATTTGTTCCTTCATTTCGATTTAAAGCTTTCGTGACTGCAGGGATTCATCTTCTTGGTTTTTTCGGTAAAGTCACGTAGAGGGGAAATAATAAAATAATAAAAATAAAACATAATAAAATAATTCTCAATAATTCTCACAAAGTGAGAATTATTTTATTATGTTTTATTTTTATTATTTTATTACTTCCCTTCTACGTGACTTTACCGAAAAAACCAAGAAGATTGTTCCTGCATGTTTTCATTTTTGCTGGGGAGTAGTAGGGTTTTCGTCTGCGTGGTGTCTATGTGTGTGCGTTGGGCTTCTTTCACGCTGTGCGTAGCCAACCGTGTGTATGAGATGTGGTGCTTATATTCTTGGTTCTTTCGGTAAAGTCACGTAGAAGGGAAATAATACAAATAAAACATCATAGAAATTAAATTCTCACGACGTTTCGGCCACAACACAAGCAGCTGTCATCAGGTGAAGAAACAGAGCTGTCGGAAAGACAGAGTCTTAATGGACACTGCCGACGGCTCTGTTTCTTCACCTGAAGACGGCTGCTTGCGTTGTGGCCGAAACGTCGTGAGAATTTCATTTGATTATGTTTTATTTATTATTATTTTATTATTTCCCTTCTACGTGACTTTACTGAAAGAACCAAGAAGATGAATCCCTGCAGTCACGAAAGCTTTAAATCGAAAAATGTATATTTGGAATTTGCATGTTTTCTCTCCCCGTGGTCGCGTGGATTTTTCTCCCGGTTTTCCTGCCCCCGCCCCCCTCCACATTTAGAATCAACAGGCGTTCAAGAGTATTTGGCTGCTATACGTTTCCACGCGATAAGCCACTTCGCTGAACAAGAAGCCATCAGGTCGCGTCTGAACAATATGGGGCCAAACCTGGTAAAATAAAATAAAAATGTTTATTTGAGTTTTTAGTTGTGCATGCATTGTTGACTTCACAAGCCTTCACATGGTTCGTGAACTCTAAAGCACGGAGGAGCCGTCTCGGGACTTTAAACACGGGAATTGACCTGCGGAAGTCAAACACATTCAGCTCACAAACTTGACCTTTCGTGTCATGGAGAAGATTCGGAGGGTTTGGTTGTTTGTTTTGCATTTATGCCGTGCCTCTAATATGCCGCCGGGCAATAACCACAATTCAAAATGAAAATCTGTAAAAAAAAATAATTTCATTGGTTTCTATTACACACGAAATGAGGGGATTATTAATACGCCGTAGTAATAATATTAACGCTGACAAGTGCAGCGTTACAACAGCTACGAAACTTTAATTTCGCGTAAATTATTGCAATGATTTTGGCGGCTGATGTAAAACGATGATTATTTTGTTTTAGCCTACGCACATTTTAATGACATATACTTATTTTGACACTTGAAAAAAATACTAAACGACGATGATAATATTCGCGATGCCTTCGAGGTGGCCACGGTGGTGAATCAGCGGCCGTGTTCACACTTTACAAATGAGCAAACCTGAGTTTGAACTCTAGAGTTGAATTTTTCGTGACTGAAAATATTCATACTCTTTGGTTTTTGCGGTAAAGTCACGTAAGTAAAAAATGTAAATAAATAAAATCACGACGTTTCGGGCGCAACACAAGCGTCCTTCTTCAGCTTAAGCGGTTTGTGCTTTCGCTAAGTTGTCCCCACCTGAAGAAGGACGCTTATTTTGCGCCCGAAACGTCGTCATTTCATTTATTTAAAATTTTTACCTACCTGAGTTCGAATCCCGGCCATGGCTAACATCAGTGTGAAGTGATATCTGAACTGAATCGAGGTCTGCCCCCCACTGCACCAACCCGCGCCGACCAGCATGGTGAAGTATGGTCGAATTACCCCCACGAACGGCACGGCGTGGAGAGGACTTCATCCAGCAGTTGAATTGATACTATGAACAAAAAAAACTATTTTATTTTACCGGGTAAAGCCCACTGAGCTATGTAGCTCTTTTTCAGAAGCAACTTGGCCACAAATGATGGCTCAAGGAAGTGGCTTATCATCGTGTGGAATTTTAGAGCGGCCAAATATGCTAAACGCACGTTGATTCTGAATGTCGAGGCAAAAAAACTGGAAGACCCGGAGAAAAATCCACGCGACCATTGTGAGAGAGACACGCAAACTCCAAATATACGGCAGGCGTCAGGGTCGGGGTTGAACCCACGACCTCCTGCATATCAGGCGAGGTAGTTAACATATCCTAGCCACCGAGATGATGATTAGAAAGAGAGAGAGACACGATAACTCCAAATATACAGCAGGCGTCAGGACTGAACCCATGACCTGGCAAGGAAAATAACATCTCGCCACCGTGATGCCCCATTAGTGTTATTCATACTAGAAAGTTTTCGTGACATGCAAAGATTCATGCTCTTTGGTTTTTTCGGTAAAGTCACGTAGGTAAAAAATGTAAATAAATTAAATCATACGAACAATGCTTATAACAAGAGAGTCCTCCTTTTGGATGTTTGACCAATTACATTAATACGCAACATTTGCAGTGCTGTTTGAGGACTATCTTGGTTTGCGCAGGAAATTCGTTTATATTTTTTCAGAATCGAGGATCATTTGCATCGCACGCTGATGTAAAACGTCCCAGCGGTGACCAATGGTGACAATCACGTGATGACAACTGCCACAGCTTTCGGACGAGGGAAGACCACGTGGGAGTGACGTCACAACAGCGGCGTTATTTTGGATAAATCCGAATCGAACACACCAAAAAAAAAACTCCGGATCGTCTAAAATGTTTTGTATCTCGGCTGGATCATGTCGGATTTTTGTAGGGTTACACCGAAAATTGGGAGCACGTCCCGAGTCCGTAGAGCTTTGAACGGTAGAGTTCGTTCCATGACGCCGATTGGATATAACGCGAATGAGTGAAAGAAACGGAGCCGCGTGAGTGGGAATAATCGGTTGCATGGCTGCCTCGGCGTAGCATCGCCCAAGGCGGGATGCTGCTGGATGCTTCTAGATCGGTGGTTCTTAACCTGGGGTGATTACGCACCCCTTGCGGTTGCGAGACATAGCCAGATTTTTTTCGAAGGTAAATAATCGAACAAAAATCAGTTCGGGCACGTAAGTACAACTACTTTTATTTCGATTTAAAGCTTTCGTGACTGCAGGGATTCATCTTCTTGTTTCTTTCGGTAAAGTCACGTAGAAGGGAAGTAATAAAATAATAAAAATAAAACATAATAAAACAATTCTCACGACGTTTCGGCTACAACGCAAGCAGCCGTCTTCAGGTGAAGAATGGGACACTACCAAACTAGGAGCTTATATATAAGCTGCATTGGGGGTTGAAGAGCGCCTTAACAAAAAGAATGTGCATGTGAAGAGGGATTTAGCATATTCATGGAAAATGCGTAGGCGTTGGGCGGGGGGGTGTCAAAGTCATATTATGCCCATGCATTATGCAGGATCAGCAGCAACCAAGGGGGGTGCAGGGATTAGCAGTAACAAAGGAAAGGAATGTTAATGATATGTAGCTGCAGTTACTCAACAACACGTAGAAAACTAAAGTATAAACTACATAAAAAACTAAAGTATAAACTGCATCGCACCATCAGTATACTTACTATACTCTATAATAAGCTGAGTTACTAACAGCAAGTAATACATTACAATTTTACCTCGTAAAAATTCTATAATATGCTTCCATCTAAACCTTATTCTCTTACATCACACGAGCATATACCGTACTATATACTGCCATAGATAAACCCAACATTAAATTATATACTGTATTGCTGTAAACCAACCTATATCTTATACATTTAATATCACACTATGTATTATTCTACACACCCTAATGTGTATCGAAATGGTTTATTACGTCCTTCCAATGATTGCTGAGCCAGAATCCATCTTCTCGGTTAAAGTTGTCTCTGTGTTTGTATATGTGGATCGCCTCATGAACGAATCTCTCATGATAGCCAGATGGCTTGCAGAGAACCTCTGTCTTGGAGAAGTCAATATCATGTGAGCCCACTGAGTTGTAACAGTGATCTGCCACGGCTGAGGTGTTAGTCCTACCGTGTTTCAGGTCAGCTTTATGTTCACGGATGCGGTCCGAGACATGTCGTTTGGTTTCCCCAATGTAACTGCTACCACAGAGGCAACTTAGTTTGTAGACGCCAGGGTACTGTATGTCTGGAACCACATCTTTTACAGACGGTACCAGATCACGGATTTTATGTACTGTGTTGAATCGGACCTGGATCTTGTGTTTAATCAGGATTTTGGAGATCTTTTTTGTGACCCCAGCAATGTAGGGTAAGGTGATGGTCTTGAAAGGCTCCTCAACAGGATCCTTCTTGATGGTTGGAGTGATGGCTTTGCGGATTGTATAGTCGGAGTAACCATTTGCCTTAAGAGCTTGGCGTACGTGTTTGAGTTCACTGGAAATGTGTTCATGGTCGGAGATGCATTGGGCTCTATGATATAGAGTCTTGATGAGGGAATTCTTCTGAGATGGATGGTGGTGGGAATCCGGTTTTAGATAAGCATCCGTGTGGGTGGCTTTCCTGTAGACAGAGTGGCTCATTGAACCATCAGGTCTCCTTTTGATTAGGACATCCAAAAAGGGTAGCTTGCCATCATTTTCGACTTCCATGGTGAATCTGATGGCTGGGTGTATGGAATTACACCCAGCCATCAGATTCACCATGGAAGTCACCATGGAAGTCGAAAATGATGGCAAGCTACCCTTTTTGGATGTCCTAATCAAAAGGAGACCTGATGGTTCAATGAGCCACTCTGTCTACAGGAAAGCCACCCACACGGATGCTTATCTAAAACCGGATTCCCACCACCATCCATCTCAGAAGAATTCCCTCATCAAGACTCTATATCATAGAGCCCAATGCATCTCCGACCATGAACACATTTCCAGTGAACTCAAACACGTACGCCAAGCTCTTAAGGCAAATGGTTACTCCGACTATACAATCCGCAAAGCCATCACTCCAACCATCAAGAAGGATCCTGTTGAGGAGCCTTTCAAGACCATCACCTTACCCTACATTGCTGGGGTCACAAAAAAGATCTCCAAAATCCTGATTAAACACAAGATCCAGGTCCGATTCAACACAGTACATAAAATCCGTGATCTGGTACCGTCTGTAAAAGATGTGGTTCCAGACATACAGTACCCTGGCGTCTACAAACTAAGTTGCCTCTGTGGTAGCAGTTACATTGGGGAAACCAAACGACATGTCTCGGACCGCATCCGTGAACATAAAGCTGACCTGAAACACGGTAGGACTAACACCTCAGCCGTGGCAGATCACTGTTACAACTCAGTGGGCTCACATGATATTGACTTCTCCAAGACAGAGGTTCTCTGCAAGCCATCTGGCTATCATGAGAGATTCGTTCATGAGGCGATCCACATATACAAACACAGAGACAACTTTAACCGAGAAGATGGATTCTGGCTCAGCAATCATTGGAAGGACGTAATAAACCATTTCGATACACATTAGGGTGTGTAGAATAATACATAGTGTGATATTAAATGTATAAGATATAGGTTGGTTTACAGCAATACAGTATATAATTTAATGTTGGGTTTATCTATGGCAGTATATAGTACGGTATATGCTCGTGTGATGTAAGAGAATAAGGTTTAGATGGAAGCATATTATAGAATTTTTACGAGGTAAAATTGTAATGTATTACTTGCTGTTAGTAACTCAGCTTATTATAGAGTATAGTAAGTATACTGATGGTGCGATGCAGTTTATACTTTAGTTTTTTATGTAGTTTATACTTTAGTTTTCTACGTGTTGTTGAGTAACTGCAGCTACATATCATTAACATTCCTTTCCTTTGTTACTGCTAATCCCTGCACCCCCCTTGGTTGCTGCTGATCCTGCATAATGCATGGGCATAATATGACTTTGACACCCCCCCGCCCAACGCCTACGCATTTTCCATGAATATGCTAAATCCCTCTTCACATGCACATTCTTTTTGTTAAGGCGCTCTTCAACCCCCAATGCAGCTTATATATAAGCTCCTAGTTTGGTAGTGTCCCATTCTTCACCTGAAGACGGCTGCTTGCGTTGTAGCCGAAACGTCGTGAGAATTGTTTTATTATGTTTTATTTTTATTATTTTATTACTTCCCTTCTACGTGACTTTACCGAAAGAAACAAGAAGATACAACTACTTTGTTTCATCAAACCAATGTGTTTATTCAAATGATTTTTAAAAAAAACATTGCAATTCAGAACGAAATGGGTGCAAGGCTGCAGGAAAGGTTGAGAACCACTGTTCTAGATGCTCCCCACGCGCATCGGCATTTGTTCAGTCTGCGTAGGCATATCACGTGTTATCGCGGACTGCGCTTCACCACTACATTACACAACATTTGTTACAACGCGATTTTTCCATAACGCGGTGTTCTTCAGGAACGCACCGAACCACCGCGTTGTGGGAGAACACGACAGCAATTAGTTCCCATCGTCGCCGTTGTGTCCACACCGATTCATCGCAGATCTCGCTCGCAAAGAGACGCGGCATTTTAACCGTTCCAAAAAATTTAAGCCATCGAATCGCTGAACTGAGAAAAATAAACAACAACCTTTCGGGGGGGGGAGGGGGGAGAGGGGGGTTTGCCATGGGCACTTTTACGCAGCGCCTTCATCACACTTTGGCAGAGCTCGCGAGCGAGTGGAGACCCACGAGGAGTATCTTCATGCGAGCGGGCAGGCGCTCCCTTTCATTCAAGGAAGCTTTCCATCATCGTCCAGCATCGATCTCGTCCCACGTGACAGAATTTCGCCGCGATGTTTCGGTCCCCGTTTTACGGAGGCCCCAGAAAACACGTCTGAGGTTCGTGAATGAAATTCGATGCAACGAATCGCCGAGACTCCGCGGCGTGTTGACGGGTTGCACCCCGCGTACCGTTCGGAACGACGGTTTTCCTTCAGGAACTGAGCTCAGTTGTTCCCGGCGAAGGTTTCCGAAAAATCGTCGGTCGCGTCGAACGACGCACGGCGGTATACGTACCCCATCGGTGTGCCTGAGAGTACACCGTCGAAAAAAATATACCTAGGCGAGTAAGCAATCGCTTTAACCACTCGGATTGTGAAACCGGCGCTTGCGAAGATATGATTTTCAAACTTTGTGATTGGGTGTCAAGTAATCTGCCAGGCCAAACACAGACAGGGATCAACAGCCATCAATACAGCCATCAGTACAACCATCAGTACAACCATCAGTACAGCCATCAGTACAACCATCAGTACAACCATCACTACAACCATCAGTACAACCATCAGTAAACCCATCAGTACAACCATCAGTACATCCATCAGCACAACCATCAATACAACCATCAATACAGCCATCAGTACAACCATCGATACAACCATCAATACAGCCATCAATACAGCCATCAGTACAACCATCAATACAGCCATCAATACAGCCATCAATACAGCCATCAGTACAACCATCAGTACATCCATCAGTACAACCATCAGTACATCCATCAGCACAACCATCAGCACAACCATCAGCACAACCATCGGCACAACCATCGGCACAACCATCAGTACAGCCATCAATACAGCCATCAATACAGCCATCAATACAGCCATCAGTACAACCATCAGTACAACCATCAGTACAGCCATCAGTACAACCATCAGTACAACCATCACTACAACCATCAGTACAACCATCAGTAAACCCATCAGTACAACCATCAGTACATCCATCAGCACAACCATCAATACAACCATCAATACAGCCATCAGTACAACCATCGATACAACCATCAATACAGCCATCAATACAGCCATCAGTACAACCATCAATACAGCCATCAATACAGCCATCAATACAGCCATCAGTACAACCATCAGTACATCCATCAGTACAACCATCAGTACATCCATCAGCACAACCATCAGCACAACCATCAGCACAACCATCGGCACAACCATCGGCACAACCATCAGTACAGCCATCAATACAGCCATCAATACAGCCATCAATACAGCCATCAGTACAACCATCAGTACAACCATCAGTACAGCCATCAGTACAACCATCAGTACAACCATCACTACAACCATCAGTACAACCATCAGTAAACCCATCAGTACAACCATCAGTACATCCATCAGCACAACCATCAATACAACCATCAATACAGCCATCAGTACAACCATCGATACAACCATCAATACAGCCATCAATACAGCCATCAGTACAACCATCAATACAGCCATCAATACAGCCATCAATACAGCCCATCAGACAACTATCAGTACAATCATCAGTACAAAATCAGTACATCCATCAGGCACAACCATCGCACCAACCATCGGCACAAACCATCGGCACAACACATCGGCACAACCATCAGTACAGCCATCAACTACCAGCCATCAATACAGGCCATCAGTACAACATCAGCTAAAAACCATCAGTACATCCATAGAAAAAACATCAGCAAAACCATCGGTCACAACCATCGTGTCACAACCATCCGGCACAACAATTTCAAGTAACAACATCAGTGCAGCCATCGGCACAACCATCAGCCATCAGCACAACCATCAGGCACACCATCGGCACCAACCATCGGCACAAACCATCACATACAACCCATCAGATGCAACCATCGTTCACAACCATCAGCACAACCATCAGCACAACCATCGGCACAACCATCGGCACAACCATCAATACAACCATCAGACCAGCCATCGGCACAACCATCAGCACAACCATCGGCACAACCATCAGCACAACCATCGATACAACCATCAGGCCGCCCACATGGCACTCCGCGTGTCCACCGATGCACGGACGCGCTGCGCGGCGGCGCGGCATCAATCGCAGGTTAACCGCGCCGTTTGACAACGTTCAAGCAAGGGGCCCTTTGTTTTGATTAATAATGAAAAATGTCATTTACTTTAATGATGTCGTTTACAGCGCCCGGTAGTGTTTATTAGTTTTTTTTTTCTTCTTCTGCGTAGCCGCAATCACGCGGACGTGTGATTCATGGGGGCTCGCCCGGGACTTGGCACAGGGTTCCAGCGTGGGCGCGCCGGGCTGTGGCGGGTGAGAATTTCATTCCGTTTATATTTAGCATCGTGCTACGGTCTTCCATTGGAAATCAATAGCAGAGGGGGTGGGGTTTTTTTTTGTGGGTTGTTGTTTGTTTAGCTCTGCAAGTCGATGGGAAAAGGAGGGTTATTGTCGAGACTCGGCATGTGCGTTTTTTTTTCTGTGTGTGTGTGTGTTTTTTTTCTTTCTCTCTCAAAGTCAATGCGGTGTTATAAATTGGTGTGCGCATACCTGGAAAGCCATGGTTTACACAAGAGAGGATGAGTTCAAAATGAACATCATCACCATCAGCAGCAGCAACCATCAGCGGCATCGGGTTTATTTACAAGAGCCTTTCAAAATTCACACCGTCCCAGGGCACATCGACAGCCTATCACTGGGGTGTTGACATGGAACCCACCGCAAACCAAACAACATTTCCCGCGCCGTGGCCACCGCGCGAAAGGCGAGGGCCACCACAATGCCTGTGTGAGCCTGCGGACAATGCAACAACAACAACAGCAGCAACAACAAAAGCCAGCGGTGGTTCGGAGGACACCACTGAACAGTTGTGGAAAGGAATGAATGGAAGAAAACGAGGGGGGCCTTTGCCCGGCAGTGGAATGTTACTGGCTGACAACAACCATATGGGTCTTACGGCCTCTGTGTGAATCTATGGGTCGCTGTGATTCTATGGGTCTCTATGTGTGCCTATGGGTCTCTATGTGAGTCTTCGCGTATCTGTGAGTCTGTGGGTCTCTGTGTGAGTCTATGGGTCACTGTGTGAGTCTATGGGTCTCTGTGTGAGTCTATGGGTCTGTGTGTGAGTCTATGGGTCTCTGTGTGAGTATATGGCTGTCTGTGTGAGTCTATGGGTGTCTGTGTGAGGCTCGGGGTCGCTGTGTGAGTCTATAGGTATCTGTGTGAGTCTGTGGGTGTCTGTGTGAGTCTATGGGTCTCTGTGTGAGTCTGTGGGTCTCTGTGTGAGTCTATGGGTGTCTGTAAATCTATGGGTCTTTGTGTGAGTCTGTGGGTATCTGTGTGAGTCTGTGGGTCTCTGTGTAAGTCTGTGTGTCTCTGTGTGAGGCTATGGGTCTCTGTGAGTCTAAAGGTCTCTCTGTGAGTCTGTGGGTTTCTGTGTGAGTCTATGGGTCTCTGTGTGAGTCTGTGGGTCTCTGTGTAAGTCTGTGGGTCTCTGTGTGAGTCTATGGGTGTCTGTGAGTCTATGGGTCTCTGTGTGAGTCTGTGGGGCTCTGCGTGAGTCCGTGGGTCTCTGTGTGAGTCTATGGGTTTCTGCGTGAGTCTGTGGGTCTCTGTGTGAGTCTGTGGTTCTCTGTGTGAGTCTATGGGTTTCTGCGTGAGTCTGTGGGTCTCTGTGTGAGTCTGTGGTCTCTGTGTGAGTCTATGGTTCTGCGTGGTCTGTGGGTCTCTGTGTGAGTCTGTGGTTCTCTGTGTGAGTCTATGGGTTTCTGCGGAGTCGTGGGTCTCTGTGTGAGTCTGGTGTCTCTGTGTGAGTCTGTCGTGAGTGGGTCTCTGTGTGAGTCTGTGGTTCTCTGTGTGAGTCTATGGGTTTCTGCGTGAGTCTGTGGGTCTCTGTGTGAGTCTGTGGTTCTCTGTGTGAGTCTATGGGTTTCTGTGTGAGTCTGTGGGTCTCTGTGTGAGTCTGTGGGTCTCTGTGTGAGTCTATGGGTCTCTGTAAGTCTATGGGTCTTTGTGTGAGTCTATGGGTCTCTGTGTGAGTCTGTGGTTCTCTGTGTGAGTCTATGGCTTTCTGCGTGAGTCTGTGGGTCTCTGTGTGAGTCTCCGTTAGAAGTCGCTCTAGAGGGCACCTAGAGAGAGTATTTGGCCTACTCTTCGAAGAGGTGGCAGTACCCTCACTTTACCCAACCACACGTAACCGACCTGCCGATCGACTAACAGCCGCGGCGAATCCATTTATTCTGCCGGGTGGACAGAGGCAGTTGGTGGAGCGAATCGAACCGGGCTGACCTGTGGATTGCGAGCGCAGTTACGCCACGGCAGCGTCCCCAACAACCCAACCAAATAAACACGATGGGGAGAGGATGAGGAGGGTCGCCATGGTGACTAGGAGATGCTAACTACCTCGCCTGGTGTACAGGAGGTCGTGGGTTCAATCCCAACCCTGACGCCTGCTGCTGTATATTTGGAGTCTGCGTGTCTCTCTCTCATCATCATCACGGTGGCTAGGAGATGTTAACTACCTCGCCTGGTGTACAGGAGGTCGTGGGTTCAATCCCAACCCTGACGCCTACTGCTCTATATTTGGAGTCTGCGTGTCTCTCTCTCATCATCATTACGGTGGCTAGGAGATGTTAACTACCTCGCCTGGTATACAGCAGGTCGTGGGTTCAATCCCAACCCTGACGCCTACTGCTGTATATTTGGAGTCTGCGTGTCTCTCTCTCATCATCATCACGGTGGCTAGGAGATGTTAACTACCTCGTCTGGTATACAGCAGGTCGTGGGTTCAATCCCAACCCTGACGCCTACTGTTGTATATTTCTAGTTTGCGTGTTATTTCTCTCTCCCCGTGGTCGCGTGGATTCTTCTCTGGGTCCTCCGGTTTTTCCCTCCACATTTCGAATCGAGATCGCGCGTTTGGAGTATTTGGCTGCTGTGCATTTCCACGCGACAAGCCACTCCGTTGAGCTATCATTTGTGGCCAGGCCGCTTCTGACAAAGGGATGTATAAGCTCAGCGGGCCTTACCTGACAAAGCCTTCGCAGCAGAGGTCGCAAACGGGTTTTGATTCCTTACCCGTACCCGTACCCGGCCGCACCAGGGACGCAATCGGTACCCTACCCGATTGCGACCTCTGGGATGAAGCCATGTTGCATGCGCGGGTGGGTTGATTCTAGGAACTTGAATTGTGAGAAGAGACAAGACGTTGGGAAATGAGTGACAAACGGTTACTCACCAGTGACTCACGGTCTACCCGTACCCGGCCGCACCAGGGTCGCAAACGGCTACCCGTACCCGTACCCGGCCGGGTACGGGTAGCCGGATATCGGGTAGGGTACGGGTATCGGGTACCCGGTTGCGACCTCTGCTTCGCAGTGTTATGCGCCAAGACTACGGAATTCCCTGTCGATGGCGATTAGACAGGCGAGGCGCCACTCGCCCTGTGTATGTCTTCTCTAAACACCCACGCCTGTTCCACTTGAAGGCCCACACTCCCCACGAATGACCAGTTGTAGTTTTTATATTTCCCAACTTCGTGCGCGGCGCACTGACATCCCTGGATGAATTGCGCCTTGTAAATGTAAATTATAATTTTTTATTATTTTCTGGGGAGCGGGGCGGGGTGGGGGGGGGCTAAATTATTGTGGAGAAGAGAAAAAAAACACATAACTGTGAAACTGGCTTGTCAATATGTTTCAGGCTGCTGCTATGGCTCCCCAGCAAATTTTGGTTGGTTTAGGCCAGGGGTCGGCAACCAAAATAACAAGAAGAGCCATTTCTTTCCAATTCGGTACAAAATTCAGTATTTCAAGAGCCGCAATGCATCTGAGTACATACGTACTCATCGTCAAGAAGCAGCCCGTAAAGAGCCGCATGCGGCTCCGGAGCCGTAGGTTGCCGACCCCTGGTTTAGGCTCAGCGGCACCCAGCTATCGAGTGTCGCTCTCTCTCTCTCTGTGTGTCCGTAGCGACGGCTTTTCCACTCGCATCTCCGCCTGTGATGGCGTGCCAGCTGCGTCAGAGGTGCCAACCAGATTGCACGTTCAGGTGCAAGCACGCTCGCTCAAATGTAACCGAGTTCTCGCGTTTGGCGAGCTGATGGCCTCAGTCGATGACTGCACCTCGCCACACACACAGCACACAACAGCACGTAATATATAATTAACAAAAAAGTCTAAAGGTTAAAATGTACTTGTAAAAGAATATCGGATGATTGATGCATGGGTAATCACTCCTTACGGGGCACGGGGTAAAGGGTGTCTCTAGCATTGGGTAAAGCAACCCTCGTGGGCTGACACCACGCGTGACTCTGTAGTGTCATCTTCCACGGGGGCTGCTCCCTGACATGTTGTGATTGCTCTGCTGACGTTTAAGATTTTCAAAAGGGAATTTTTTTTTTGTTCGAGACGTCACACGGACATCGGTAGTGAATATCACCGGTGATAAAAAAAATTGTGCAAATGTGTCGGCGGCAATTTAGCGCACTGCACTACGCGTACATTAAACCGAAGGCCTGAGTTCGATTCCCGGCCACGGCTGATGTAATTGGCGAGCGACAGCTGAACCGATCCTGGGTTGCCCATCCGTCACGTGCTGACCGGCGCGGTGGGGCACGGTCAAACAAATCCCCGTGACCGACACGGCTGTGTGCAAAGCCGTCGCCCAGCAGCGTCCTCACAAAAGGAGCTTGAACCATTTCGATTTAAAGCTTTCGTGACTGCAGGGATTCATCTTCTTGGTTCTTTCGGTAAAGTCACGTAGAAGGGAAATAATCAAATAATAAAAATAAAACATAATAAAATAATTCTCACGACGTTTCGGCCACAACTCAAGCAGCCGTCCTCAGGCGAAGAACAGGTCTGTCGACTTCAGACTCTGTCTTATCGACAGACCTGTTCTTCAGACTCTGTCTTATCGACAGACCTGTTCTTCACCTGAGGACGGCTGCTCGCGTTGTGGCCGAAACGTCGTGAGAATTATTTTATGATGTTTTAGTTTTATTATTTTATTATTTCCATTCTACGTGACTTTACCGAAAGAACCAAGAAGAAAAAGCTTGAACCATGTCCGTAAATATTAAAGCGGAGTTTCATAACCCCTCGCTTCAAAGCTACGGCGGTTCCAACGTGCACGCCCAAACGACTCCTTTTTCTTCTGTCGCTTTTTTTATTTCATTTTAAAAAAATATTTCCCCCTTACCGCAACTGCTCTGGTCGCCGAGAGCCAACATTGTGTCCCTGAAACGTAGCGCAATTGCGTTGTTTGGCGTTCGCAGGAGGGGACGGCTCCCTCTTAGTGGCTGCACTGCGACTATGCTGCATTTCAAACTGGACCAGGAACTCATCTTCTTGGTTCTTTCGGTAAAGTCACGTAGATTGGAAACAATAAAAATAATCAAATAAAACATAATAAAATAATTCTCACGACGTTTCGGCTACAACGCAAGCAGCCGTCTTCAGGTGAAGAATGAATGCTACCCCCTCCCTTTGATGCTGCTGATCCTGCATAATGCATGGGCATAATATGACTCTGAAACTACCCCGCCCACCTCCTACGCATTTCCCATAAATATGCTAAATTCCTCTTGATATGCAAATTATTTTGTCAAGGCGCTCTTCTTCCACCTCCAACCCGGCTTATATATACGCTCCAAGCATGGCAGTGTTTCATTCTTCACCTGAAGACGGCTGCTTGCGTTGTAGCCGAAACGTCGTGAGAATTATTTTATTATGTTTTATTTTATTATTATTTTTGTTTCCATTCTACGTGACTTTACCGAAAGAACCAAGAAGATGAATCCCTGCAGTCACGAAAGTTTTAAATCGAAATTTGGACCAGGAACGTGATGAGATCGCCGCCATCTTCATCGTTACGCGAAATGCCCCCGCGGTGTTTCTCGTCCGCGCGCGTTCGTTAGATCGTGCGATGAGCGTAACGATGGCATGAAATATCTCGGGGTAATAATTTTTCTTTTTTTACACGTGTATCTTTTTTTTTATAAATAGATTTTTGTCACGGCGCAAGTAAGCCAACGCTCGTGTTGTGGCCAAAATTTCGAATTTGCCAAGAAGCCATGAAATTAGCAGATTGTCTACTTCTGGATGTCTTCCAGGAAGAATTGGCCAAGCTATGTTAACCCGTATATTGCGCTTACCCCAGGGCAGCAACGTGATAATTAGGGTTAATTACAGCGCTGATTATGAAATTGATGATTAAGAGCATCATTTAAATATATATTCAAGCTAGTACCAGCTCATTCTAAATACAAGCGATAAAGAAAAAAAATTAACCCGTAAAAACTAAGTTTTTCACTCTAAATCCTTTATATGCGTGGCGGCTAGAGTCCTCTCGTCCTCTGGCTTGAGATGGCTGCCACCTATGGGTCAGATGATTGTCTGCAGTATTAAACAATTGGTAATTAAATATTTAATTTGTTTTCCCTAAACAGTGTAAAATTTTGGAATTTTTTTTCACGAAAATTAATTGTCACGCACAATGAGTCTGTGCGGAAAATGTCAGCTCGATTGGATCACGGGAAGTGTGTTAAAAAACGACCGAAAGATTTGCACGGTCGTAAGCAAGCAAGCAAGCACGCAAGCACGCAAGCAAGCAAGCAAGCGAACTTAATATAAAGGATTTAAAATAAGTATAACCCGTAAAAACTAAGTTTTTCACTCTAAATCCTTTATATGCGTGGCGGCTAGAGTCCTCTCGTCCTCTGGCTTGAGATGGATGCCACCTATGAGTCAGATGATTGTCTGCAGTATTAAACAATTGGTAATTAAATATTTTATTTGTTTTCCCTAAACAGTGTAAAATTTTGGAAAAAAAATTTTCAAGAAAATTAATTGTCTCGCACAACGAGTCTGTGTGCAAAATGTCAGCTCGATTGGATCACGGGAAGTGGGTTAAAAAACGACCGAAAGATGTGCACGGTCGTAAGCAAGCAAGCAAGCACGCAAGCAAGCAAGCGAACTTAATATAAAGGATTTTAAAAAACACTACACTCCTCCCTATATCACTCTTCGATCGCTACTACCACAGTTAGTGTTCCCATAAACTTTACTTATTGATTCCTCCACCCATCGGAGGGAGGACTTTCGCCTACTCACGACCGGCCCCTTCGTCTCACCCGCACGGTGTTCACCCGCGCCTGGCTATGTACGGTGCGAAAGAAGTTCAACGTACATTGCAAAGACAAAGACCCCCCGTGTAGCCTTAACAGACCGTCGGGGCAAGTGCTGTTAGCGAGCGCCTATGAAGGCCGACGCGGCGTACGAGGGGGTGGGTGGCCAGCACCAAGCCCAGCCGCCTTTGTCTCCCCAGTGGCGACGTTTCCACACCCCACCCAGGTACTCATTTGAGGCTGAGTCGACCTAGGGGAGGACCAGGATCAGTTCAAATAATCGTCAGCGGTGTTGGCCGCGAGCGAGAATCGAACTCGAATGAAAGGGGTTTGTAGTGTAGCGCGCTAACCGCCACACTACCGCTCCCTGCAACATACATGACACACGTATACACATGACACGTATACACACGTGCACACACGACACCACGTTCTGTTTCTTTCCTAGCTCTGCTCGACTTTGGAACCCCCCTCCCATCATCTTGTCGCTGCTCCCCCCCCCCCCCCCCCCCCCCCGGTGCTTTGATCCTGTGCTCAGGAAAAACTTCTCAGGAAATAAATGTATTGACCGAACCGCACAGGATCATTGACCTGAATCCTCAGGGTTGGCATTTAACCCCTGAACCATTCACACGAGGTGCGATAGGGCCTGCTTGTATATCGCTAGAATCTTTTGCACTGCTTTGGGTTCTTAACGTACAAGCAGAATGACGGGACACCCTTTCAAGAAATCAATACTGCTTTCATAAAGAAGGTGACGAGATCAAATGACCGATTGTTTTTTTTTTACTTTGCTGACAAATCGAGTAATTATGACTTGTGGACAGTTGTTCAGGGTCAGCAGTAAGCGGTGCTCAGCATGTTGTGGGCCCTGATCTCCTTTGAGCATTTCACTTTTTTTTTCATCTCCTCCGTACTCACTGAAAAGGACACGATCGAGATCACACCCGTGCAAAGTGTGAGCGTACGTAATTGTGTTTAAGAAAACGTCGTGGGAAAAAAATGTATTTAAAGCGTGGGGAACTGGCAATTTGTGACGCGTTTGCTGCAGCTCGCACACCAGCTGGGATTGGTCGGGGTAATACACGTCTGAAAATTTCGATGTAAAGCTTTCGTGACTGCAGGGATTCATCTTCTTGGTTCTTTCGGTAAAGTCACGTAGAAGGGAAATAATAAAATAATAAAAATATAACATAATAAAATCATTCTCACGACGTTTCGGCCACAACGCAAGCAGCCGTCCTCAGGTGAAGAACAGGTCTGTCGGGAAGACAACGCTTTCTTCCCGACAGACCTGTTCTTCACGACGCTGTCTTCCCTATAGACCTGTTCTTCACCTGAGGACGGCTGCTTGCGTTGTGGCCGAAACGTCGTGAGAATTATTTTATTATGTTTTATTTTTATTATTTTATTATTTCCCTTCTACGTGACTTTACCGAAAGAACCAAGAAGACGTCTGAAAATGTTATGCTTATTTATTTCAAGAACCCATCTTGACTCAACCTCTACCCCGACAGTGCTCTTGACATCGTCGAATGTGTCGGCACTTTGTGTTTGTTGATGTAACCTTCTTCACCCGTGCCCCTGCATCTGTGAGAAAGAGCTTAATAGCTCATCGGATTCCTCCTGCAGCATAAATAAATAAATATTCTGAAACGGGGGGGTTGGTGTGGCACGACACCACACTTTTGTATCCCTCCCACCCACCCCCCAGTGCTGATGTTTACACACCACACCAGGTACTCATTCAAGGCTGAGTCGACCTAGAGGATGCCCAGGAACCAATGCAGAGACATTCGTCACAGATGTTGGCCGGGGGATGGTGGAGGGTGAGCAACGGAATCGAACTCGGGTCGCCGCCAGGTTACTAAAAACTAAACTAATTCTAGATTTGAAGTTTTCGTGACTGCAAGGATTCATACAAATTTGAATTTTTTACCTACGTGACTTTAACAAAAAAAAAGTAAAAACTAAACTAAAACGATGTTTTTTTTTGTTTTACCAGGTAAGGCCCACTGAACTGTGTAGCTTTTTTTCAGAAGCGGCCTGGCCACAAATGATAGCTCGGTGAAGTGGCTCATCATGTGGACATTTATAGCAGCCAAACACTCTAAACGCGTGATGTCGATTCTAAATGTGGAGGGCAAAAACCGTAGGACCTGGAGAAAAATCCACGCGACCACGGGAAGAGAGAGAGACACGCAAACTCAAAATATACAGCAGCAGGCGTCAGAGTCGGGATCGAACTCCACGACCTCCTGCATACCAGGCGAGGTAGTTAACATCTCGCCACTGCGGTCCTACCGCGGTGCGCTGACCACTGCGCCACCGCTCCTCGCCAGCATTGTGACAGCAGCAGCGGCCCCCGTGTGTTTGTGTGATTGTGTTGAGGACGTTATGGCGAGCGGTGGTGCAGCGATTAGCGCGCTGCGCTCCGAATCTGGCGACCCCAGTTCGATTCCAGCTCACGGCCAACACCAGTGACAATTATTCGTAGCCGGTCCTGGGCCTCCCCTAGGTCGACTCAGTCTCAAATGAGTACCTGGTGCAGTAAAACATCGCCACTGGGGAGACAAAGGCGGCCGTGCGTGGTGCTGGTCACCCGCCCCCTTCGTGTGCCGTGCCGGCCGTCATAGGTGCTGCTCGCTAACAGCACATGCCCCTACAGTCTGTTCAGGCTGTACGGGGGATCTTTGTCTTTGTGTTGACGTGCCACCGTTTTGATCGAACGACACTGCCCGCAGACCTCTTATTCACGACCAACTGACTCCAATTTGCTTCCACATTTGCATGCGCGTCCGGGGGTGGCTTCATTTAACCTTTATTACGCCGCGGCTCAGCCGTTATTTGGGGCGAGGTCTCGGCGTAATTAATGCAATGGGGAAATTTCATTTTTCAACATTTCAAATCTCAAAATTTCACATTTTTAAAATTTCAAATCTCTAAATTTCAAATTTTACAAATTTCAAATTTCTAACTTTGCCATTGCACTGGGGCGCTGCGTGCGCGTAAAGAGTTGTACCACCGCAGCGGGTGTTACGGAGCAATTAAAGGGCGAAAACACTTTACCGTTGTCGCCATTAAAGCCACAGTTTTATTATTGACGAATGCGTCAAATTGTGTTGTTGTTGTTGTTTTTGTTATGTGTGCTCGCGCACAACTGCCTCCAATTAGCACGGTTGGCTAAACGCCTACTATTAGCACGGTTGGGGCTACGTACGGTCCGAATGAGGTCAATGACGCACACGCACGCTCCCCCAAATATAGCAGTGGCAGCAGCATCGCCACAAAATAAATGTCCGCGCTTGACTCTTGTGACCATATCTAATCGCCCTGAATGTACCCGAAACTCGTCAGAGGCCGGAAGCTGGAGACTAAATCGAGCGTTGAGTTTACTTGATCTGTTGCTCGGATGACGATGGTCCAGTTTTGTCCAGCCGCCCAGCTATTTTGCACAGGAGATCCGTGGCGCAGCCTGATCACAACAGCCCCACCGACAGCGAACACCGCGACATTGCAGAGAATCGCATTTCTTGAGAATTGCTTTTTGTGGTTAGTTTGTGTGTTCTTCCCCCCCCCCCCATCTCACCCACGCACCTCCGATTAGCACGGTTGGGCTACGTACGGTGCGAAAGAAGTTCGACACAAGGTGCCCTAATGCGGGAGGCAGCAGCAGGCGCCGGACGAAATTTCGGTACAGGGGGGCAAAATGTTGGGTCGGACGCGGATGGGTATCCACCAGGGCTGGCCAGGTGTCGTAGGTGTGAGGCTGCGGTGCGGCGTTGAGGCTTTGCTGCCCCTCCTACGTAGGGGAATTTTTTTTTCCTGGGTTAACAATCCAGCAGTCGGCGGTTTCCATTCGATCTCCCGGCGTGGCAGGGTTTGTTTTCATAATTCCACTCGGACTCTGTCCACGCAGCAATATAAACGTGGGTGCAGCACGGCTCGACGATTGGTAACTCTTGTGCGGTGTGTTTCAAGTTATGGGCTTCCCTCCTCTTCCAAGTTGTTTGGCCAATGTGGAAGAGTAGGCCAAAACACCCTCGAGAGGAGCCCTCTAGATCTCACGATAGTGGAGGCCCATCTAACGGCAGTGGCGTGCGCGAGCAATTGCAGGGCTGCACCTTTAGCGACTCAAATGTCTTCCCACGTCCTAATTAACTGTGAACATTTTACTTTACCAGGTAAGGCCCACTGAGCTATTTCGTTATTTTTCAGAAGCGACCTGGCCACAAATGATAGCGCAACGAAGTGGCGTGTGGCATCGAAATTTATAGCGGCAAGGTAGTTAACGCATGTTTCTAAAATGTGGAGGGGAAAAAAACATCCACACGACCATGGGAAGAACATGCAATCACTCGTGAGTGGGACTGCCTCAACACTCCATTGCAAGACCCTCAAGACAATCAATCCTTCGACTCGATCAAGAAGCAAAAGAAGATGCAAGAGGCGACGTTTTAGGCAATGGACCTTCTTCGTAGTACATTCACGAGGTAGGGCAATTGCACGAAAAATTCCACCCATGGCATGTTTTTTCCCCTTCTAAGGCCAGTGCGTTATTGACGAATATGTTTAGTTTGTTCACTGCCAATGGGGCAGCAGGAGCATCATCACCAAATAACGCGCGTAGCTCAGAGCTCATTCCCTGGATGTATAAACTGACGTCATTTGTAACGTGAGCTAATGATGCAGACAATAGCGGAAAATGTATTTTCTGAATAAAACACCGTAGGATTAAATATTCATGTTCTATACACTGTATGTGAATACCTACCGAAGGTTTTTTGTTTGTTACTTTTTAATGTAACGGGGGTGGCTGAACTGTTTAGCGAACTGCAATTCCCAACATTCGTCAATGCTGTGCAAGAATTGCAAATTGGACGTTGTTATGCGACGCTCAACATTCGCGTAGCAAAAACATACCTGGCCCTTCCTAATTGAAAACAAATCAGGGACAGTCTCGCGGAGTTAGGATGCGTCGTGCGCTAAATTAAATGATTGTTGGCAACGGCTGAATAAATCATACCAATCGAGCATAATTACATATTGACTCGTCGAATTACGTATCCCAAATTCATTAACTCGTACGCCCAATGTTTTTGCCGTGCGTTGAACGCGCAGGAGGTACTGCGAGGAAACGCGTACCATTCACGTGGGTATCGGTCGGCTAAACCGATACGTGACCATGAAAAAATATCCCCCGCAATATTCACGGCAGAGCATTCACGTAAATTATTCAGCAGCAGCGGCATCATTATAAAGAGACAATTAACGCTGGTCTAGCGCAACTGCTGCTGCTACCACCAACAAATGCCACAACCACTACCCCCGCCATTCGCCACGAAGTGACGGTGGCGTCACCACGGCGCCTGTGCCAGGCCAGGTGCACTTTGAGGCCACGTGAAGTGTCGAAGGCTCGCTGACAGCAGGTCTCGGGACAGAGCCAGGTGCCAATGGGTTGACTGACTGAGATGACCGGTAGATGCACCACCGGCTGTACCCCCCTACTGTGCCAACTTGCTGGATTTTACACGCCCGGCGCTCCGCTCGTTGTTGTGAGCGTCGCTCCTCCGCCCTCCGTTGTTGCTGGAGGGCGACTGCCTCCAACTCACAAGCACCACGGTGGAAACACCAACAACCACAACAACCACCACAACCAACGCCAATCGCGTCCCCCGACAAAGGCATTCAAAAAAATATATAGAGAGCTTTTCTCAGAATCTCCCCGACAATGAAAAAACGATTGTGCAAGTGCATTGTAAAATTAGTGTCTGAATTGCGAGCAGAGACAAGCGGCTGCCTAATTGCAACTAATCACTTTGTGAGAATCCGGCAGGCTGTCATTTCGCACAGCGTGTGGCTTGTCTCCCTTATCCCACCACCCACCCACCCACCTCTCTCAACAGCCCTGCCCTCCCTCCACCGTTCGTTCCGTTCGCACCGTGCATAATATTCGAGTGGGGCTCCTCTCTCGAGTAGGCGCGCCATTTCAGCGGCACTTAATTAGAGCGCGGATTCCACATCGCACCTCTGTTTGGGGTATCAGTTTTTTTTTATTTTATTATCTACATAGCTCCCTGGGGTGTTTCTATTCGGAGGCGATCTGGCTCGCACAGATGATAGCTTCAACGACGTGGCAGCTTGCCACGTGGAAATGCATTGCCACCAAATACTCTTTAACAGATGAGGCCCACTCAGCCGCGTAGCTCTTTCTCAGAAGTGACCTGGCCACAATTGATAGCGTCAACCAAGTTGCGGCTTGTCACGTGGGAAAAATGTACAGCAGCCAAATACTCTTGGACGCGTTTTTATTCTAAATGTGGAGGGGGGAACAAGGAAGACCGGGAGAAAAATCCACGCGACCACGGGGAGAGAAAACATGCAAATTACAAATATACAGCCTGTCGTCAGGATCCGGATTCGAGCACACAACTTCTGTATACTTGGCGAGGTAGTTAACATCTCGCCAGTGTCGCAGGCATTGTAGTACTGCACTCGGAAAAGCAGAGGCTCTGAAAAGTCAAAGCGTTTCGCCTGCTGTGTGCTGCCAGAGCTCTTCGATGTATTTTTTTGTCAGGGTGGCATGGCGTGTTGTTGTTTTTGTTCCTGAAAAATCTGCCGGACTTTGGAGCCGAAACGTCGGACATCATGCCGAACAATGTTGCGGTATTGAACGATAAGGCATCGGTGAGTTTAGTCGCAGGGATCTTCCTACTCAGATGAACATTGAGGGTCTGAGCTATTGGTGGAAATTCCACATTCCTATGGCTGGGCTCAGTCTCTCAGTAGAATATTCAGTTTCTCTGAACGACATTATCCTGTTCGTGCAAACCAAAGTATCACCTGTATTAAAGTAAGCATAATCACCGCAATCTGCCATGAGCTCAATCTGGATGAAGGGATGTCCAAGTCTGACACCTCCCCGGAGCTGTGCCAGACTGGCTCGACTCAACCCCGGCACGACGCTGAGTTGCGTAGTGGGGGGGGGGGGAGGAGGCAAAATACCATCTTGTCACCGCTCCGTCCCTACGGGGGTTATCACTCCAGTGCTCCACGTCGATGAGACCGAGAGAGGGCCTTGAATAGATCACAATCATTACACCACTTCCGAGCGAAGTTATATAATCTCTGGTACAAACCCCACAGGCATCTCTGACCCGTGCAAAAAAAAAAAATAACTCGTGCCAAAAACGACCGAAAGTATTTATTGGAGTCACCATAATTGACAGCAGGGGGTGACAAATTCGTTTCCCCTGGGCAATTGCACGAGGTAATTCGGTCCAAATCTAATCATATGACCGCCGCGTTGCGTTTGCCTTGATAGTGAACTGCGGGCTGAATGTGAGATTGAAATTAAAAAGGTGGGGGTGGCGTTGAAGTTTGTGTGCAGAAGAATACTATTAATAAAGCAAACTATTTTTTTTTACAAAGTAAGGCCCACTGAACAGTGTAGCTCTCTCTTTTCAGAAGCGACCTGGCCACAAATCATAGATTCTACAAAGTGGCGGCTTGTTTACGTGGAAATGTCTAGCAACTAAATACTCTTGAACACGTGTTGATTTGTAATGTGGAAGGGAAAACCGGAGGATCCTTGAGAAAAATCCACGCGACCACGGGGAGAGAGAGAGACATGCAAACTCCAAATATACAACAGGCGTCATCAGGGTCTGGGTGGGGAGGGGCTGCTCACCCGTGGTGCCCTTATACAACTCAACGTTTAACCCACTCACGCCGGCTTGTGCCAGCCCTCACAGTCGGGCATATTTGTGGAATACACCACGCCGCCGTTGACCCTGGCCATTGACCGAGCAACCCAACGTTCCTACCAGCTCCCTCCGCAGGAATGTGTTTTTAACTTTCTTTCGTAACGTTTAGACTTTTAGATGTAGTGCTTCAGATTCTTCCTTTTTTTTCTTCCGTGGGGAAGCCTGATTATGTTATTTGTGTTTTACGGCATTTTTGCTTGCTTGGTGGTCGTATGAGTAAATGTGACTGGTCGTTGTGAGTTTGTTCTTGTTTATTTGGTAATGGCATTGATTATTTGTGATGCAGCATCCTGTCATACTGCGTAATAGTGGTACATCCTTGATGGTTTCAGTCACCATGTATTCATGTCTCTGCAATTAGTGTATTGCAACTCTCATAGGTGTTGAGCCTCGTGTTAAATCACTTTATTCCACTCGATAAAGGTTATTGTCACTGTGAATGTGGGGTGGTTACGTCGAATGACAACAGCCTCTAGCCCTAGTGTCACGGTGAGGTTATTTGAAGGCGGTTTAATTGCGGGCGGATAGCACTGAAGGCCTCGTTGTAACATACACGGCCCGCCACTGCTTGAGCGATGATTGTGGCGTGAGCGATGATGTCACGTGAGCGATGATTGTGACGTGAGCGATGATTGCCACGTGAGCGATGGCGACGGACCGTTTAACCCGCCACCACCGCCACCCGACACAACCAAATCGCAAGATTTGTCACCTAAACAAAGCGTGCCAATGAGTTACCACTTGGGCACACCGCTGTGTGTGTGTGTGTTGGAGAGTAAACCCGCAACATTTACGATTCGACGACCGTGACGTTTCGCCGGCGATTGCAACGACCAGCTTCGTCAGGCGACTTACCATGATTGTGAACAAACTCTTCACGTTGAGTATATCGTTGTAAGCACGGCACTGAGGTCGCATCACTCCCCCCCCCCCACCGCCCCCCTTTGTAGCCACCAGAGGCCCCCTTGACATTCTCTGCTGTGTGGTTTCTCCTCCTGCCTCCCAGTGCCCCCACTGTCTTTCCGCCGTCGCTGGGCTGCGATTACACGGCGCAATTATTGTCGATGAGAGACAAAAACGACGTTGGGTTTTTGTTATTTGTTTTGTCGTTGTGTTGTTGTGTCGTAGTGTTGTAGTGTCATTGTGTCATCGTTGTGTCATCGTTGTGTCAACCCTCCGCCAAACACACCGTGGCAATTCGTCGAATTTCCGTCGTGGTTTTCGGGGCTGCGTTGTCGCAGGCCGACGAGCGACGCGCAAGGAAACTGGCGATGTCCCCCCCCTCCAGACCCTTCCAGAACATTGCATTGCGCAGACTCTGTGTGTGATGGGTAAATTACAACAACAGAAAACCCATTGCAACAGCTGGCAAGATCAAGACCCTGTCAGCAATCAAGCCCCCCCCCCCCCCCCTGTACAGGGTGATTCAACCACCAGTTATGCCATCATAACGAGACACTTAAAAACGCCAGACAGCTCTTACAGTCAAATAACACGCAGACGTGCTTATGTACTTGTGTGTACATTGAACTTCTTTCGCACCGTACGTAGCCAACCGTGCTAATCAGTGGCGCGGTGGAAGGCCAACAAACTAAAACACGAAAAGCAGTTCTAAAGAAATGAGCGTTCAATATAGATGGTTCAAACGTGCATAGCTTCAGCGGTGCTTCCTAACATCGGAAGGAAGAGCGTTCCAGACGGCCGCAGAAGTGCGAGCATCTGGTTCCTCCGACTGAACGCGTGTGAAAAAGAGCTTCCAACCTCTTCGGATTTCCCCCGGTCTAAATCAAGATCCCGATTCTCATCACCCCGCCGCACGCGACCTGCCGATAGTGGCGGCACCCGTTTACACAGCGGCATGGATGATGGAGAGGGTGCGGTGGTGGCATCTGACAAACCCATCGTACGAACTGTGCCCCCCCCCCCCTCCAGGTAGATCGACTCAAAACGGGCGACCCCTGAACTGCAAGTCCGGTGCGCCGCTCACCATCGCGTGGAACCTGGCAGCACATCCCCTGCGCACTTTGGACAGAACCGCGAACTCCTAAGTCCCTTGACAGGTATTTGATGGCTCAAGCAAACCTCGCTGCACAGCTGAGCGGATGCCTTCGATGCCTCCGTCGAAGTTCACGGCCCTGTTCGGGATTTCCCACAGTTGCGAGGTGGTGGTGATGGTGGCGGCGGCCGCGTTTGTCGCGGGTGCTACAAGTCATCACGGCTCGCCCTCACGCCCGTTGCGTTCGAGGCCGGTCTAAACCCAGGGGTGGTGGCGGTGGGGTTACGACGGTCGCGTCGGCAACGAGACATTCATCATTGGGGACGTCGCTCTTTGGACCGAAGCTGTCGGCCGTTGTAGATTATCTACGTGACTTTACTGAAAGACCCAGAGAATATGAATTCCCGCAGTCACGAAAGCTTCAAGTCAAGATACAAATGCGTCGTTCACCCGTGTGATGTGCTGAGAATCGCGTGTGGTCTCGCGTCGTCCCGGTCGCGCAGGCGCCTCGGTTGATTATCACGCCGCAGAATCGCGAGCGATGGTGACGGATTGGGGAGGCCTTCGTCCGGCAGTGAATCAATCGTGACCTATGATGATGATGATTATTCACAAATTAAGAATAAGTAGCGCTTACAGTTTTTCGTTCACTCTCAGGGAGAAAGAATGCATTCAGAGACGTAGGAAGCCACAGACCGGAACTGATGCCAAGAGTTGCCCAAGATCTGCGATCCTATATTGGAATGTTTGGCCAACTCCATAACGACTCGTACGTATAGAACCAAAGTGGACCACCAAGAGAACCCTCACGCAGGCTACGCAGGTAACATTAAATCCCCGTACAGATGGCATCCATATGGAAACGAGTGCCATCCCACTTGCTGCACTGCCGTATTGTGCCAGGCCAAGTGATGGCAACATCGAGGTGCATGGGTAGAGTTAGGGAGGTAACACAACATTTGTGTAACGATTGTAGCATCACTACTGTGTACACACGCACACGTGACGTCACTACCACGCGGGTCTACACACACACGCATGACATCATCCCAGCTGGAGGCAGGAATGACGTCAGGGCCGGTTCTGGACTCGGGAGGCCACGGGGGTGGTATGAGGTCGTGTCACTCTCTGTGATCCCGGCTGGACACGTGACCGGATCCCAGTGGGGGTCGGGGGTCCAGAGGGAACCTTGGGGGGGCACGTGGACAGCAGGGGGAGGGGGCTTCGAGAGGGTTCTCGAAGGGAGGCATGGCCGGGGTGAGGCCCGGGCACGCCGATGCCCATATAAGCAGCCTCCTAACGAGGTTCAAGGCTGCCCGTGCCAAGAATGAAGATGCATCGTGAAGATGCCAAGAAGAGTCAAGGCTTCTAGTGAGCGGACCTGCCAGTAGCCCGCCTGGCTGGGTCACGCTAGACTAGCTGAGAGTTAGAGAAGTGTGTGTTAGCTGGAGTAGGTCGGTGGTCACCGCCCTATGCGTAATGTAAGAGTTAACTGTTGGTGTTCAGTAATACATTGTGTTGCCTCCCAAGAAGTTGTGTGCGCCTAAATTCGAACCCATTACATTTGTATGATCCACGAACCCTCCCCTGCACACTGCTGAATCACAGGTGCGCAACCGTCCAAAAGGCTTATAGGCTGAAAGATGGGTGAGGGGGAGAATATCCGTATATATTACTTTATTGGAGAGACAAACAGATGTATGTTTTGTTATTTCGTTCACGCTAATGAGTATTAAGGAATTGGGCGCACTCGGGCAGTTGATAAAATTGAAATGCTGCCGCATGCACGGGTCAAACGCTGCTCTCAAGGTCTATTGCATATTTACATCGCTGTAATGCTAAATGATTCATACGGATGAAAAATGTACGGAGCATTGCAGCAGCGTGAATAAAACATTTACAATGATGCACTCTCTTAAGGACGTTATTAAGCACGCGGCGTCGACAGAGTAATTGTGCAGCAGGTAACGGGAATGAAGGTTAAGGTTGTCTTCTAACTTTGCTAGTAGAAATAATTATAATTCTTTTACATCAAGGCATACGCTCCCTTTGATGTTCGCAAGCCGCCTCCGAGCCAGATTACTGAGTCGCACACCCGAATCCATCATCGTCAACCCGTAGTCAGTCCACTGCCGAATGAAGGCCTCGCTGAAATCCATCGTGATCTCGCTCACACCGCCGCTGTGCAATGATCCGCGCGGAGCCTGTGCACGAGCTGATTTTCATCGCTTCATCTCCGCGGAGGACGGAAAAACCTCTCTCTCCCCTCTCTTTTTTTTCGTTCATTTCGTCATATTTTTATTTATTTACATTTTTAAACTTTGCTTTATCTAAAACCCCCACCTCTCGCTCACTCTCTCGCTCACTCACTCTCTCGCTCTCTTGTTTCGTAACGATCGGATGAAACAATGAGATGCTCGTTGTAGACGGTGCTTTGCTTCGTTCATCGTTTCGTTGTTGGTTTTTTTATGCTTTTTAATGCCCCTTTTAAATGAAAAATTTCACAATTTTTTTTGCTTTGTTCTCCTTACCCCCCCCCCCTCTCTCTCTGTACCCCCCCCTCTCTACCCCCCCCCCCCCCCTCTCTACCCCCCCCCCCTCTCTCCCTCTCTCGGGTGCGTTTTCAACGTTGGCAGCCACTGCGTTGTTAGGCCTGTCCAAGCCCCCGCTTACCCCCGTGCCTAACCTGCCTATGCGCCCCAAACCCACGAGCTCAAGTCCAGTAGCATAGAATAATAAAATAATAAAAATAAAACATAATAAAATATTATGTTTTTTTTATAATGTTTTATTTTTATTATTTTATTATTTCCATTCTACGTGACTTCACCGAAAGAACCAAGACGATGAATCCCTGCAGTCACGAAAGCTTTAAATCGAAATCCAGTAGCATAGTTCACCGTCAACGGTGAAAGGTGACGGTGCAGGACTGCAATTGTTTACTCACGTCCCTGCTGATGGGCGCCACGGTGGCGAGATGTAAACTACCTCGCCTGGTGTACAGGAGGTCGTGGGTTCGATCCCAATCCTAACGCCTGTATATTTGGAGTATGCACGTCCTCCACGTGGTCGCATTTGATCACAACGCGCGTTTCGAGAATGTATCTGCCATACATGTTCTCAACTTTATGATAAGCCACTTCGTGCAGCTATTATTTGCGGCTAGGTCGCTCTAGTGATCTATTTTGGCCTACTCTTCCCCGCCGTCCAGATATATCGATAGTGGTGGGAGGACCCACATTTTACCCTCTTTGCTTCATTGCTGGACTTTTATTTATTTATTTCGGTGACCCAGCTCACTCTTGCCAATGAGACTAATCCTGGTCTGTTGAGTTCTCACGCGGTGAACCCAAACAAACTTTGACATCATTGCTACAACTCGGTGGGCTCTCATGAAATTGTATTTTCCGAGACCAAGGTTCTCTGCAAACCTCCTGGCTACCATCAAAAGTTTGTACACGAAGCCATACAAATATACAAACACAGACATAATTTCAACCGTGATGACGGTTACAAACTGAGTAATCATTGGAAAGATGTGATTAACCATGCAAAAAAGATTTAACTACACTTATTTGCCAATCTTATTTGACAGACAACCATCACAGTTTTTACCATGTTTAGTGGTGTCTCCCTGTTACAGGTTGTTACAAACCGCACCTCTCCATAACAAAGGCTCAGCCTGTGCTACAACTCGGTGGGCTCAACCATTATTATGCAGTCTATTCTTAGTCTTAAGCCTCACCTTACCATATTAATAAAAGTATGCGGCCCTTACCCCACCACCATCTTCAACCATTATATAAACGTAGTGGTAGCTCCTACAATCTCTCATTTACTTGATACAGCTGTCGTGGCTGTGACGGTACCACCTGAAGACAGAAGCTTGTGTTGCCTCCGAAACGTCGTGATTTTTATTTTATTTTATTTTTATTTACTTTTTTATGTTTTTAACTACGTGACTTTACCGAAAAAACCTAAGAATATAAAACTTTGACAGTTTAACCCCCGCCACACACGACCGTGCCAATCGACTATAACCGTGCTGCACCAGCGCCCACTGTTTCAACAGCCACTTCGGGAGATTGAACCGGCAAGCTCTAGGATTGCAAGTCGAGTGTGCTCACCGTTACACCGTGGCTGCGTCCCCTTGTAATCGTAATTTCAACTTGCAACGCGTATAGCATTTGCTCACTCTCATAGAGAGAAAGAGAGAGAATGACTCATAAGTTATAACCTATTTTTTTATTTTACCAGGTAAGGCCCGCTGAGCTGTATAACTCTTTTTCAGAAGAGACCTGACCCAAAAACGATAGCTCAAAACATTTGGCTTAGCACGTGTAAATGTATAGCAGCCAAATACTCTAGACTTAAAAATTGTAATGGCGATAAGATCTCTAAGACGAATACTTAAGTGGAGATCACAAATCGGTGATTTATTTAGTTCTGTATAGCTCGTTGCCTGACATTCATCCAAATTCCTTTTTTTAAGGTATTTAAAAGTTTCAGTTCTCTGATCTGCACCAAACGAAATCGAAAGTGAAACACACACACATTTTAATGAGATTTGTATCCATGCAATCAACGGGGACCAGCCTGCAGTTATAAACTCGCGACAAAAACTAAAAAAAAAGCACTTTCTCCACGGACCGCAACTCACGATCGGAATCCAGTGGTAGGGGGGGGGGTGATTTTAATAAAAAAAACTTGCACAATGATATTCAACTATTATGCTGCAGTTCCGACGTGCCGTTGACCATCAACTCCGCGACGTCTGCAGCAATAGTAACGTGACCAAATCCTCACCGCTGGCTTTAAATGCATTTTATATATTTATACCTTTTCATATAAATATATATTTGCCCCCATAATTTTGTGGCCCCCGATAAATAGGCCATTGTGCGGGTTGCAGCCCCCATAAACAACTCCCGCCACCCACAGTGTCTATTAGTCACAGTAGCCCCCCACTGACCCCCCCCTCCCGCCCACCAACTAAGACAAACGGAGGGGGGGGGGGAGACAATCTTCATAACAAACGTGCGCCTGCCCTAATGAGGCCACCCCTGGGTTATTTTTTTTTTAACCATGGAGTTCAATACAACAAATGTGGGGGGCGGAGAGGCGTGGGGTTATCCTTGTAAACACACAGAAACGGGGGGGGGGGGTGTTGATGCTGCATGCTTCCTAATGAAGCTTGCCCGTGTCAATAAATAAATACGAGATTCGGCGCCGCTTTTGGCGAATAAATGTGAACGCAAATGATAAATATTCACCATCATCCACAGAGTTGGCGCGAACAACTTTGAGCGGCATTTTTGACGATTTTTTTTTTGGGCAACTTCAGGCATTTTGGGCTCCGCATAAACTTCGGGTGCTTTTTAAATCCTTTATATTAAGTTCACTTGCTTGCTTGCTTGCGCGCTTACGACCGTGCAAATCTTTCGGTCGTTTTTTAACCCACTTCCCGTGATCCAATCGAGCTGACATTTTGCACACAGACTCGTTGTGCGTGACAATTTATTTTCGTGAAAAAAAATTTCCAAAATGTTCCACTTTTTAGGGAAAATTTTTTTTCATATTTAATTTAAAATACCAATGTGATAAAAATGAAACTCTTACTCAAGAAAAACACAAATGAATAATAAAATAAAACCGATGCCACGCATATAAAGGATTTATAGTGAAAAACTTTGTTTTACGGGTTAATTTTTTTTCGTCTTCTTCGAAATTTTGAGCTACACCCGGATAGTGGCGAAACCTGCATAGGATTCCAATCATTTGTGCCTTGTCCGAGTTTGTTTTTTTTTCAAATATGAACATTGGAGGATAGGTTTCGGATAAGTTGAGACCAGGCGAAGTTGAACTTGTTCAAATCGTTAATATGGAAGGCCTTTGATCGGATTCAGATGACTTAAGACCAGGCCCTGTTACTTGGCTTGAATCATTAATATGGAAGGCTCATGATAGGAAAGAGATGAGCTTATACCATTACAATTTTAACTATTTTAATCATTAATATGGATGGCCCATGATAGGCTTAAGATCATTTGAGACCAGTCCAAGTTACATCTTTTGAATCATTGATTCAGATGAGTTGAGACCATTCCAAATCAAACTTGTTTGGAATTTTAATATGGTAAGTCCCTTAGTCGATGACTTGCAGTTCATATATTTTGTTGACAAAACCCCCTGTTATATTCAATAAAAACACAGACTGAAAAATACACGCTCACGCCTTGAACTGTTACGTATATTTTACATGCGTGCGAGTGGATGAGTAAGTTGATAATCACGTTTCCAGATAGGCTATGAGCTCAGGACTTGCATACCGCAATATTTTTTTTTGTCCACCAAATATGTTTTTTAAAAGACTTTTATAGAAAAAAAAATCTCACCCTTTATGGTTAAAACACAGTTCCTGAAAGGGTCAAATTACACATTTGTACGTGCGTAAACTGTGTTATTGGGTAATTTGTATGAGCGCTGGCTTAACTCCAAAAATATAATTTTAAATGCGTGATATTTATAATCAAATGCAGCGCGTCTACACGGTGGTCAACCAAAAGGCCAGCCTCACTTTTCCAATTAAATAATGTACTTGATTCATTACGGCAATTACACATTCCACTGTCCCTCACTCCCGCCCTGCACCGCGCCCCATCAAATTCTCTCAGACACGTGGCCAGACCGCAGTGGGCATGGTGGCGTGCTGCAGTAACGAAGCAAGTTTGGCATGGGCTTTGCTCATCGTCATTCAGCCAATGATCAATCTACTGTTCGTTAAATGCCTTCCCAAGCCGCCACCGCCTCTCACGATCCTCCCTGCGGTTTAATAATAAAATGACGAGCAACTGCACACGAGCCGATTTCATCGCTCTGTGTTCATCCTCTCGGACGAGTTCCATTGCTCGGTTACCACTTTGTTGTTGTTCCCCTCGACCACTAACCCCATCGCTCCTTCTGGCCGTGACGCCTCCTGCCCAAGCCCCACTTAATTATCTTAACAGTTTGAACGATGTCGTGAACCTGCCTTAGTTTTCGAATCCACGCGTGTGCATATCGCGTCTCTTCTCTGGTCATCTCATTGCCTCTCGCCGTGATTTCAAGCGTGCACCTCTTCCGTGTGTGTTCTAGGACCCTGATGCGAGCAATGAAACGGGGGCCCCTATCCCATTACCCCCCCCCCCTCTCTCTTTGTTAGTCGACACCTAGACCCCCCCTCCCCCCTCTGGCACACCAGTGCCGGTTGCAATTGCACCGCCAGCGCACCCCTCGATAGCTCCGCCACCGGCAATGAGGGCTTTCCATCGACGCGCTCACTCTGCAAACAGCACCTCAACCCCTCTCAGCCGTCACCCACGGGCCAACAGTCTCGCGCACACGTGCGCACGCGATATGGAGACACCGCCTGGATGCCAATCCATCACAGGCCCACGGCCACGTTGCTGAATATTTCATGCGATCAGCCCTCAGTGACAGCAGAACACGGGGCGCGCCCAGCAGAGAGGGGGGCTCTGTTTGGGAACGGAGACAAATGTGAGCTCCCAACGTTCCGCCAGCAGCTCAAGCCCAACACGCAGGAATGGGGACGGGGGGCGGAGGCGAGGGGGCTGGAGACGACGTGGGGGGGGGGTGGTGGTGATAGGGGGAGGGGGGGGCTTGGAAGCACCGTGCATGTTTGCACGCTGATATACGAGCCGCGGAACCGCTTCACGTGTCCCGAGTACACACTGAATAATTCAGGGGGGCGCTTTGCTACCCATGCACCTCCCCCTTCTCCACCCCTCCCCTTCCGAATCCAGAGTCATCAATCATCCCGCCGCCCCGTCCGCATCGTGCAGTCGCTGCACTGCCGCAAGCCCACGTCACCCCCCCCCCCCCCCCACATAGATAGGGACGCGTTCACTCTTCACACTCACTGCCACCAACTCCCTCCCGTGGTCGTGCTGGCCAATTCACGAGAGGTCGGAGGGGGGCCTAAGCAAACAATGCTTTTGGGCCACGCCACCCACTGCATCCGCTTCAAATAAAAAAAAACGCCTCGTGAGATGACAGAAGAGGCATCGACACGAGGGAGAGGTGTGGTGAGATGACGAGACAAACACACGGAGATGCGATGGGAATAAGAGAAGAAGGGAAGAGATGGAGGTGCAGTGAAATGAGAGCGATCTGCGGATGAGAGCCCAAAATGCAATGAGATGACCAGAGAAGAGACGCGATTTGCACTAAATGACCACGAGGTTAATCCGCAGTAATGCCCATTATCTCATTATGTTCATATCGATCTCAAATTGAGTTGATGTTCGATGCCGCCCTAATATTGGCATGAACGTGGGGGGGTGGGTGGGAGGGGCTCTTTGAGCATCTTGGGACCCAGAGACACTTGCTTGATGTGTTGCTTAATGAATAGCCGAGTTCTCAAGTCTTCCCCGATGTGGCTTCCTCAAAACCTCTCCAGAATCAAGAGACACCCGGGCGGAGGGAGCGCCGCTCATCATCATCCTCCTCCTCCTCGCTCTCGTGTCTCCGCCGCTAATGAGGGCGGTCCTAGAATCTTCAGTCACGCGTGTTACGCCCCAAAGGGAATCAGTGAAGAGCCATTAACCATTTATAGGGGCAAAGACAAAGGTCTCCCACCCCCAATAGCCGTTGAAGACTGTCGGGGCAAGTGCTGTTAGCAAGCACCTATGAAGAAAGAGCTTTGTAGCTCGTCGGATTCCGACAGTATAAATAAATATTCTGATTTTGAAGAAGGCCGGCACGGCACACTCGTGTTTACTATGGTGCCAATCTTCTTGGTTCTTTCGGTGAAGTCACGTAGAAGGGAAATAATGAAATAATAAAAAGAAAACATAATAAAATACAATTCTCACGACGTTTCGGCCACAACGCAAGCAGCCGTCTTTCTGACAGACCTGTTCTTCACTTGAGGACGGCTGCTTGCGTTGTGGCCGAAACGTCGCGAGAATTGTATTTTATTATGTTTTATTTTTATTATTTTATTATTTCCCTTCTACGTGACTTTACCGAAAGAACCAAGAAGATGAATCCCTGCAGTCACGAAAGCTTTAAATCGAAATATGGTGCGAATGTTTACTACGCACCGCATCAGATATGCATTTGAGGCTGAGTCGACCTAGCCGAGGCCCAGGATCGGTTCGGATTCCCCCAACCAGTTTTATTGGTCGTGAGCGGGAATCGAACTCGGGTCACCGGGTTATTAGTGCAGTGTGCTAACCACCGGCGCCACCGCTCCCCTCAGGACAAAGACAACGTGGTCCTGCATGCAGTCTTCACCAAGCTGCTTGGTGAAGTATGGTCAAACAACTCACGTGACTTCCATCACCGACGTGGCAATGGGCAGGCGTTCTTCCAGCAGCCGATTGACAAAGGAGTATTTTACTGGTAGGAACCTTCTGGTGCAACCAGCCCACAGGGGATTATTGTGTCCGCCTGTCCGTCGTGCAGGGAGGGGCTGGGTGGGGAGGGGAGGGTGGCGAGGGGCTGGGTGACGAGGGTGGGGCTGGGTGGGGAGGGGAGGGTGGGGAGGGGCTGGGTGGAGAAGGTGGGGAAGGGCTGGGTGGGGAGGGTGAGGCTGGGTGAGGGGTGGGGAGGGAGGGGCTGGTTGGGGAGTTTCGGGAGAGGCTGGGTGGGGAGTTTGGGGAGGGGCTGGGTGGGGAGGGAGGGAGGGGTGGGGCTGGGTGGGAAGGGGCTGGTCACCCCGTGGCGCCCTTATAAAACTCAATGTTTAACCTACTCACGCCGGCTTGTGCCCACCCTCACAGTCGGGCATATTTGCGGAATACACCACGCCGCCGTTGACCCTGCAGGCCCTTGACCGAGCAACCCAACGTTCCTACCAGCTCCCTCCGCAGGAATGTGTTAGTTTAATTTGCTTTCTTGATCATTCTCACGCCCCCAGACCATTCCATACAGCGACCGTTTTTGGCCACGTCTCTCTCGTGTGTTCTCCTTTATGTCTTTTATATTATTTTAGTACACAACAGTAGTTTATTTACGTCTTAAATTTTCTCCAAAAGCAACACCCCCCACCGTCCGTACGTAGTGGTGAGTGCCAGGACGCATTCATCAATATCAGACGAGTGACATTGCAATTTGGGGCATAGCGTTATAGCTATAAATAGATATTTTTCACTTTTTTTACATCACCAATTACACCGCAATTATGCTATCGCAGTTGTGTCTCGAGACAAAGACACCGACGTCATTCTGCAATGCGCACAGCACAGCGCAGCGCATCGTCGGGGGGCTACGACACCCAATACGAAGGTGAGGATATCGTTTGGCAGCGGCGTCTTCGTAATCATCAAGTGGCCCACCTCATGCTCCAGCACGAGGTGACGGCGCGGCCCTGCGGTCACTTGCTCGTGCCACTGCTGGTGGTGGTGGTGATGGTGGTGGTGATGATGGTGGTGGTGATGGTGGTGGTGATGGTGGTGATGGTGGTGGTGATGGTGATGATGGTGGTGGTGGTGGTGGTGGTGATGGTGGTGGTGGTGGTGATGGTGGTGATGGTGGTGGTGGTGATGGTGGTGGTGACGATGGTGGTGGTGACGATGGTTACACAACCTATTGGCCACATGGTCTTCTGGGAGTGTATCCTATACAAAAATGGTAATTTTGCACTGTATAACTAAATTCGTTTCTGTGCAGGTACTAAGTAGACTGTTGCATCTCAGGATTGTGGAAGGTGATGACGGTATTTGGCGAGGCCTCCGTCCAGCAGCAGATGGCTGATGATGATGACGACGACAACGATGATCATGATGACCACTATTGCAACATTAGTACTAACTCAATAGTTGGCAAATGAGAAAAGTAATTTTGAAGTTACTTTATATATTTAAAAAAAGGTCCTCTGGAACTGGGTTGCCTGATTAATTGATCCCAGGATATTACAAACGTAGAAATGTGTACTTCAGAAGACATCCCCTTTGGATGTTTTTAGAAGATTGAAGGACCCAACGTGTTTGTGGTTTTGCATTGTAACAAAATGATTCCAGCAACAATCATGGGAATCACTGCGAAAGAAATAACCAATAAAAATTACAACAAAAATAAGCAGGAAGTTGAAAATAATGCAGGTTACGACAACACGGGGCAAAATTATCCAACTTCTCAGTGCCTCGGTCTTCATTAGGAGTGGACGAGACGTACAGTAAGTACAAAAACATCAATCGCGGTCAAGCACTGACTCACGCACACACACAAAAAACGCCTCCAACATCTGGTCCTCAGACACCGATGGCGCAAATCCGCCACGACGGTTATTAGTCTTAAAGGCGCAAAACAATGGGAACAGAAAACCCAATAAACGGTGGGCGTACGGCAGGGCCTCGGGCACGTGACTCATACGTGGAGTCCGCGCGGTCGGCTACGTACGGTGCGAAAGAAGTTCAACATACGTAAGGACATAGGTACGCACATATACGTGTGTACATACGTGGGCCACTTCAATGCTTCGCAAACCGCCGAGCAAGTTCTAACCGCTGCGGTTTTCCATCTTTCCTGGTTTTCCCCAAGATATCTTGTTTTTTTAGGTAAACCAATGATTTGGATGATTGCTGCTGCTTCTCCACGTGATAAGCCACTTCGTTGAGCTATCATTTGTGGCCAGGTCGCTTCTGGAAAAAGAGAGCTGTGTAGCTCAGTGAAGAAAAATCCATTGTCAACTCAAATCGTGACAATCTAATCATGGCAATTCAAAAATTGCAAGGAGCATAACCCAAACCAAGCCCGTGTTCATCTGCTCATATATATATTCCAATAATTGTATTTAAGAAAGACTGATTAACTGGGTTTTTTTAATCTTCTACAAGAGTTATACATGAAAACAAACATGTTAAGTCTAGTTTTTTTATTGCAAGGTTGACCTCGCCATTATACCAAACATGCAATGCGCTCAGGGACTTAACAACAACCCCTGAGTTAAACAAACACTCGGTGTTGCCCAAAAGCAGCAGCACATCCGTGTTCGTTTCCCTTAATTAAGCCGCTGCACGGCAGAAGCAGCAACGAAATCAAAACAAATAGTCGAGCAACTAAGTCGAGCCCCGAGAGATCGTGCCAGCGAAGCTCAACAAGAATATCATGCGGAGCGACTGCGAAAAAACAAACGGGGCAAGCGAAACTGTACACATCAATCATAACTTAACATTACCAATTGGGTCAATTACCTATGCGCCGCGGCATTGTTTTGCCGCGCTGATATTCAACTTGGGAATACCTCACCTCTCCCCCTTGCGAGGGTTTTTTTATTTTACGAGATGCGCTTTCATTTTTAACGACGCATCCCCTATACTGTGCCCCCTCGTACATTTCACTACGCCGGTGTGAGCGCCGGAAAAGGGTCCCTGAAAAACAAGGGAGCAGCCGCTACGGCCGATTGCGAAAAATCTCCTCCCAAGACTCTTGACATTATTGCCAGCGCGACTCGAGTTGGAGTTAAACGGACATAATTGCCGTTGCACCGTCGTTGCTTGAAAGAAAAAAACACACCACGTTGCCATCACGCCTTGCTTGGTGTACGGTGATTTTTTTTTCCTGCAATGTTTTGCTGTCTTTTCTTGGATTTCTGTTTGCACTTAGTCACATATTCACTTTAAGATGTTTTTTGTTCATGTTTTTGTTTTTTTGTTTGTTGCGGTTGCACCCGATTCAAGAGCCGAATGGCTCACAGGGCTATACCTAATAAATGAAACTTGAAAACTTGAACCTGCTCCGCTCAACGTGGGCTGGGGAAAAAGTCCCGCGTGCCTCTGCCAATCGAAGCAAACTGGGTGCAAGCACATTTGGCAACGTGATGCTTGTGTCGCTCAAGCTAACGCTGATCCAATGATGAACTAACAGTGGCCCAATTTCAACTAACATTGAGCCGATGATGACCAATACTGACCCAACGAAAACAGTTACCCAATGATAACTAACAATGACCCAATTTCAACTAACATTGAGCCGATGATGACCAATACTGACCCAACGACAACACTGACCCAATGACGACTAACAATGACTCAATTTCAACTAACATTGAGTCAATGATGACCAATACTGACCCAACGAAAACACTGACCCAATGACGACTAACAATGACCCAATTTCAACTAACACTGAGCCGATGATGACCAATACTGACCCAACGAAAACAGTGACCCAATGATAACTAACAATGACCCAATTTCAACTAACACTGAGCCGATGATGACCAATACTGATCCAACGAAAACAGTGACCCAATGATAAATAACACCGACCCAATCGTAGCTAACACCGACCCAAAGTGGTCACATGGTGGTCACGGCAACACCGAATCGCACACGTTATTTTTTCGTTCAAATGATGGCATGGAGATATTTCATGATCTCACGGAGTACTTCAACATAAGCTGAACCGAACTCGATTTTAAAGCTTTCGTGACTGCAGGGATTCATCTTCTTGGTTCTTTCGGTAAAGTCACGTAGAAGGGAAATAATAAAATAATAAAAATAAAACATAATAAAATAATTCTTAGCACGCTGTCTTTCCGACAGACCTGTTCTTCACCTGAGGACGGCTGCTTGCGTTGTGGCCGAAACGTCGTGAGAATTATTTTATTATGTTTAATTTTTATTATTATATTATTTCCCTTCTACGTGACTTTACCGAAAGAACCAAGAAGATGAACTGAACTCGGTTTTTTTAGGGGCGGCAGGGGAGGGTTATAATAAAAGACTATTGTTATTATTATTTTCCTTAGGCCTATAATATTTTAAATCTTGACTTAAAGCTTTCGTGACTGCAGGAATTCATATTCTTGGGTCTTTCGGGAAAGTCACGTAGATAGGTTCAAAGAAAAAATATCTATCTCCGTGACTTTACCGAAAGACCCATGAATTCTATACTATTTTAGTTATACGTTATTTACCTACTTAACAATTCCGGCCAATTTCGAGTTACTTAGTCCAAGCAGATGCCTTTCCTTTGCCGTGATTCTCCACCGGGCTCCATGACCCGGGTCGTCCAGGCAAGAGGGGAGGGCGAAGTTGGGCCTCTGAGCCTCTGCTCTACAACTCGTTCGAGTTTTAATGACTTTTGTCGTGTGCATTGATAGAAACGCACGGATTAGTGAACACTCGCCGGTTTACAACATCATTATAACCCCAAAATGAAGGTTTCTTGGTTGAGATTGCGTAAATATAAATGCGTCGTTAAACCCGCCACCACCCGACACAGCCAATTAGAAAGGTTTGTCACGTAAACAAAACATGCCAATTAATTACTAAATTTCGATTTAAAGCTTTCGTGACTGCAGGGATTCATCTTCTTGGTTCTTTCGGTAAAGTCACGTAGAAGGGAAATAATAAAATAATAAAAATAAAACATAATAAAATAATTCTCACGACGTTTCGGCCACAACGCAAGCAGCCGTCCTCAGGTGAAGAACAGGTCTGTCGAGAAGACAGTGAAACGTCATGAGAATTATTTTATTATGTTTTATTTTCTTATTTTATTATTTCCCTTCTACGTGACTTTACCGAAAGAACCAAGAAAATTAATGACTAGTTCAGCACACGGGTGTGTTGGAGAGTAAACCCACATTTACAATTCGAGTACGACGTTTCGATGGTGATTACAACCAGCTTCATCAGGCGATAGCCAGAATTGTGGAGAAATCCTATTTCGATCTTAAATAGAAGGGGTTAAAGGTGATGTCATCACTGTGGGCCTATCAGATGCGGAGACCAGAAGGGGATTATTGTAGTCATATCAATTACAATGGACATCATGCTAATCTTACTAATTGGCTTGTATCCAGCGGGTGGTTGCGGGTTTAACGACACAGTTATATTCATGCGATCTAACCCAAAAATAAATCCTTTATTACGGATAATATTGGTGGCGAAAGCCTAGCCTGTTAAACTGACCATTATAACTGTGATGAAAAGTCATTAAAGCCTTGGGCAGAACAAATCTCTGGAGGGGGCATACGTGGCTGATGGTCGAGCAGCGGAACGCGTCTGAGAAGTCATCGACCGAGGCGATGCAGCTATGAATTCGGTTCACGTGCGCAGATGACCTGCGGATTCGTCACGCCGGATCGCAGTGGAGTGAAAGCAGCTTTGGTCAAGCCTTGATCCAGCGGTAGATTGAGGACAGCTGACGACGACAATGATGATGACGATGAATGAATGCATTGATGCATCGTCGCATGCCCTGCTAGACAGCATGGGTCAGTGCTGAAGGGCGGCGGTGACACGCGTATGTGTTTGGGCCTCGTGTTGTTGTTGTTAACTCCTTTGGACACACCATGGGCCCCAGTAAGGGCAGCCTCATGCGAGCAAAATACACGAGCACAGCAGGAGCAGCAGCGGCAGCGAGTGGCAAAAAATAACGAGGATGCCTTTCACCCTTTCCGTCAACCCATAGATCAATACAAACATTCCTCCGCCGGCGCAGCGAATAAAGAATTCATTGGATCGTTAATAATTATGATAATAGTACGTTTGAAAAAGTAAACTTGACGTGTTTGCTCAGCGCGTTCGCTCTGATGTATGGGCGCCCGCTAATGCTCAACCGTTGTGGACGTTCAAAATAAATTAGCCGACGCCAAGATTAATCTACGTACCAAAACAATGCATTTATCCCATCACCGCATTGCACTCTGAACCATTTTTCTATTTAAAGCTTCATTAGCCACTGCTCCTTACTCCGTTCATTCCACTTACGCTCACACAAGAGCGCCACTCTGCCTGCCTCAATCGATCACGCTTTCTGGACACCGTCGCGCGCAGACAGGCGCGCCCCGTTTAGCAACACGTCCTCCTGCGCTGACACAATAGAGCAAAACTAAAGGGGGCTGGCCCTCGCCCGCTGTCTCGCCCCCGATCGTTGCGTCGCTTTGCGCCATCGCCCGGGACCGCTCGCGACGGCTCGCGACCGCTCGGAAAAAATGGGGACCACTCCGACCGGGCCGGAAAGCGTGCAGTGGTGTTCTCCTATAATGCGGTGGTTAGTTGCGTTCCTGCAGAACACAGCATTCTGGAAAAATCGCGTTACAAAAAAGAATTGCATTATATCGGGTAAAGCGCAGCAGTCCGCGATGACGCCCGAGATGCATATGCAGGCCGAACAAAGACCAAGGCGCGTGGGGGTAACGTCTGGAAGCATCCAGCAACATCCCGCCTTGTCGTTGGACGCCATGCCGAGGCAGCCACGTGACCGCTTGTTCCTACTCGCGCTGTGACGTAGTTCCGTTCGCTCGATCACGTTCTACCTAATTCGCGTCCGCGTTAGAACGAGGGGGAAAAAAATGCGTTCCCCAATATGCTCATCGCGTTGTATCCAATTGGCGCCGTGAAAAACAACGCGTTGCGGGAGAACAGACTTGCATTTGTAAAGAGACAGAGTTGGGAAAATGTGCGTGCTTCCACGAACAACGTGGACCAAGCGTAAACGAATATTGGTTCCCCCCCCCCCCCAAAGATTATCTGCCACCATCCAACATTCCCCTCCTCCCACACAGGTTAGGGGTTAGGGGTTTCAGTTTCGGCGCTACGTTGGCTGGGACAAAGTTTATGGCCAACCCTGATGGTATGGAAAAACTAAAGCCGTACCGCCAACGAGGTGAGGCAGCTGTTTCACAAATACATTCGGGAAAGCGGTCTTGATATTGAGGCTTGGGTTGGAAAGGCATAGATGTAGACAAAATCTCGGTAAAGATGCATCCGTATCTCTGATTCTTGCCTCGTCGGGGGAGAGAATATGAGTTCCTGAGAGAGCATATCTTCACTCACCCAGGCTGCGTTCATGAACCGTGCTGAAAGAGGGGAGCTCCGGGCCGGCTCAGATATTCATGTCAACCATGGGTAGAAATCGAACTCAGCTCATCGGGGTTCGTAATGCAGGGAGCAAACCACTGAACCCACCTATTGGAACTAACACTGACCCAATGATCACTAATGTCCACCCATTCATAGCTCACACTGACCCAATGATCACTAACACTGATCCTATGATAACCAATACTGACCCAACTAAAACACAGACCCCATGATAGCTAACACTGACCCTATGATAGCTAACAAGCGAGTTAAAGATCACTCAGTGCCGAGGTGTTACCCCACCCCCCCCCTCCCCGACACCCGCCCCCAGAATTGGGTGCAGTGGCCCCGAGGTCACGTACGTGTTGAGAGAGGCCACTCACAGAGGTAACTCTATTCATTGACAGCCACCAATCAATTCTTCAGAGCATCCTTACTCCTCCTCATCCTCCTCCCGTTAGCGCTGCCTGCTGCCGTGATCGACTAAAGTGTCGCCCGTGTGTCACGCCTCCGTTCGTTGACACCGCTCCGTCGCGATAATTAAGATGAGCGCCTCAGTCAAGAGCATGCCAGCTTCATCGCGATTTGACCCAACAACGAATGTATTCGAGTTATTATTAGTTACTTTTTTTATATTATTATGTTCATTGTTCTTGCTTACCCCGCAGCTGCGATTAGCAAGGTTGGCTACGTACGGTGCGAAAGAAGTTGGACTACACAGACTCAACACTGCCCATAGACTCAACACTGCCCATAGACTCAACACTGCCCATAGACTCAACACTACCCATAGACTCAACACTGCCCATAGACTCAACACTGCCCATAGACTCAACACTACCCATAGACTCAACACTGCCCATAGACTCAACACTACCCATAGACTCAACACTGCCCATAGACTCAACACTGCCCATAGACTCAACACTGCACCACAGACTCAACACTGCCCATAGACTCAACACTGCCCATAGACTCAACACTGCCCATAGACTCAACACTACCCATAGACTCAACACTGCCCATAGACTCAACACTACCCATAGACTCAACACTGCCCATAGACTCAACACTGCCCATAGACTCAACACTACCCATAGACTCAACACTGCCCATAGACTCAACACTACCCATAGACTCAACACTGCCCATAGACTCAACACTGCCCATAGACTCAACACTACCCATAGACTCAACACTGCCCATAGACTCAACACTGCACATAGACTCAACACTGCCCACAGACTTAACACTACCCATAGACTCAACACTACCCATAGACTCAACACTGCCCATAGACTCAACACTGCCCATAGACTCAACACTGCCCAAAGACTCAACACTGCCCATAGACTCAACACTGCCCATAGACTCAACACTGCCCATAGACTCAACACTGCACATAGACTCAACACTACCCATAGACTCAACACTACCCACAGACTCAACACTACCCATAGACTCAAAACTGCCCACAGACTCAACACTACCCACAGACTCAACACTACCCATAGACTCAACACTGCCCATAGACTCAACACTACCCATAGACTCAACACTACCCATAGACTCAACACTGCCCATAGACTCAACACTGCCCATAGACTCAACACTACCCATAGACTAAACACTGCCCATAGACTCAACACTGCCCATAGACTCAACACTACCCACAGACTCAACACTGCCCATAGACTCAACACTACCCATAGACTCAACACTACCCATAGACTCAACATTACCCATAGACTCAACACTGCCCATAGACTCAACACTGCCCATAGACTCAACACTACCCATAGACTCAACACTACACATAGACTCAACACTACCCATAGACTCAACACTGCCCATAGACTCAACATTGTCCATAGACTCAACACTGCCCATAGACTTAACACTACCCATAGACTCAACACTGCCCATAGACTCAACACTACCCATAGACTCAACACTGCCCATAGACTCAACACTACCCATACACTCAACACTGCCCATAGACTCAACACTGCCCATAGACTCAACACTGCCCAAAGACTCAACACTGCCCATAGACTCAACACTGCCCATAGACTCAACACTGCCCATAGACTCAACACTGCACATAGACTCAACACTACCCATAGACTCAACACTACCCACAGACTCAACACTACCCATAGACTCAAAACTGCCCACAGACTCAACACTACCCACAGACTCAACACTACCCATAGACTCAACACTGCCCATAGACTCAACACTACCCATAGACTCAACACTACCCATAGACTCAACACTGCCCATAGACTCAACACTGCCCATAGACTCAACACTACCCATAGACTAAACACTGCCCATAGACTCAACACTGCCCATAGACTCAACACTACCCACAGACTCAACACTGCCCATAGACTCAACACTACCCATAGACTCAACACTACCCATAGACTCAACATTACCCATAGACTCAACACTGCCCATAGACTCAACACTGCCCATAGACTCAACACTACCCATAGACTCAACACTACACATAGACTCAACACTACCCATAGACTCAACACTGCCCATAGACTCAACATTGTCCATAGACTCAACACTGCCCATAGACTTAACACTACCCATAGACTCAACACTGCCCATAGACTCAACACTACCCATAGACTCAACACTGCCCATAGACTTAACACTACCCATAGACTCAACACTACCCATAGACTCAACACTACCCATAGACTCAACACTGTCCATAGACTCAACACTACCCATAGACTTAACACTACCCATAGACTCAACACTGCCCATAGACTCAACACTACCCATACACACAACACTACCCATAGACTCAACACTACCCATAGACTCAACACTGCCCATAGACTCAACACTACCCATAGACTCAACACTGCCCATAGACTCAACACTACCCATAGACTCAACACTGCCCATAGACTCAACACTACCCATAGACTCAACACTGCACCATAGACTCAACACTGTCCATAGACTCAACACTACCCATAGACTTAACACTACCCATAGACTCAACACTACCCATAGACTCAACACTACCCATAGACTCAACACTGTCCATAGACTCAACACTACCCATAGACTCAACACTGCCCATAGACTCAACACTGTCCATAGACTCAACACTACCCATAGACTCAACACTGCCCATAGACTCAACACTACCCATACACTCAACACTGCCCATACACTCAACACTGCCCATAGACTCAACACTGCCCATAGACTCAACACTCCCCATAGACTCAACACTGCCCATAGACTCAACACTGCCCATAGACTCAACACTGCCCATAGACTCAACACTACCCATAGACTCAACACTGCCCATAGACTCAACACTGCCCATAGACTCAACACTGCCCATAGACTCAACACTGCCCATAGACTCAACACTACCCATAGACTCCACACTGCCCATAGACTCAACACTACCCATAGACTCAACACTGCCCATAGACTCAACACTGCCCATAGACTCAACACTGCCAATAGACTCAACACTGCCCATAGACTCAACACTGCCCATAGACTCAACACTACCCATATCCTCAACACTACCCATAGACTCAACACTGCCCATAGACTCAACACTACCCATAGACTCAACACTACCCATAGACTCAACACTACCCATAGACTCAACACTGCCCATAGACTCAACACTGCCCATAGACTCAACACTGCCCATAGACTCAACACTGCCCATAGGCTCAACACTGCCCATAGACTCAACACTACCCATAGACTCAACACTGCCCATAGACTCAACACTGCCCATAGACTTAACACTACCCATAGACTTAACACTGCACCTCCGATTAGCACGGTTGCTACGTACGGTGCGAAAGAAGTTGAACGTACATATGTACGAAAGCTTTACTGAGTCCCAAGACTCATTTTAAGGAAGGGTCCTGCCATGTATGTTAACTTTAGGTCTTTGATGCGGTTGCACCCGATTCAAGAGCTGAATGGCTCACAGGGCTATACCAAATAAATGAAACTGCAACACGACCCAGCTGAGTAATTTGCAGGAAATGTTTCAGCATCGGGATGGTTTTTTTGGGCCAAAAACATCTACAGGGGCGGACGTTTTCCACCGGCCATGGCATGAGCCAGACATTGCAGGGCTGCACCTTTACCTTTCCCCCCTGTGTTGCTCAACACACGTGTTGCTCAACACACGTGTTGCTCAACACACGTGTATCTCAACACACGCAGCACTCTAGAGCCACATGTCTGTTGCCAGATTTACATTTTGGGGGGGGGGGCGGGAATTGTCGAAAACGCAATGAAGCCCTGGCAATTTTGCGCATTGTTGGTTGACGGACTGATACATTGGGACCCTCTATGGCCAAAATCAGGCAAAAAAAAATGAACAATCACCATCACATTAATTGGGGGGCCTTTCAATTGCACGTCGGCGATTTCTGTGTGATGACCAATCATCCATGCATTCATACACTTTATTTGTAACCACTTAACCCTTTCCCGTTATGAGACGTCTGCAAGTTGCAGGGTGGGTGGGTTTCCCGTTCACCGCTGAATCTCGGAACGAGTGAGCGGCTCAGCGTTCATTTCATTCAGAGAGGCGTAGCGCGGATGTTTTCAAAAGACATTGTACTCACCGCAGATAACTGTAGCGACACGACCGCACTCTGCGATTGCTGGCGCCAAAACTGTGCCACACGCCCTCCCGCGTGGCCTTTTTACCGTCCGATTCGATTCCGATTCCGTTCACGTACGTCATCAGAACGGAATCCGAATGAAAAACGGATGATGTACAGATACATCACGAGAACGGGAAAGGGTTAAGTCGACCAACCATCGCTCTATTTCGTATGGGTTACACTTTGACCCGAAGGCATGACCTTTTGGGAAAAAGAGAGGGCTGGGAGAAAAATTTAAATTGCTCTCAAAAAAAATAAAACTGTGTTTACACACCATCAGAGCTATCATTTGAGAGCTAAAATTAAGCACGTTTGAATAATTGAAGACGCAGCTGCATTCACGGGGTTGTCTCTCCGCATACCGGGAGAGCTGAATCCCAGCGAGGGTTTTCTTCGGATGTTCGTAACGAGCAGCTCGCAAAAAAAATACACACACACACAAAAGCATCTCCAAATAAGCGGCTTATTAACGAGATTAATTGACAGGCATGTCAGGCTGTACCGCAGCTTTTCTGCCAGAGATGGGAATTGAGAATTCTGGTCCCCGCAGACACAGTCCTGCGCACCCCCCCCCTCCCCTCTAATGGAGCCCTCACGCTGCTCGGATATTAATTTGCGCCGCTGCGTCTGCAGCGCGCTTGCAAAGCACGCGCGCTACGAGGTTGAGCGCTGTGGTGCCTCGCGGAGGGGAGGCGTGGGGCAGGGAGGATGTCTGTGCGCGGGATCGAGTCCGCGTGTGAGCGTCGCAGCCCCGGACCCACGCGTGTCACCTCGTGGGTACGACGACGACGACGACGAAAAAGAAGGCGACTTTTCTTCCACGCGTTTTGTCCCACTCACGCGGAGTCCGCTGACCTTGTCAACCGCCCTGCGCCATTCTCTCTTTCCCCCTTTCTCGGGCCAGCGTTGCCGATCGCACCACATCGCCCCACATCCACTGCTGCCCTTCCGCTTGTCTCCACCTTGATATGTGCAGACAACGGAGCTGCCACCGACCGGGTCTGCACTCCCTGCAGCGGCAAAGTCATCGGGTCCCGGGATTCTTTGCACGCTTGGTCCAATTAAGGGCCGCGGGGGACTGAGGGCCATTTTTGTTGGCAAGGACTTTCCCTGTTTTGGCTTAAGGGTTTTACGGGCCGGTTGCCACCGGAGGCCGACCATCCTCCTTTTATTCTGGCTTGGGACAGGTAGAAACACACTTCTGGCGGAGTTCAAAAGAATAAAAATAATAATAGAGTAAACTATTTGTTGCTGTGGATTTCACACCTGATGACGATTGCTTGCGTTGCAGTCGAAACGTCGTGAAAATGTTTCTTGTTTTATATTTGTATTATTTTATTATTTCCCTTCTACGTGACTTTACCCAAAGAACCAAGAATATAGAGTCAAATAGCTGTTGTTATTCAGAGGCAAAGTCACGGTGGCGGTGCTTACCTCCTGTGTACATCCAAGCAGAGCCAGTGGTGGAAATTCCACATTGCTATGGTGGGGGCGGGTCTGTTCCACAGGGCAACCGCTGTTGGCTTCCCCGGAAAGCGGTACTCGATTCATCAATCCAGAAAGGATAGTTGGCCGTGTCAAAAACCCAGTTCAGGTTCATGAACTCACAATTGTTTCAGGCAGGTGTTCCAAAAATGTACAACCTCGCCGTGCTCTCCTATCGCCTCTCATCTCACTCTACTCCCCTCCACGCACTCTCCTGCCTCTCCCCTCTCGTCTCACTCTACTCCCCTCCACGTACTCTCCTGCCTCTCATCTCACTCTACTCCCCTCCAAGCACTCTCCTGCCTCTCCCCTCTCATCTCACTCTACTCCCCTCCACGCAGCTCTCTTGCCTCTCTCCTCTCATCTCACTCTACTCCCCTCCACGCACTCTCCTGCCTCCCCCCTCTCATCTCACTCTACTCCCCTCCACGTACTCTCCTGCCTCTCATCTCACTCTACTCCCCTCCAAGCACTCTCCTGCCTCTCCCCTCTCATCTCACTCTACTCCCCTCCACGCACTCTCCTGCCTCCCCCCTCTCATCTCACTCTCCCAATTTGATCGTATTGTTTACGTTTATGCTAATAGGGTGAACAATCTATGTACAAACCGCACGTTAAAAAAAAAAACACACGTGCACGAAAACCAGATATGGAAATAACAGGACCAATAATAATTGATTCACGAATTGAATGTTGACCCCAAAATGTTGACAATTCATTGATTCGCTGAGGGGCTGAATTACCAGCCCAGCTGCAGCTCAGCCCTAATTAGCAACATAATCAGTTTTATTTGTAGATATTTGTTTAAGTGATTCGCTTTGGCTTTTCTATACTTTGCACTCCTATCGTGTTTTTGTTCAATTCATTGTTGTGACGTTCTGACCTACCGCTACTTGGACATCTGTGAAAAAAGAGCCTTGTAGCTCATCGGATTCCTCCAATATAAATATTAATGATTCAGATTCGTGCGAACAAAAGTGGCATCACCGGATGGCACGTTACTCCACTTTTGTCGGGAACAGCGCGGGAGCGAAGTCATAGAAGGGACGTCACTTCCGGTATGCCGATCAATCCCAACCAAACAAAAGTTGGCATCAACCGATATCTTCTTGGTTCTTTCCGTAAAGTCACGTAGAAGGGAAATAATAAAAGAAAAAAAAAAGAAAACATAATAAAATACAATAGTTTTATTTTTATTTATTATTATTTTATTATTTCCCTTCTACGTGACTTTACCGAAAGAACCAAGAAGATGAATCCCTGCAGTCACGAAAGCTTTAAATCGAAATTTTATGATGTTTTATTTTTATTATTTTATTATTTCCCTTCTACGTGACTTTACCGAAAGAACCAAGAAGATGAATCCGTGCAGTCACGAAAGATTTAAATCGAAATTTTATGATGTTTTATTTTTATTATTTTATTATTTCCCTTCTACGTGACTTTACCGAAAGAACCAAGAAGATGAATCCCTGCAGTCACGAAAGCTTTAAATCGAAATCAACCGATATGTCACATCTAGACCTGATTTTCGGACTCATCGAAAACTCTCAGGGACATGCCTAACTTTGCTGATAGTCTTTCACCCACCCACCTCCCCTACTGAAACACTGCATTGGCTGCATATGTTACTCGTTACCCAGAATGTATAAAATATCACAAAATATATTTATACTAGAGACGCAGCAAGGCCAGTTGCTACGGCACAGATCACAGACTCCTATCGCCATCACTCTCTCGTTTTGAACAGAAACGGACGAGTGACAGCGGATCTCCGTGTGGCCATGCTGCAAATTCGAAATTTAAATTATCCCTCCGCAGGGAGATTCCACCACCGTGCAAACACGAGCCAGGTTTTGTTGATGTAAAAAAAACTAAAAATAATAATCAGACGTCATCTGCAGCGCCACATACAAGGTGACCTCCGATGGTCATTTCTCGAAATAACTGTTCAACTGCATCTCTGCCATGTCCCCCACGGGTTAGGACGATTACAACTTGTGCTGAGGAGTTCTTGAGGGGATTATTATTAAAACAAAAATATTTAGCGCAGAATTATTATTTCCGGAGTGTGCAGTTCGCAGCACCACGACAGGAAATGATTAAGGAACTTGCAAATTGAGGCTATGCATCAAGTTCTCTCGAACTAAAACTATAAACTATTCTTGTTTTATTTTTCGATTTAAAGCTTTCGTGACTGCAGGGATTCATCTTCTTGGTTCTTTCGGTAAAGTCACGTAGAAGGGAAATAATAAAATAATAAAAATAAAACATTCAATAATTCTCACGACGTTTCGGCCACAACGCAAGCAGCCGTCCTCAGGTGAAGACAGACGCTGTCTTTCCGACAGACCTGGTCTTGACCTGAGGACGGCTGCTTGCGTTGTGGCCGAAACGTCGTGAGAATTATTTTATTATGTTTTATTATTTTATTATTTCCCTTCTACGTGACTTTACCGCAAGAACCAAGAAGACAAGCAGAATATGTTTATATTCTTGGTTCTTTCGGTAAAGTTCATTATATAAATGCACGGTGTAACACGCACGAGTCGGTCTGGTGGTTGGCACGCACCAAAGAGCACCGACTGTAGGACACTAGTAGCGCGACTCGGGGTGGGTGGTGGGGGGGGTAAGTCACGGTCAACGGGGGTCAAAGCGGCCCAAAGGTCACGGGGGAGGGGTGGGGGTTAAGAGCATCTGAGAAAGGGGGCGGTCTCGGGTTTGCATGGGAATTGCGAGCGCGGGGGGGGGGGCAGTCGGTGAAAAACGCGATGCGTGGCGATGGCCTCGGTCGGCACGGCGAGGAGGGGATGGGGAGTTCGGAGGGGAAAGGCGGGAGGGTGTGCGCACAGAAATAGCGTGTGACCTCACCGCCGACACCCCACGCATTTCACGACTCGGTACTCCCACAGCAGGGAGGAGAATCGAATTAGGGGAGTGGGGGTGGCGCGGGTGGGGAAGCCAGCGGCCAGGGATATAACAACAACAACAAGGGGGAAAAAAAACAGGCGAAAGTTCAGCCGCTGGTCAGTGCCGGCCAAACCTAATTTACCGAGAGCTAACAAGGCCATAACTTTCCCATGGTGGTGTCGGTGGAATTAGCCGACCTATCCCAGCGGCGACCAATAAAGCCGCCGCGTGAACAGGCAACTGCCGAGGCCGAGGCGGAGGAGGAATACATTTTGGAGCCCGTTTAACCCCCTACTCCAAAAAATACCAACAAAAAATGATTATATGTATTTTTTTTAAACAACCCATTGATCTGTTTTCTATTCTAGATTTGAAGCTTTCGTGACTGCAAGGATTCATATTCTTGGGTTTTTTTCGGTAAAGTCACGTAGGCAAAAAAATTTAATTAAAATAAATAAAAGTAAAATTAAATTAAAATCACGACGTTTCGGAGGCAACACAAGCTTCCGTCTTCAGGGTGGAACCGTCACAGCACGGTAGCTGTTTCAAGTAAGAGAAATTCCAAGAAAGGACTGTTTTCTAATAAAAGTAAAATAAAAATAAAATAAAAATCACGACGTTTCGGAGGCAACACAAGCTTCCCTCTTCAGGTGGAATCGTCACAGCACGATAGCTGTTTCAAGTAAGAGAAATTCCAAGAAAACAGTCCTTGTATATATACTGGTTGAGGGTGGGAGGAGCCAAGGTAGGCCCTGGATATTATTATTGTGAGGTTCGGTGCGGCTGAAGCACGCTGCTAGGAATGAGCCTTTGTTGTGTAGACTGGTTGAACTGGGAGGTTCCAAGAGTTGTTAAGGTGCGGCTGATGTAAAGGTGCACATGATGGCAGGAATATATGTCCGGGAGCTAAATGCCAATCAATGTTCGAGGTCTGATAGCAACGACCAGAGATCGAGGGCTTTAGGAGCGAGTTTGCGTAGTTTTAATTTTCCTTCTCCGTTGAAGAAGACTACAGCGGGATTTCACTGCACATGGCCACAACCGCGGCTCGCGTAAGCCACTGTTCTTATTTCAAATTTATCTTAAAGCGAAGAGGTTACAGGGGAGACGTTTTGTTGTTGTTATTTGTATCTAAATTGGGGCCTTCGCGACCAGCAGTTGGACAAACAAGTCTGGAATAGAGCCAAAGAGAGAGAGAGAACGAGAGGGTTGGGGATTCGGTAGAGATGTGTATGCGTGGGTTGTAATGGGATCTCGGTGAGATTAGCTGACATTGTCACCGTGAAAATCACTGTTTAAGATGCAGAGCGAACACGGCGCGCTGTCAACTGCTGTGCAGTTTACGCGGCTGAAGCAAGACTGTGCTAACCACGGCGAAGACATTAGCATTTACTCGGGTTTCCCGTCGAGATCTCGTCAATTGGGGACTGTTATCTTCAATTTCCCTCACAGTTGTGTTCCCTGAAATGAGTGCTGTAACGAGAAATGTTGTGATGAATGTTCGCTGAACTATAACTGAACTTTATGACAAAAAAGCATTGTTGCTTTAGGAGGCTGCAGTCGTATACATGGATGGTGTAGGCCGTTTTGTCAATCCACTGCTGGATGAGGGCCTTCCTATACAGTTTTTTTTTTATAATATGAACTGTTTTTTTATTGTTTCAAAACCAGAGGTCAAATACTTTTCCTGAAGTACAAAATTTAAATACAAGCGGACTCCACAGCATCTGAGGTCTTGGTAACGAAAATCAACTTTTGGTCACACACAAAGCAAACAATGGCCGCCGGTGCATCCAATCCGATCGGTTTTCCAACCTCTTGTAGCACAAAAACTGAGAAAAATAAATCTCTCAAACAACAACAAGATCACAAGAGGTGACGTCGAGCGAGTTACACACTTTGATTGGTGTATGAATGTACAGAGCTGAACAACAAAAAATTTAACCCGTAAAAACAAAGTTTTTCACTATAAATCCTTTATATGCGTGCGGCTAGAGTCCTCTCGTCCTCTGGCTTGAGATGGCTGCCACCTATGGGTCAGATGATTGTCTGCCAGCATTAAGCAATTGGTAATTAAATATTGTAAAAAAATTCCCTAAACAATGTAAAATTTAGGAATTTTTTTCACGAAAATAAATTGTCACGTACAACGAGTCTGTGTGCAAAATGTCAGCTCGATTGGATCACGGGAAGTGGGTTAAAAAACGACCGAAATATTTGCACGGTCGTAAGCAAGCAAGCACGCAAGCACGCAAGCAAGTGAACTTAATATAAAGGATTTAAAAAGGGTGAATATTGATGTCCCGGGGAAGACTTGCACATTTTTCTAGGACTAGTGGCTAAGCTACAGCACCTGGCAAAAGCAATCTTAAGCAAAACCCAAGAAGATTGCTTCACTATTCTGGCAAATCGCGCGATAACGCTGCATGTAATTACCAGATAAACGTTGTACTACTCAAATTGTAAATGTTGTGGATTTACTCTCCAACACACCGGTGGGCTGAAGTAGTAACTAATTTGCGCGTTTTGTTCACGTAACAACCCCTTACTAATTGGCTGTGTCGGGTGGTGGAGGGTTACGACGCATTTACACTTACGCGATCTCACCCAAAAACCTTTATTATGAATAATATTGGTCGCGAAAGACTGCCACGTCGTTAAACTGACCAAGAAGAAGGTTGCGTAGAGGACAAAACGCGAGGCGTATGATCATTGGAAAGTTACACCCCAACGAGATGAACAATAGTAGTAGGTTTTTACCCTTTCAACTGGTACAAAAACTGACACCTTTATACAAGGCGTCATGTTTGCAATAACCACAACACAAGCAGTCAAAATGCAATCAAAAATAAACAACTCTGATAATGATAATGATATGCACTGTCCTTGAAGTTGATTGGTCCACACCCGAGACAGCTTTTCTTAGAGCCTAGTCTCCATTGGTGTTGGACCAGATGACGCTGTTGGACCAGACACTACTATATTTTGCCACTGGTAAAGGAGATGTCTCATAGTGAGATGAACAATCCTCGGGCCGCACACTCCACGGGGTAAAGTGAATCGGAACGGCAAAAGGTGGTGGGTGGGTGGGTGGGGGGGAAGAGGAAGAGAAACGGCGTCGTGAACAAGGAGACGGATAAACAGCGCCTGCGACTTGGCCTCACGCTCCATTAACCGTGAGCCACCGTGGCAAGGTGAGCGCTGCTGCTGCTGCAGGGAAGGGGGGGGGGGGCACGGCCATCCACAAAGCAAATGACATAACAACAACAGAGGCCTGGGCTAGCTGCGCGGTGCCGTGGCGAGGCGCAGAGGTCGCAAACGGGTTTTGATTCCTTACCCGTACCCGGCCGCACCAGGGTCGCAAACGGGTGCCCGTACCCGGCCGTACCCGTAGCCTACCCGTACCCGGCCGGGTAGGGTACGGGTATCGGGTACCTGATTGCGACCTCTGGGATGAAGCCATGCTATCAGGCGCGGGTGGGTTGATTCTAGGAACTTGATTTGTGAGAAGAGACAAGACGTTGGGAAATGAGTGACAAACGGTTACTCACCAGTGACTCACGGCCTACCCGTACCCGGCCGCACCAGGGTCGCAAACGGGTACCCGTTCGTCCTCTTGTCAAAGGGGCCAGCTGCTGCTGCTGCTGTTGTCCTGGGACATCGGCATGCCACCTTTCCGGGGCATTTAAAGGTCGTGGTTAAGCGTCAGTTGTTGTAACTGGGCACCCACTCAAGGAAAATGCATTCACATGTAGCTCAGCCCTTCTACTGCTATTGTCAAATATTCTTCTTCCCATGATATGTTCAGGGTTTTTTTGTACCTTAGAAATAGCAAACCTAGAGCCCAGGACTAACTTTTTTTTTATTATTACCAGGACTCCATCTCTCTCACTTTCATCCCATATTTCATAATTTCCCGCCCAAAAAAATGTTCTAATCATAACAATTGTGCTCGCTATCTAGGATAGCACCACTGAACCTCAAGATTTGGTTTAGGTTTCCTGCTAAATTTGGATAATTGGCCAGTGACATTAATTTGTCTTTGGCTTAATGTGCGAGAAAACCGGAGTAGGCACTGCCACAAATAAATACGTGGCAACAGAAAAAAAACACTCTAAATATTCACACAAATAAATGAAGAAAATAATTGATTCTATTTTGTCATGTCACAGCTCAAGCCTACGATAGCTGCCATTCCCAGGTGGTCTCCCATCCACGCACTAGCCAGCCTCAACCTTTGCTTAGCTTCCGATAGACGAGATTGGGCGCATTCAGTGTGATTTAGTCAAAAAATGAATAGAATTAGAATACAAACAGGTAATACATTTCCATTTAAAGCTTTCGTGACTTCAGGGATTCATCTTCTTGGTTCTTTCGGTAAAGTAACGTAGAATGGAAATAATAAAATAATAAAAATAGAACATTTTAAAATAATTGTATTATGTTTATTATTTTATTGTTTTATTTTTATTATTTTATTATTTCCATTCTACGTGACTTTACCGAAAGAATCAAGAAGAGGTAATACATTAACAGCGTGGTCTCGCCAATGCTTAGCACTTGGTCTACATGGAGAGAGACCCTGGCAGCTATTAGCCTATAAAAATCAGCTTATAGTAAAATGATTTAAAAAAAAATAAGAATAGGTTTTACTGATTGTCCTACACAGGCTGTCTCTGGTGTAGGCCAATCAGTTTCAAAGACAATGCACAAATTATAAGAGCCATGTTTGTTTGCATGTTGTGCCACACGTATGTGTGGTTCATGTATAGTCGATGCCTTGCAAAATGTTTCTCTTTGGTGTTTGAACATCGCCAGAAATGGTAAACCCCTATTCTTGGTTTTCATCATATTTGATACTGGCAACGTATAGTAGTGGTAATAATGCACAAATTGTGATTTATAGACACAAAAGGCTTTATTGTGACCATATAATCAGTCCCCCCCCCCGCCCCAGTATTCCTTGCATGTCAATCTTGAAAAATCAGCCCGAAATTGACTCCATAGGCATTATGCATCTCAACCATCGCCTCCTACTGCGAACTTGTGGCAGCACCCTCCTGAAAATAAAGTCACGAGACTCGGCGAGGCCTTCCTTGGCAAACAAGCCTCGTGGTGATGTCACGTACGACGCACAAAGTCTTGTTTTATACCATTAGGGCTCAAACACATTACAGCCACTTTAATTGTTATGACAAGGCCGTAGCCATGGGGTCAACATTGGGGGGGGACCAAATCTTCCAGGGTGTCTGGGGGTCCCAACCCAGAAAAATATCTAAATTTGAAAACTCATTTCCTGCCTAAAATATTCAAAAATTCACTAACACATGGGATGGACTTTTTATTTATATTTTACAATAATGTCTAATAGTGTATTGTATTACATTTCTCTGTTACTGGTAGGAACCACCTGGTTCCACCAGCCCACAGGGAATTATTGTGTCCGGCGTCACAAAAAGTAAGACCCCCCTCAAATATGACGTCACAAAGCTCTGCCCCCCCCCCCCAAAAAATAAAACATGCTTCAAATCGCTTTAAACTATTATCATTGTAGTGCGTATTTAATGTGCCGCTGCAATCTGATGTTGTAGGAGAAAACATTTATCATAAAGTTAATTTCATTAATTAGAACGTGTTGTCTATATTTATTTAAGTTGCGCATTTTTACGTGACGTCACATTTCTAAACCCCCCCTCCCCCTCGTCACACATCGTCACAAATGTCTAACCCCCCCCCCCCCCCCAGGTACGTGACGTCATTTATGGACGGCCCCAAAGGGAATTGGCAGGGCCGAGCCTTTCCCTTGACTTGCGCCATTAAAAGGGTGTCGGGAGAGAGACGGTGGGCAAAATAAAAGCGGACTGAAAAATGCATTGAGGAGCGGCCTGTGGTGACTCGTTCTGTAGGGTGTATCCCATCAAAATTCAATCAAATCCACACGTTCCTGTGTGTGTGTTATCATTTAAAGGTGGGCGAGTAACCTGCCCGAGGTGCGAAATCTCTTCATCAGGATAAAACGAGTCGCGTCGATGCCCACGGGAGGACTCCCTCCCACGTGAGCCGCGACATAAATGAATGAAAACCCTCCATGACCAAGAACGTCCTCGACCAAGAGATCACTGGGGGGACAAACGACGACACTGCCCGTCGGTGCGCGCCCTCTTAATCTAAGTTGTCTTGTGGTTGTTGTTGTTGTTGTTTGACTTGCATCCCACTGGGATTTTTGCACACAGCGTTGGTGTGCGGTGCTTTTTTCTTGGATTTTCTGTTTGCACATAGTCACTTTAAGATCTTATTGGTTCTTTCGGTAAAGTCACGTAGAATGGAAATAATAAAATAATACAAATAAAACATTATTCTTTTATTATATTATCATATTATTTTGTTATGTTTTATTTTTATTGCTTTATTATTTCCATTCTACGTGACTTTACCGAAAGAACCAAGAAGATGAATCCCTGCAGTCACAAAAGCTTTAAATCGAAATTTCACTTTGGGATGTTTTCTTGTTCATGTTTTTGTTTTCTGTTTGTTGCGGTTGCAACCGATTCAAGAGCCGAATGGCTCACAGGGCTATACCTAATAAATGAAACTTGAAATAAAAATGAACTTGAAATGAACTTGGCTAGAACCGCGGCTGCTTCCGCCACCCTCCCGAGCCGCTTCGCCATTACCACCAGACAAGGCACCAACAAACCAGCACGTGGCCCAAGACATCTCCAAGGCTCGCCTTGCCGCAGAGGTCGCAAACGGGCTTTGATTCCTTACCCGTACCCAAACCCGGCCGCACCAGGGTCGCAAATGGGTACTCGTTCCCTACCCGTACCCGTACCCTACCCGAAATGAGTGACAAACGGTGACTCACCAGTGAATCACGGCCTACCCGTACCCGTACCCGGCTGCACCAGGGTCGCAAATGGGTACTCGTTCCCTACCTACCCGTACCCTACCCGAAATGAGTGACAAACGGTGACTCACCAGTGACTCACGGCCTACCCGTACCCGTACCCGGCCGGTATCGGGTACCCGGTTGCGACCTCTGCCTTGCCGTTGGGCGGGTTGGCCATTTCGCCGGTGCGCTTTGATCGGTGGCAACAACAACAACAACAACAAAATTACGGTCGTTTTTTTTTACTCTGGTTTTGTTTTAATTAACAATTTGTTTTTATGTTTAGCGGGTAAGGCCCCACTGAGCTGTATAGCTCTTGACTTAAAGCTTTCGTGACTGCAGGAATTCATGTGCTTTGGGTCTTTCGGTAAAAGTTACGAAGATAGGTTCAAAGAAAATAACAGTTTTTTGTTATTTTTTTGTTATTTTCTTTGAACCTATCTATGTGACTTTACCGAAAGACCCAACTAATCTGTATAGCTCTTTTTAAAAAGAAATCTGTCCGTCGCAAATGGTAGCTACAACGAAGTGGCTTATCACGTCAAAATGTCCAGCCGCCAAATTTAAACGCGCGACGTCGATTTTAAATGTGGAGGAGGAAAACCCACACAAGCCGGAGAAAAAAAGAATCCACGCAACCACGGGGGAGAGAGACACGCAAACTTCAAATAATACAGGCGTCAGGGTCGGGAGCTGACCCCCGACCTCCCGCACATCAGGCGACGGAGTTAACATCACGCCGCAGCACGCGACCCACCATTATTCACAGCGGTGCAAGCCGTTGCCCGCTCGACGTCGCGATCACCGTCCGTGGTGTCGTATCGAGTTGCTAATTTGTGGTTTCTCCTTCGCCAGCTGTCATTCTGCCCCACCGCTTAAAAGCCGGCTCCTGTTCAACTCCGCCTGGGCTACTGGCCGGAGTTCGCGTAAACACTGCGGTGTGTTTATACTCGCGGTGTTATTTACTGCGCCGTGGTTCTCGACCTGCGTGGTTTCTTGTTTTTAATGAGCGTGGTTCGCCTGTTTGTGCAGCGTGGATCACAAACCGGTTGGGAAAGTTTTCTTTCATACAAGTGAATGGATTTTTAAAAGAATTGTCGCTTGAAAGGATCTCCGTAGTAGCTCTATGATATCCCCTTCCGCGGGTGGCGTTCTCTCAACGCAGTGTGAAACACCGCTGTGATCAGAGTAGCCCGAACGGACCCTTCGATCTGGTGGCGTGGCGCAATTGGAAGAAAATTTGAGAAAGATAAATATATATTTGAAGATGTTGCCAAAAAAGTAAATATATTTTACATCAAGCGAAAATACAATTCAAAACATGCCAGCGAACTGAGTGGACAAACCACTGAATGGTAACACAAGCATCTATCGAAAGAAAACATGCCTATCATGCAGGATATCTGACAGCTCACCTTCAGTCGTGCCACGCGTGCACACAGATGTTTATTTTCATGTAAAACTATACTTCCCCTTTCTCCTCTTACGATCGACTTTTCTCCCTGCTTTGCACCTGACGTGGCTTTACTGCCTCCTATTTGTTTCTCTCCTCCCCTCTCCCCCATGTCATCCTCCCTCGTACAGACTTTCATCACCCCGGCATAGTAATAGCAACGTCAACCGATCTTGTTGTAAAATGCCTCTGCTTTACAACAACGCCTGCCCGCCCGCCAAGACCTTGTTTCATTACACTGGTCAACAAATAAATAAATAAAAATTCTGGTCTGGACTTTTGCAGCTGTTTTAGACTAATTTCAGGGTGCTGATTGCAAATCTGATCTCAGATTTGCTCTATCACGTCTCATTTTTAAATCATTTATATTAAGTTCGCGTGCTTGCGTGCTTGCTTGCTTGCTTAGGACCGTGCAAATCTTTCGGTCGTTTTTTAACCCACTTCCCGTGATCCAATCGAGCTGACATTTTCCACACAGACTCGTTGTGCCAGACAATTATTGTTCGTGAAAAAAAATTCCCAAAATGTTACACTTTTTAGGCAAAAAAAAATTATTTTACATATATTCAAATAGAACGCATTCATGGCTTTGGCTGAACGTCAGAGTGTAAGAGCCCAGAGCGTAACCCCTCCACAGGCCGTGGTGGAGTAGCGCAGTTGGTAGCGCCCTTGCTTCCCATGCCAAAGGTCGCGGGATCGATCCCCGCGTCCTCCACAGGCGAATATATTTTTAAATCCTTTATATTAAGTTCGCTTGCTTGCTTAGGACCGTGCAAATCTTTCGCTCGTTTTTTAACCCACTTCCCGTGATCCAATCGAGCTGACATTTTCCACACAGACTCGTTGTGTGTGACAATTAATTTTCGTGAAATTTTTTTTCCAAAGTTTTACACTGTTTAGGGAAAACAAATTAAATATTTAATTACCAATTGCTTAATACTGGCAGACAATCATCTGACCCATAGATTGCAGCCATCTCAAGCCAGAGGACGAGAGAACTCTAGCCGCCACGCATATAAAGGATTTAGAGTGAAAAACTTTGTTTTTACGGGTTTACTTGTTATGCTATCGGCATACCCCATTTTCATTGCTTTTACGCGAAATTAACTCCGTCACTTATGATTGCAAGTTGTTGCGAGTCAGTGACTGCTTTAGTGTTAAAATATGGTGCTGTATTTTTAGGATAGTGTGTTTATAATATCATTTTATGTAGATATCCACATTTATTTAATAATTTTCTGCAGTTTTTATTGAAAATTCAATATTTTATATCTCAAAAACCCGATGTGATAGACAAAAACTGATGCCAGATTTGGAATCGGCACCCCAAAATTACCTTAAAACCGTTGGAATACCTTATGCCAGAAAAAGTGTGTAGACCAGTGTTATCGTTGGCAATGTTTCAGCATCGGTCATTCTCGCAGCAGCGGCTTTTGGCTAAACGTCAAACAAAGGCGGTGGTCCACCGCATCACGCCGCGCTTTCGGATGCGCTTCCGCGGCCGTCTGGAACGTTCTGCCTCCACTGAGAGCTACGTAATTTTAAATCATCATCTAGATTGAAAACTCATTTCTTTGGAGCTGCTTTTTGTGTTTCAGTCTATTGTCCTTCCCACGCACCTCCGATTAGTACGCTTGGCTACGTATGATGCGAAATAAGTTCAACATACAAATCGTTGATTACTATTGTGCTCAGAAGTTTCATGAATCCAAATTTTACTGTGACATTCTGGAAATATATATGCTAATATAATTAGCAATTGTGGTGAACGAAAACTGCCTTTCAAATTCACGTGGGGGATTTCTCCGGATGCGCCACTTTTCTCCAACGCGTAACACATTCCTGCGGAGGGAGCTGGTAGGAACGTTGAGTTGCTCGGTCAATGGCCAGGGTCAACAGCGGCGTGGTGTATTCCGCAAATATGGCCGACTGTGAGGGCGGGCACAAGCCGGCGTGAGTAGCTTAAACGTTGATAAGGGCACTACGGGGTGACCAGCCCCTCCCCACCCTCCCCACCCAGCCCCTCCCCAGCCTCCCCACCCAGGCCCTCCCCATCCTCCCCTCTCCACCCAGCCCCACCCTCCCCACCCTCTCCACCCAGCCCCTCCCCACCCTCGCCTCTCCACCCAGCCCCACCCCTCCCATTTTTGTATGCACGACGGACGGACAGAATAATCCCCTGTGGGCTGATGTAACCAGGAGGTTCCTACCAGTATAAATGTACTTACCCCTCCTCATCCCCGATGGGACGTAAGGCTACAATGAGCTCTCTTCATATTTACCTGTCCTGGGCTGCACGCTGTGCCTCCTCTCCCCCAGAGAGGTTCATCTGACCAAGTTCTTCGGTGTCGGTTCTTCGCCAGGTGGTTTTTGGCCTCCAACGGTTTTATTAAATCCTTTATATTAAGTTCACTTGCTTGCTTGCTTAGGACCGTGCAAATCTTTCGGTCGTTTTTTAACCCACTTCCCGTGATCCAATCGAGCTGACATTTTCCACACAGACTCGTTGTGCGTGAATAATTAATGTTCGTGGGAAAAAAAATTCCAAAATTTTACACTTATTAGGACAAAAATATTATATTTAATTACCAATTGCTTAATGCTGCCATGCAATCATCTGACCCATAGGTGGCAGCCATCTCAAGCCAGAGGACGAGAGGACTCTAGCCGCCACGCATATAAAGGATTTATAGTGAAAAACTTTGTTTTTACGGGTTATACTTGTTCTTTGCCCAGAGGCGTCCACATCGGGGCAATATTATGAACGCGGCTTCTGTTCCTATTCTTATAGCACATGGCCTTGCCATCGCAGTCTTCCTTGTTGTATCTCCTTTTGTGATTTTCCCGGGACTTCGGGTCCTCCAGTACGATTCATGATTGTAAAAAAATAATCTGGTCGCAATATACGGCACAGATATTTCTGAGGCATCCATTGTGGAAGGCCTCAACCATTGCGTTGTCTGCTTTCACGAGCCTCCAGCATTCAAAGCCACTCGTCACAAATTGTCTGAAAACATGTTGAACTAAAACATGTTAAAGTCAACAACAACAAATGCCACACAATGTAGCACTGTCCTCCTGAAACAGAGTCCTTGGAGGCTCCCTTCCCCGTGTGTCCTTAGACTCTTTTTCTGGCTCTCATGTTAAAATGAATGACTATTATTATAATTTATTCGAATACTGCGTGTAGATTGTTGCGGTTTTGCTGCATATCTCTCTGGTGGGATTTCGGGTTGTACCCGCGGGGTGTTTGACACGACGCGGTACAATTCATGATGTTAACCATGGATTGGTGCTTCCTGTTGTCTGTGATCATACATGGATAAGAGGAGACAGGAGTGGTTTTGCGTCATTCAGCTCCCCACCCCCACCCCCCACCCATTAATATAATGATGGTTCAAGTGGAAGCTCGCAATTGGAAGGTTACGAGTTCAAATCCCGGTTGGGGCTTGATTCTTCCAATCATCGTCATCATCACCATTATCATCATCCCTCCCGCGTCGATAAAACTCGTTCCATTTTGTGGGGAAGTGTGAAAAGTGTCATCCCTGCTATAGGGATAAGGTATTTTCCACCCAGTGCCTTCAGAGTTATATAATACGAGGGGGTGGGTGGCCAGCACCACGTCCGGCTGCCTTTGTCTCCCCAGTGGCGATGTTCACACACCACACGAGTTAATTGTTTGAGGCTAAGTCGAACTAGGGGAGGCCCAGGACCGGTTCAAAAAATCGTCAGCGGTGGTGGCCGTGAGCGGGAATCGAACTCGGGTCGCCGGTTTCGTAGCGCAGCGCGCTACCCACTACACTACAACGCGTTACGCTTCCACATGCGCGGGTCACGTGACGGGATTTGACGTCACAGCACACATGCCGTGCAAAAAATAAATGCATTATTGAGCTCCTCCTCCCTCCCAAAAAAAGTGTCTTTTTATAATGCTTGCATGGTGTACAATCTGGAAAGTACCCACATGGCAAATTTCCAGTTTGTTGCATGTCGGGAAGTACGCTAAACATTTTGAACAGACACACATATTCACACATTTCCCTTTTATATATATGGAGATTTTAAAAAAATATGAGCACTTACCCCGTGCTCAAATGAGAGGTGAAAAACACCGTGGCATTTTTAGGGGGGCTAATTAGGCGGTGGAGATGTGTACTTTATTTGTATTGTTTTGGGAGGGGCAAGGATTTCCATCCCGAGTTCCTGCACCATCGCAAGCAGCAGCCGCCTTGAACCGCGATTGAAACCGCGTTGTGCTGCGTGTGAGGTTTTCACAGCTCAATTATGGCACCTCTCAGGCGTGTGTCCCAGGAATATTCCGTGTGAGATGTTCAACTCGTCACAGGCAACGACTCTCAATAGCCTACTTTCGGCGCAGCGTTGCCAACTCACGCGATCGTGTCGCTAGATTTCGAGACTTTGTGGGTTTTAGATGTGTATTGAGGATCCTGTAATCAGTTCATTATGTTTAGTGTTTGGTCAATTTAGCCGGGCCGTGGTGGCCACGCACGTGACCTGTAATCCAGACCTGTGGAGGCAGCAAGGGTTGGTAGAACAACGCACAAATGTTGCGAGGCTCCCTTCCCTTAAGCATTGAGGAGTTGCCATACCCTGGCAGAACGGCAAATACGGGATACAGTGTTTCCCCCTCGCATGCATGGGTGTTCTATGGTTTTCTCCCACGTGTAGACTCATTAATTTGGCCAATAACACCTTGATATGGAGAGGGTCGCAGAGCTTGGGCAATTGCTGGCGTCAGCTCATCGTGTAGCTGTGGTTCCTCGTGCCTATGGCTCACTCTCTTTCTCCGAGGGTGAGCGCGTGTTGTGCGACGGTGCGTTACGAGTTGAATACATTATTGTTATTATTGTTTTCCGGTGACATTTTGATTAATTCATAGGGTCTGACTAGCGACTCCTAAAAAGTTTGAGCTTTGTATTGAAGCTTTCGGCTTTAGGGAGATTTCACAAACGGCGTTTTTGTGCACTTCGTGCCACAACAGTGAACGGCAGAGCCTTGTTCGCAATAAAACCCGGGAGACAACAAATTGCTTTTCAATTTAGGAGATCTCAAAAAGCACAAATGCTACCCCTAAATTTTACCTTTAACCGCTGTGCGCTGGTAAAAAATATATATATATATAAAATTGGTGGTGGAAGCCCATGTGAGGGAAGGTCATAACCCTGCGATTTGGTGAAATGGGTGATGTGATGTGTAAAAAGATATTTATGTGTAGCGTATACGGATCGTGCTGATTTATCGGCAGCATGTTCACCTCGTGTTGCGGAGGTTCATGGGTTCCAATTAAGTGGTGGCGGTGCTGGTTTTGTATGTATGTTGAACTTCTTTCGCACCGTACGTAGCCAACCGTGCTAATTGGAGGTGCGGGGGAAAGACAACGAACTATACACAAGAAATAGTTATTATTTTCGTTGTGTATTAACTATAAAATAGATATGTTACCAGGTAAGGCCCACTGAGCTATGCGGCTCTTTTTCAGAAGCGACCTGGCCACAAATGTTAGCTCAACGAAGTGGCTTGTCACGTGGAAATGTACAGCAGCCAAACACTCTGAATGCGTGATGTTGATTCTCAACGTGGAGGGGAAAAATCGTAAGACCTGGAGAAAAAAAATCCACGCGACCACGGGGAGAGAAAGACACGCAATCTCCAAATACACACATCAGCAGCAGGCGTCAGGGTCGGTATCGAACCCACGAGCTCCTGCACACCAGGCGAGGTAGTGAACATCTCCTAGCCACCGTGATGATGATGAGAGAGACAGACACGCAAACTCCAAATATACAGCAGCAGGCGTCAGGGTCGGTATCGAACCCACGAGCTCCTGCACACCAGGCGAGGTAGTGAACATCTCCTAGCCACCGTGATGATGATGAGAGAGAGAGACACGCAAACTCAAAATATACAGCAGCAGGCGTCAGGGTCGGTATCGAACCCACGAGCTCCTGCACACCAGGCGAGGTAGTGAACATCTCCTAGCCACCGTGATGATGATGAGAGAGAGAGACACGCAAACTCCAAATATACAGCAGCAGGCGTCAGGGTCGGTATCGAACCCACGAGCTCCTGCGCACCCGGCGAGGTAGTGAACATCTCCCAGCCACTATGGAACCTCCTGCAAAAACAGTCATGAAATTCGATTAGACTTTCCTGTGTAAGCAAGCACAATAATTACGATAACAATCATAATAATACATCCATCTTAGCTCATTTGATGTGGGCAGGTGGTGGGGCAGATGCTACGATCTGCTATTATCTGCGCAAATGAATGCACGTGGGTAACAGAAAATATAATAGTAATATAGACTAATTAAAAAATGGGGCATAATAGCAAATATAATAGTAATATAAAATAATTCTATAATGGGGCATAAGAAACATTTAATAGTAATATAAATTAATTAATTGATGCCATAATAATTTAAATAATAATAGAAAATATAATAGATGCGCAGATCTGAGATCAGCGCATTCCGCGAGATTTGGGTCACTCGCATCTCGCTGCCGCATCACATCCTCTGTGCAAAAGCACGGTTAGTAGGAAGCATCGATCTGCGTGAGTTTGCGTGGATCGATCAGGGTGTGCGCGGATAAAAGGTGGGGTGGGATAATCGGGGTACGGATGAGAGGGGTTTCGCTGTGCTGGGTGTGTTGGCACACGCCTGTGACCACACGACTTTCCAAGCAAGCAGGAACGTGAATGGTGCTCGGAGCATTTGCACGGAAAACCACCGCCCCCCTCCCTCCATCACCACCACGACCTGCAGGGGCAGTACAGCAAGTCGGACGATGAATGTATCTGTGCGGAGTGGGAGGGAGGGAGAGTGGGAGGGAGGGGGTTGCCGATGCATGGGTAGCAAACCCAGAACAGGCCGAACAAGATTCCCTCCGGAAAAAAAAAAGTTTCGAGACTCTCCCGAGACCTTCACGAGTGCGGTGTTTTTTGTTGTCATTATTTTCATTACGATTAATAATTGGACGTATTTTATTTGTAAAACATTCTGAACGCCAGCTGGCTCAACATAACCCTGCAACTGAACCGGAGAAAATCCCTCCCGGGGGGCCAAAACTGGCACAGGTCAAAGCTCGGCATATGGATGATGATGATGGAGAGCGGTGGTGGTGGTGTTGATGATGATGATGACAAATAGGACATACAAATTCAAAAACCCCCGACGGTGCGCTCAACACGTTTGGAACAACTGTTCGCCGCGTCTCACCGAGCCGCGAGCTTCAAGCCTCAATGGGAACCACAGCGTCACAGGGTCCGATTGTGAAAGACCTTCAACAAACACAACGACTGGCGGCGTGCGGGTAGCTCTTTCCGCCGGCGCGCTGCGTATCTGTCCAACGGTGTAAAAGCTAGACACGATGTTCCGATGTTTCGCTCCGCGTGCAGGGAGCCCATTTTCTCAGGAACCTATTCAAGAAATTCCAGCTCCCGCCGTGCCGAGCCACGCTGGGCGGCACAACCCCGACAACGCGTCGACGGAGAAGCGATAAAATAACCTCGGCGAGAAAGTGAACAATTCCACAGCGACAAACGCTTACGCAGGCGCCTAATTTGTGCGCGTGGCTCCGACTTACTAATTACGCCCCCACTGCCGGCTACGGCCAACACTTAATTAAGCAGTACACGTGCCAATCAGCGCTTGTTACCGAGGCGCGCGCCCGAGCTCACGTGCAGAGAGCTAAACGACCATTTAACCCCTCTTCACCCGCCGCGCCGTTTTTATTTCCCACCAGTCGACTCGTTAGAGAAATAACGAACGGTTTCCCATTTAAAAAAAAAAAACACACGGGGGCGCCAAGGTGGCCAGGAGCGCTGAGCCATCTCGCTGCTAAGCACACCTGGGTTCGAATCCAGGCAGCTGTCTGTGATGAAACCGTCACGCGAACTCCGGCTGTGGCTTTTTGGCTGTAGCCGTCTGGAACGCTCTTCCTCCTGATATTAGGAGAAGCCGCTGGTTACGATGCACTTTTAAATCATCATCTAGATTCAAACGCAGTTCTTGAGAACTGAGTTTTGTGTTTGGTTTGTTCTACCCTCGCACCTCCGATTTGCACGGTTGGCTACGTACGGTGCGAAAGAAGTTCAACATACATACAAGCCGTGCTTTCAAATGCAGTGAGTTGATAGTTTCAGCCTGGTCACCGATGACCGCAAACGCAAAAAAAAGAAAACCCATGCCATTAATATTGTTTATGCACTTAATCTGGCTATACTCCAGTTACGTGAATTCAAATATTTGTTTGAAGTGTCATGTGATGAACATTACTCTCATATGCAGAGCGGGTGGGAAAGTGATGCCCTCTGTTGTGCGAAACCGGGAGTCACGTTATGGGATCTCAGAGGTGTTGCTCAGAGATTCCCACCTTTCACCAACACCTGCACGACCCTCCACGAGCTCGTCCGAGATCCCAGAAAGCAATCTGGGATCGCCGCACGAGAGAATTCGATGAAGCAGGGGGGGGGGGGGGTGTCAACTGCTTTCCGCACCACCAATGAGCGCGGTTGGCTGCGTAGAGTGCGAAAGAAGTTAACATACATACAGCTGAAGACCGCTGACGGACGCCGTGGAGTTCTGCCAAGGTACCTACGAAAAGCCTCAGTTTCAAGTTCAAGTTCATTTATTAGGTACAGCCCTGTGAACCATTCGGCTCATGAATCGGGTGCAACCGCAACAAACAAAAAACAAAAACATGAACAAAAAACATCTTAAAGTGACTATGTGACTGAGTGCAAACAGAAAATCCAAGAAAGGACAGTAAAATATTGCAGAAAAAGCACCGTACACAAAAATGTGCAAAAATCCTAGTGGGATGCAAGTCAAACAACAACAACAACCACAAGACAACTTAAATTAAGGCCATCAGTCTAACTCTGTACTACAACAAACAAACATGGCCAAACCAAAAAACTTATTGAAAATCACCAGAGGGCCTCGCCGCTCTGCTCCCGCAAGGCTTTGCTCTACCAATAAAAAAAATGGTTGGGTGGCCTCCACCGACATCTTCAACAAGTGGGACACTGAAGATGACAGCCCCCCTCGCTCGCTCCCTACCGCCCAGTGAATGTGGCCACTAGCGGATCCAGTGGGAAGGGGGGGGGGGTGACACGTGTTCCCCCAAATGATCTGATCGAAATCCCTAATTTTGATCGGATCATTTGGGATTATTAGTAATAAATAGGCATTTTGCGACCTACACTGGCACTGTGTAGCATGTTATTGTGTGCCAGGGACTCTATGAGATGATAGGACAATATTCTGAGTCCATAATTGTTCATAAGTAACGGCAAAGCGGTTATAAGTGACTCACAGAATTGTGCGCAGTTGCATACACAGTACACGACTTCCCTGAAGGCATTCACCTTCAGCGAGCGCGATGCCGATCACAGGACGCGGTTCGAATTCGACCCTCGATCGATGGCTGCGCCATCGCCGCACACGCGTCGAATAAAAAAACAAGGGGCAAGTCCTTACTAACAACTCCTCTATCATTTTTCATTGCTGGAGGGGTTGCCCCCCCTCCCCTCTACCTGAAAATCCTGGCTCTGCCATTGGCTGTGGCCACCCGAAACCGCCCGAACCGCACGACAACATCTGCATCATTCTGCTCGGGCCCTCTCTCGGGCAGACTGGAAGCCCTCAACCCCATGGCTCACAAACTTAAATCGAGACGTGTAATGTCCGCGTATTTTCCGTGCGCTAGAAGAAGCCAAACTAAAATATTTTTCATAATCAACGTTTTTGGGTTTAAATCGCGTCACCCTGCTGCTGCTCTATATAAGAACGGGAGACAGAGCAGAGCCTCACCATTCTGGCGAATTGCCCGATGATGCTGGATGCAATTACCAGCGAAACGTCGTACTCAAATTGTAAATGTTGTGGTTTCACGCTTCAACACACCGGTGGGCTAAAGCCGTGAACTATTTTGTCTTTTGTCAACGTGACACGGGTGGTGGAGGGTTACGACACATTTATAAATAACGCGATCTAAACCCAAAAACGTTGATTATGAATAATATTGGTCGCGAAGGCCCTCGTGTTAAACTAAGATATTTTTACTTGACCAGGTAAGGTCCCACTGAGCTATTGTAGCTTCTTATTTTTTTCAGCGAAGTGGCTTATCATCACGTGAACATTTATAGCGGCCAAATACTTTGTTTCTATTCTAAATATAGAGGGGAAAACCGGAAGACCTGGAGAAAAATCCACGCGACCGCGGAGAGAGCATGCAAACTCCGAATATACCGGCGTCGGTGATCGGGTTTGAACCCACGACGTCCTGCGTACCAGGCGAGGTAGTTGACATCTCGCCACCGCGACGCCCCGAGATTACGTAACTCTGTGGTATCTGCATCAGTGGACCCATTTCGGAATGCAGACGAAACGCAACATGACACCGATAGCACAATCGGGATGCGACCGGAGACACGTGCACGTGCAACACCGCCATCGGACATTGCGTACACGGGGTGGAATAGCGCGTGTCGTGGATTCGCGTAGAGTTGTGGGAGTCCCGTTAAAAGCACGAAAAGCCTCGGCGGAAATATGTCTTTTTGCGCGGCGTTGCTCAGATTGTCGGGGGAAAAGATAGAAAAAGATGACGCTTCCTGTAGTTGAAATGGGCAGCCAATTATGAAACAAGGTCAAGGGATCAGACACGCAATTCCCACCCCTAATGATCCCAATTAATTTGGCGGCCCATTGACGGCACTTACGACGATTGTGCGCGTTTCACGTTTTCATGTCTCCGCTTTTGCACGGGCAAGAGTCATAACATTGTTACAAAAGGGCACGGCACGAGGGGTTATGCCGAGGAAATGTCCGTGCAACAACACACGTTCGCACGAGCGAACAAATGAGGATAGCTTTACCAGAAAAAAAAAACGTTCAGTGGGATTGTCACATTCGAAACGAGCGTCGGGCAAACGTCGTACGCAGGCGTTGAACGGTATAACTCAAAACATTTGCGAAAGTTCGAGATGTTTCTCTCGTTTTTTTGTTGCCGTTAGCTTGCATCGGGTGTTTTTTTTTGTATATATGGAAATGTTAACTTAAGAATGGTCTTATTGAGAACGAATAGCGAAAGGCTAAGTTGTAAAATAGGAAAACTTTTTCTATCAGTGGAAAGTAAACAAGGTCATCCTTATTGCAACTGTCTGGCCTGCATCATTGCAGATTGCTATTTGGCCGACTGGCTGACTGTCCTTTCCAAAGATTATTCTGTTAAAATTTAAACGGTGAAGACTTCGGTTTTGTGTCAGTGACAAGGAAAATTACGAAAGTTCATTTTTTTTACTTTACCCATTTATTTATGGTGTATTTTCACCGAAATTGCAAGAATTTTATATCCGAGTTGAGAATTTTTTTAAAGGACTAAGTTTGGTAATTTTTTACGACCAGGGAAGGCCCAATGAGCAACTATGTAACTCTTTTTCAGAATTGACCCGGGCACCAATGAGGGCTCAACGAAGTGACTTATCACGTGCAAATGTATAGCAGCCAAATACTTTAAACGCGTAATGTTGATTCTCAAAGTGGAGGGAAAAACCGGAGGACCCGGAGAGAAATCCACGCGACCACGGGGAGAGAGACACCGCAAACTCCGAATATACAGCAGCAGGTGTCAAGGTCGGGATCGGACCCACAACCTCCTTCATACCCGGCGAGGTAGTTAACATCTCGCCACTATTGCGCCTCGTGTCCACATTTGCAATATTGAAACCACGTGGCACCAATCCCTTCCTGCTACCCGCTGCCCGGCTCGGCTCAAGGGCCTCGTTTGGTGACTCGAGTGCGCAGATTGCATGTGCGTGTCGCTCACATCGCTTGCCCCAACAGTCTGTTTAGGTTTAACACGCAGGCTTTCGCGACCAATATTATTCATAATCAACGTTTTTGGGTTTAGGATCGCGTTATTTATAAATGTGTCGTAACCCTCCACTACCCGACACGGCCAATCAGTAAAAAAGTGTCACGTTGACAAAAGACAAATAGTTCACTGCTTTAGCCCACCGGTGTGTTGAAGCGTGAAACCACAACATTTACAATTTGAGTACGACGTTTCGCTGGTAATTGCATCCAGCATCATCGGGCAATTCGCCAGTCTGTTTAGGCTACACGGGGGATTCTTTGTATTTTGTTTGTGTGAGCGCGTGTGTGGCACGGACTCGTTAAAAGTGTGCCAGCAAACGTTGAGCCCGCGGGGTAAAGAAAGCAACCTTAAACAAACACAAATTGTGGTCTTTGGTGCTGGTGATGCTGGTTCTGGTGTCCGCGTGCACTTTGGCTGAACTCAAGCCGGCGCTGAGATGGACAGGCGCGTGCACACGCACGTACAGATGCACACGCATGGATGCGCCGTGCATGCTTGCGTGGAAGAAATAAACACAGCATGTGCGAGCGCAGACACACACACATACACACACGTATAAAGACGCATGGGACACCCGCTGTGAACTACATACAACCAGCCACACGAACACTCGGGCAGTGTGCGCCTGTCAGGTCACAGTAGAGTGATTTAGTTGTACCCGTTTTGTTTTGCCGTAACTTATTCTTCATGTATTTATACACGTAGTTACGTCGCATTGTGTATTTGTTGTCTGATTGTGCAGCGCTTTGGAGGCAAGAGTTGGTGGATTGTATACAGATTTGAGAAACTCCCAAGCTTGCTCGGTTCTAAGGTGGCCAGATGTCAATACTACCTTAATCACCCATCCATCCAGAGACCGACCTACCCACGCACCAACCTACCAATATACCTAACTGCCCACCCACCAACCAAACCAAATCCCCACCGATCCACCCACTTGCCCATGTACCTGACCCACCAAACAAAAAAAAGAGCCCTGCCTTTTTTTGTTCGCCGAAAAATAAAAACCAATTCCGTGTCTTTTTGACAGAACTGACATTTTTAACGTGACAGTCAAAATCTAGCCGCACGAAAATAAAATAAACTCTAATCGGGTTGCAACCCCCAAACCTTGACACTCCATCACATCATGGGGAGGGGGTGGGGTGGGGTGGGGGTGAATCACAGCATGCCGACTCCTCACCCTCCCCTCTTCCTCTTTGCTCGGGGCGGTGACACGGCCCAACGACAACGCGTCGCAGACGTTCGCGGTTCGACTCCAGCGGCCGCCCTGGTTAATACTGCGGCGTGTGCATCGACCACGACGTTACACTGCGTCACAGTGTAACGGCAACGAAGCCCCTGGCGTCATTCGCAAGAGGAGGCAGTCGTACGCTGGCATGGCGCAAAGAAGTCCAAACTTGCAAAAAAGGCTTGCAAAATGTCGCCGCAAATTTACCCAATCGGGATTACACAGAAAGCAGCAATCATCGCCCAGACATGCCCCAGGTCACTCTTGTGAATGAGATTAATCCTGGCCTCCTGAGTTCACACTTCGTAAAAGAACACAAACTCAACTCCTTCCCTCCGACAAAACCCAGACCCCAGCTTCCCCCCCAGTAGTAGCTTGCATCATGAATTTTATCGACCTCTGACCCCCCCTCCCCCCCCCCCATCTCCAACTACAGCCACTCAACTGTCCTGGCTGACATCCACATCAGCAATTATTGCCATGGCGGTCTCTCTCGCTGGGATTGCTTACTCAGAACGACGGTCGCTCGCTCGCTCGCTCGCCACCCGGCCGTAACCTCGACAAATCAACATCCCCGCCGAAGCTCCGCCAAGTCAGCTCACGAAGGGAGACACACACAAAAAGTCACGTAGAAGGGAAGTAATGAAATAATAAAAATAAAACATAATACAATTTTTAATTTTATTATGTTTTATTTTTAATAATAAAATTTTAATTTTATGTTTTATTTTTATTATTTTATTACTTCCCTTCTACGTGACTTTACCGAAAGAACCAAGAAGATGAATCCCTGCAGTCACGAAAGCTTTAAATCAAAATGTAAACCCCCAAAGCTTTAACGGAAAGGCAAAATCGGATGATATCACGACAGAGGCGAAAGCACCACCGCTGCATTTCTCGTTAAAGGAATTAACACCAACGAAAGAGAGGCTTTTAATTGGGTTACGTCCAGCGGAAGAAAACAAATAAATTGACTATCGCGCAGAAGAACGGGCACCGCGTGATGGATCATTCCGCTGACGACGCGGGGAGCCACGGACGATCCACAAACTCCTTCATTTGTTATATCAGCTTCGCGTTGAAATCACTGCGTCCGCATTTGGCAATTTCCGTTCTGCTATTTTAAAAAAAGAGCAATTTCCAGAATTCCCGCGTGTAATTTATAGAGTTGGTTACGAGCTTAACGTACGAGCTGAACGAACCCAAAATTCGCGAATAACCGTGTTGAGGCTTCCGATTGTAATTAGCGTTGATAAGCGCGCGTGTGTTCCATTCAAATGACGTACCGAACGTGGCGTTGGCAGTGTTGTACATAAATAACAAACACTTCCTACTACTACTGCGAGTGCATTAACAACAATAATTAGCGGAAGGCAGCAGTCCAAGCCTCCAAACGAAGGGCCTTAATTGATTTCATCGTCAGCAGCCGTGTTTTACTCACTGCTGGATGACGGTCTTCACTGTCATGCACAGAAGCCACAAGACCATGGCTCTTGTCTGTTCCTGCACAGGAGCAAGAAACCATGGCTCCTGTCTGCTTCTGCACAGGAGCAAGAAACCATGGCTCCTGTCTGCTCCTGCACAGAAGCAACAAGACCATGGCTCTTGTCTGTTCCTGCACAGGAGGCACAAGACCATGGCTCTTGTCTGTTCCTGCACAGGAGAAAGAAGACCATGGCTCCTGTCTCTTCTGCACAGGAGCAAAAAAACATGGCTCCTGTCTGCTCCTGCACAGGAGCCACAAGACCATGCCTCCTGTCTGCTCCTGCACAGGAGCGACAAGACCATCGCTCTTGTCTGCTCCTGCACAGGAGCCACAAGACCATGGCTCTTGTCTGCGCCTGCACAGGAGCCACAAGACCATGGCTCTTGTCTGCGCCTGCACAGGAGCATGAAAACCATGGCCCTTGTACTGCTGCTTTGCCCGTAATTCCATCGCCGGCAGTCCATCCACCACCATCCCTTTTCGCGGTGTGTTCCGTGCAAAGCCACTTCATTGTCTACAGTCAGTGCGACAGATTTCACTTCATTGGGTCTCTCTTACTCCGAGCGTCGCTTTTCCTGTCTCTTGAGTGTAAATTCCCAGCTCCTTTTCACACTTTTCAGATCATGATTTTTTTCCCCGTTTCATTTTATGTTGTCAATGTCCCGTATTTCCGATCCATATGTCATAGCGGGTATTTTTTTTATTTTTACATATGCACTGATTGACAACTTCTTTTTCCACGGGCACGTAACTTTTTCACAATCAAATTCAATTTAATTAGATTTTTTTTTCTTTCAAAAAGCATTCCATCCAAACGCTCCTGCTTGCCTCTTTATTCCATCGTATATTGCATAATATTGATCCCCCCCCCCCCACACCATCAATAGTTAATCTACAGTGAATTTCATGTTCGAGGCAATTTTTGTTACATATATAAATGTCAACAACAACAACAACGGTACCAAAGTGCACGAGCGAGCTTGGCCCCGAGCGACGTCAAAACACTTTTAATTTAATTTTTTTTTACCGACGTGACTTTACCGAAAAAAAAAACTATGGTGCCACCACTTTGGTTCGCGATCGAACCACATTCTCCCACCGATTCCAGTAGCGCCTCGGCTTGTCTGGGGGGGCAGTGGAACCCCCCCTCTTCTCTTTACCCCCCCCCCCCCTCCTCGCACCCCCACCCCCCCCCCAGTCCCCTCTTTATTACGACCGGACGAGTTCAAATCGACGAGTTCGAACACGTGACGTGACGTGATGTAATCGGTCCGTACGTGTTGCCACAATTATTTCTAGATTTGAAGCTTTCGTGACTGCAAAGATTCATACTCTTAGGTTTTTTTTCGGTAAAGTCACGTAGGTAAAAAAATTTAATTAATAAAAGTAAAATAAAAATCACGACATTTCGGAGGCAACACAAACTTCCGTCTTCAGGTGGAACCGTCACAGCACGATTGCTGTATCAAGTAAAAGAGACATTCTAAGAGACCCGTCCTTGTATATATACTGGTTGAGGGTGGGAGGAGCCAAGGTTGGCACCTGGATCGGAGTTTTGTCTTATTATTGTGAGCTTGGTGTGGCTGAGGTTGCTGCTAGGAATGAGCCTTTGTTGTGTAGACTGGTTGAACTGGGAGGTGCCAGAGTTGTTAAGGTGCGGCTGCTGCAAATGGGGCTGAGCCTTTCTTATGTAGATGGTAGAAGCAGAAAAGGGGGTCAGGAAGAAACAGCCCTTTGCTATGTTGCTGGCTGGGTAAAACTTAAAGCAGGAAACCAGTGGTTGAAAAAAGAAGCTAAACATGATAAAAACAAAACTGGCTGTCTATCAGTAAACTGTACGAAATGAAAAATTTTTTTTTTTAAGAAACCGGTTCTATAGCTCGCACTCCGTTGAACTTCTTTCGCACCGTACGTAGCCAACCCGTGCTAATTGTTCCCATTAAGGCCAGCGGAGCGCACGAGGCAATGCCGCTTTTAACAGCCTCAAAATGAGCGGCTGGTACAAGGAGCGCAAGCATCGACACGGGGAAAGACGGCATCACACGCGGCCGCCTTTGTCTTCCCAGTGCTCATGTTTACCCTCCTTGTGCCAGGTACTCATTTGAGGCTGTCAACAAACTCAACCAAGGGATGACCCAAGACCGGCTGACATGTTTTGCTACCGGTCCTGGCTGCGACCAGGAGTCGAGATTAGGTCACCGGATCCCTAGGGCAGTGCGCTCGCCACGAACACCACCGCTCCCCCACATAAACAACAACAACAGCAGCAGCAGCGACCATTCGCAACTGAGCGTCACCGCAGCGCTTGTGCCAGGCTAGGTGCACTTTGGGGCTACCACGTGAAGTGTCGAAGGCTCGCTGGCGGGAGGTCACGGGACAGACGCGGATGTGAAGGGGGTCAACTGAATGGAAGGACTGGCAGATGCACACACAAAGACGGAGAAGCGTGCAAGTGCGCAGACTTTGCCCATGGGCTGCGAGTATTAATGCGTACTTTAGACAACCATTACCCACTGAGAGGTATATTTATTTCAGGGTTTAATGGGATTTCATTGCAGGTGTCAAAAGTCCCGGCGAACTCCACCAAAGATTCAAAATCCAGCCCTTGGTTTGAGACTCTCATGGAATGGTGTCGCGACTGCCGTCCGTCAACCCGGCAGCTTTCAACATAACGTCGTGAGAATTGTATTTTATTATGTTTCTTTTTTATTATTTTATTATTTCCCTTCTACGTGACTTTACCGAAAGAACCATGAAGATGAATCCCTGCAGTCATGAAAGCTTTAAATCGAAATTAATTTTATTATGTTTTATTTTTATTATTTTATTAATTCCCTTCTACGTGACTTTACCGAAAGAACCATGAAGAGGAATCCCTGCAGTCACGAAAGCTTTAAATCGAAATTATTTTATTATGTTAATTTTTATTATGTTATCAATTCTCTTCTACGTGACTTTACCGAAATAACCATGAATATGAATCCCTGCAGTCACGAAAGCTTTAAATCGAAATTATTTTATTATGTTTTATTGTTATTATTTTAGTAATTTTCTTCTACGTGACTTTACCGAAAGAACCATGAAGATGAATCCCTGCAGTCACGAAAGCTTTAAATCGAAAAATCACACCACTACCCTTTCACGCATCACGTTGGCCTCAGTAGGTCCTTGCTAGCGGGACATGATATCACAATCTGTAAGACTTCAGTAGGGACAGTCGCTTAAGTTACAGGTGGCCGGGTGGCTCAGAGGTCAGAACGCCGGTAATTTGTCTTGGTGATCTCAGCCCTGGACACCAATGACTCACATAAAAAAAAACAATCGACCCAGAGATAGATCTATACACTCCAATGTAGTACTCTTAGGTTTTTCGGTAAAGTCACGTAGATAAAAAATAAATAATAATAAATAATAGAAGTAATAGAAATAAAATAATAAATCACGACGTTTCGGAGGCAACACAAGTCTCCGTCATCAGGTGGGACCGTCACAGCTAGATTAACTGTCTCACTTGAGACTCACTTGAGACAGTAAATCTAGCTGTGACGGTCCCACCTGATGACGGAGACTTGTGTTGCCTCCGAAACGTCGTGATTTATTATTTTATTTCTATTATTTACATTATTTCTTATTTTTTACCTACGTGACTTTACCGAAAAACCTAAGAGTATAAATCCTTGCAGTCACGAAAGCTTCAAATCTAGAACTCCGATGTAGGTTGGTTCTGCACTTAATTTGGCTGAACTCCAGTTGCCGAGGAGTGAAAGTTGTTTTCCCCGTCATACGACGAACATTACTCTCGTGTTCAGAGCAAGCAGGGAACGGTTTGCCCTCTACCGTGTGGGCCACAGGTCACGTGACGGGATCTCAGCAGTAGCTCAGCGATATCCTCTTATGTGGGCCATTATTTAACACAAAGGGTTGCACTGCACTGACAGAGATGTGTAAAGGTTTTTGTTGGTCTCGTGACGCGATGCCGATAGCGCAAATTAGGATTTAAAAAAAACGATTTGGAAAGACAATTTATTTTCTACTTATTTAGTCACACTAATCACGTCTGAATTAATGTTTAAAAAAATTGTGTAGTGACATAGAACGGTCACTACTGTGTCGACCCGTACGAGGGCTGGGGGCCCCAAGGGGGTGCCTGGGGGGTCACGTGGTGGAGGGATCCGGACCTTCCCAGAGGTGGGGGGAAGGGAGGCGTGGCCTGGGCAGAGCCGGCCACGCCAAAGCAGATATAAGCGTGGTGTGAACGCAGAGCAAGGCTGTTGTACTGTACTCCGAAGTGAAGACACGGTCGGTCGTCAAGTCCCGAGTCGTCGTCCTGGGCCAGGCAGGCCGTTGCCTGCCTGGCCCAGTCTGTGTCGCGTTCCAGAGTGTTAGTGAGTTGAGGAAGGTGGTCACCACCTTATGTACAGTGTTATATTACTTACCGTTTAATAAATAGTGTTGCCTCCAAGCTGCGTGTGTGTGCACCTAATTCGAACCCACTACAATTGCATGCGTTCAGCGCTGAAATTCCAAAGCATCTCACAGCACCGTGCGGTGTGAAAAGGTACAATGCACCTCCGATTCGCATGATCGGCTACGTACCGTGCGAAAGAAGTTCAACGTTACTGGGACACAACGAGAAAGCGGACGGGTAGAGGAGGAAGGAATTTTATTTTTACAAGAAAGAAGTGAAGGACATCACGTAACGCAAGGACAAACACAGAAAGCTCGAGCGTAATTAGCACGTTAGATAATTGTTCAAAGTGCCATCGGAATGTGTGTGCGCGTGTGCGAGCGAGCAAAGTGGTCAAATGACACTGTCAGACGACATTAGGCAGAAGAAGAGTCGCAGTAATAATATCCTTTGCAAAACTCGTGACAGTATGCAAAGAGTGCAAAACCAATACTACACTTCATATAGAGATATCCATCTCAAAATCATCGTCCACTATCGATCCACTCCTGGACGAAGGCATCCCAAACCCATCTATCGCTATCCTGCGATGGAAATAATCCGCCCAGCGACCGCACCCCGAGCGTATTTTATCACTCCGTCTCCTCCGGCAGACGTTCCCTCGGATGTCTAAACGCAACCGCATCTTAAGACACCGCGCAGACGGTGGTGGATATTTGTTTTATGTTTTGCCGTTTCATCATTTTTCCTCCCCTCCCCCTCACCACCTTTCCCTTTTATTCTGATTGGGCTCTCTCTCGCAGAACAATTTGCAAGCCTTCCACTTCGAGAACGGGTCCGCAGAAGTGGATCTCACAGAGCTACCTCTGAGACGACTCATACCGTGACTTCTGGGCCATACAGCAGAGGGCAACACTCTCCCACTCACTTTTTCTATCAGCAAAACGTTCATTCTATGACGGTCAAACTGATCATATAATTTAATCATGAGAGGTTTTTCTTTGGGTTAGATCGCGTAAATATAAATGTTCGTTCAACCCGCCACCACCCAACACAGCCAATAATAATAATAGTACAATTTGTAACGCGCGCAAATTTGCAGACGTAGTGGCCGCAACTCAGAGGCGCGGAGCCAAGTTCAGAGTCGCTCAAAAGCATGATTGTAGAGGTGAGTTTTTAAGTGTCTCTTGAAGGAGGCGATTGAGGTGATGCTGCGAATGTGCAGAGGGATATCGTTCCAGACTGTTGGGGCTGCCACCGAGAAGCGGCGCGTAGACATGACCATCCTGGATCTTGGTATTGAGAGGAGGTCGTGAGTCGCGCTGCGCAGGCATCTGCCATGTGCTGAGCTGCAAGTTGTCAGTAATGAAGAAAGATACGGCGGGCAGGCGGATATGAAGGCATTGTGGCAGAGGCAGGCGGTCTTGTATGTGACCCTACTGGCAATGGGGAGCCAGTTGAGAGCGCGGAGACGAGCTAGTGAGTCGAGGCGGGGATGAGTGTGGGCAATGACGACGCGTGCTAGGTTATTTTGTAGTCTTTGAAGCTTCCTTAGGTTGCCAGCGGAGGTCCGGACAAGGACGGAGTTACAATAGTCAAGGCGAGACCCAACTATGCAACATGCCAAAGTGTTGGCAATTTCAGTAGAGATGAGAGGACGTATGTGTCTAAGAGCCTTCAGGTGAAAGTTACATGAGCTGATGATATGGTTGGTTTGACGGTCGAAGGATAAAGTTGAATCTAGGATGACACCGAGGTAGCTGAAGTGGTTGGTGAACTTGATGCTATGGCCGAAGATGTGTATGTGTGTGGGGAGTGCTGCTGAATTGAGACGTTGCTTGGTACCTAACATGATGGCCACTGACTTTTTCGGATTAAGGGCTAGGTTGTGTGCAGTGAACCATTGTTGCACGGCGGTGGTACATTCCGAGAGCCTCTCGAATCCAGATGCATTGCTAGAATCGATGGCGGTGAATAGAATCGTGTCATCCGCGTATGAGTGATGCTTAACACCGAAGCTTGCAATGAGTCGGCCGATCGGGGAAGTGTAGGCTGTGAAGAGCAGGGGACCTAGAACAGAGCCCTGGGGAACCCCGCATAATGCTCTTGTTTCAGGCGATGTGGACATGCCCACCCTGACTGAGGATTGCCGGTCAGAAAGGTACGAAGCTATCCACTTGAGTGCTGAGCCGCATATACCGAAGTCGGATTTCAGGAGGGAAGTAAGGAGCGAATGGTTGATGGTGTCGAAGGCTGACGAAATGTCCAGACTTACAAGTGCAACAGTTGAGCCGGAATCAACAATCGTTAAAATGTCATCGAGCACCCTAGTGAGTGCTGTTTCTGTGGAATAGTTTTGACGGTAAGCTGACTGGAAGTTGCAGTAGTTTGCGGAGGAGGTGACGTGTGGTTGTAGCTGGGCGAGGGCTAGTCGTTCAAGGAGTTTAGAGAGGTTCGAGAGGTTAGTGATGGGACGATAACCAATGAGTAAGGTTTGTGACACGTCAACGAAGCATGCCAATTAGTTACTAGTTCAGCACACCGGTGTGTTGGAGAGTAAACGTGCAACATTCACCATTTACTCTCCAACACACCGGTGCACCAAACAAGCAATGAACGGGCACGTTTTGTTGACGTGACAAATCTTAATAATTGGCTGTGTTGCGTGGTGTTGGGGTTAACGACACATTTATAATTACGCGATCTAACCCACACAAAAAAAAACTCAAATATGAATAATATCGGTCGCGAAATCCGACTGCGTGTTAAACTGATAATAACATTTCCAGAGATGGAATTGAGCCAATTTAAGTGCAGAGCCAAATTTAATGGAGCCGGGATTTGTTTGTGTGTCGTCGCTGCCACCTGAGAACCCAATTTAATCACAGGCAGCATCCAGGACTGAAACGCAGGTTCCAAGTGGTGGCAGCCTCACGACCCTGACCTCTTCTCGTTCGGCACGGCTGATGTAGACCCAGAGCAACGGCAACTACAATTTCACATTCAGGTGGGCAAGCCCAGGCAGCCGTGTCAGAAGCGTATCGCTGCGATGCCTCCATCGTATCTGCGGACGGGAGACATCATGGCGCTACTGAACCACCCGTGAACGCTGACCTCTAATAATAATAGTACAATTTGAAACGCGCGCAAATTTGCAGACGTAGTGGCCGCAACTCAGAGGCGCGGAGCCAAGCTCAGAGTCGCTCAAAAGCACGTGATTGTAGAGGTGAGTTTTTAAGTGTCTCTTGAAGGAGGCGATTGAGGTGATGCTGCGAATGTGCAGAGGGATATCATTCCAGACTGTTGGGGCTGCCACCGAGAAGCGGCGCTCTGAGCCACGCTGATCAACCCCGACAATGTTTTATCCACAGGTGGCTGTCTGGACACGAACTTCCGAATCTCAGCGGCGCCAGATCGGGCCTCTGACCTCTGTGCCACCCGCGCACTGCCTAGTCGAGACAAGCGCCGTGATGTCCGCTCGTGTTTCCACGAGTCCTCGGGGAACACAAAGCCCCTGAGCGCTGCTGTGAATCGCTAAAAGCATATCACTGCCGGATGCACGGGTATCAATGCAGGCGCTGCTCTATCGCTCATCTCCGCTTCTCGCGTATTTGCCTCGCCCGATTTGTTCCGCTGCCATCGATTAACGTAACCTACTAAACACTTCCATGTTAACGCTTTCATCTTCGCGCTTGAAACCCGACCTCCCGAAATAGTCCGGGTTGCACGTGGCGGCCACGCGATTAAAACGTCCGCGCGGTGGTGTAGCGGGGTGAAGGCTCCCATCACCAAATTCAGAATCAGAATATGTATACTGGTAGGAACCTCCTGGTTACACCAACCCACAGGGGATTATTGTGTCCGTTCGTCGTGCAGGGAGGGGCTGGGTGGGGAGGGGAGGGGCGGGGTGTGGAGGGGAGGGTGGGGAGGGGCTGGGTGGGGAGGGTGGGGAGGGGCTGGGTGGGGAGGGTGGGAAGGGGTTGGGTGGGGAGGGTGGGGCTGGGTGAGGGGTGGGGCTGGGTGGGGAGGGGAGGGGCTGGTCACTCCGTAGTGCCCTTATAAAACTCAACGTTTAACCTACTCACGCCGGCTTGTGCCCGCCCTCAGACGCTGTCTCCCCGACAGACCTGGTCTTCACCTGAGGACGGCTGCTTTCGTTGTGGCCGAAACGTCGTGAGAATTATTTTATTATGTTTTATTTTTATTATTTTATTATTTCCATTCCCATAGATTGTTGAACTATATCTTTCTTCATTTTTTTTCAAAATGTATTGCTGTGGATTTCACACCCGATGACGATTGCTTGTGTTGCAGTCGAAACGTCGTGAGAATTTTATTGTTTAACATTTTCATTTTTTATTATTTCCCTTCTACGTGACTTTACCGAAAGAACCGAGAAGATTTATAATTATTACTTTTATTAACTCGGGCGGTGGAAATCCGTGAGCTGGGTGGAGTCAGCTGAGTGCTTTCACCCTCCGTGCTTCCTCTGTCGTTCTGATCACCGCAGGGCCCTCTCCGTGTGCACGGCAATCGTCCTAAGAGCCGCTCTCCATTTGCCCGACGCGGTCGTTATTACCAATCCTAAAAAATTAACCCGTAAAAACAAAGTTTTTCACTATAAATCCTTTATATGCGTGGCATCGGTTTATTTTATTATTCATTTCTGTTTTTCTTGAGTAAGAGTTTCATTTTTATCACATTGGTATTTTAAATTAAATATGAAAAAAAATTCCTAAAAAGTAGAACATTTTTTAAATGTTTTTCACGAAAATTAATTGTCACGCACCACGAGTCTGTGTACAAAATGTCAGCTCGATTGGATCACGGGAAGGTGGGTTAAAAAACGACCAAAAGATTTGCACGGTCGTAAGCGCGCAAGCAAGCAAGTGAACTTAATATAAAGGATTTAAAAATCTGCGAAGTGTGTCCGATTGCCTATTAATGGTTTCACGGATTTCGCAACGCGCAATTTTTGGATCAAAAGTGTTTAATGGTTAGCTAGCTGCCACGAAATGTTTCATGAACCACCTCGTTTCGTCTTTGTTGGCATCACCGCTCTGCCCATCTCTGTCCTCGTTTAAACCGACTGCGTAAAAATCACTCAGGTTTAAGTTGCGAATGAAATTTTACAACGTAAGAGCTATGTGTTTTGTTTATTAAATCTGTAATTGTGGAATGCTTTGATGTTTGCTGTCGGCCAAGTCGCCCTTGAAATGGAGCTTAGCCCAATGGGCTTTACTTAGTGGGAAATAAACGTATGATTCTGATGACGTGTCTGTTGTTGAATGTAAAGCTTCCCAATACATACTCTTAGGTTTTTTTCGGTAAAGTCACGTAGGTAAAAATAAATAATAAAAATAATAGAAATAATAATAGAAATAAAATAATAAATCACGACGTTTCGGAGGCAACACAAGTCTCCGTCATCAGGTGGGACCGTCACAGTTAAATTTACTGTATCAAGTAATAAAAATACCATTTCACAACTAACTATCAAAAACATTTAACATGAGCTCTCGTATGTTATTCTTGTACCTGTGTTGCCCGCTCTGTGTATTTTGGTGATATATGTCTGCTTATATGTCTGTCTATATTTTTTTCTGGTTAGATTTTATGTCGCTATTTCATTATACCTGATGATGATTGCTTGTGTTGCAATCGAAACGTCGTATGCTATTATTTAATTTATTATTTTTTCTTTATACAGTACGTGACTTTACCGAAAGAACCAAAGAATAATTCCTGCAGTCACGAAAGCTCCAAAGTTAAGATAGCTCTCGTATGCTTTAAGCATTAGGGCACGTTTCTTTACCCATTACGCAATCCACATTTACCGAAAAATTCATGATCATTTTGAAAGTCTGCATACATTTTCCATGCTTCTACATCGGTCTGCACTATTATAGGGAGGGCGTTCCATCAGTGCATTGCTCAGCGCGTACCTGGTGGGTCCGTGCGACCGCGTGTGTGTGTGCGGACCATGGCACTCCCATGTCGCCAAGTCTCTCTCGCAGCCTGAGTAATGAGCTGAACAATATTCGCAAGCACCAATACCGCATCACAAGTACATTCATCGTAATGGAAATCGTACCCACTAACCCACCGATACCTGATCGCTGAATTATGTTGTTAAGACGAATGGGTGTGCACAGTTGCACAAAGCAATACTACAGAGATGTGAATCTCATCATTAGCGTTGCAATTTTGTCTTCGTGGTCCGCGGAACATTGCTAATGGGTATGAAACAGCTACGCGTCCGAATGTTCCTCGATATATATTTTTTAAATTGCTCACACATGTCTCAGGAGCACTTAATTAGGAGTCCGGGCGAGGAATCAGTGCGAATGAAGAGAGAGCGTGTGGAGAGAGCGGGGAGAGCGCGGGGAGAGCGTGGTAAGAGGGCGGGGAGAGGGTGGGGAGAGAGCGTGGGGAGAGGGTGTGGAGAGAGCGTGGGGAGAGCGTGGGGAGAGGGTGGAGAGAGCGTGGGGAGAGGGTGGGGAGAGCGTGGGGAGAGCGTGGGGAGAGCGTGGGGAGAGAGTGGGGAGAGGGTGGAGAGAGAGTGGGGAGAGGGTGGGGGAGGGAGTGGGGAGAGCGTGGGGAGAGCGTGGGGAGAGCGTGGGGAGAGCGTGGGGAGAGCGTGGGGAGAGCGTGGGGAGAGCGTGGGGAGAGCGTGGGGAGAGCGTGGAGAGAGCGCGGGGAGAGGGCGGGGAGAGGGCGGGGAGAGCGTGGGGAGAGGGTGGGGAGAGCGTGGGGAGAGGGTGGGGAGAGCGTGGGGAGAGCGCGGGGAGAGAGTGGGGAGAGCGCGGGGAGAGGGTGGGGAGGGAGTGGGGAGAGCGCGGGGAGAGAGTGGGGAGAGGGTGGGGAGAGCGTGGGGAGAGAGTGGGGAGAGGGTGGGGAGGGAGTGGGGAGAGCGCGGGGAGAGGGTGGGGAGAGGGTGGGGAAAGGGTGGGGAGAGCGTGGGGAGAGGGTGGGGAGAGGGTGGGGAGAGCGTGGGGAGAGGGTGGGGAGAGGGTGGGGAGAGCGTGGGGAGAGGGTGGGGAGAGGGTGGGGAGAGCGTGGGGAGGGAGTGGAGAGAGGGTGGGGAGGGAGTGGGGGAGAGCGCGGGGAGAGGGTGGGGAGAGGGTGGGGAAAGGGTGGGGAGAGCGTGGGGAGAGGGTGGGGAGAGGGTGGGGAGAGCGTGGGGAGAGGGTGGGGAGAGCGTGGGGAGAGAGTGGGGAGAGGGTGGGGAAAGGGTGGGGAGAGCGTGGGGAGAGGGTGGGGAGAGGGTGGGGAGAGCGTGGAGCGGTGGGGAGAGGGTGGGGAGAGGGTGGGGAGAGGGTGGGGAGAGGGTGGGGAGAGCGTGGGGAGAGAGTGGGGAGAGAGTGGGGAGAGAGTGGGGAGAGAGTGGGGAGAGGGTGGGGAGAGGGTGGGGAGAGCGCGGGGAGAGGGTGGGGAGAGCGTGGGGAGAGGGTGGGGAGAGGGTGGGGAGAGGGTGGATGAGAGAGTGGGGAGAGGGCGGGGAGAGGGTGGGGAGAGAGTGGGGAGAGCGTGGGGAGAGGGTGGGGAGAGGGTGGAGAGAGAGTGGGGAGAGGGTGGGGAGAGGGTGGGAGAGGGTGGGGAGAGCGTGGGGAGAGCGTGGGGAGAGGGTGGGGAGAGGGTGGGGAGAGAGTGGGGAGAGAGTGGGGAGAGAGTGGGGAGAGGGTGGGGAGAGAGTGGGGAGAGCGTGGGGAGAGGGTGGGGAGAGCGTGGGGAGAGGGTGGGGAGAGGGTGGGGAGAGGGTGGGGAGAGGGTGGGGAGAGGGTGGGAGAGGTGGGGAGAGCGTGGGGAGAGCGTGGGGAGAGAGTGGGGAGAGCGTGGGGAGAGAGTGGGGAGAGCGTGGGGAGAGAGTGGGGAGAGCGTGGGGAGAGGGTGGGGAGAGTGGGGAGAGGGTGGGGAGAGGGTGGGGAGAGCGTGGGGAGAACGTGGGGAGAGCGTGGGGAGGAGAGTGGGGAGAGCGTGGGGAGAGGGTGGGGAGAGCGTGGGGAGAGGGTGGGGAGAGGGTGGGGAGAGGGTGGGGAGAGGGTGGAGAGAGGGTGGGGAGAGGGTGGGGAGAGCGTGGGGAGGAGCGTGGGGAGAGAGTGGGGAGAGCGTGGGGAGAGCGTGGGGAGAGGGTGGGGAGAGGGTGGAGAGAGAGTGGGGAGAGGGTGGGGAGGGTGGGGGAGAGAGTGGGGAGGGTGGGGAGAGCGTGGGGAGAGGGGTGGGGAGAGGGTGGAGAGGAGTGGGGAGAGGTGGGGAGAGGGTGGAGAGAGAGTGGGGAGAGGGTGGGGGGGAGTGGGGAGGGGGGGGGAGAGGGTGGAGAGAGGTGGGGAGAGGGTGGGGAGGGAGTGGGGGAGTGTGATCAGAGGTGAGGGTGGTGGGGGTGGTGGGGTGGTGGGGGTGGTGGTGGGGGGTGGGGGTGGTGGGGTGGGGGGTGGTGGGGGTGGTGAGGTGGTGGGGGTGGTGGGGGTGGGGGGGTGGTGGGGTGGTGGGGGTGGTGGGGGGGGGGGTGGGTGGGGTGGGGTGGTGGGGGTGGGGGGGTGGTGGGGGTGGTGGGGTGGTGGGGGAGGTGGGGGTGGTGGGGTGGTGGGGTGGTGGGGGTGGTGGGGGTGGTGGGGGTGGTGAGGGTGGTGGGGGTGGTGGGGGTGGGGGGTGGGGGGGTGGGGTGGTGGGGGTGGTGGGGTGGTGGGGGTGGTGGGGTGGTGGGGGTGGTGGGGGTGGTGGGGTGGTGGGGGGGTGGGGTGGTGGGGGTGGTGGGGGTGGTGGGGTGGTGCGGGTGGTGGGGGTGGTGGGGGTGGTGGGGTGGTGGGGGTGGTGGGGGTGGTGGGGGTGGTGGGGTGGTGGGGGTGGTGGGGTGGTGGGGGTGGTGCGGGTGGTGGGGGTGGTGGGGGTGGTGGGGTGGTGGGGGTGGTGGGGGTGGTGGGGGTGGTGGGGGTGGTGGGGGTGGTGGGGTGGTGGGGGTGGTTGGGGGTGGTGGGGTGGTGGGGTGGTGGGGTGGTGGGGGTGGTGGGGTGGTGGGGGTGGTGGGGTGGTGGGGGTGGTGGGGTGGTGGGGGGTGGTGCGGGTGGTGGGGGTGGTGGGGGTGGTGGGGGTGGTGGGGTGGTGGGGTGGTGCGGGTGGTGGGGGTGGTGGGGGTGGTGGGGGTGGGGGTGGGGGTGGTGGGGGTGGTGGGGTGGTGGGGGGTGGTTGGGGGTGGTGCGGGTGGTGGGGGGGTGGGGGGTGGTGGGGGTGGTGGGGGTGGTGGGGGTGGTGGGGGTGGTGAGGGGTGGTGGGGGTGGTGCGGGTGGTGGGGGTGGTGGGGTGCTGCGGGGTGGTGGGGTGGTGGGGGTGGTGCGGGTGGTGGGGGTGGTGGGGGTGGTGGGGGTGGTGCGGGTGGTGGGGTGGTGCGGGTGGTGGGGGTGGTGGTGCGGGTTGGTGGGGGTGGTGGGGTGGTGGGGTGGTTGGGTGGGGGTGGTGGGGGTGGTGCGGGTGGTGGGGGTGGTGGGGTGGTGCGGGTGGTGCGGGTGGTGGGGGTGGGGGGGTGGTGGGGGTGGTGGGGGTGGTGGGGGTGGTGGGGGTGGTGAGGGTGGCTGGGGGTGTGGTGCGGGTGGTGGGGGTGGTGCGGGTGGTGGGGGGTGGGGTGGGGGTGGTGGGGTGGTGCGGGTGGTGGGGGGTGGTGGGGGTGGTGGGGGTGGTGCGGGTGGTGCGGGTGGTGGGGGTGGTGGGGTGGTGGGGGTGGTGGGGGTGGTGCGGGTGGTGGGGTGGTGCGGGTGGTGGGGTGGTGCGGGTGGTGGGGTGGTGGGGGGTGGTGGGGGTGGTGCGGGTGGTGGGGGTGGTGCGGGTGATGGGGGTGGTGCGGGTGGTGGGGGTGGTGCGGGTGGTGGGGTGGTGGGGGTGGTGGGGGTGGTGCGGGTGGTGGGGGTGGTCGGGGTGGTGCGGGTGGTGCGGGTGGTGCGGGTGGTGGGGGTGGTGGGGGTGGTGGGGGTGGTGCGGGTGGTGGGGGTGGTGGGGGTGGTGCGGGTGGTGGGGGTGGTGGGGGTGGTGGGGGTGGTGCGGGTGGTGGGGGTGGTGCGGGTGGTGGGGGTGGTGGGGGTGGTGGGGGTGGTGGGGCAACAAACAAAACACAAAAAGCAGTCCTAAACGAAATTATTTTTCGACGTAGATTTCTTTTTTAAAAACGCTTTCCTCCCGACGGCTTCCTCTGTCCACCACCGGCTCGAGGGCAGTTAAACAAAAAAAGGACGGCAGACGGGCACTGCCTGAACGCTCATTCGAGCAGGACAATCACTTTGACTCTTTAGCATTACACGCACAGCTCTCAACGTCACGTTTTTACAACGCTGTTTTGGAATATGTATATGTTCTTAGGTTTTTTCGGTAATGTCACGTAGGTAAAAAATAAAAATTAATAAAAGTAAAATAAAAAAATAAAAATCACGACGTTTCGGAGGCAACATCGTGATTTTTATTTTTTTATTTAACTTTTATTAACTTAAACTTTTTTACCTACGTGACTTTACCGACAAAACCTAAGAACATGAATCCTTGCAGTCACGAAAGCTTCAAATCTAGAAAGAATATTTATATATTTTTTTTCTTCGTGGCTCAAGAAAAAAAAAACCCATCCTACTTGTTATGCTTCATTTATTGGTGGAAGGCCCCAAATTTGGACCCAGGAATCCAGTGGAGCCGACTTGTTTCCCTGACGTGGCCATAATGAGCCCCCCCCCCCGCACCCGACCCCAACTCCTCACCCCCATGGGGGTCACCCAAACACCGACGCTACCAAGTTATTCGTCCGTGAATGCCAAAAGCAAAAAGTGTCACGGTCCCACCGAAGCAAACCCGAGCACGTGCCTCCCAATGTGTGCATTGTTATCGTAGCACCAGAGCGTGGCACGGCGGATACGTGCGTGGCACTGTGAACTCAGGGAAGCCACGGTGGCTATGAGATGTTAACTACCTCGCCTGGTATACAGGAGGTCGTGCGTTCGATCCCGACCCTGGCGACGACTGCTGTATATTCGGAGTTTGCGTGTCTCTCTCTCCTCGTGGTCCCCGGTTTTTCCACCTTCCACATTTAGAATCAACATCACGCGTTTCGAGTATTTTTGGCCGCTATATAAATTTCCACGCGACGTCGAGGTATTATTTGTGGCCAGGCCGCTTCTGAAAGAAAGCTACATAGCTAAGTGGGGTCATTACATGGTCTAATAAAATAAAATAATTTCGATTTAAAGCTTTCGTGACTGCAGGGATTCATCTTCTTGTTTCTTTCGGTAAAGTCACGTAGAAGGGAAATAATAAAATAATAAAAATAAAACATAATAAAATAATTCTCACGACGTTTCGGCCATTCTTCACCTGAGGACGGCTGCTTGCGTTGTGGCCGAAACGTCGTGAGAATTATTTTATTATGTTTTATTTGTATTATTTTATTATTTCCCTTCTACGTGACTTTACCGAAAAAACCAAGAAGAAAAATAAAAGAAGATAGACTAAACAACACTTGAGTTCAACTCCCAACCAACAGCGAACATCAGTGGCGAGTGTTATTTCCTCCAGTCCTGGGACTCTACTCACTTTACCAACCCACACGCAGTGGAGGACCGGAAAAACTCTTCCCCGTTACCCGACACGGCATGGGGAGGTTGCCATCCAGCAGTGGATTGGCAAAGAGCTAGATTTGAAGCTTTCGTGACTGCAATGATTCATATTCTTAGGTTTTTTCGGTAAAGTCACGTAGGTAAACATTTTAATTTAATAAAAGTAAAATAAAAATAAAATAATATAATATAATAAAATAAAATATTTGTATTTTACTTTTATTAATTTAAATGTTTTACCTACGTGACTTTACCGAAAAAAACCTAAGAATATGGCAAAGAGCTGTAAATTAGCATCGTGATATATTTACTCTCGAGTTCTGTATGTCACGTCCATGCTGTCGTGGGCTCACGAGCCGCCGATTCGATCTCCTGGCGTGGCAGTTGAAGCCTTGATGCACCATTTCCATGTCCTGTGTGGTGGGTCAACGCGTGTGTCCCCCCACCTCTTCCGAGTACCCCAAGTGGCTCTCTCTCTAGAGCTCCCTTTAGCGGAGGACCATCCTCGCAGTAGCAGCAGCGGCGGCTTCTGGCTGACCATCGAAGTCAGCGGTGCTGGTCACCGCTGACTTCAAGTCTTGCCGTTAGGTCACGAACCCCAAACCCCTGGTCGTCACTCCAATGCCCGTTTCGGTAGCCTGCCTCTGCTCCATCCCAGACGCGTGTTCCGATCATCGCAGAATCTTTCTCCCCGATCACATCTACACAAAACATCTTGCGTTACAAGTTTCGTCATTAAACTGCCAAGCTGCCGACCCTCATCTGTCCGTGAAATGGTCTACACAACAAAGACTCATTCCTGTTAGCGGTTTCAGCCTCACCACCTCTACATAACAAAAGGCTCAGTCCCATTTACACTTACATTTACATCAGCCTCACCTTAACAACTCTTTTCAACCAGTCTACACAACAAAGGCTCATTCCTAACAGCGTGCTTCAGCCGCACCGAACTTCACAATAATAATATCCAGGGTCTACCTTGGCTCCTCCCACCCTCAACCAGTATATATACAAATACTGTTTTCTTGGAATTTCTCTTACGTGATACAGCAATCGTGCTGTGACGGTTCCACCGAAACGTCGTGATTTTTATTTTATTTTTATTTTACTTTTATTAATTGTAATTTAAATTTTTTTACCTACGTGACTTTACCGAAAAAAACTACGAATATGGTCTAGCAATCGTCCACATGACTGAGTGCAAACAATCCACCCCGAATCAACGGAAGCCATTTCCTTCCTGGGCATCTGTGTAAAAAAGAGGTAGCGTCATAGCCCTTCGGATTCCTCCAGCATGAATACATATTCTGATTCTAAATAACTAATCGAAGACATCAGACTTGTAAGTTGCCCTTCATGCAGCCATATGCGTGAGAGATTAGCAGGGTATCTTCAACATTCCTCCGATTAGCACGGTTGACTACGTAAGGTGTGAAAGAAGTTCAACGCACATACATTCCTCCGATTAGCACCGTTGGCTACGTACGGGTGCAATGGAATTTCAACATACGTACCATACATAAATAAAGTGAGATCACCCCCCCCCCCCTCTCTCTCTCAACATGCCACAGGGATTATTCGGGCAAGTTTGCTGCGATTCCCCCAAGCCGCTGTGAAGGTGTCGGGCAAAGTCTCGCTGCAGCCCTAACCTTGAATAATTCCACCACCATCACCACCACCTGCAGCAGCAGCAGTGCAAACATTACACTGCATATACAACAACAAAAACAACACAATCGGGCGTTTGAGCAGCAAAGGATTTGGCTTGTTCAAGGATACACCCGCGGGAACCACTGCAATATTGACCACATAAAGTATGTATGTGTTCTTGGGATTTAAAGTTTTGCAAACAATACAGCCTGCAAGCAAACGCACATTGATTACCCTCGCTCCCGGAGTCTTTAACGTTCAAGAAAGTGAACACGCTGACCAATTTGCGCACACAGACCCCGGCTACTTGAGCAGTGCGCCCGCGTTTACCGATGTTTATTCAATCAACAGATTAATCACGACATTGCATAATCACCGCTTGACAGCTTTGCGGGAAGTCAACGACGATTGCGCAACGGAGTGACTCACCCCCCGTCCAGAGGAACGTGGAACTTCCACCGCGGCAACAGGACATGAGCGCCAGTTCTCCACGCTCTTTGACCGGACGCCCTCCATCAGCCATGATCAAACCACTGTCGTAGGATGAAGGCCTTGCCGAGCCTGCCTCTATCTCTCTGGGCCCTGCGTTGTGTAACAATGCAACTGGCACCTGTAATACGTCCGGTGCTTTAGGCACCGCTCCGAGCTAAAGGAACGCATATTGCCCGCGTATTTTAGCACGGACGAGTAGCGTCGTATCGACAAGCCTCCAATATTTCGATTTAAAGCTTTCGTGACTGCAGGGATTCATCTTCTTGGTTCTTTCTGTAAAGTCACGTAGAAAGGAAGTAATAAAATAATAAAAATAAAACATAATAAAATAATTCTCACGACGTTTCGGCTACGTGACTTTACCGAAAGAACCAAGAAGACGCCTCCAATAGTGCAACTCACTTTGCTCTCCGGTACGTCTGGCAACAACAATACCAGGCCATGGGCGTGCACAAAACTTTCAGGATCGCGCCGTGACGGGCTCCTGCAAGATCTAAAGCGTGTCCCGTCCCCGCGCTCGCAAAGCCGCGTTGGCTCCCGGTTGCAGAACGAATCCGTCGAGGTCACACTCGTCGTACAAACGAAGCGTGTGTCACAAATGAACCACCACGCTGCCTCGCTGATCTCGTCAATGCAGCGTTTCAAGTTTCAAGTTTCATTTATTAGGTATAGCCCTGTGAGCCATTCGGCTCTTGAATCGGGTGCAACCGCAACAAACAAAAAAACAAAAACATGAACAAGAAACGATCTTACAGTGACTATGTGCAAACAGAAAATCCAAGAAAAGACAGCAAAATATTGCAGAAAAAGCACCGTACACCAACACTGTGTGCAAAAATCCCAGTGTGGATGCAAGTCAAACAACAACAACCACAAGACAACTTAGATTAAGGCCATCAGTCTAACTCTGTACTACAACAAACAAACATGGCCAAACCGAAACACTTTTCAAAAATCACCAAAATAAAGCCATAAATGCAATGAAACAGTGCAGGTCATAGGAACTGTGACCGAAGCGTGAAACATCATCACGCGACACTCCGGTCATCCTCGCAGTGGCTATTGGCGAAGCCATCGAACGAAGACGGGTCCACTGCATCGTTGCGGCGCTTTCAGATGCGCTTCCGCGGCCGTCTGGAACGTTCTTCCCTCCGATATTAGGAAGCCACTGGAGCTGTGCACTTTTAAATAACCATCTCGATTGAAAACACATTTCTTGAGAAATGTTTTTAGTGTCTAGTTTGTTGTCTTTTCCCCGCACCTCCGATTAGCACGGTATGGCTACGTACGAGGTGAAAGAATATAACATACATACATTAGCTGATGGGTCTCTGTGCGAGTGTGTGGGTCTGTGTGTGTCTATGGATATCTGTGTGTGTCTATGGGTCTCTGTGTATGTCTATGAATACCTGTGCAAGTCCATGGGTCCCTGTCTGTGTCTATGGGTCTCTGTGTGTGTCTATAGGTCTATGTGTGTGTCTATGGGTCTCTGTGTGTGTGTATATGGGTCTCTGTGTGTATCTATGGGGCTCTGTGTGAGTCTATGGGTCTCTGTGTGTGTCTATGGGTCTATGTGTGTGTCTATGGGTCTCTGTGTGTATATGGGTCTCTGTGTGTGTCTATGGGTCTCTGTGTGAGTTTATGCATATCTGTGTGTGTCTATGGGTCTCTGTGTGAGTCTATGGATATATATGTGTGTCTATGGGTCTCTGTGTGTGTCTATGGATCTCTGTGTGAGTTTATGGATATCTGTGTGTGTCTATGAGTCCCTGTGCGAGTCTATGGGTCTTAATGTGCACGTGCTTTCAGGCTTGCGCTCTACTTTGTCTTCCACTCCACGATTCAACTCAAGAATGAATTGTTTTATTGTCATTATTACGGTGAGTGTAGCGGCAACTGGTGGATGCAGAGTTCTTGTGAACGAGTTAAATGCAACAACAAAAAACCTTGATTCTTACGAACGCAATTCTATGCACATCTTTCGAGCCGAAAATCGATATTACTCAATGAATTGATGCGTCACTACATCTCTATTAATTACATCTAACCACCGAGAAAGGCTGCAGCGCAAATCAAATACTGTGCAAAACTTTAGATGAACAGTACATTGATCTGCAGCAAACATAATCAATATTCAGCTTAACAAGAGCCACAATTCGAAGCTGAAATGTCATACCAAAAAATTGCAAATGCTCGACTTTCCTATATTCAATTTCAAACAAATTTACCCCCCAGTCAGCCTCTTACTCTATCCATCACTGCCCGAATAAAAGCCATCGACTGACTTACCACTGCGACATAATCAGACTCTTCATTAATCCTGGAGGAATCCGATAAGCAATGAAGCTCTTATTTTACAGGCATCCAGCAAGGACAATATATCATCAGCATGAGCACACGATACGATGCCTCCACGGATGTTAGTCTTTTGTCTTAGTGTCAGTAGATCAAGCTCGAGATGTCATCAGCGCCAAGGCCATCGACGCCACCACCACCACCACCAATCCTTCCTGCCATCTAACGGACCCTACAGCTGCTACACAGTATGCACATGTCGACCTCTGAGATCTGACCTAACAGCATAGAAGCATATTATTGGTTCTTTCGGTAAAGTCACGTAGAAAGGAAATAATAAAATAATATTAATATAAAACAATAAAAATTCTCACGACGTTTCGACTGCAACACAAGCAATCGTCATCGGGTGTGAAATCCACAGCAAGAAATTTTGAAAAAAGTTGCGGTTTGTCATGATGTCAGCACCACGGACAGCGATTTGGCAGTTGGCCAGATGGACGAGTCCATCTATGTTCTGAAAAGAGGAGGGTGGAGCAGAAAATGGAATGCGGTCTGAAAGTCACCGTAAGCGTGAACACAATCAATTAAGACCTGAAATGGTTTATCAAATCCTTCCAATGATTGCTAAGCCAGAATCCATCTTCTCGGTTGAAAATGTCTCTGTGTTTGTATATGTGAATAGCCTCATGAACGAACCTCTCATGGTAGCCAGATGGCTTGCGGAGAACCTCTGTCTTGGAGAAATCAATGTCATGTGAGCCCACTGAATTATAACAGTGATCCTGCCACGGCCGAGGTGTTGGTCCTTCCGTGTTTTTGGTCTGCATAGAAGCAGCCAACAGATGTCGTGCGCAAATTCACCCTAATAGCCACGTGGATAGAAAAACTGTGGTTATTTTTTTTGCAAATAATGAGATCCACCAATAAAGCACCCCACCGCTACATCAACACCTATGAGCGGAGTTTTTGCTGCTGCGATGGTTTCCGCGGTTGTGCTGCACCGACGTGGGTTCGACGGTTGTACCGTTGCGTGTTTTATATTTTTTGGGCGTCGATTTCCGACGTTTTTCGCCCCACGCCCGCCCTGGGAGCAACTTCAGAAACCACAACGGGAATTGGATATTCAATTTGTGAAAGAAGCTCCCAGTCCCCGTTGAGCTGAAACGGCGGGTCACCGTTCCGAAAAGTTAACGCCGCAGCACGGAACGTTCCATTCAATTCGGTTCCCGTAGAAGCTCTCCCCGCGGGCACGTGGAAGCAAAACGTCAGCTGGTCGTGCCGAACGACACCTCTACGTCATCGGTACGACCCCTAAAAACACACGACGTGGGAAATTTTAGCTGGGGGCGGCGTGGGGGCGGCATTTAACGTCTCCCACGGACAGACGCCACGTGGGAGAGCGGAGATGGGAGCACCAAGCGGCGAGGCGTCGCCTCTACCCTCATTGTGTCAGATAAACAATGAAGTGGCGCCCATCGCGAAAGGCAATCTTCCCCCGCGGGGTCAGAGGTCACCAGTAATTACTAAAATTGTCACGAGTGCGACACGCACTGGGAATGCACGTGGCAAGGCATTGGGGGGTGAGGGAGTGGGGGGGGGCCTCATTGCAGTGTGGTGGCTAAATGCGTCCAGTACGCCCTCTTGAACTAACGCAATATGATGACTTAATGATACAATTTTAAGCATTCTTGCTTGGGGTTTTTTTACGGAGCAATTTCTGCCGTGGGATTAGGGTTCATAAAGGAGAGAGAGAGAAAAGGAGGGACTGTCGACCGCTATTAAGGATGGGTAATAATCTCCGTGGGTGGTTCGGGACTATTCTGGGAAAATTTCAATCGTGTACGGCTCCCGCAGCAAACGCCGCGTAACAGAATCATAATCGGAATATTTATATATATACTGCATGAGGAATCCGATGAGCCTGTAAAGCTCTTTTTGCACAGACGTCCAGGAGGGGCCACGGGGTAAATTAACGCTACACACAACAAACAACACAACAACACTCTAGCAGTGCAAAGTACAAGAAAGGTAACCAAATCACCCAAACACATGCAAAGTCAACACTAAACTATCCCGATCCTAGATTTGAAGCTTTCGTGACTGCAAGGATTCATATTCTTGGGTTTTTTCGGTAAAGTCACGTAGGTAAAAAAATTAATAAAAGTAAAATTAAAAATAAAATAAAAATTACGACGTTTCGGAGGCAACACAAGCTTCCGTCTTCAGGTGGAACCGTCTCCGAAACGTCGTGATTTTAATTTAATTTTAATTTTACTTTTATTTAAAAAAATGTTTTATATATCCCGATTCTACCAGGCAAAGCCCACCGAGGTATTAACTTAAACATTCTTCAAATGCCACCGCATTTTTTTTGTCCCATTTTGTTTTTTTGCAAACCCGTTCGGACGTTTGCAACGAACAAGAAAAAACCTCTCCAGCAAAAAGACACCAAAAGCAAATTGCAATTTTAATGAAAGAGGACAAACATGACAGACACAAGGCAAAGAACCCCCGTGTAGCCTTAACAGACTGTTGGGGCAAGTGCTGTTAGCGAGCACGTACGAAGGTTAGCATGGCACACGAGGGGGTGGGTGGCCAACACCACGCCCGGCCGCCTTTGTCTCCCCAGTGACGATGTTTACACACCGCATCACGTACTAATTTTAAGACCGAGTCAACCTAGGGGAGGCCCAGGACCGGTTCTGATAATCGTCACCGGTGTTGTTGGCCGTGAGCGGTAATCGAACTCGGGTGGCCGGGTTCGTAGCGCACTAACCGCTCCCCCACTAAAGCCATCGAAAGCAAATTGCGATTTCAATGCAATGAGAACAAACCTTGACAGACACTCGCACGCACGAGAAAAATAAGTTGTCCTGGAATAAAAGCAAGAGATGAGCCGTGAGAGAGACGCGTCGTTAAAATATGAGCTCGCGATCACATCAACTCTCAAACGCGAGCAAATCGCCCCGCGCTAAACCAATCTCGTCGTTTACATCATGAAGCCTCCGTTGCCAGTACCAAAATGTACTAATAGGGTTTTGCCCATTTTTGTCGTGATGTAAATGCTTACCCCGAGCCCTCAATACTCTGATGGTGCGTTGTCTTTGAGTTGTGCGCCTTTTGGCGTCATCTGGTCGTACACCATGTGAGACTGGGCTCTAAGAAAAGCTTCTAGATTTGAAGCTTTCGTGACTTGCAAGGATTCATACTCTTAGTTCTTTCGGTAAAGTCACGTAGGTAAAAAAATGAAATTAAAATGAATACAAAATAAAACAATACAAATCACGACGTTTCGGAGGCAACACAAGTCTCCGTGACCACCTGATGACGGAGACTTGTGTTGCCTCCGAAACGTCGTGATTTTTATTGTTTTCTTTTTATTAATTTTAATTTCATTTTATTACCTGCGTGACTTTACCGAAAGAACTAACAGTATCTAGGAAAAGCTGTCTCTGGTGTGGACCAATCAATTTCAAGGACAATGCACACATTATCAGAGCGTGATTTTTGTTTGCATTCGGACCTCAGGTATTGTGGTTAATGTAAACATGAGGTCCTTGTAAAAAGGTTTCAGTTTTGTTGCCAGAAAAAAGGGGGGAAAAAACTATGATTGCAATCTCATCGTGACTCAGCCTGGTGAAGACGCCCTACTCGGACGAGGGACTGCCTGGGAGTGCCGCAGGTGCCTGGGGGTGGAGGTGCTGTCGGCTTGCTTAAGCCGTGAGGTGGTGATGGTGGTAGTGATGAGGTGGTGATGGTGGTGGTGATGGTGGTGGTGGTGGTGATGGTGGTGGTAGTGATGAGGTGGCTGGGGGTGGAGGTGCTGTCGGCTTGCTTAGGCCGTGAGGTGGTGATGGTGGTAGTGATGAGGTGGTGATGGTGGTGGTGATGGTGGTGATGGTGATGGTGGTGATGGTGGTGTGGTGGTGATGAGGTGGCTGGGGGTGGAGGTGCTGTCGGCTTGCTTAGGCCGTGAGGTGGTGATGGTGGTAGTGATGAGGTGGTGATGGTGGTGATGGTGGTGGTGGTGGTGGTGATGAGGTGATGGTGGTGGTAGTGATGAGATGGTGGTGATGGTGGTGGTGGTGGTGATGAGGTGGCTGGAGGTGGAGGTGCTGTCGGCTTGCTTAGGCCGTGAGGTGGTGATGGTGGTAGTGATGAGGTGGTGATGGTGGTGGTAGTGATGAGGTGGTGGTGGTGGTGGTGGTAGTGATGAGGTGATGGTGGTGGTAGTGATGAGGTGATGGTGGTGGTGGTGATGAGGTGGCTGGGGGTGGAGGTGCTGTCGGCTTGCTTAGGCCGTGAGGTTGGTGATGGTGGTGATGAGGTAGTGGTGGTGGTGATGAGGTGATGGTGGTGATGGTGATGATGAGGTAGTGGTGGTGATAGTGATGAGGTGATGGTGGTGATGGTGGTGGTAGTGATGAGGTGGCTGGGGGTGGAGGTGCTGTCGGCTTGCTTAGGCCGTGAGGTGGTGATGGTGGTAGTGATGAGGTGATGATGGTGGTGGTGATGGTGGTGGTGGTGATGGTGGTGATGGTGGTGGTGATAGTGATGAGGTGGCTGGGGGTGGAGGTGCTGTCGGCTTGCTTAGGCCGTGAGGTGGTGATGGTGGTGATGAGGTAGTGGTGGTGGTGGTGGTGATGGTGGTGGCGATGGTGGTGATGAGGTGGCTGGGGGTGGAGGTGCTGTCGGCTTGCTTAGGCCGTGAGGTGGTGATGGTGGTGATGAGGTAGTGGTGGTGGTGGTGATGGTGGTGGTGGTGGTGATGAGGTGGCTGGGGGTGGAGGTGCTGTCGGCTTGCTTAGGCCGTGAGGTGGTGATGGTGGTGATGAGGTGGTGATGGTGGTGGAGGTGATGATGGTGATGGTGGTGGTAATTATGAGGTGGCTGGGGGTGGAGGTGCTGTCGGCTTGCTTAGGCCGTGAGGTGGTGGTGGTAGTGATGAGGTGATGGTGGTGGTGGTGATGGTGGTGGTGGTGGTGAGGTGGTGGTTGTGGTGGTGATGGTGATGAGGTGGTGATGGTGGTGGTAGTGATGAGGTGACGGTGGTGGTAGTGATGAGGTGATGGTACGTGAGGTGGTGATGGTGGTGGTGGTGATAAGGTGATGGTGGTGATGGTGGTGGTGATGAGGTGATGGTGGTGGTGATGGTGGTGATGGTGGTGGTGATGGTGGTGATGGTGGTGATGGTGGTGGTGATGAGGTGGTGATGGTGGTGGTGGTGATGAGGTGATGGTGGTGATGTCAATGATGTGGTGGTGATGAGGTGATGGTGGTGATGGTGGTGGTGATGAGGTGATGGTGGTGGTGATGGTGGTGATGGTGGTGGTAGTGATGAGGAGGTGATGGTGGTGATGGTGGTAATGGTGGTGGTAGTGATGAGGTGACGGTACGTGCAACCGATAATTTGAGTGTTATTGTCCCCTTCGTATGCGCGTTGGGCACTGGGGCGAAATGTATAGCAGCCAAATACTCTTAAACGCCTGATGCTGATTCTAAATGTGGAGGGGGAAAATCCACACGACCACGGGGAGAGAGAGAGAGACGCAAACTCCAAATATACAGCAGCAGGCATCGTCAGGGTCGGGATCGAACCCACGACCTCCTGTACACCAGGCGAGGTAGTCAACATCTCCTAGCCACCATGATGATGATGCGAGAGAGAGACGCAAACTCCAAATATACAGCAGCAGGCATCGTCAGGGTCGGGATCGAACCCACGACCTCCTGTACACCAAGCGAGGTAGTCAACATCTCCTAGCCACCATGATGATGATGCGAGAGAGAGACGCAAACTCCAAATATACAGCAGCAGGCATCGTCAGGGTCGGGATCGAACCCACGACCTCCTGTACACCAAGCGAGGTAGTCAACATCTCCTAGCCACCGTGATGATGATGCGAGAGAGACGCAAACTCCAAATATACAGCAGCAGGCATCGTCAGGGTCGGGATCGAACCCACGACCTCCTGTACACCAGGCGAGGCAGTTAACATCTCCTAGCCACCATGATGATGATGAGAGAGACACGCAAACTCCAAATATACAGCAGCAGGCATCGTCAGGGTGGGGATCGACCCACGTCCCCCCCGCCTGCATACCAGGCGAGGTAGTTAACACCAGAGGTGGGACAAAGTCATTGTTATGCAAGTCCAAGTCGAGTCTCAAGTCATCAAATTCATGACTCGAGTCTGACTCGAGTCCAAGTCACATGACTCGAGTCCACACCTCAGAGGTGGGACAAAGTCATTGTTATGCAAGTCCAAGTCGAGTCTCAAGTCATCAAATTCATGACTCGAGTCCAAGTCACATGACTCGAGTCCACACCTCTGGTTAACACCTCGCCTGTAAATGTACAACAACAACAACGAAACTCTCAGCCTTATCGAGGTTACCAGCTCATCAAGAACTGTCCGCTTCGAACCCACCCAGGCTCGGCCGGGTGTGTCTCTGGCTCGCCCACTTCGCTGACCTCGGGGTAAACTTTGTACCGAAGATTCGCCGCCTTGAACCCGTGCCTCGGCACGGGGTGCACACACACACACACAGCAGCAGTGACACGGGCAGGGGCGGCGACTTGAAACGGCGTGACCGGCAAATGCCCCCTCGCAGCCGTCGGCTCGCATCACTGGCGGCTGGTGTGAACACGTGCGTGCGTGTGTGGGGGTGTGTGTGTGTGGAGGGGAGTGTGTGTGGAGGGGGAGTGTGTATGGGGGGAAGTGTGAGTGTGTAGGGGAATGTGTGTGTGTGGAGGGGAGTGTGTGTGGGGGGGGGGGACTGTGTGTGGGGGGGGGGGGAGTGTGTGTGGGGGGGGGGGACTGTGTGTGGGGGGGGGGAGTGTGTGTGGGGGGGGGGCAGTGTGTGTGGGGGGAAGTGTGTAGGGGAATGTGTGTGTGTGGAGCGGTAGTGTAGCGGTGAGCGCGCTGCGCTATGAACCCGGCGACCCGAGTTCGATTCCCGCTCACGGCCAACACCAGTGGCGATTATCTGAACCGGTCCTGGGCCTCCCCTAGGTCGACTCAGCCTCAAATGAGTACCTGGTGCGGTGTGTAAACATCACCACTAGGGAGACAAAGGCGGTCGGGCGTGGTGCTGGCCACCCACCCTCTCGTGTACCGTTGCGGCCTTCATAGGTGCTCGCTAACAGCACTTGCCCCTACAGTCTGTTAAGGCTATATGGGGGATCTTTATCTTTGTGTAGGGGAGTGTGTGCCAGGCTAGGTGCAGGAGGTCTCGGGACAGACCCAGCAGGTGCCATGGGTCGGCTGACTGAGATGACCGGTAGATGCACCACCAGCTGTACCCCAAATTGTGCCAACTCGCTGTATTTTACCCGCCCGTCACTCCGCTCGTTGTTGTGAGTGTCGCTCCTCTGCCAACCAGTATCACCCCCCACGCCTCTGGTGTAAAAAGGGGGGTGACGGGGCGGTCACACACGGGGTGGGTGCTGGGGTTGGGTGACATACGGGCCTAGGGTTATGGTTAATATGTATTGTATTTCCTTAATTATGGAAGCCATCAGTTAATTGATCGGGCAGGGAAGGAGGCCCTTTAGTCGAGCCAAGAAAGAAAAGAGACGGAATATGGTGGCGTGGAAAGTTCGGGACATTTATTTCATTCGAGATGTTAGGCACAAAAACAGAACTGTACGGTGAAATATTGCCAATTCATTGTTTTTTTGTGTCACGGAGAAAGGCGTACAGGCATGCCACAACAGAAAAATTCAATTATTTCACAAAGCAGCATTGTAACCTTGATTTGAAGCTTTCGTGACTGCAGGAATCCATACTCTTTGGTTATTTCGGTAAAGTCACGTAGGTAGATATAAAATAAATATTTTAACGTCAATGATACTTTTTTCATATGATTTTGTTTTATTTACATGTAAACTAATGTGATCACGTAATGAGGCTCTCCCCCCACTCTCTCCCATTCGTGCTCACAATGCAGGAGCCAGTGGTTAAATTCAGCCTTGTTTATTTAAATATAAAAAAAATAACAGGGAGGACAGAATAGCAAACCAGCGATAATAATGGTTCACTATCCCTTGAGTCACGTCACGTAGTTTGCCACGTCGGCTGTCGCGACCAATATTATTAATAATAAAGGTTTTTTTTGGGGGTAATTCTGTTTTTTTGCTGTGGTTGTCCCACCTGATGAAGGAAGCTTGTGTTGCCTCCGAAACGTCGTGATTTAATTTAGTTATTTTATTTTTTTATTTTTCTTCCTATTTTAATTATAATTTTTTTATTTTCACCCACGTGACTTTACCGAAACAACCAAAGAGTATGCACCCCCCCTCTCCCCCCCCCTCTCTCTCTCCGTCAGCGAGTGGAAGCTGTGCGCTGTGCGGCGCGTTCCAAGTTGAAATTATTATCGTTTGTCGTCATTATTATGAACGTGATATTATTACATTTCATTTGTTTAACCGGGGCCCCTTGCCAACCACGCTCTAACCCCACCACCATAAATATGAAACGCACCACCTCAATAAAGAACCGACCGTTGGCAAACGAAAGAGGCATTTTTAAGGCCAAATTAGCTGCACTTAAAATTCCCCTATAAATGTTTCTGCCCTGTAACACGACTGCCTCTGTGTAAACATCCACACTGCCTCCACTGCCCGGCGGGAGATGAAATTCTCTAGAAAGGGCATCAAGTGAGGATTTCAGCCGTTACGCAACAGAGTGGACTTTTATTTTTTTACAGAACCAGCAAGACCCAGGCAATGATTGCATAAGCCTCCATCTGCTCTCTTGGAAAATAGAAATTGACTAGCACAAGAATCCACATCATCGCCAATTAGTCCCATGAAGAGAATATTGGCAAAAGGCAGTGATTTGAAATTTATTTCACAAACAAAACATAAGTTTAACTTTTAGTTTGTAAATACATTCTTTTGTATTTTTTTGCTGTGTTTTCAAGTTGTGCACCACATTCTAGATTTGAAGCTTTCGTGACTGCAATGATTCATACTCTTAGGTTTTTTTCGGTAAAGTCACGTAGGTAAAAAATGAAATTTAAATTAGTGATTTTTATTATTTTATTTATTTTAATTTCATTTTTTACCTATTTGGTAAATTTAACCCGGGTCTCCAGGTTCGTGGAAGAGTGCCCTAACCGCTGAGTGCACACACATGCATACGTAGGTGATTGCAATAAAGATACTTATTAAAAATGTAACCAACAACAGCATAAGGGATCACCCGAAGAGATGCATCAGCTCATTAGCAAGACGGCCCGATTCCCTTCCGCTTGACTAATTTATCAAATAAAGCAATGTTTGCCCTGAAAGCACTACCCATAAAAGTTTTTTTTTTTTACGTGACTTTCTCACACCGCTGTTCGTGAAAGGACCTCCGCATGAGGGAGCTCCATTTGGCCAAAGCCTCCACACCAGCCAGAGATGTACGTTGAACTTCTTTCGCACCGTACGTAGCCAACCATGCTAATCCACGTGCCACGCTTTGGCCCACTGCACGCGACCTGCCGATGTCACCCGACTGTGGTCTTGCACCTTTGTACCGCTGGGTGGAAAGAGGCTGGCCACATCGGTGGGAGCTGCCACGCCGGGAGATCAAATCAAACCGACGACCAAATTTTGATTTAAAGCTTTCGTGACTGCAGGGATTCACATTTTTGGTTCTTTCGGTAAAGTCACGTAGAAGGGAAATGATAAAATAATTAAATTTCTTGCTGTGGATTTCATACCTGATGATGATTGCTTGCGTTGCAGTCGAAACGTCATGACAATTTTTATTGTTTTATATTTTTATTATTTCATTATTTCCCTTCTACGTGACTTTACCGAAAGAACCAAGAATATAAACCGACGAGCATTGGGATCGCAACAAGGGTGGAAAAAACCCGATTTTTTTTTCGTGCAAATTTTATCGGATTATAGGTTTTACATTTTTAGTCAACTCCGATTTTGGCGGAAAAAAAACATGGTTTTAAAGACGACGACCTTCTCCGCCGACTCCACGCTCGGGCGGCTGCTCCTCCTGCTCATCTCGGAGTGAACGAAGGCCGTGGTGGTGGAGAAGTTCCTCTCGGACGCGGCGCTGGACGTGGCGACGCTCGACAACTCCACGGCGTTTTTTGCAGCTTCGGGTCCACTCGCTGCCATCGGACAGCCAAGACTCCATCGGCGTCCCACCATCATCTTATAGCGGAACGTGTTGTGTGTCTTCTCTTTGGCGGGGGACTATAATTATAGGGATTAACAGGCAATAAAACCGGATTTTTGGCCATCTGAGACGATCGTTTTTTTTTATTAAAACCATGAAAAACCCGATGGAATAAAACCCGATGCCGCCAGCCTTGGATCGCAAGTCCAGCGCGCTGGCCATTTGCATTGTGGCAGCGGGGTGGGGGGGGGGGCAAATTGTGTTTATTGCGGGGCCACAACTGCCCCAACTGGTGTTTTTATAATTATCAACAAAAAATAAACGTTATAAAAAAAATATATTGCCAGTGACTTGGCGGCGTACAACAAGTTACAGAGAAGGCGTTCCGAGAATTTGTCCACCGGGGGAGATGGAGCGATGGAATCAGCTCGCGTGCACGTGCTCGACCATTCGTTGCAATGGACAATCGCGAACGGCGGCGACGGCTTGGGCAGGCCTTCATCCAGCAGTGGATAGATCGTGGCCGATGACGGAAATGTTTCACCAACTTATCGGTGCGCAGCGAAGTTGTTGGTGAAACGAGGAGTCAAAATTTAAAGCCTCGTGACCCATGGTCATCAGGTCAACAGGACAATGGTGGCCCCCACCCCCTCCCCCACAGCCCCCCCCCCCTCCCCCACAGCCCCTCCCCCCCTCGACCGCCCCCCCCCCCCACCCAAGGTTGTGTATTATTGTGCTTTGCCGCCGCAACTTGACGATGTTATTATCTCCCGTGAGCCTTCACGAAAAAAATGATCCTGCACGGTATCAATGCCGCCGTCTGTACCCACCCTCCACCACCACCACCCCCTTGAAAGGCTTTCGCGTGCTCCCACGGGCTGAGATCCGCCGATTTAGAGTTGTATAAATTCAGAACGAAAAAAATGCGCACGTATATTACAGTTTAGTCTCGAGGCTTAACGCAATTTAATGACCTTTCTTTTTCATGTTTCCTTTTTTATGATAAAGGTAAAAATGAAAGGTTTGCCCGGAGCAAATAGAGCTTCCTTCCAGCTGATGGCCATAATTATGGATGTGAAAATGCATTTGCGGAGCTCAGAATCAAGTGCACTGCTGCTGCAATTGGCCCCAATACTGCTCCTAAGTGTGATGGGGGTGTGAGCACGGTTAGTCTGGGCTCGGGCTCACTCGCTCACTCACCGATTGGGGCTGCAGTCGCTCGCTCACTACTGCTACTGTGTGATTACTGTGCGCTGACAAACTTCACCAAAAAAATTCGCTCCGGTCACTCGCTCTCAACGGCGGTCAGTCGTCTCCCGATCAATCTTCTGTCGCTGCTACCCTGGTTACTATTACCCTTGAACTTCTCTCGCTGATACCATCCACCCACGCCCCACCAGACTCACTGTTTTGTCCCGTCCATACTGCGTTGAACCGTCACCTCGCGCTGGAAACTCCGTGCTAGAGACTCCGTGGTTACTGGCAGAGGTTTGTGCCGTGAAATCCATGTGTGTGTTGTTCTTCAACGCTCATGCCCTGCCATCACCAACTACATGGCTGTCAACCCCTTATCAGTGCCCTACCTTGTTACAGACCAACTCAGATCTTACTGGTCACCACTTTGCCCTCGCAAATCTCAACGTTCATCCTACAAAGTCACATCACAAGGGAGAAACACAAACAAATAGACACATTTGTTTTGCCCGTATTGAAACGGATGCACACCGTATGGACCTGAAAACTCAATTTCCCTGTACAAGAATACGAGGTAAACCGTATGGGTTGACAGCTATGCAACCAGCAATGGCAGTGTGGTTAACTGGCATGTTTGTTATATACATGGCAGTAATAATGAAAGTTAATCATTTCATAAATTGTAATGCATCGAATCGCCAATTCCTAAGCTCGCGATAAATGCATTGCATCGTGCGTGTAAGAGCCCAATTCTCTTTTCGCTGCGTTGCGTGCACAACATGCCATTTGGATTTATACAGCAGCATCTGACTGCAAATGCATCTCAAAAGGCTGTGTAAAGAACAGCGAGCATGTTTATTTCGTCGAGAGAGGCTGTCAGTCATCGGCAGAGGGCATTAGAGTTTCCTCGAGTAGAGAGTGATTGGAGGGGAGTAGCGTGAGATGAGAGGAGAGAGGCAGGAGAGTGCGTGGAGGGGAATAGAGTGAGATGAGAGGGGAGAGGCAGGAGAGTGCGTGGAGGGGAGTAGAGTGAGATGAGAGGAGAGAGGTAGGAGAGTGCGTGGAAGGGAGTAGATTGAGATGAGACGGGAGAGGCAGGAGAGTGCGTGGAGGGGAGTAGAGTGAGATGAGAGGGGAGAGGCAGGAGAGTGCGTGGAGGGGAGTAGAGTGAGATGAGAGGGGAGAGGTAGGAGAGTGCGTGGAGGGGAGTAGAGTGAGATGAGAGGGGAGAGGCGGGAGAGTGCGTGGAGGGGAGTGGAGTGAGATGAGAGGGGAGAGGCAGGAGAGTGCGTGGAGTGGAGTAGAGTGGGATGACAGGGGAGAGGTAGGAGAGTGCGTGGAGGGGAGTAGAGTGAGACGAGAGGGGAGAGGTAGGAGAGTGCGTGGAGGGGAGTAGAGTGAGATGAGAGGGGAGAGGTAGGAGAGTGCGTTGAGGGGAGTAGAGTGAGATGAGAGGGGAGAGGTAGGAGAGTGCGTGGAGGGGAGTAGAGTGAGATGAGAGCGGAGAGGCAGGAGAGTGCGTGGAGGGGAGCAGAGTGGGATGAGAGGAGAGAGATAAGAGAGTGCGTAGAGGGGAGTAGAGTGAGATGAGAGGGGATAGGTAGGAGAGTGAGTGGAGGAAAGTAGAGTGATATGAGAGAGGTTGGAGAATACGTGGAGGGGAGTGGATCGAGATGAGAGCAAAGAGGCAGGAGAGAGCGTGGAGGGGAGTAGAGTGAGATGAGAGGGTAGAGGCAAGAGAGTGCGTGGAGGGGAGTAGAGTGAGATGAGAGAGGTAGGAGAGTGCGTGGAGGGGAGTGGATCGAGATGAGAGGAGAGAGGCAGGAGAGTGCGTGGAGGGGAGTAGAGTGAGATGAGAGGGGAGAGGCAGGAGAGTGCGGGGAGGGGAGCAGAGTGAGATGAGAGGGGAGAGGTAGGAGAGTGCGTGGAGGGGAGTAGAGTGAGATGAGAGGGGAGGGGCAGGAGAGTACTGGAGGGGAGTGGAGTCAGATGAGAGGGGAGAGGCAGGAGGGTGCGTGGAGGGGAGTAGAGTGAGATGAGAGGGGAGAGGTGAAAATGAGTCACACGATACAATCATTAGCGTCGTTATAGTTAAATATTTTAAAAAGCAGATGAAACACTGCCTTCCCATATCTCATCCTACACATCAAACAATAAAACTATATATTTTTTACACATTCCATCTGCTACACAGCCTTCTGAGAGTAAAATTAATGTGTTTTTTTTACGTTGAGCAAAAATGGGTGTATGGGAAGGAGACGCATTTTATGATAACAATTGATTTTTAAGGGAGCACACGATAGAATAATCTTTAATTGAAAGCAACGCTGTATTCCGATATCCAAGGAGCACTACGGAGCCAAGAAGCCACCCCTCCACTGTAGAAGTGCCAAGAACTTGCAACAGCTGACACACGTGCAGAATGACAACATCTAAAAGGCACACCACTAACTTCTGATTGACGTTACATTCGTGTACAGCATTGTTGACGCAACATCGCTTTTTACGATACGCTATAAATACTCATGCTATGACAATTATCGCGTGTTCGCGTTCCTATAACGAACAAGCGTTCGTTTAACACTTTAATGATCGTGCTTGCTCTTTAGAATACTTTAAAAAGGAATAAAATGCGGAGCGGTAGTCACTTCGGTGACATTTTGAGAAAGCCATTTCACGCTCGATGGAAGATCGAGGCCGGCCCTCGTTCCTTGTTTAACAAACTCTGAGCCAGTTGTGGAACACATTCCTGCGGAGGGAGCTGGTAGGAACGTTGGGTTGCTCGGTCAATGGCCAGGGTCAACGGCGGCGTGGTGTATTCCGCAAATATGGCCGACTGCAGTCACGAAAGCTTTAAATCGAAATTTCTATAAACTCTCTCTCTCTCCTACGTCAGCAGTTCTCCTGATGTGTTAGTTTCACCTGATGACGGTTGCTTGTGTTGCGATCGAAACGTCGTGGTGGTCTATTAATTTCCTATCTACGTGACTTTACCGAGAGAACCAAAGAGTATTTTATCGTGGGCCCTCATATCGTAGTATGGCCAACATCGCGGCCAACACCTTCACGCGTGCGTAATGTAGGCTCCGATGCTGTCGGTGTGGAATTCCTCGACGAAGTTACTTCCGCTTGATTGGATTTATTTTTTTTTGCCGCACGTGTTGCGAGATGTGATTTGACATCAATCATAACCGTTTAAAATACATGTCGTGCGTTTTGTCCACCTGTTGTGGTGGCCACGTGTCCCCCGCCTCTAAGCCACCGCTTCTGTAAGCCAGCATTTTAACAGAGGGGGGGGGGGGGTGTCATAATTTAATTTTTTTTGTTACAGAACGTGTAAATAAAAAGCGGCCGTGACAATTTTCACCTATTCTTTGCCAACGATGGCTCGACAAATTCGCATCTTCACACCATGAATCCTGAGGGAGAGGACAAAAAGAGAGAGATTGTGACAAGCCTAAAACCCAAATCTATACCTTAATTACTCATCTGCTTGGTTCTTTCGGTAAAGTCGTCACGTATAATGGAAATAATAAAATAATAAAAATAAAACATAATAAAATAATTCTCACGACGTTTCGGCCACAACGCAAGCAGCCGTCCTCAGGTGGAGAGCAGGTCTATCTCTCAGGTGAAGAACAGGTTTGTCTACTCGACAGACCTGCTTTCCACCTGAGGATGGCTGATTGCGTTGTGGCCGAAACGTCGTGAGAATTATTTTATTATGTTTTATTTTTATTACTTTATTATTTCCATTCTACGTGACTTTACCGAAAGAACCAAGAAGATGAATCCCTGCAGTCACGAATGCTTTCAATCGAAATTGATTACTCATTTCACCATTAAGTAAAAAAAAACCCCCACCACATGAATGCATCAGTCTAATGAAGGAAATAAATGAGGCAATGATATTATTTCCCCGTTATCACCATTGCACTGTACTGCCATCACGTTTAAATTACATCGCTAACTAAGGTGGCACCCACAATTTCAAAGCACAGAATTAACATTTTGCACAAACCATTTTATTGCTGTTGCTACTGCCTGGTTACATCAAAATGTGCAATAACTATATCCGTGCTCAATAAAGATAATGACCCGCTGGTTTGTTTTTACTTGCATTTTAAACACAGCTTAATGATCGAACAACTGTACTTAAATCGTAATCTCATGTTAAAATGTCCATTAAGCTTCGCGTGCACTGGAATGCATCGCAATGTTGAGTGGCCTGACTCCCCCCATAAAATGGTGATGATAGAGAATGCGATTTTGTTACATTTTTTACGACGAACCCATAGAGGTGGAACAATTTCTTCCCTGCGCAGACAGACATTCGCTGAATTTGCTGCCATTCAATTATTTTGAAAATTGCGGTGGTGAATTGGTGAACCCACTGCTCTGCTAGAAACGTAAATAAAACAAACACCCATCGATATTCACGCACGCAATTGGACGTATCGATGTTAACATTGACGAATCATTGTCATGTTTCACCCTTGCTGATCCAACTCAGTTTTGTTTTTGCTCCAGCTCACGTCCTGCGTTGGTTTGGAAATGGGAAAAACCGCGGCGTACGAATTGTAACGATCGCAAACTCCCCTCGCACCTCAACAAAACACGTTCCTTCGGAGTGGGCAGGGAGGAACTTGGTTGGACAGCACATTCGTGCACGACAGACGAAGATGCACGACAGACAAATAATCCCTGGTGGGCAGTGTGGAACCTGTTGTTCCTACCTGTGTACAAGATCACTTGACTTGAGGTAGCCAGGCAGCCAGCCAGGTAGCCAGCCCCCTTCACTATCGGCCCCCCCCCCTCCCTCAGGCCCCTCTCCTGACTCCCCCCTTCCCTCAAGCCCCTCCGCTGACCCCCCTCTCCCTTAGGAACCTCCCCTCTCCATACCCGGCAGTAGGTCTCCACCAATCAAAGAGCTGTTTATATTATATATATGTATGCACGACAGACAGTCAGACAGACAAATAATCCCTGGTGGGGAGTGTGGAACATTGTTCCTACAAGTATAAATGCAACATGCATTGCCGACGAGAACACGCGTGCGTGGAGGGCGGATGTCAGCCGCAATTGATGATTGCAACCGGTGGTTAAATATCGAGTTGGTTCACAATGCATTGAATCGACGCACAATGCATTGAATCAAAATGCATTATCCATCCGCCAAATGTCGTGTGGTTCGGGCACCTGGTCGACTTCCCCTGGAACTCTACGGGGTCCAGGACACGCTGCTGGTGGTGGGACGATGTCGCTCGGCTGGCCTGCGAACGCCTGGGAATTGCCCCAGGAAGAGCTAGGAGCTGTGTATAATAGTGTAGAGTGTAGTTTATAGTAGTGTAGTGTATAGTAGTGTAGAGTGTAGTAGTGTATAGTGTAGTGTACAGTGTAGTAGTGTATATTAATGGGTAGTAGTGGAAAGTGTATAGTGTAGTAGTGTATAGTCTAGTAGTGTATATTAATGTATAGCAGTGTATAGTGTAGTATATAGTGTAGTGTAATGTAATGCTAGAGTGTCGCCAGGGAAATGGAGGTGAGGACCGCCACTACTCAACATGCTGCTGTAGTGTATAGTGTAGTGTATAGTGTAGTAGTGTATATTAATGTATAGTAGTGTATAGTGTAGTATATAGTGTAGTGTATATTAATGTATAGTAGTGTATAGTGTAGTAGTGTATAATGTAGTATATAGTGTAGTGTATAGTGTAGTGTATAGTGTAGTAGTGTATATTAATGTATAGTAGTGTATAGTGTAGTATATAGTGTAGTGTATAGTAATGTATAGTAGTGTATAGTGTAGTAGTGTATAGTGTAGTATATAGTGTAGTGTATAGTGTAGTGTATAGTGTAGTAGTGTATATTAATGTATAGTAGTGTATAGTGTAGTATATAGTGTAGTGTATAGTAATGTAATGCTAGAGTCCGTCGCCAGGGAAAGGGAGGTGAAGACCGCTGCTACTCAACATGCTGCCGCCTCGACCCTCACAAGGACAAGTGGATTGATAAACGAACAAATGAACAAATGTTGTGTTTGAGGCCGGTAAGGAGCTCTCCGCTGAGCCAGGGTGAGAATGTTAAGTTATGCCCTTAGGGGCCCGATTGGTTTCTTTTTTGCACTGGTCAGTCAAAAATAAAACAATCATTGGTGGGGACCTTTGACAAGCGCGTGTGTGTTTGCGTGTTGCAGTCATCTCAGTCAGTCGACCCGTGGCACCTGGGTCTGCCCCGTGACCTCCGGCCAGCGGGCGTTCGACACTTCACGTGGCCTCAAGGTGCACATGGCCTGGCACAAGCGTCGTGGGGACGTCACCGCCACTTAGTGGCGAATGGCGGTTGTTGCTGTTGTTGCTGTACACTGGCATTGGCTTGTCGTTCGTGGTGAAGGTTACGAGTTTCACACGGTAATTGCTCATTGAATATCATCGCCAAAAGGTGTGGAGGGGAAAAAAAAACTATTTTTTTATGAAGAGGTCAAGGACTGAGTTGGGTCTTTGTTCTAAAATAATATTTTCTTCCATTTTTCTTTGTTAAAAAAAAACCCGTAACAGTTTAAACTAACCATTAAAAGTTTACAAAATGTTAAACCAAGTGGGAAATGTAAGTCATTTTCTTAAATACGTTTTGCCATTTAAAATCTTAAATTCATTGAAATATGCTGCTATCAGAATGTTTTTTATTGACACTCCTATGCCCCTCCTGCCCCCCACCAGTTAGCTAATCGTTACAAACCCAGTGACACCAACCAAGCTTTTAATAAACCGAACACTTTAATCCAGAATTGGAGGATCATGCCGAGATAAGAAACGCATGGTCTGATTGAAGCACACGGTAAAAACAAGTGGCGCTGATTACACGACTGATCTGCGTGGAATTCTCAGTGTGGCTCTTATGTTTTGCCACTTGAAAGAAATCGAAGCAGGTCCCTCCTAAAAAAAAAGTTCCTGGCGCTCCATTAAGCTTTAATTGTAACAAAAATGTTTTATCAAATAATTGCCGCACTGAATCAACGGCAATTATTATCAGCCTGAAAAGGGTACCGCAATAAAAGTGGCTGCCGGACCGATAAAAAGGCATTGACAGTACCCATCAGGGCTCCTCTGACCAAAGTACTCATTAAAGTGTTATGCAAAAATGTTCAGATGTTTGCGGAGTCAAAAGACAGGTCAAATGTGTTAGTGCATGTATGTCTTTCTAATTAAAACGAGACCTTTTGAATGATTAATTTGCGTATAATATAGTTATACACGAATGTTTTTTTTTTTACAAACTTGAGAGTAAAACTTCTCCTATCAGTGCAGTACGAGGACTAATATCTTTAACAGTGCACATTTAAAAAAGGAATAATCCATATTTGGAGTTTGACTTAAAGCCTGTAAAAGTAATTAAGTTCAAGAGATCTGAGAGGGATATTTAAGGTGGATAGGTCATGGGGTCTTTTGTGTGGTTTCTTTTCCCAGAACTTTGCACAGAAAATGGGGTTCGTAATGACTCCCTGGAAAGTTATCTGTTGGAACGAGACCAAATTTGCTGAAATTTTACCACAAGGAGACGCAGAGACATTGTTTAAATAAAGGCAAAAAAACTATTTTTAATTGTGCGAATGGTCAGGTCGAGGTGAAGCTCTGCAATTCCTTTGCTTCTGCCACTAGCTGGTGGAGGAGTGCCAGAGGTCGCAAACGGGTTTTGATTCCTTACCCGTACCCATACCCGGCCGCACCAGGGTCGCAAATGGGTACCCGTACCCGTACGGATACGGGTGCCCGTACCCTACCCAAAATGAGTGACAAACGGTTACTCACCAGTGACTCACAGCCTACCCGTACCCGTACCCGGCCGCACCAGGGTCGCAAACGGGTACCCGTACCCGACCGGGTACGGGTAGCCGGGTATCGGGTATCGGGTACCCGATTGCGACCTCTGTAGAGGACCTCTGCTCGAGACAGCTTTAGAGAGCACTTGGAGTTACATGTCCTGACCAAGCCCGCTTACTTTTCATAATTATTATTCACTCAAATTGTTTTTATCATCCACTCTATCTCTTTGACCTCTCTCTCCATGTGCTATGAAGAAGACCCGTAGCCTATGTTTTTTTTTAAGGCCACAGCGTTATTGCGAATATGTTAAGTTTTGTTGTTGTTTTCTGTGATGGCACTGCCAATGCAGCAGCATCACAAAATCATTTTGTGTGCTTTTCATAAGTTTTAATTATGTCATTAAATCTCCGTATGGTCTCTAACCATGTGTTCTTCTTTTGGTTTCACCAATTAATTCCGTGCACGCATCTCCGAGCGTGGATCTATTCCTTTGGTTGCTTGCCCACAATGCTCCACAACATTATCTCATGAGTTTTGTAAAAAGTGAAATACTCAAGTTGTATTTGCGAACGGTTGGTATACATATTCACATAACTGATGTTCGCCTGTAGCAATGCTGTCGTTATTATTACAGCTAGCCACGTAACGATAGGTCATAAACAGCTTTGCGTTGTGTTTAACTCCGCATACTAACATGTGAAATGCAGATAAAATATTCAAAGCGGCCTTAATTGGAACCCGCTGCCCTAATCTATAAGAATATAAAGTATAAATACACAGACACACACGTAAATGGTAAAGAAAAACACAAAAGTTGTAAAATAAATGTGAAATGGGTAGGGAAATTGCATTTTACTGTGAATGTAGGGGTCTGTGTATCGAGCGTACCAGCAAAACATTAATCCCCAAGCACCATTTCGAGGCAGCAAAAAAGAAAAGCCCAGATGGCTATAAGCAAATGACGAATAAAAATCAATGGGACAACACAAGGAGTGACAGAGGCATCACCGTGCTCATCATTTTGCATTTGGGGAGATTGTATTACGGTCAAGAAAACACAGCCGACCACAAAACAGAGCTATTTTATTGAATGTCTTTGTACTGCGGTGGCTCCGATCATCTGAATGCACCTTGCTTATTTTCTCGCAAAAAAGCGTGCGGCAGCCCCCCTGTTATTTTATAGGCGACATGTTTTTTTTTCTGCAAAATGTATTTCTCACGCAGAGTAAGCAACGAATGCACAACCTTGATCATAATAATAAAAACAATTATACTGGTAGGAACCTCCTGGTTACACCAGCCCACAGGGGATTATTGTGTCCGTCGTGCAGGGAGGGGCTGGGTGGGGAGGGGCTGGGTGGGGAGGGTAGGGTGGGGCTGAGTGGGGAGGGGAGGGGCTGGGTGGGGAGGTTAGGGAGGGGCTGGGTGGGGAGGGTGGGGAGGGGCTGGGTGGGAAGGGTGGGGCGTGGGAGGGGTGGGGCTGGGTGGGGTGGGGCTGGTCACCCCGTGGTGCCCTTGTAAAACTCAACGTTTAACCTACTCACGCCGGCTTGTGCCCACCCTCACAGTCGGCCATATTTGCGGAATACACCACGCCGCCGTTGACCCTGGCCATTGACCGAGCAACCCAACGTTCCTACCAGCTACCCTTCTATCTGGCAACAAAACTGACACCTTTTTGCAAGGAGTCATGTTTGCATAGACCGCAATACCTGCAGTCATAATACAAACAAAAGAACATAACATAACTCTGATAATGTGCACTGTCCTTGAAGTTGATTGGTCCACACCCGAGACAGCTTTCCTTCGAGCCTAGTCTCATATGGGTAAAGAACCAATTATCATATTTTTACTGGCAAATGAGGTCCCCATAGTGTAGATGCTTGCCCCGAGCTCTCATACTCTGATGGTGCATTGTCCTTGAGTTGTGCGCCTTTTGGCGTCATCTGGTCCAACCCATATGAGACTAGGCTCGAAGGAAAGCTGTCTCGGGTGTGGACCAATCAACTTCAAGGACAGTGCACATTATCAGAGTTATGTTCTTTTGTTTGTATTATGACTGCAGGTATTGCGGTCTATGCAAACATGACTCCTTGCAAAAAGGTGTCAGTTTTGTTGCCAGATAGAAGGGTAAAGAACCAATTATCATATTTTTACTGGCAAATGAGGTCCCCATAGTGTAGATGCTTGCCCCGAGCTCTCATACTCTGATGGTGCATTGTCCTTGAGTTGTGCGCCTTTTGGCGTCATCTGGTCCAACCCATATGAGACTAGGCTCGAAGGAAAGCTGTCTCGGGTGTGGACCAATCAACTTCAAGGACAGTGCACATTATCAGAGTTATGTTCTTTTGTTTGTATTATGACTGCAGGTATTGCGGTCTATGCAAACATGACTCCTTGCAAAAAGGTGTCAGTTTTGTTGCCAGATAGAAGGGCAAAGAACCAATTATCATAACTTAACCTTTCTTAGAGCCCTCCGAGGCTAATGAACTTCTGGAGAAAACGTCTCCTGCATGTACCCAAGCCTTCAACTGGCACCGTCCACAGCCAAGCACTTGGCACGAACGCTCGGGGTAACATTTTAAGGGATGAGATGAGTAATGAAGTAACCCGTTATTACTGGTAGGAACCTCCTGGTTACACCAGCCCACAGGGGATTATTGTGTCCGTCCGTCCGTCGTGCAGGGAGGGGCTGGGTGGGGAGGGAGAGGCTGGGTGGGGAGGGGATAGGTGGGGAGGATGGGGAGGGGCTGGGTGGGGAGGGTGGGGAGGGGCTGGGTGGAAAGGGTGGGGCTGGGTGGGGGGAGGGTAGGGCTGGGTGGGGAGGGGCTGGTCACCCCGTGGTGCCCTTATAAAACTCAACGTTTCACCTACTCACGCTGGCTTGTGCCCGCCCTCACAGTCGGGCATATTTTCGGAATACACCACGCCGCCGTTGACCCTGCAGGCCATTGACCGAGCAACCCAACGTTCCTACCAGCTCCCTCCGCAGGAGGAATGTGTTCAACTCGTCTCCTCTAGTTCATGTACACGCAGAGCTACAACTACAAGTTCACATTCAGGTGGTCAAGCCAGCAGACAATTGCGTCGATATAACGAGGCAATGCCCGATCCAAAAACACACAAGAGACATTGCAGCGATACACTCCTAACGTGGTTATACTAATCGGATAACAACGAGTGCAGCTTGATGGAAGGTGACGGGTGAGGCTTTGTGGTAACACATTCCTGCGGAGGGAGCTGGTAGGCACGTTGGGTTGCTCGGTCAATGGCCAGGGTCAAGGGCGGCGTGGTGTATTCCGCAAATATACCCGACTGTGAGGGCGGGCACAAGCCGGCGTGAGTAGGTTAAACGTTGAGTTTTATAAGGGCACCACCGGGTGACCAGCCCCTCCCCACCCAGCCCCACCCCTCCCACCCAGTCCCACCCAGCCCCTCCCCACCCTCCCCTCCCCACCCAGCCCCCCCCCACCCAGCCCCAACCTCCCCTCTCCACCCAGCCCCACCCCTCCCTCCCCACCCAGCCCCACCCTCCCCTCTCCACCCAGCCCCACCCCTCCCACCCCCCCACTCAGCCCCTCCCATCGCACCCCCCACCCAGCCCCTCCACCCAGCTCCTCCCCACCCTCCCCACCCAGCCCCTCCCTCCCCACCCAGCCCCTCCCTACACGACGGACGGACGGAAACAATAATCCCCTGTGGGCTAGTGTAACCAGGAGGTTCCTACCAGTATAATCACAATGCTGGGCGTAGTTTGTAGGGGGTGATGATGGCCCCCAATTGTTTAAGAGGCCTGAGTAATCGACTGCAAAAAGGTATTCGATGACAATATTTAGCTGATTTCTCGGCTTCGCTGATAATTATTGAAGCAAATCGGTTAAAATGAATGCCTCATAATGCAATGCAAATACTGCAAGCTGCAGACTACAGTTTCCATCTTTCTGACAGGCTGCGCACGTTGACATAGAATTGCAATGTAAAATACATAACTGTCCTGTATTGTAATAAATCAAACAACAATAATAAGGTGATTGCAGAACATGCCCGGCCTTGTTACACAAACAATTCAAGGAATGCGTCTACTATTTACAAGGCTGATGGCCAGCCTATTTTTTAACATCTGTTTAGCGACACAAAGACAAAGATCCCCCGTATAGCCTTAACAGACTGTTGGGGCAAGTGCTGTTAGCGAGTAGCAGCACCTATGAAGGCCGGCACGGCACACGAGGGGGTGGGTGACCAACACCACGCACTCGCACACTCACACGCACACACTCACACACTCACTCACACACTCACTCACGCACTCACGCACTCAAACTCACACACTCACTCACACACGCACATACGCGCACACACACACTCACACACTCAAACACTGACACACTAACACACTCACTCACACACACACCGACACACACACTCTCACACTCACACAGTCACACACACTCACAAACTCACACACACACAGTCACACACAGTCACACACACAGTCACACACTCACACGTGCACACCTGGCTGCGTGTCTACACAAAACGCCAGGGATGTGTGGCGCACACATTTTAATTTAGCAGCCGTTCCTTATTTCGCCTTCTCCCTGCGTCTGCATCTTACCTTCCTAAATCGGACGAGCAGGAACAACACAGCCGTCTCGTTATTTATAATTGACGATGCTCAGCCATCGTCTCGCAAGCCCAAAAAATGCACAAATGTAATTATGGATCTGTATTGGTGCAGGTCAAAGTGATTTTGTAGGTTACTGTCGACCGACTGTGATCGACATAAACGTAACAATGTATCCATTGTGTCGAGTTTTGGACATCTGTTTTGAACCAAAAAAATACATGGGATTTGTTTTCCTTCAGAGCTGCACGTGTATTTTTTTTGTTCAAAAAAGCCACTAAATCAGTAATGGTGCACTCTGAAGTTGATTCATTTGCTAGACAAAAATATTAAGGACAATGAGGCAGAATGTTTGATTGATGACCTATAACTGATTCTATAATGACCTTTACAATGATAAATTTAGTCGAAAATTGTGCATGTATGTACACGCTGCAGACATAGAATTATATGTTTACCAACTGGGTACAGATGTTGTGTATAAAGTTCTAATTTGTATATACATCACGTTCCTGTAATTATACTTGGAAACACCCAATTATGACACCAAATAATCCAAACCAGCTCATTTTTGTTAAACAAAAAACCCCATAGGTGGATATTACAGAACATTATAAATTTCTCAACACTAACATAAGGTTTTTTTTTTCACTACACATTTATTTCAACAGGAAACAGTAAAACTGTAGTCACACGTTTTGATAATTAAAGTATCAGTAAAATAAATGTATCTTGTGCAATACTACTCCGTAGCATGTAGCAGATTGCGGTTACAAATAGTAATTGAATTTACAGATAAATGCTCAAATGCGGTATTGTGCTAATTTGTTTGCAACGATGTATAATTGTATGTTTCCATGAAATTAGAGTTTTTTTCACAAATTACAGGGTAGATCACACAGCCCAGGAATTATAATGATCACAATTGAGAAAACTGATTGTGCCAAGCATGAAACGTGTTCACAGTCTGGCACATAAATCCAAATTTTGGTCCTCAAAATTGGGAAAACAATGTCAACGTGTCTTAACTGGTGCAAAAAAAAGTTTTTTGTCTATTTGTCAATGGCATATATGAATATAAGAATACGTTTTACCTCTTCTGTCAATAAAACAGGTGTTAAGATGTTAAAACACCAAACTGAAACCTTTTGCAAGGAATCATGTTTGCATTAAGCACATATACTTGTGGCGAGCATGCAAACTAAATAAATGCTCTGATAGCATATGCATCGTATTTGAAACTGATAGGTCCACATCAGACAGTTTTACTGGTAGGAACTTCCTGGTTACACCAGCCCACAGGAGATTATTGTGTCCGTCGTGCAGGGAGGGGCTGGGTGGGGAGGGTGGGGCTGGGTGGGGAGAGTGGGGCTGGGGACGGAGTGGAGGTATGGGTAGGGGCTGGGTGGAGAGGGTGGAGAAGGGCTGGGTGGGGACGGAGGGGCTGGGTGGGGGGTGGGAGGGGTGGGGCTGGGTGGGGAGGGGCTGGTCACCCCGTGGTGCCCTTATAAAACTCAACGTTTAACCTGCTCACGCTGGCTTGTGCCCGCCCTCACAGTCGGGCATATTTGCGGAATACACCACGCCGCCGTTGACCCTGGCCATTGACCGAGCAACCCAACGTTTCTACCAACTCCCTCCGCAGGAATGTGTTCGTTAGAGCCGAGTCTAAAACAGTGTTAGACCAGAGGACGCCAAAAGGGGAACAGCACAAAGACAATGCCACCGTGAGGACATTGAGAGCTCGAAGGAGAGCAGCTACACCATGGGACCTCCCTTGCCAGTATCAAAATACAAGAAAAAGGTTTCACCTTTTGCTCACCACAAGAATATGTGATTAATGCAGATAGTATTCCTTGCAAAAGGTTTCAGTTTGGTGTTTTAACATCTTAACACAACTGTTTTATTACCAAAAACGGTAAAACCAATTCTTATATTTTTATACTGGCAAGGGAGAGTCACATGAGGTATATATGAAACCAACATCATTTTTTTAGCGCACTATAGTATGACTTTCAGTACTGTACCGATGAATAGTGAGGCATTCATCCAGCAGTGGAATTGCCATGGCCGATATTGATGACGCTCAAGATAAACGCTTGAATCCTGTATAGCAAGAATGTGGTTGACTCTCAATGTTCAATCTCTATTGATGTCCACGTGACCAACAAAATGAACCCACAGCGACGTGGTCGTTTATCATGTAGGTTGAACGCATCGCCTCTCGTGGGCAATGCAGTCGTAAATAGACATTTTCTGCCAAATGGAAAACAACTCTTGGTCTGAATGTTCCAATGCACCACGAATTACCCCGTCCCCGAAATCGTGCCTTACCTAACATCCCCATCTCCCACGTAAAACAAATCAAACCCACTGGGAAACCAAAAAGAGAACAAGCATTTTTAATTGGTTTTTTACCATTCTATCTGGCAACAAAACTGACACCTTTTTTTACAAGGAGTCATGTTTGCATAGACCACAATACCTGCAGTCATAATGCAAACAAAAAAACATAACTCTGATAATGTATACACTGTCATTGACGTTGATTGGTCCACACCCGAGACAGCTTTCCTTAGAGCCTAGTCTCACATGGGTTCGACCAGATGACGCCAAAAGGCGCACAACTCAATGACAAAGCACCATCAGAGTATGAGAGCTCGGGGTAAGCATTTACACCATTGGAACCTCATCTGGTCCAACCCATGTGAGACTAGGCTCTAAGGAAAGCTGTCTCGTGTGTGGACCAATCAACTTCAAGGGCAGTGCATACATTATCAGAGTTATGTTTTTTGTTTGCATTATGACTGCAGGTATTGTGGTCTATGCAAACATGACTCCTTGTAAAAAAGGTGTCATTTTTGTTGCCAGATAGAAGGGTAAAAAAACAATTATCATATTTTTTTACTGGCGAATGAGGTTCCAATGGTGAAGCATTTTTAAGTTTTGACTTTTTCATGTAGTGAGTGTTTAAACAGCAATAAGGCTTCAAGAGCACACTCGACCAGGTTGCTTGTAGTTTAGTAGTTTGATCTCTGTAGCTGCCTCATTATTTGCGTGGTGAATTGCCAAAGCAGACCATCTGCTACATTATGAATGTTTAAAAAAAAAATTTGAAATATAATTTTCCAATGTAAAATTTTCAAGAGAGTACAGTTTCGGTGAGGTTTTCACTTATGTACAAGATATCATCATCATCGACCATGATCAAACCACTGCTGAAATAAGGCCTCCCCAAATCGTCACCATCTCTTGTTTCTGCGATGTAACAATTCGCTTATCAACCACACACAAACTGATTTAATCACTGTATCTCCTCCTTACGTATATATTGTTAGTTAAAGTGGTGCTGTGAGTTCAAGAATTAAAATCTAATTTTTACCATCTTGTATTATTTCTCATTTGATGTCAAGTTTGTACAGGTTTGTTCACTCTATTAGCCTAAATTAACGTATCCGATTTTAAATGTATAAAGTAATTCATCTTTACACGGCTCCCTCGAGCACTCTATACAGTACATACTGCGAGTCCAAATCCCAACTACTGTATCTGGGGTGACAAAATAGGTAAAGTGCTGTGAAAAGTGATGGAAAGGTTGAATTTGCACCACTGACTCAACATCGATGAAAAAACCACCCCATGCTGAGTTGAGAACGGAGGCACTTTGACCTTTGACTTGACCCTTGGACAAAGAATATTAAATCTCAACGAGCTCTTGCCCGGTCGCAAGGCACGTGTAGGTCCAGATTTCTTGTATCTGAAACATTCAGGTTTATTTTAAACAGAAATGAATATGTAAAGAAAACTAACGTTAGACATCTGGACCACCTTGTGCATTGCCAATACAGGTATCATTGCAGTATATACTGTACTGGAATTAATTCTAAGCCATGAAACTGGTTATGATGTAAATGAGACAGTATTTAAGAGGGCAATATTACATGAGTAGAGAATGTGATTAATAAAAAAATAATTACATTTGCAAATACTGAGTACAGTTCAGGGACATATCACAATTTGTATTGTATTGCTCTAATTAGAATCAAATACAGTACATGGCAATTATATTTTTTGTAAGTAGATATTACCGTACACAACATTCAACGATGTTTTCATATCAACCAACTATTATAACTGTGTGATGTGGACGTATTTTTCAAATGTTCTATCTGAGGTTAATTAATGTACAGGGAGGTCCAGATGTCTTGTCGTCCCCATTTATTTCTCTACAACTTAATATATTTTTTGGTAAGTAATGTGTATTTAAAACAGCAATGAATATGCAAAGAAAAAAAACATTCGGTTATAGGGGTAAATTAATTGGCGGGGTCACAAAACATCTGTACCACCGTGTACACTAAACGTGTGTAATATTGACCTAATTCATAATCAACGTTTTTGGGTTTAGATCGCGTTATTTATAAATGTGTCGTAACCCTCCACCACCCGACATGGCCAATCAGTAAATAAGTGTCACGTTGACAAAAGACAAATAGTTCACTGCTTTAGCCCACCGGTGTGTTGAAGCGCGAAACCACAACATTTACAATTTGAGTACGACGTTTCGCTGGTAATTGCATCCAGCATCATCGGGCAATTCATCAGAAAGCCTACGTGTGTAATATTGACCTAATGTTGACCTTTCGCACCGTTACGTAGCCAACCGTGGTAATCGGACCAAACTTGCATTACGCATTCGACAAATGCCGCAACATTAAACGAATCATACTACAATTAACAGGCACATAGGAGTATAAAGTTCTGATTGTTGGTTGTGCTGGTGGTGGTGGGTGGTAAATGGCGCCGTTGAAAAGGGCCTTGGTGTCTCATGGTGCAACATTGCCTCCCACAGGCCAGAGCTGCCTCTCCCCACTAAATCTCTCGGCTCTGCCCACCTAATTAAAGTGCGCTAGGTAATTAGCCAAGCGAGTAATACTGCATTAACGTGGAGACTATTCCATAATTGGATGCTCCTCGGAGCCATCTGTGCCACTTATTGGATTCACACGCACGTCTATTGGCGTTTTGGAATGGAGGTTGTTTCTTGGTCACCAAACCGTGATGGATTAAAATACAGGAGGGGTATTAATGTTATATTAGAAGCCACGACTTTACGTGACAAATCTTGGTTTTAAAAAAAAAAAAAAGGTTCAGCGTTTGAAAACTATTTCAATCTTTATCCACTATCTTCTTGGTTCTTTCGGTAAAGTCACGTAGAAGGGAAATAATAAAATAAGAAAAATAAAACATAAAAAAATTCTCACGACGTTTCGGCCACAACGCAAGCAGCCGTCATCGGGTGAAGACCAGGTCTGTCGGGGAGACAGTGTCTGTCTTCACCTGACGACGGCTGCTTGCGTTGTGGCCGAAACGTCGTGAGAATTATTTAATTGTTTTATTGTTATTATTTTATTATTTCCCTGCCACGTGACTTTACCGAAAGAACCAAGAAGATAGTGGATAAAGATTGAAATAGTTGAGCGAGTGCTTTATTCTGAGGTAAAACTTGCTCTAAATTCTGAGGTGAAATGTAGCCTATCTTTATTTGGACGTCCGTGGGAAAGAGCTTTATAAGATTCATCCGCAATAAATCGATAGATATATCATGATATTTACGTGGGAAACCCGCGCCACACCTTTTGGCGGGAAAAGTTCGCGAGCGCGCGCCCGGGATGTTGGCGGGAAAAGTCGCGAGCGCGCGCCCCGAAATTTTGGCGGGAAAAGTCGCGAGCGCGAGCCCCGAGATTTTGGCGGGAAAAGTCGCGAGCGCGCGCCAGAGACCGAGAGACTTTTGGGCTTGCGGGTGAGGCTCGTTTCGTTGACTCTGAGGCGATCTCAACAACAATAAAAATATTAATATTAATAACCGGCACGTGCTGTTAATTTTTTATTTTATCATAATCGCAAGCGTTACATAAACGTGTTGGGGGATGCTCAGCAAACAGCACTAAAGACCCACCCACAAACCGAACACTTTAATGATGCAGTAACTTTACATGTCGTGCATAACCGTAGTAAACTCCGTACATTTTATAACAAACTAAACACGCGCATACATCGTTGACAACATTCGCAAACTTAACTTATATATGCGCAAGATGTTGAACAAAAAGAACGTGTAACTTCCACAAAACACACAAAAAATATCCCGACTCGGAAATTTTCGTGCCTCAAATTAACATTTAATTTTATTGAGTTAATTTAATTTCGCTATTGATTGAATGTACATGCTTTGTGTGAACACGTGCAAGTGATTTTTCTTCTCGCTTCACAATAATGAGCTATAAATCAAGCCGGGAGTGGGGGAAACAGGTGAATAATACATTTTGTTAAAACGCTTAAGTGACGACTACCGTATAATCTCATTAAGCTATCACCAGGTAATTATGATATTGTTCTTTTTTATTATGTTATCCATCTACGTGGCTTTACCGAAAGACCCAAGCATAGATAATTATAATTTTGATCATTTGATTAGTGAGTGGTAGGATAAACCACAGGTGCGGTAAGCAATCGCGTGATTATAAAGATTATTTATCATTCATTTGTCGCCCCCTACCGTCCCTATAAATGAGAAACTTTCCTCATTCCTTCGCTACTATGAGGAAATTAACAACGTTACGGTGCAAATGAGTTTTATCGGTTAAAAGGTAAGATACGAGCATATACGCAAGTTAAACCAAGACGGGTAAAATTACATCTCACAATTGCTATTTATATTATTGGTTCTTTCGGTAAAGTCACGTAGAAGAGAAATAATATTGTTTTTTATTTCTTTATATTTTTATAATTTTATTATTTACCTTCTACGTGACTTTACCGAAAGAACGAAGAATATGAATCCCTGCAGTCACGAAAGCTTTAAATAAAAATTGCTATTTATTTAATTACACGGTATTTGTAACGTTTTTGTTTTGTTATTACAGTAAATTGCAACGATTATATTTTTCTACGGCGTTAAATCAAGTTGCAGTATCATTTTTGGTACAACATTTTATAAGACATGAGGGGGTTGTTATTCTTATTGTTTTTTTTCGTGTATACAAATATTAAGTCCATAAATAACTAAAGGGTATGAACACCCAAGTTCTATAACAACAACCTAAAGGCAGTATTGTAAATACAATGTAATGAAAAACGGCATTGAGAAAGTATTGACCCAAATGGGATTCTCATTTTAAAGATATTTTAACAACATTATGGCGAAGTCTTCTGGGGTGAAAATTATATAATTTTCTTTTGCCACAAACTATTACATTTGTAGCCGTAGTTATTGTTAATGTAAGCACTGATCTGTAAAACCTAATGAAACTCTAGTGGTTACAAATGTGAGTGTAAATACCAACTTATCAAAACGTCACGGTCTGTTCAATTCTTTACAAATATGGGTTGTCTTGTACTTGCGAATAATACTGCCGAATAATAATTGCATCTGGCGTTGATTTGTTAATGTTAAGCGGTTGTATAACCACGAATACGTCTCTTTAAGTTGTTGAAGTGCATTAAGGGTACTCTTATAAAGCTGATTTTTTATTTTCAGATGGTGCCTTGTTTCATACTTGTCAATCCCTTATCATTGCCCTACCTTATTACAGACCAATTTAGACATTTAGTGACCACATGCCCCTTTATAAATATCAATGTTAATCCTACAAAGTCCCATCACAAGGGAGAAACACAAACAAATGGACAATCACCACGACTATACTCACCACTACATACCTGTAAACCCCTTATCAATGCCCTACCTTATTACAGACCAATTCAGACACATTTAGTCACCCCATGCCCCTTAAATCTCAACGTTCATCCTAGCACGAAGCTATTGGTTTCAGTTTCTCGTTTCATTTTTTTAATAATAATAATAATTATAGCTCCGGCTGAAATCGACCAGAATGTGTTTTTAAATCTAGAGGGCTAAGTAGTTCTTGAGCCTGGCAACCACTTTCATAACATGCCACCATGCACTTTGCTTTGTTGTATAGGGCTATGTTGCGAGCAATATAGAGTGGTGCAGAAAGATGCATTGTATTGTACTAATGCTCCCCCCACCACCACCACCAAACCATCCTGAATTGTGTTCAAATAACCCCCAAATAACCCCCAGTGTGTGTGGGGTCGATTTAAAACCACAAATGCCTTTTTTTTTTAAGAGGCATCTCTGAAATGACTCTTTAAGTTATTTTCTTGGTTCTTTCGGTAAAGTCACGTAGAAGGGAAATAATAAAATATAAAACAAACAAAAAATTCTCACGACGTTTCGACTGCAACGCAAGCAATCTTCATCAGGTGTGAAATCCACAGCAACAAATTTTTTTAATTTTTTTATTTTCTTGCTGTGGATTTCACACCTGATGATGATTGCTTGTGTTGCAGTCGAAACGTCGTGAGACTTTGTATTGTTTTATATTTTTATTAATTTATTATTTCCCTTCTACGTGACTTTACCGAAAGAACCAAGAACATGAATCCCTGCAGTCACGAAAGCTTTAAATCCAAATTCATCCTGAATTATGTTCAAATAACCCCCAAACAATCGCATCTCTGATATGGCTCTTTAAGTTGTTGAAGTGCTGATTTTTTTTTTCTGATGATGCCTTGTTTCATACTTGTCAACCCCTTATCAGTGCCCTACCTTATTACAGACCAATTCAGACATTTAGTCACGCCGTGCCCCTTATAAATATCAACGTTAATCCTACAAAGTCCCATCACAAGGGAGAAACACAAACAAATAGACAAAAGCAAATATTTTGCCCACTGTACACTATATGGACCTGAGAACTCAGTTCCCCCTGTACAAGAATACGGGTCAACCGTATGCGTTGACGACTATGTTGTTTGTTGTATTTCCAGTAAACTTAGAGATGTTTGGGATGAACGCACTGAAATCATGCCGCACGTACGGGAGGAAAAAAATCCGACTCTCTGTGCCCAACAACTCCGACACGGGGATCTTCAACACCTCCCCTGTGCCTGCAGATGAAGGTGCAAACGGTAGGGGTTTTATTTTATTTTCTACCTACGTGACTTTACCGAAAGAACCAAAGAGTATGGATCCCTGCAGTCACGAAAACTTAAAATCGAGATTGGTGGGGCGCTTCCTTGAACAAACCTTTCGGTGAACTAAGCAGAAATGTTATACCCCCCCGCCTCCTCTTTGTTAATTTAAACATAACCTTGTATGTGCTGTATTGGCTAAATTCCAGCTTTAAGATTTGTATTAATAATCTGCTTGTCTTTCGATTTAAAGCTTTCGTGACTGCAGGGATTCGTCTCCTTGGTTATTTCGGTAAAGTCACGTAGAAGGGAAATAATACAAATAAAACAATAAAATAATTCTCACGACGTTTCGGCCACAACGCAAGCAGCCGTCCTCAGGTGAAGAACAGGTCTGTCGGAAAGACAGCGCTGTCGGAAAGACAGACCTGTTCTTCACCTGAGGACGGCTGCTTGCGTTGTGGCCGAAACGTCGTGAGAATCATTTTATTATGTTTTATTTTTATTATTTTATTATTTCCCTTCTACGTGACTTTACCGAAAGAACCAAGAAGATGAATCTGCTTGTCATGGAAGTATACGTTGCGCTCGTATGCTTCTGCCCTCTGCTGTGGTCATTTTATAATTGCCGCTTGGATTGAGTAATCCGTTCGGATTTCTCTTTGCACTGCTCTGCGAGAAATCCGATTTGGATACGTCCGGCTTTTGACCATGATGCTGATGGCACAAACAAGTCGCCCCCGACCGTAGCATCGGCTTCTAAGATGCTACCAGATGGCAGCTGTTGCTAAATTCCTAACACACAGGTTACAGCCCCATTCTTTACAAATGTAACACGCTCCTTTTACCGACTATCGGATCGATTACCATCAGGCAGTCCGTGTGCTCAACCAATTGAACTATATAAATGCTGCTCTCTTGTATCGCTGCTTTTATGAATGCTCATGAAAGTTAACGAACAATGTATTTTTGTCTTGTGACGCAGTGTTTGCCACGTGGAAAAATGATAGGAGCCTCACACCGATACATGAGGACCAAACCCTTCAGTCATTTAAACCCGCTCCACATACAAGCGCCTCTGTAAGGTAAGCTATTCATTGCACGATGCGTGCTTTGAGCGCGCTTTTAAATTGACCATTACACAATATTCCTTGACTCAAATGGCAAGGTAATGCTTTGTAAAACGAGATTTGTAATGAATAATGCATTACATTTTTCAGTGGGTCATGCCGGGTGTTGGCAAAACGCTCCATCTGTGGAACTCGCCAAGCTGTGAATTCTTGAAGCTGTTTAGAAAGGCAACTTTCCCTTTGTCAGTTCTGTATCGAAAATATCAGGCTGGCACTTTCCCAAAGGGATATTGGAATTTAAAAAAATAATTGGTGAGAAAGAGAGGGACTAATAATTGCAACTTTGGAAGAACCCGTGTAGATTGGATTTGATTTTAAAATTGCACCTGCATTGAAAGAGACTCTTCAAACAAGTATAACAGGACTTAAGGCCACTGCTTTCCTCCAGGCAGCCCATGACAGTAGGAATTTGATTAAAATTGCGATTTAGAACAGGCGCCTGCAGTGATTTCAACACGTTTTTATCTGTGTAACGAGAGGTGAAAGTTGAGTCGTGCCCCTGGCTTCCTTCTGGTGTTGGTTAAAGCTGGTGGGACCGGTTTTAGGAGTACAGGCAGTCACCCGAGTTAGGGAAGATCCGACTTACGGAAACCCGCCTTTACGGAAATGCTCCCATAAATCACGTTAAAAAAATCTATATGCGGAAACGTTTGCGTTTAGTTACGCGAGTGCAAATAGTGCAGCACGGAGAGGTTGCAGATGAATACCGCGGAGCGAGCGCTAAGACGGGCAGCCGACTTGCGTAAGACCCGACCTTACGCAGGCTTCACCAGGATTAAAGTAAATAGAATTGTAGCGTTACGTAATTATTTTCCTTTTGTATCATTACGTAATTGGTTGTTTTCTGTTGAAGTGCACGTGGCCGTCACTTAGTTGCGAATGGCGGGTATTGGTGTATGTGAAACATTCGATTCCCGCTCACGGCCAACATCAGTGACGATATTCTGAATCGGTCCTGGGCTCCCCTTGGTCGACTCGGCCTCAAACGAGTGCCCGGTGCGGTACGTAAAAACATCGCCACTGGGGAGACAAAAGCGGCCGCGCCTGGTGCTGGTCACCCACCCCCTCTCGTATGCCATTCTAGCCTTAATAGGTGCTCGCTAACAACACTTGCCCCAGCAGTCTGAGGCTATACGGGGGATCTTTGTCGTTGTATGTGACGTCTAGGCCTAGCCGAATTCACGGTAAACATTGACTGCTTTCTGTTAATTATATATTTACGCAGTAGCTGCTACATCGACAGCTCCTAATATAGTCGGACCAGCTGTGTAGAGAACACATGTAGCCGCTACTTAATTGCCCAGTGTAATATAGTCAACCTGTGTCTCTTAAGATACATCAAATCGGGTGGACTTTTATAATATATAACTTAAGAAGACAGCGTCTCGGAGTGCTACATTACACATGTACAAACTGGTTTATTTTTCTTGATTAAGTTCCATACTGAGCACACTAGTCAAAAAAATACTTGTTGGGGTTCTGCCTATAAGTGTGCATGAGAGGTAGCATATATAAAAGTGTGGCAAAACGACATTCACCAAGGAATCGCACTCCCCATAAACCCCGCAATTCTTCCGAATCGTTACAAGCATCTTTATAAGCTCAATGTATTATTCTAAGCCAACGTCTCCTCTCTTACAGGAGCAGGTCTTCACTCCAAGAAACCAAAACAAAGACAACTGTATGTTTTATATTTTGTCAGCCTCTTGTCAAAACTCGTGTAATTCCCTCGTGGGAGGCTTCACTTCATCAATGCAACTTACAATAGCCTTTGGAGAGCATCACGGGTCTGACATGACATGTTGCAGCACTATCTTAAACGTGCATTCTGCCCAAAATATTGGGATGTACCTCCTTCAAATGACATTTCAAAACACCAACTGTGGTAACACTGAAGATGCATGTGTCCATATTTTCCACACAAAAAATTTAAACTTCAGAACATTTTCATTTTACCATATACAGCAGAAGTGCAACATTTTCCATGTTACGAGAAGATTGTCAGTGAACAAAGTACTGACAAAAGTGGGTTCCACTGGTTTTGCTGTGTGTATGAAAGTACACTTTTTACCATGCAATATTTTCAATCCTCCCCTGAGGTAATTGCTGTCATGTTCTGCCCCGATTGTGTCACTTTATAAAATGTATGTAGTATGCATTTTGTCTTTTGCTCCTGACACCTTTTGGTTTACTTTTTAAAAAGTTATGCATCATTTTTTTTTCCCCAAAGGATTCGGCCAGCTCCGTGGAGACTGTGGAAAGCGGTGAGGATATAGTTTATTATTGTATCATCCATTTATCACCTACACAAAATAAATATAATTGCTTCAAACCATACATAAATAGTGTTATCTGTTAGGTAAGTGTTTTGAGCAATTTACTGACTAAAATAAGACCATGCATCAGCCTTTTTAATAGTTTTAAAAAACAGTTGGCTGGATTTATTATTAGCTGTCTTGTAAAATGTGAGGTCTCTGATTTGACTGATCACCATGTTAGTGTTATGGATAATGTCAGAGGTTATGTCTCTAATTCTAGCCCTCCTGACGAATGGAGACCAGCTTATAATACAGAGGGTAATACGTGTATCCCCCTATATGCATTGTCATAAGAGTTTTGTTTGTTATGTCAATACAAAATATGTAACTTGGTTTACATAACTTGGTCTGTATTAAGACGCACACATTCCTCCTCTTCTGTACAAAACTTTCAAAACACACATGATGAATGGTCCCTGTAGAGCCATCAATCCCAAATCACCATGCATTAAAGACAACAAATGCACTAAACACTTCCGATGACAACTTCTGAAAGGCAGACTGCACCAGATGGATACACACTGCATCGTCACAACACCCGAGATGGTGGCTTTACAACTTCCATCAGAATTTATCCTTCTGACGTTGCAATAGACACCTGGTGGATTGTTCCATGCTGTCTGCTTCTCTCACTTCTTCAAAGCACACATCAATGTTGAGTGCTGCCCACTGTCAAATCCATAATGTGTGCAAGTATGTCAAAGGATCTGGCGTGGCTATCTTTGGCCTCGCAACAGATCATGTAAGTGCATGATGAGGTTCAACAATATCAATTTGGCATATGCATCTGCACCTATGAATCCACATGGAGAATCCTAAACTTATCCATTCAAGAGTGACACATGGAATGTTCCCAGCAAAAAGTTGGTGTGCTGCAAAGTTCGACAATGTGCCAAATTTCCCACAAATCAAAGGCAGTTATGCACTTGGCCGTGTTTATACGAAACATCCCACCAATTTAGAATGCTTTCACCCCAGACTGCTTCTACATGAGGTCAAAAGTCCTGAGTCATTTGAAAAGCTGTGAACAATTGATGGCACTATCTGCGATACCAACAGGCTTGCCCAACTCCCATGCCTGCTCGAGGATGATGCGCAGTGGAACAGAAATGTGATGTGGAACCTGTTTGCCATCATGCTGCACACGTGCCACTTCTAATCCTCTGCAACTATGGCACAACCACAATGAGAACCTGGCAGAGGACATTCTACAGCAGGCACAAGTGCTAAATACAAACCTGCTACAGCACTACAATGATGCCATCTTCAATCCGGCTCTTGTCGTTGAAGACAAGATTCATGCTTTAGGTGGCTCTGCCTCTAAAGTTTTCGCCCTTCCTGAACCACTGCGAAACAATGATAATGATGTGCCACTTTACCTTTTGTGAGACGATTAGTGATGTCATTTTCTTTCTTGATGCTCCAGGTAGAATGGCCAAAACTTTCCTCATCAGTTTTGCTTTGGGTAAAATCTGCCAGCACAGCATGATTGCCATTGCGGTTGCATCATTAGGCATTGCTGCCACACCTGATAGGACGAAGAACAGCTGACTGGCTTCAAATTGCCATTTAATTTGGCTAATGCAAACGCCTATCTGCAACTTTGCCAATGTCCTGCAGCAGTGCCACCTCATTGTCTGGGATGAGTGCCTGATGTCTTACAAAGCTCCCTTTTTAAAGACTTTATCGCACCCTACAAGACAATCGTCATAATGACAACAATGGGAGGCGTTACTCTACTATTGACGGAGGATTTCCAAGAAACACTGCCAGTCATTCCACGTGGAACGAAAGTTGATGAACTCCACGCCTGCCTCCAAAGTATAATACATTTGGGAAGACATTCAGTGAGTCAGCCTTACCAATATGCAAGTACGTCTAACTGGCAATGCATCTGATGCACAGTTTTCTGCAAGTCTGCTCAAAATAGATAATGGAGCAATACTACCTGCCAATACAGATTGAAGTATCTCTGACTAACATTGGCACAACAGTTGCAACACAGCAAATTAAAGAAGCTTTGTTCGGTGATGTTGCACGCCACTTCCATGACCACAAGTGGCTATGCAAAAGATCGATCCTTGAACCATAAAGACGCTGTCAATATCAATAACGACCTTTTTGAATTGCCAGGCACGCCTCACACAAAGAAGTAAATTGACACTACTGGACACTAATGAGGCAGTCAACTGCCCTACATAATGTCTCAACTCTGGAGGCACACCAGGTGGTTGCACACAAACTCAACCTCAAGATTGGCGCACCCATCATGCTTCTCAGGAATCTAGACCCACCAACACTTTTCAATGCTACATGATTTTGCTGTGAAGACTTAATGCCCCATGTAGGTGAAGCCACCATCATGATTGACCATGCAGCAGGGCACCATGTCTTCATTCTGCCAATTCCAGTCATTTCTTATGACCTGTCCTTTCTATTTAAACACTTTCAATTCCCTTTCTACCTCAGTTTTGCAAAGAGCATCAACAAAGCACAGGGTCAAGCATTCATAGTTGTTGGCTTCAATCTGCTAAGCCCATGCTTCTCTCATGGTCAACTCTATTCGTTACTCCAGAGTTGGCAATTCCAAAAACCTTTTCACATTGGCACCAGATGACTATATCCAATATTGTCTATCTCAAATCTCTCCAATGATAACACATTCAAAAGATGTCCTCATTAAACAATCAAGCCATGTAAATATCACACAAACAAAATATAGACATTTACGGACTTAATTTTCAGAATACAATTGTTCTAAGAGATGGCATACCAAGTCATTACTCTTAATATTTGATTACTGAGACCCGTCCAAAGCCAGGTACCTTCTTAGCTAGTGACAAATACAATTGCTCAGATTTATATTTTTTTAATAAATTAAAATGTGGGCTAATAATAAAGAAAGGGTATTAAAATGGTGCGAACATGCTATTTTCACAAATACATTTTGATGTTGCTATATGTAATACAAAAACTCTTTATACAGGTGTAAAGGAGAGCCGACACAAGGTTGCAGGGGGTTCGTCTTTTATTCCTTCCTTCAGTCCACACTCATCCCCAGCCTTCTCAATCTCGTTTCTGCCAACATATCTCCTCTTCCCGCCCGTTCTCCCTCTTGTATCTCCTCGCTTGCTCTTCCCCCTTCCCCTGTGACCGTCCCACTCCACCTCCTCTTGGTGGGAACCCTTCCCCTGACATCCCTTACATCGGTTAAACCCTTGCCCAACGTGACGTTATCAAAGACATGTTTTGGCTATACTGCACAGTGCAAACGGTTTACCTAATGGTCTGTTGGTTTTGACGCTTCTAAGATTCTCATCTCCGCGATAAAATAGTAACATGTGAGAGTTCTGCATCTGTTGGAAGGTGTGACCTAAATCCAATTGAGAATTATGTATTTGTGTACTGTAACACACTTAACACGCACAACGCAAATGTTCACATTCCCGCATGCATCTAGCAGTCCAGTTTGAGGACGTTAAGACAGACGCCTAATACGGTGACTCGTTAACGTTCAAGTGACGGTGTTAGGGGCGATCGTGTGAGTGGGTAAAGAGTAAGGGAAATGGGGATCTTGTGTGTTGTTAAGGTGACATTTAAAGTGTATACAAACAATATGAAGAGTGACTCGCCATCCTTTAGTACAATAACAAAGGTGGAAATCGTGTGAATTAGTTACTGTCATAGGTATGGGTACGTCTATGCTAATTTCTTTATCCTTTTTAAGGCTGCTTTTACATTATTCTAATCTTGTTTTTTTAGACTACATCTTTTTATATAGCAGCTTGAGTGTAGGTGCAGAGCTTTGTTTTTTGAGAATGCATGGTGTTTGCATTCGTTCTCCCTTCAACAAGGTGACATGCTGATGATGGGAACCTTTTTAAATACGGAGGAGTGCACAAACTCGGCTTGACAAAACGTAAATGAGTCGGCAAACAGTGGTTGCCTAGAATTTAATATAAAACTTTTCTTAGTCATGACACCAAAGTAGGAAGCAAACTTTGTGAATCATCTGTAAGTCCCCTAATTTACCATTGGGAGAAATGTTTTTTAACAGGAACCCTCAAACCTCCAAAGCGTCTTGTGCGCCTGCGTGGCTTGATGTACATTGTGGTGTTTTTTTCCCCCACCAGAGGAAACGTACCTAAGCTCGTATATGACGCTGCCGTCTGGGGTCTCGATCTTCTTAAACCAGCTGCAAAGCGACATGATGATGAGCTCCTCCTCCCTGGCCACGGACGATACACTGCAAAGGGAGGATAACACCTCCGATTTAGACTGCACCACCACAGAAACAATGCGCAAAGAAGAGCATGCCACACGTGAGATTATTGTCACGTTCATTAGCACTCTTGTCAACGCACTCTACTTTAGTTTTTAGTTTGCTTTCGTTACATTATTTGAATGAACATGTTGCCTCGACAATGCTTTGCACTTTGTTGCAATAACTTGTATAATTGTGGTGTATGTGTGGGCTTGTGCTTTAATGCATATTTTGTAAGTGGCACACAGATCTTTTCAGTTGATTTTAATAATGTCATTATTTACTCTGTGAGGGGAGGGGGAATTTCAGTCCCACAAAATAGTGATTTTCTTGCCAATCCAGGTATTGATGTATGTATTTTGAACTTATTTGTAAATACACGATCGGAAAAGACACGGTTAATATTATTAAAGTTAACTTGTGATTGTACGATAACGTGACAATGTAAATTGGTGAAAACACACATTTTTGTCTTGGACAGATGACGTGGATGTGGAGGGCATTGCAGAGACGGAGGTCCTAGGCGAACCTGAAGCAGACCAAATTGGTGTAAGCACAACAGACTTCAACTGTGCACAGTCTACAATGATCAACAGCAGCTGTCCACTGGGCACCATCAACATGGACCTGCCTGAGGATATTTCAGAAATCTATGGTTGGTGTCAAGTCTGAATACATTTTTCTGTGTTCAACGGTTTTTCAAATGTAACAACAATATCTTGCCATTTAAAAAAATCTATATTTTTAAATCCTTTATTAAGTTCGCTTGCTTGCGTGCTTGCGTGCTTGCTTGCTTGCTTACGACCGTGCAAATCTTTCGGTCGTTTTTTAACCCACTTCCCGTGATCCAATCGAGCTGACATTTTGCACACTGACTCGTTGTGCGAGACAATGAATGTTCGTGAAAAAAAAATTCCAAAATTTTACACTGTTTAGGGAAAACTAATTAAATATTTAATTACCAATTGCTTAATACTGGCAGACAATCATCTGACCCATAGGTGGCAGCCATCTCAAGCCAGAGGACGAGAAGACTCTAGCCGCCACGCATATAAAGGATTTATAGTGAAAAACTTTGTTTTTACGGGTTATACTTATTAGGTAGCTTCTGGCTCGGCGCTGAGTTTGTGCTGCTGAGTGTTCAAATTTTTTTTTAATCGCCTGCACTTTAACTACGTGGGTTATCAAGTGTTGTGAGTTATGGTTGCAGTCTGATAGCCAGGGACTTCACACTAAATATAATTTAAAACGTTGGTTGATTTTGATTAACTTAAAATACAGAAACAATCTCATAGCAGATCGTGTAGGAAAGTGGGTAATCCTTGTCTAAAGAATAAAGACACGAAACACTGCTCTGTAACATTTCTGAAAGGATTTCTCCAAAGACATCTTCAATACAATTGGGATATACTGCTATTAATGACTAACATACAACAAATTACATTTAACAAGCAAGCCTCAAAGTAAAGGAAACTGATGGTGGAGGAGCCATATAGCATTTTTCATTAATATACCTAATAGAAGAAATGCCAAACTCGTGGTTAATGGTTGTGGGAAATATTTGCTCTGTGCCAGAGCAGCTCTTAATCGGAAGATTGTAAGTAAAATTCCTGTTTGGGGGTTTGCAAAGCCTATTGCCCTTCCCAGGATTAATACGAATACTGTCTTGTGGATTACCTTTTTTGGTTGTCTTATCGATGCCTCCTGCTATAAACCTTTTTTGGAGTTTTCTACCACGGGCTCAGGACAGTAAATAGTCACCAACTATGCTCTTTTGAGCAGGGTATAGTTGACTACACATTTGAATCCATATATATAATTGTGTCCTGTACAATTGCTTATGTGAAATATGTACACGTATATGAAGCCTGTTATAAAATGAGCCTATTACAGATTCTAGGACCAGAAAGAAAAAACGCTCCTCTTGCGTGAAAAAGACGAGTCTCAGGTATGGAGAGTTCACGTAACGTGTGCACGAAGATTGCACAGGGTAAATGCATTATGCAATACTTTGTCGGTTTGGTTTTAAGAAATGTGATATTAAATCTGCCTTGGTGTACATTTTTCTTAATTAAAATTATCTGGGGAGAATATATTGAATTATATTCTGATTAAAAATGTCAAGTGCAATCGTGATTGGTAATGACGATGCACTTCTTTTTGCTATTTGCCTATAAAATAACCATGTACAGTATATATGTCAAGTAAATCGGGTACATCCATTGTCATTTTAAAAGAAAAATGTAGTTTTACTTAAGTTTGGTGCAATGGGTGTGCAGTAATCGTAGAATGTTTCTTTTAGCAAGGGAAGGATCTTTGATTAGGACCAAGGCAACGCTGAATGAATCGTCTGCACATATTTCAACATCTTTTTCAGGTATGTGCTTTAAATATTACTTGAGAATTCAAACATTAACTTTTCAGCACTGTGTGATGTAGTTTCCACTAACCCCACCCCACTACAAACCAGATTTGTATTCCACATTTGACTAAGTTACACATTTTATACAAACGACAAATTTGTCCAAATGTCACCAAGTCGTGAAGAAACGAGGAACAATGTGTAATTACTTCGAAAAGCTAGGTCAGGGAGTTATTCATTGACATAGCATTCAATTGCACAGGTAAATTGTGTCAATTGCCGTAATGATCTGCAAGGTTAAGAATTTGTGCGGTATATATTTGTTTAAACGAGGCAACATGTTATTGTTAGAACGATTAACTTTACTTGCAGTACACCACTGAAAGGGGAATAGAATAAAGCATGTAATGTATGGAAAAAGAAAAAGGGGGTGAGATTGGAAAATAAATAAATAAAGGATGGGTCCAAAGTACCAGGAAAGATGAGGATCGGGAGTAAGATGCTACACAAAGGCCTCAACGCTGCACGGAGTATCGTAGTTTCTGTTTTCGCAAGCAGAGGGGGGAGATTGAGTGAGGGTGGCCACACGTCCAGTTTTTTTTATGGGAGGTTTGAGTTGATTTAGTTCAATGATTATGCACAGGTTTGCATCGTTGTCATGTACATCTTTGTTTTCGGGTTGTCTGTGTGTTTTGGCATGAACCGCAATGTTTCACTATACATCCGTAGCTTTTTCAACAACAAAATTTTTCATCTCTAATGAAAAATAGCAATTGTGTCAAGCGCCTCTGTCCACAATCATCTCCTGATATGCATTAGGGCAATTGCTCAAAGTCGCCTACTTATACCATTTTATAGCGTTTCGTGGCAGTTTTGACAAATGTGCAGTTTTTGTTATCTGTGCTAATGCACTACTGCCAACGCAGTATCATAAGGAAGACGTTTTGAAAAGTTGCTAAAAACAACTTGCCAATGCAGTCTCTGAAATGTTATGTTAAGCCACAAGATGGCGCTTGCAAATTCCTCACCTGTTAGGAAAAAATAACAAAAAATGTGTTACAGGGAAAAAAGTTTACAGACTGGGAAACCTGAACGTGTCGTCGAGTGTCTTGGTGAAAAACACTCCGAAATCTGCTCTGACAAATCTAACCAACAACGAAGCCACTCTACACACACCTAAGGTGCTTATGTACTCTCAGACAACATCTTGCGATTACGTTTCCATAATAATACAGTCACTTAACATTTGTCCCTGTTCCATTGCGGGCAAAACACATGCATACTAGACTCAAGATCAGGTCACCATGGTTTATTATGTTTATCCCGCAATATCTCCATCCTGTTTGGATCTTAGTTGCAAAGTCGACACCCTATCCTTACAATTGCTGCGTTTGACCTCACTGGGTGTCACTCCAATACCTGTCTTAAACACAACCCCCATGATAGCCACGACATTGAGTGCTTCATCAGTGGATTGAGCAAGGGCTGTAAATTATTATTTTCTATTAAAGGCACTGTAAAACAGCTATATTTAGAAGTTTAATTACTATTACAAAAATATGCATTCATGGCACTGACGCTCAATCCAATATTTGTATAGACTGAGCAATCGCCTTCATGTTTTACCAATGAATTATTGAATTAATTTAAGTTCAATAACAATGGCAGATAAAACCATGGCTTGATGTACCGAGGAGATTATATAGACATATACAAGTAATGCTCGACCATGGGGCTGTTTGGTCGTGCATAGTTGTCCTCAACTGAGGTGGGATTGCCGATTTTTTTGTTATATATAAAGCATTTGTAAAACATCCAACAGATAATTAACAAGGTACCATGCTAAGTTTGGAATAGCAAATCGGTCTTTACCTGTGCATATTAAATGTTCTACCCGTGCACATTATCGGTTAAATCCTCCCTATGATCTACCAAACAATACGAAAATTCCCAAAACAAGAAATATCCAAGCATTCATAAGTGAGTGAGTCTTTCCCAGCTTAAAATGTCGTGTTACTCTAGAACAGGTGGCCTACAGGCCAAACTTAGCCCAGAAAATCCCTTGGAATTGCTTGTGGAGAGATGTGCTTTGCCAGGACATAAAGATAAACCAATTTATTAAGATGAAAGTGAGACAATAAGAGACCAGAGGGTGAGTGGTACAGATTCATGGTCCGATTATATAGAATGCTATGATGTTACTTGACCTGTCATCACATGCCAATTTCACTTTGTGGCTCTCCAGATCATCTAATTTAACCCGTGATCTAGGATGATGAATTAATGTTATGGTCCTAAAACAAATAACGTGGTGGTTGTGGTGTATGTATTACTAGCCAACATGCAGTGAAGCGCTAGGAGAGATGAGCAAATCCAACTCTTCTGTTGTCGTCGCCAAGCACGTTTCGTTCAAACAACCCATAGCCTGCACCTTTCCGACTAACGAGGTCACATCCCAGTCCTTGCAGGTATTTAATGCTCGTTCCTATCCACACGTATGTTTTCATCCCTTTTTCTCCTTAAGCCTTCTTATCTTGCTTTTGTGCTTTCATATGGATCGTCCTGCTTTGAATTCTCCCTGCTGTCAACACTAATGTGGGATGTTGGCATGGTGGCTCTGCACTAAAAGGAGCGGTTCTCAATCAGACGTAAAATTGTGGTCGACTTGACCCATCATTCCTTCGGGGACGATGAGTACCACTTTTTGGAGAGGTCATCAATGTTCTTGGAACGGTCGGTAAAGTCATGTAGAAGGGAAATAATAAAATAATAAAAATTAAACATCAAATTCTCACGACGTTTCGGCCAGGAGTTTACATATCATCAGAGGAATTTCCTCTATGTAATTCGCTCTGCTCCTCCCACCCAGCTTAAAATACGCTGCCAAGCTTAGCAGTGTTTCATTAGGACGCTGTCTTTCCCACAGCTCTGTTCTTCACCTGAGGACGGCTGCTTGTGTTGTGGCCAAAACGTCGTGAGAATTTTATTGTTAAATTGTTTTATTATTTCCCTTCTACGTGACTTTACCGAAAGATCCAAGGTCATCAATGGTTTTCCTAATGGATGGACTTAATCCCACGAAAGCAACGTGTCAATTCCACCATTAGCTCGGGGCTAAAAATGAGATGAGCAACCCGCTTAATCACTGACACTTATTAGCAGACTGTCCATAACAGTGGTTACTTACTTTATAGGTGACATGCATCTAGTCACTCTGCTTCAGAAGACTGAATCCATTTGCTTTGAAGACCTCTAATTTCTTCCTCCTGAGATTAATGTTGATTACAAAAGGACTTGTTTGGCATATTTAGCTGTCTTCTGACAGTTTTTTTAAGTGTAACTTGAATTAAGAGCCTCTAACTTCCTTTTTTTTTAGAACAGAGACCTCTGACATTCTAAGGTATGTCTATGAGAATCGAAATATAGTTTCGGAGGGAGTAATTCGCTGTAAATAAATCACTCCACCTCCAAAAAAATCCTTTATCACTTGAAAATGCTGAGTACTGACTAACAAGGCACTGTAGCATACAAATCAGTAAAGTAAAACTGCAATAAATCTTTGTTATTACATTTAACTTTCCATTTAATAAAAACAATAATCCGCAAAATGCTGTACTCCTGCAACATAAACAATGATATTCACTGTTTGTTCATATATCAATGGTCGCTAACAACATTTTTATTATTCGTTTTCCCCTTTTTGTGTAAATGTTGATGTGCAGGCATCGCACACAATCAAATATTTTCAGACAAAGACCAGCACACCTCAAAAGATGATCAACAATTTAGCTGTAAGTAGAACATTTAAGACATTGTAAAGTTCAGAGACGACCAGTGGGGGGGGGGGGGGAGGGGGGGTTGGCCAATGTGGATATTGATAACTGATGTCGATATAATGAGATTAATCGATGCTCCCGTGTTTTTCCTGACTGGCTGCTAACTGGGCATTTCTCCACCCCAACAAGAAGTGGAAACGGCAGCTGTCTTTTCCATATCATAGCAATGGGTTCTCTAACGAGTGTTTCATTATAATTTATATATATATATCTTTACCTGAATCCGGGGAATCTTGAATTACTTAGAACTCTAAGATTTTGCTTTTGCCAAGTGCCGCCAACTAGAATGATTTGAAGACTCGAGTCGAGTGCCGTGCACTTCATGATATCTTTGCATTGTGTGTGTACGTGTTGCTGCAGCTGGACTTGTCGCCTGTGGCCCAGGAGAGCTTGAGTGAACTGGAGCCTAATCAGACTTGGGGCACTGTCAACTCGCAAGAAATTGCGCCCGACTCGCCCTCTTCCAGCTCGAGCAGTATCAAGCAAGAGGTGCTGATGAAACTCCCATTGCATCTACATCATTGGACCTCCTTTGCTAATACCAAAATATAATAATAGGGTTTTTCCCCTTTTTTCTGGCAACAAAACTGAAACCTTTTTACAAGGATTCATGTCTGCATTAACCACAATACTTGCAGTCAAATGCAAACAAAAAAACACACTGATAATATATGCATTGTCCTTGAAACTGATTGGTCCACACCAAGGGACAGCTTTTTTTTTTAGCCTCGACCCAATTGGTGGTCGACCAGAGGACGCCAAAAGGCGTCCACAGCTCAAAGACAATGCTGCACTATCAAAGTAATGAGGGCTCGGGGTGAGCATCTACATAATTGGACCTCCTTTGCCAGTACCAAAATATAATAATAGGGTTTCCCCCCCCCCCCTTTGAGCTGTACGCCTTTTGGCGTCCTCTGGTCGAGCACCAATTGGGTCGAGGCTCAAAAGAAAGCCGTCCCTTGGTGTGGACCAATCAGTTTCGAGGACAATGCATATATTATCATAGTGTGTTTTTTTTGTTGGCATTTGACTGCAAGTATTGTGGTTAATGCAGACATGAATCCTTGTAAAAAGGTTTCAGTTTTGTTGCCAGAAAAAAGGGGAAAAACCCCTATTATCCCATTGCATCCTTACACCACGCCTGCATGCATTTTATAGCACCGGAAAACTTGTTGAGTGTTCATGAAAAAAAACAATTTTTATATTATAATTATTATTTGCCATATTTTATTTTGATTATCTGTTATTCATATTTATCGATTTATTTTGCCGAGACTTGTTGCGTGTCGGAGAAGCGGTGTTATTTTGTTGATGAAACCCGATTTAAGAGCTGCTTGGCTCACAGGGTAATTCAAAATGAACTGAACTGCATAACGCTGCCCTAAAAGAGGAAAACTGTACAATAGGTGACGTTTTAGGCAATGGTCCTTCTTTAATAGCAGACAGAGGGGCGGGCCAGAGGGTAAGTAACAATTGGAAACAAAATTACATACCACTGAGCCACTGGGTCACCGCAAGTGGGTACTTCCACCTCTTCCAAGATATCTGACAGCATGGAAGAGTAGGCAAAGGGCTTTCTAGAGCTCCCTCCGCATTTATGATGAGCAAACGATTGTTGGCTACGCCTTTTTCAGCTTGTCATGCAGGCTCCGAGCTCTCAAGAGCTGTGCTGCATCGTGAGCCAGACGTTTGTAACAAAGAAGATGGGCCAACTCAAGCGTTTCCATGCACATGGTGGTCCACGTGATACACGTAGCATACCCCGAGGTGGGTGAATAATCTTGTGCACAGGCCTTCAAAATACCCTTAAGATTGTGACATGTGCACACACACCAAGTGGCGGTGCGAGGCATAAGCAACTCAAAAGCTCCAGGGGCCATAAGTATCTTGACTCATGCAGCCAGCTATGGCTGCAGGGTTTGGTGGTACATGTTGTTTGTCGTTTATTGTGAAAATTCGGTCACAGTTCCTGTGATCACTGTTACATTGCTTTTATGGTTTTATTTTGGTGATTTCGAAAAGTTTTTTTGGTTTGGCCATGTTTGTTGTTGTACGGAGTTAGACTGATGGCCTTAATCTAAGTTGTCTTGTGGTTGTTGTTGTGGTTGTTGTTGTTGTTTGACTTTCATCCCACTGGGATTTTTGCACACAGCGTTGGTGTACGATGCTTTTTTTCTGGAATTCTTGCTGGTTTTTTTCCTGGATTTTCAGTTTGCACATAGTCACATAGTCACTTGAAGATGTTTTCTTGTTCATGTTTTAGTTTATTGTTTGTTGCGGTTCACCCGATTCAAGAGCCGAATGGCTCGCAGGACTATACCTAATACATGAACTTGAATCTCAAGTGTCCCCAGGAAACACGGCTCAAATTTAAAACCTATTATACATAACAAGCTATTTAACATAGAGCAAGTTGATTGCTCTGACGTCTATCTTTTCTGTATCTCTCCTCAATATAGCTCTTAATTTTGTTTACATTTATCTTATCTTACTCGATCTGAAAATCTTGTCTCACTATATATTTTCTGTCATCTCACTCGGATGTCAACATTTGAAAGGGGAGCCCACAACAAAATTATGCCTGGTGCCTCGATGGGCTTAACACCACCATTTGACTACAGAGTAATCAACATTTAGCTACCATGGTTAATGTCTGCAGTTGCCACAATTTTGGGTTGTTCCTCTTTTTTGTTGACCATTAGCCAGTGGTGGAGGTTCCTCATTCTTATGGCAGGGTCAACCTCCATTTGGACACCACTGCTGATTCCCAATAAAGTGGTACTTGTTTTATCTACCCTAGGATGATGGGCTGAACTGATCCCAACATTTTTGAGTCTCGTGATTTTAATATTGTCAAATTACCGCGTGTAAGAGTAACAATGCTAGTGTACAAACTTGCGAGCGAAAACCACCATGAATCGGTACATTTCCCACGTCTGCCATTATCAACCACGTGCCCTCCGACTAACATGCAATTTTAAAATGTCTATGGATAAGCGCAGTATTAATAGTATTGTTATGCTATAATTGACCGTTGTACCAATGTCGCATTTTATATTGTTGCAGATATTCTTTCGGACAACTGAAGAGTGCCTGTAGTGTGCAAATATTAATGCACTAAAGGTTAAGTAACTGCACGATTGTGAGCCTTGTATTTAAAATATTTTGTTGCACTTTAAAAATAGGAATAATATATTAAAAGTCTTCAAGAGTTTAAAGGTTAAACTGTAAAGAATGAAAGATGCAAATGCACCATGCGGACGAACCCTAAAATTAAATTGTATAGTATTTAAATAAGCACACCATATCATGGGGTTTGTCTGGCAATAAAAAGTCTAATGTAACTCCTCTGCTCGAATTCTTACGTTATGTATGGAGGTGCAATATCCTGACATGCCAGCATAATTCAGTACAGCAAAGTGTGAACTGATATATCACGTCCCTTCTGTATGGGATAGTGTTGCCCCCTTGCATGGCTGGGTTTTCTCCAGGTGCTCTGGGTTCCTCCTACATGCAGAAAATACTAATTGGCTGAATTTTTTTAAAGATAACTGCAGAGCAACTAGTGCCAGATCATCACCTAGCAAGCCTTCTAGCTAGTATGTGGTCCCTCGGCGATTGTGCAATTTACAATTTGAATGAACGGTGCAGTATGAAATTAATCTATTAGATTTGTTTTGATTTTTAAAATGGTCATTTAAATTACTCAATTGTGTAGTGAGTTCAACCGAGTCGCAGACGTACTCACTGGAGGCAACACATTAATTAAAACCAACACACGGGGTAACTGCCCCTTAACAAAATAACAACCTAATGGTGGTGACCACCAGGCTAACGACACTAATAACACCGTAACTAACGACAATGGACCGGACCTCAAGCTTGGGTCTCGGTCCACGTGTTGGACACTGTAGTATGTAGAACGTAGATGAAGGTTTCTTCAGGATGAACGGCAGCCGGTCCCTCTGGGGGACCCGGCTTATATCCTCCGTGGCTCTGCCCTTGGCCACGACCACCTTCCAGAATCCTCGAGCAGGATCTCGACCCTGACACGTGACCACCCCTCGCCCCTACTTGGGGCCCCTGTCGACTTAACCTGTCACGTGTCCTCTAGGGTCAACCAGAGTGCCACGGCCCTTAGGAACGCCATCTCCAAAATGCTAATTTGACCCTGGATTACCTCTTGCTCGTTGTCTGCTGCTCCAGCAACCAAGGCCTTCGATCAAAAATGCCCAGCAAAACCAACTGGGTGGCTGACCATGCCTAGTATGCTGCTGATACCTCCATCCCTGTCAATCTAGTTTCTCGACCCTCTGCCTCATTCAAGTGTACAAGCATCTGTGCGTGTCAAGTCTTCACCTGTAAAACAAAATCCCTCCTTCACCATGACCTCACAATGCAGTCTTCCTGTACATTGTCTTGATGTGATCGCAAACAAAATATCAATTCATCTTTCCGGGTGGCTGTTTGAACATGAGGATTGTGAAATATGTTGATGGCTTGAGGCCATCCAGCAGTGGCTTTATCATAGCTGGTGACTTCAACTCGCTCGGTCAGTGCAGATTGGCAAAGGAGTTGGGGGGGGGGGGGGGAGCCAGAACATTTTCCAGATCACTCGCCACTGGTGGTAGTGGTCCGGAATCGAATTTGGCTTGCCAGGTTGATGGCACAGTGCGCGAACCACTGCAACACCACCCCTCCCAGTCAGATGCAGATGCTTTCTAAACTGCACATTTGTATTTTAATATAATGGGAAACGACTTTTAACTTTATTCAAACGAATCACAATACTGCTCTGGTATCACCGAATTTATTTACAGACCACTGCACTGGTTTAGACAATAGGAATGAAATAATGTACTGGTAGAGATAAATAGGAATGCATAATGTACATTAGGCATGTAATGGTTTTCCCCACCCACCCACCCACCCCGATTCTATGAATTGTCAGATTTCAAGGTTCCCAATTCTGCCATTATTTTGTATTGTGGTGAATGTAGTGCCCTCCAGTGGCAGCAGGCATCGCGTGAACCATTTTACATTAAAAGGGGAAAACGAGGTGTGTAATTGATGCTCGCGGGCACAACGCGATTCGTGTTATGAGACCGCTGCGCTTAAAATGTTAATCTGAATCGATGCAACGTTACGCCCTACTTGCGATTGATCTTAGCATAGAATCGTATACTGTTATCGGCACAATACACGACACCAATAGGCACCATCACACTGCTGTAACGCTATACGTCGTGACGCATGTCTTGATCACTTTAATGCCGTCCAGCTCTAACCCCAAGGTAACCTTATTGAGGCTCAGACACTCCAGCACACGACTAGCACTCGAAGCAATCAGTGCGATGAGAATAACGAATTAAATTATAATGCATTTTACAAGTAAAGAGGGTCGGTAATGGAGACAAGACCAAACCAATACAAAACCTCACCCCCCCCCCCTTCCCCATCACCGTACTTGCACCTGCATTCAGCCACTCCCCCAGTCCTCGTCCCAACATCGAGGCTTCGCAAACCTATCTATACACCGCAAGCAAACGAATCCATAGTAGGCACGCGCACAAATCAAAGTAGTGCCTTCTCCCCACAACAGGAACCACCAACTCATTCTCCATTACCCCCCTCCCCTGCCCGGTAACCCCCAAAGAAATATCATACACATTTTTAAACAAAACGGCCTCCACAAAAATTATCGGATTAAATCGATAACAAAGAAAACTGCACGCGATGCGTTTTATGAAAGTTGACCCTCCAACTTCGCCGCAACAAAATAGCGTGAAAAAGTGTGTGCCCTGCAGAGTGAGGACGGGAAGAGGGGAGGGGAGTGAGGGGGAGAGAAGAGTGCAACAAGATGAAATCCGGTGTGCAATTACGCAAGCAGCCTGAAACTCAAAAGCTTGAGGGGTGTTGGACTAAGCATAGGGCGTAGATTGTATTATACAAGATGACACGTGTACAAGCTGGGTGGGTACATGGGCATTGACGGGGAGGCAGAGAAGTCTAATCAATTAGGTGGTGCAAACACGGCAGGCTCCGCAAATCATTTTCAGGAAGCTTTCCAGATGTGAAATGAACCAGGACTGATTAGAAAGCAGTCCAATTAAAGCAGGGTGGGGTGGGGGGGGGGGGTGCTTGGTTTTGTGAATCAGCTGGTAACAACAAAAAAATCGGTGGAAAAACGTGGCGATTCTTAGAGCTGATGGAAGAATGCATCGTCACACCCTAGAATAGTGTCGTGTCATGCGTGGCCATTCCTGCCATTAACGCCGCAATAAAGGTGCGGCCTTTTTAGCAGGCTGTTCATTAACGCGTGATGTACCACTCAAAACCGTGCCCCCACACCAAAGGAAGTGATTTATCATGTCACTTTGCATTAATGTTGCCCAAGATATCTCTCGGCTCCCAGTTGACACCTCTGGTGACGAACCGAGAAAATTTCTGGTTCGGAGGGCAAAGCACTCGACGAGAACTGAGAAGCATCCATCATTCCCCCATGCCACACGTAACTATCTCCACAAGTAACCATCTCCACAAGTAACTATCTCCACTAGTGAACTGTCTGAAAGAAAGAGCTAGCAAGGGAGAGATAGCACGAGTTGGTGAGAGTGAGGAGCACACGCCAGAGCCTTGCCGCCGTGTAGATCAAACAACGCCATTTCCATTCACAACGTAGCCCCCTCCTTGCCACGCCTCAGTGCTCGTTTCAGTGCAAGACAAAAAGAGAGAAAGGGAGAGAGTGAGGACAGACAGCCACGAAAGAACGGCGCTAGTTGGGAGAGGTAAAAGAGAGGCAGGGCAAGGCGCTCTGGGGGTGGGGCTGGCTCTATCTGGTGTAGTAGACGCGGTAGTAGACTGTCTTGGCCCGCCACAACGAGTACGAGTTGTCGAACTTGAGCAGGTAGGTGCCGGTGCCCGGGTACTGGTGGCTGCCAGCGTACACCTCGGTGTAGCAGTCCCTCCTATACACGGGGACCACCTCGCCTAGCACGGGCTTGGGGGTGCCAGCCTTGGCCCCTGCAGCTTTGCCAGACCCGGCCACGCTTCCGCCTTCCCCTGCAGTGTGGAGGAGGGGGAGGGGGGGGAGCGGTTAAATACAGCATTCAAACGCAGGAGTTGCCACCGCCGACAAATACCTGTGGTTATAGCTGCAACTATCTACATTTGAACTAATAAGACAAATGTATCCATTCGTTTTAAACCCCTTTGTTAAGCCATTGCTGGATGAAGGCATCGCCCCGCCGTGTCAGTCGCGAGCGCAGTTTGACCATATTTCACGTGGTCAAGTAACAATCTGATTAAGTATTCTTCTGCCACAACCCTTACATCCAATAGTGTATGAACAAAGATGGCCGTGTACTTGTACATGCGGGGTTTTTAACCCTTTCCCATTCCGAGACATCTGCAAGATGCAGGGTTCGTCCCGTTCACCGCTGAATCCCGGAACGCGCAAGTGCAACCAGCGTTAATCTTATTTAGAGAGACGTAGTAGCGCCGTTGTTTGTAAAGACACTGCACTCACCGCAGAGAACCGTAGCGACACGACCACGCTCTAAGAAAACTGGCGCCAAACTACGCCACATGCCCTCCCGCAGGGCATTGTGGGAGCCTCGGTACCAATCAAGTTGTTTTAATTTAGCGATGGCGTACATGTACGTCATCGGAACGGCCAAGGGTGAGAACAAGAGCAGTGCGCAGACATCTGCCTGGCGAGGGCCACAACCGCAATCGCACGTCGCCCCACGTACCGGCCTCCTCCTCCTCGTCGTCCTCGCTCGACTCGCTCACGTGCACGCTCACGCCGCTAGGCGGCTCGGCGTTCCACTCGAACAGCACCCCGAAGCCGATGTCGTAGTGGTCGGTGGCGAACTCCCAGAAGAGGTATGCGCCGTCGCGGTGCGTGGGTACGCGCACCGTCAGCACCTCGCCGCGCCCCACCGTCAGCACAGAGTCCGCGTCCTGCCGCACCTTCATCTTGAAGTCGGCGATCTGGGGCCGCGTCCACATGGAGGGCGCCGCGATGCTCCGCCGCAGGTCTGAGTGTGCGGCAACAACAAAAAACGCGGCTGTGAACGAGCCAACGCGTCCGCGTACACCCGAGGTGGGCACCCCCGTACGCACGTGCGGGGCGGTCGACGCGCTGTGCAATAAAACTGGAGATCTAAATACGATCAGTGGTCAGGGATATTAGAACCGGTCCAGCCCCATGCCAACCACCCCTTCACCAACCATCAAAAAACCGGTGTGGTGAAATATGGTTAAAAAAACACGTAAATGGCACGTGGAGGTCTTCATCCATTGGTGGGCATGTATGCACACAGGCATGCACGATGACCACAAAAAAACTCTACATATGGCTTACATAAAACGTTGGGGCAAGTGTTGTAACTAGGTCTATGAGTAAGGGAAACGTTCCCCAGCCCCCACATCATCAGGATGCCGTGCACCTCCAAAGCTCAGGGTGTCACTGCTCCCTCGACGCCACCCGTGCCACACGTGACCCCAGGGGGCACATTCCTACCGCTGGGTCCGTTCTCCATCCCTTCCTCGGCCGTCTCCGTGTCCCCCGCCTCGCCCGGTGGGCCCCCGAGTCCCGCCGCCGCAGGATCCGTGGGTCCGATCGTCGCGTCCTCCAGCTGGGTGGCCCCGTCGCCCGTACCGGCCCAGCCTTCTTGGGGGGCTGCCCCCCCCGCCACGCCGTCGCCGTTCTGCTGCTGGTGCTGCTGCTGCCTGAGCAACGCAGCCTAGCACAGCAAGGGCGGCAATCGCAGAGCGACAAAAACAAACTGTTGGGGCAAGTTCAAGTTCATTTATTAGGTATAGCCCTGTGAGCCATTCGGCACTTGAATCGGGTGCAACCGCAACAAACAAAAAACAAAAATATGAACAAGAAAACATCTTAAAGTGAATATGTGACTGAGTGCAAACAGAAAATCCAAGAAAAGACAGCAAAATATTGCAGAAAAAAAATCACCGTACACCAACGCTGTGTGCAAAAATCCCAGTGGGATGCAAGTCAAACAACCAACAACAACCACAAGACAACTTAGATTAAGTGCCGTTAGCAAGCACCTATGAAGGCCAACAGGACACATGGGGGGGTAGGTGGCCAGCACAACGCATGCCCGCCTTTGTCTCCCCAGTAGCGATGTTTACACACCGCACCAGGTTAGGTTGAGTCAACCTAAGGGAGGCCCAGGACCAGTTCAGATAATCGTCAGTGGTGTTGGCCATGAGCGGGAATCGAACTCGGGCTGCAAGTTTTGTGGTGCAGCACGCTAAACCGTTGCACTACCGCTCCTGACTTGATTCTATTTCTAATTAGATCTATATAATGCCCTTTCCACACACCCACACACATTTAAATACTGGGTATTCGCAAACATATAGATGTATAGGCCTTGTGTTAATCCACTGCTGGATGAAGACCTCCCCATGCTGTAGGTCATGGGGGTTATCTGATCACACTTCACCACAATGGTCAGTGTGGATTGGTGACGGCAGGCAGCACAAACGTGCGGTGATGAAGAAACTGCCCCGACGGGAAATAAAATCGGCCAAACATCCCAATATTGAAAAAAGTTCCTGCAAATCCCTCACTCGGTATCGCTCGTGGCACTGTTACCCCCCCCCCCCACTCCCACAAAACCCTGACAGGACCTTCATGACAAAGAGTCTTGAGGCTTTCGTGGGTTACACAAGTAGAATCATAATAAATAATAACAACAATAACCTGTTGCTGCTGCATCTGTATCTGGTAGAGTTGGGCCATGTACTGCTGGTAGTGCTGTTCCTGCAGCTGGGCAATGAGCGCCTGCTGCTGCTCGTAGTTGCCCGGGTACTGCTGCGCCGCGTAATGCTGGAACTGTGCAGCGGTCTGCGCATTCAGTGCCGCCATTATCTGCTGCCTGCACACGCGCACACACACACACACACAAGTGAACACACACGTACACGCGCACACACACACACACAAGTGAACGTATAAAAAAGACAAAGGCCCCCCCGTATAGCCTTTCAACAGACTGTGCTGTGAGCAAGTAGCACCGGTGAAAGCCGGCAAGGTACACAATGGGGTAGGTGGCCAACACCACGCCCAACCACCTTTGTCTCTCCAGTAGCGATGTTTTTAAGTCCACAGCGTTATCGATGAAAGTGAGTTTTTTTGTTCTTTGGGTTTGGCCACCACTGCCTTCGCAGAATCACCAAATGGTCAGTTTATTTGCCCGCACACCACAAGTTTCTCCCGCTGTGTTTCGACTGCCGAGCTGTGGCCCACCACCACCGCCACCACCACCACCACCGCGCCGCTCACTTCTGCTGCTCCTGCCGCAAGCGCTCCTCGTCAGCACGCTGTCGCAACTCCTCCTCCCTCCTCTCCCGCTCCTCCTCCTCAAGCCGCCTCCTCTCCTCTTCCTGCCGTGCTCGCTCCCGCTCCTCCTCTTGCTGACGGCGCAACTCCTCCTGCTCGCGCCTGCACCGCCAGGAGAGACGCGAACGGCACTCGTCAAGAGTCGGAATGTTTGTTTCGACTGCAGGAGGAATCCGATGAGCCGTGAAGCTCTTTTTTCCACACATATCCGGTACGAGCAGGGTCAGCAAGTTACTCACGGATAAAAATCCCAGGCAAGCTGGCTGGGGGATATGCACAAGCTGCCCACAAGCTGCCCACAGGCTGCCCACAGGCTATGCACAAGCTTCCCACAAGCTGCTCACAGGCTGACCACATACTCACCACATGCTGACCACAGGCTGACCACAAGCTGCCCACCGAAACTCAACCACAAGACCAGAGAGCCAAGCCACATCGCGTGCATGCGTCGCACGGACCACGGCACCACGCACGCACGCACCGTATGCGCTCCTGCTCCTGCTTCTGGATGCGGTGCGAGGTGGTGTAGGGGGCGAAGAGCTGGCAGCAGCCGTTGAGGAGGTTCACGAAGCCGACCATAGCGTCTTCCTTGGACATGTCGCCCAGCGCCGCCCACTCACGCCTGCTCGAGAGAGAGACAGGGAGAGAGAGGGAGAGCACAGGCCGTGGTGCAAATGTACACACTCACATGCATGTGGTGGGTGTGGTGAGTCGGTGCTTGTGCGGGTGAGTGGCTACACGAGTGGATGTATGAGTGGGTGAGGTGTGTGCACGAGTAAGTGGGCAAGTGGGTGCAAGAGTAAGTCAATAGGTGCATTTGTGAGCGAGCGAGTAGGTGAGCACGTGCATGGGTGCGTGTGTGGCAGAGTGAGTGGGTATGTAGGTACGTGTGCGCGTGCTTTGGCGAGTACGCGGGTGTGTAACTATCAGTGGATGTATTGTGCATAGGTAGGTGGAAGCGTGGGTGTGCGAGTTGGTGAGTACTTGAGTGAGCGAGAGAGTGAGCGAGTTGGTGAGTGAGCGAGTGAGTGAGTGAGCGAGTGAGTGAGCGAGTTGGTGAGTGAGTGAGTGAGTGAGCGAGTGAGTGAGCGAGTGAGTGAGTGAGTGAGCGAGCGAGCGAGTGAGTGAGTGAGTGAGTGAGTGAGCGAGCGAGCGAGTGAGCGAGTGAGCGAGCGAGTGAGTGAGCGAGCGAGCGAGTTGGTGAGTGAGCGAGTGAGTGAGTGAACGAGTGAGCGAGTGAGTGAGCGAGCGAGTGAGTGAGCGAGTGAGTGGACGGGGTGATAGGCGAGTACCTGCGGTCATTTCCCAACACGTCCAGGTATCCTACGTCAGGACTGGAGTCGGGGCTGAAGGGCCCAGCGGAGACCTGGCGCGACAGAGCCACAAGCTTCAGCTTGTCCGCGTAGCTCAGGTGAAATGCCTTGCCATCCTTTTCTGCAGTCGCGCGCACAAAAATAAAGATTCCACCCCGCCCCCCATGCAACGATTATAGACTGTCGGGGAAAGTTGCTCTTTGGTGAGCACCATTGAAGCCGGCGCGGCGCACAAAGGAAGGGGTGTAATGTCTACACAACCCCGCAAGGTGCTCATTTGAAGCCGGGTCAACCGAGCAGGACCTGTTCAGATATTCGCGAGTGATGTTAGCCGTGAGCGCGAACCAGACTGAGCTTTGTAGCACAGTGTGCAGACGACTACACCATCACTTCACCCACGCACTCGCGCGCACGCACGCACACACATACCATCACCAACCGGGCAACGCTCTAAGTTCGACTGTTTATTGCCAGTTAGCCCCCGGTTATGCTTTTCTCGTGTCTGATCACATGACATTGGCATCCATTCCAGATGCCACTCGAACTGGCACCAGAGACATCTTCACACTGGAGGAGCAATCCCAGAAACAAAAACAATGACACCACGGAGCAAGTTATTACGCCTCCGGATTAAGAACGTGACCAAGCAAATAACAGGCGTGCCGAAATCGTCAGTGTCCAAATAATAACCGAGACGAGTCTCGCGCGCAAATAAAAACACACCGTGTCGGCAGTGGTTCATTAGCAACAAAATCAACCCAACACATTCGTTAATAATTATTCTTGAAACAGGAAATAAACATATCATGTGCAACAACAGTGACTTGCGCACAAACACTTATAGGTCGACGCCTACGAGCACCTCGTGCCCTCTTTTAGCCCCGCCCCACCCCTCCCGATACGTTCCATTCATTGGCTACCACATTCTGATAAGCTCCCCCCCCCCCCTCTCCTCCCCCTTAACTTGTATTTAAGAGCTTGCATCTTGAATCCCTGCTCACTTGATGCAGCAAATCTGGCTGTGACCGTCCCACCTGATGACGGAGACTTGTGTTGCCTCCGAAACGTCGTGATTTTTAGTTTATTTTTATTAATTTTAATTTCAGTTTTTACCTACGTGACTTTACCGAAAGAACTAAGAGTATGAATCCTTGCAGTCACGAAAGCTTCAAATCTAGAAACATATGAAAGGTCACATTTCGGCCAATGACCCCTTCATCAGAGAGAACCGTCACTGATTGTGTGTTCCTCACCGAGGACACCGCTATTGATGAATGTGTTGAGTGGCTTAATCTGCGTGCTCCACTCACTCTGCCTTCAAGTGGCAGCACTGTCGGTTGTCCAAGTATACCCGGCCAACGCAGCAATCGCACACACAGCCTTGCAACCACTACCGCCTCGCTCTGAACAAACACGGCCTTGTTTGAAATTGAGAAAAAAAATATGTCGCATGACATGAACTGGAATCTTGGGCAACAGGCCTTTACACAGCGCAAAGCGAGCCAGGATTTTGCTAATGACAGCAGTAGCAGGGCGGAAGAGTTGTGTCGGGGTTTGTGGTCGTTGTACGTATGTACTCCTGCCAGCGTGGCCCTGACGGCTGTATTTGATCTTGTATTGCCGGGATCAATCACTGGGATGAAAGCTGAGCGAAGAGTTCACATTCCACCACGGCCGAGTGTCACACGCAGCTCCGACTCGCTTAGCGAGCTCGAGCGGGCACACAACAACAACAACGCACAAATTCATTTACTCTTGATGCTAATTTTGACACCAAACTGTCGATTCTTTTAAACTGCAGATTCTTTAGAAATTCATTTGCAAATGTGTTTCGACTCATATCCTGGGCTGTTTGGTGTACATATTTGTGTACCAGTCATCGCCCTGTATCTGTTTCACGTTTATTTGAACTAAATTTTGTAATTGCGCTTTGATCAGCCTAAAAATATTATGCCCAGGCCGGCTTGCGCTGCAGGTCATTTATCACTCAACACCGATTTACGTTTGTGCAAATATCATCGATTTCTCATGCGACGCAATCGTTTTTGTTTGACATAAGTTGGTACTGTACTAGGATGGGTGACCACCAGTGCTGGTCAGATGTTGTAGTTATGGGGGGCAGCGGATGGCAGTGACGCATTGAGTTCAGTCTACATTATTCAACAGAATTCAAGTATTTGTAGACTGAGTAAGTGTGGATTTGTTAGTGTTATCCGTCGTTTAAGTGTGGGCTTTATTCAGTCCGTGGCGTTATCTTCCTCCAGGATGAACATTCATGGAATTGGCCAAACACCCCAATGTGGGGGACCCCCCCCCCCTCCTTAAAAAAGTCACGAGATCCTGTGATGATGCACGGCCACGATTATTCACGAACGGTCAAAAAGGCCAAAATTATTATCAAATTAATGTTGTCGCTATGTAAAGACAATTCAGATTTACAGTGTGTGCAGCATCCAAACTGACGATGTCCTACATTCAATCGGCTGAGAGCCACAGGAGGATTCCGGGTTCTCATATTGGCGAAGGGGTTACATTATTAAATTATCAAATTGATTTGCAGATTTATTTACATTTAAAATTAAGGCTCTGACAGCAACACATAAGATAATTGGATTTATTTTGCCGCCAAACTTCTCACCAAGGGTTCAATTTATTTATTAGGAGGAGTCCTTGCTTGTGATTCTTGAGCAAGTACTTACTAAGAAAATTACAGAGCCGGGACGGATGGCCAATCAAGTCGATTCATCGACTAAAGATTGTTATATTCTTGGTTCTTTCGGTAAAGTCACGTGGAAGTGAAATAATAAAATAATATAAATATAAAACAATAAAAAAAAATATGCGTACGTGCGCGTCATCGGAACGGAATCGGAAGAAAAACTAAAATGAAATAACTTCATCGGTATGTCTTGAAACAGGAAGACATACCAAGGCTCCCACAAGGCCATGCAAGAGGGCGTGTGGCACAGTTTTGGGCAAGCCATCATAGAGTGGCGGTCATGTCGCTAAAGTTCGCTGTGGTGAGTACAATGTCTTTAAAAACAACGGCGCTACTACACCTCTCTAAATAAAATTGACGCCGAAGCACTTGCGCGTTGCGAGATTCAGCGGCGAACGGGACACCCAGCCTGCAACTTTCAGACGTCTCGGAAAGGGAGCATGGGCAGAGCGCCCTGCAGTGGCGCTGCAAGGCGGACGTGAGCTCTTATTGAACGGGGTTGTTAGGACGAGAGGCTCACGACGTCACGCACCCGCTCAGCCAATGAGCACTGCGTCCATGAACCATGAAGCGAGAGTTCGCAGGAAGTTACGGCGTGCCTCTGATTTGACATGCCGACCTAATGCTCACCGAGGGCGCTCCTCAGACCGCTAGCCCGTGTTGCGGAGCCGCTAACAGGCCGTTTGATTAAAAAAAATCTCTGCCCATTGAACACACTCCTTCAATCTATGCAGCAAAGTATACATTTGCTCCTTTCACATGACCCCGTGACTCATCAGCGCGTGGTATCATCAGTCACGGTGTGTGACGAAGAAGAGGCCTGTGTTAATCGGCGGCGGCGAGTTATTTTTCCAAATTTTGGCCAACCCTCATTAACTTTATAATACATCGTTATAAAGCCTTATTTACATGAGATCATCTGCACGAGAGTTACCGTGACCGCCCGCCTCAGACGGACAGATGGGAGTTTATGAATTCGTGTAAAAAATAATTAATTACCGAATCAATTCTCAACGCAGAATCACAATTCATGCCATCATGAGTGGGTGGAGGGGCAAATTGTTACAAGCAGAGCTTTAGATCCGACACGATTTCGTATTTTCCACAAACCTTATCGTGCTCGTCCTTATCGCAGCTGCATTACAGCGAGCGTTGAAGGTTTATGTTCAGTCTTTGACGGGTAAATAGACGCTTCATGTTTTAACAATGGGTTTCGTTGTGTTTATTGTTTGCTTTACTGCTCCAGATTCCTCTTATAGACTATGCACGTTAAGTAGCCTCAACACTGCATGTACAGCCCAATTGTCAATCCACTGCTGGGTGAGAGTCTCCCCACGCAGTGTGGGTTTTTGGCAGGTATTATTCCATATACTTCGCCACGCTGGTCAGCTCAGAGTGATGCAGTTGCCCCCGGGGGCATAGACATGGGAACATAGAATCATAACACGAAAATATATATATATTTTTTTTTTACACAGGCCTCTGCTAAAGCAACTGTCCAGACACAACCATGCCTAGCTTCTGAGATCTCACAGAGGCTGGGTGCAATCCGACTGATTTGGTCACAGGTAGCTCAAATCTACAGGGATGGAGTACAATGTTTGAGTATAAGATAGAGGTTGATGCTTGGGTATAAAAGTCACGTGTGCGTGGTGCTCAGGCATGGCAAAGGTTAGAAGCTGGGGAGCTTAGTAAGAGTACAACAACGGATTTTTGTGCAATGCCCTCTGCTGCCAATGCAGCCCCGCAGCACCTGATAGTATTTACTTAATGCATTAATGGCCGTACATCAAAGCACTATCCATCCTCAAAAACCCTGCTTAGCTTGCGAAATCTGACGAGGTGGGACATGTCGCGGGTGATCTGGTCGTAGGCCTGGAGAGCGTTATTCTTAGATTTAAAAAAAAGTTCAACCATGGGGAGTGGACAGGATGGCGCAGCTCAGAAGAAAAAAAAAACCAACAGAGGCATTCAGGCAAGAGCTGCCCTAATTATGGCCCAACAGCTGATAGCACCGGACACAAGGGACACCAGGAAAAGAATACACTTAGTTGGTGACGGGTTACAGACTACGATTACAGCATCGTAGGTGGCTGAGCTTACAATCACAGTTACAATGGGGTTGAAATTGCTTACGAATTAAACAATTAGAATTGTAAGTGAACCCAGGTGTGAACTGGGAAGACAAGTCACTATTTCTGCAGTTCATGAGGGGGCTAAACAGCAGCCATACATGGCTGCTGTTTGCTTTGCCAGTGCACAGTGGAGGGTACGCGTGTAGCAAGATGTTAACTACTTTTCTTGGTATACAGGAGGCCGTGGGTTTTATCCCAACCCTGAAGCCTGTATATTTGGATTTTGCTGCAGTTCTCCCCGTGGTCACGTGGATTTTTTCCCGGATCCTCCTGTTTTTCCCCCCGTATTTAGAAGCATGCCTTTAAGGGTATTTCGCTGCAATACAAGTCCACATGATAAGCCACTCCCCTTGAGCGATCATTTATGGCCAGGTCGCTTATGAAAAATTACTATATAGTGCAGTGGGCCTTACCTGGTAAAAAAAATTTGTTAATAACCGTTAAAATCACTCACGCACAATTCTATGAATTGTCACGATTCAGACATTAATATTTAATGCTTTAAGTTTTACGTCAAAGCCATGTGCCAATCCATGAGTGGGCAATGGCCTCTCCACTCCATGTTGGGCCTTTCGATTGTTTGTCAATACTTCACCACGCTGGTCAGTGTGGGTTGGTGAAGGCAGGGAGCATTGGAGCAGGAAGTACAGTACAATGGATGTCACTGTGAACTACCCTGTGCTGTTCACCACGTAACCCTGCACCAGTCGATCATCCTGCTTGTCACTCATCCAAGCATCTGACAAGATCAGGTGCACATTGAGCGATTCGGTCAAAAGCAGCTGCAGTTTAAAGGGGTCGAAATGAAGGCTGTTTGGGTGTGTGAGAAGGATCCCAGTGGTCAGGGCCGAAGCTAATAAGGCTTAAATATGAGATTAGGGGTTGCTGCTTAGGTACAGCAATGACATGTTGAAGGTGCCCAGGCTTGGGAGAGGAGAAGAACAGATGTTTCCCCAGGTATGTGACAGGAGTTCAAGGCAGTCAGGTGTGAGAATATGGTGGGTGGAGTAAACGCTGATGGTGGAACACGTGTTGATGATTCCGGTACACAGGGATGATGGTGTTCAAGTCGATAGAGAAATATGATAGTGCCTGGATAGACAGAAGGGGGTTAACAGTGACACTGTATTAATTCTAGATTTGAAGCTTTCGTGACTGCAAGGATTCATATTCTTAGGTTTTTTTCGGTAAAGTCACGTAGGTAAAAAATTCAAATTAATAAAAGTAAAATAATGTCTCTTTACTTGATACAGCAATCGTGCTGTCACGGTTCCACCTGAAGACAGAGGCTTGTGTTGCCTCCGAAACGTCGTGATTTTTATTTTTGATTTTATTTTCATTTTACTTTTATTAATTTTAATCTTAATTTTTTACCTACGTGACTTTACCGAAAAAACCTAAGAATATGAATAGTGACACTGTATGTTGGTTTGCACACGTAGGCTTTCGCGACCAATATTATTCATAATAAAGGTTTTTGTACATTGCATGCACGTACGTTGAACTTATTTGCGCACCGCAATTAGCCAACCGTGCTAAAATGTGATGGTGTTAAGTGGTACGCAATAGCGGTGAACCAGTAAATGTGCAGCACATTTGTCGATCCACGGCCGTACGGGGTAGAAGGGGTTATTGTCAGTGCAAGTTCGTGGAGGTGGGAGCCATAGATGTGGCCGCTTAGAAGCAAAGTACAGCAATAGATTTTCCTGCCCTGTTCAGCATGGATAGTACTTGAATGGGTGACCACCATGCAAACTGGTTGTCATAGGGCTGAGAGGGGGGGGGGGGGTGAAAATGTGAAATGATGGCACACTAATGCAGTGTGGATTGAGCCCAGATAATCCTGTAATTTTGAGTTCTAACCTGGTTAAGCAAAGTACACTAGAAACTGAATCCCAACCCAAGTGAACCATCTGGATTTATCTCCCCAAGACAATGTTTGATTTTCCCAGTGGGCCCTTCAGAACTTGGTGTCAACCATCGCTGGATTGGGCCACCGGACGAGCTGGAATGTGGCTCGTCAGCAGTTCGTGGTGTTGGCTAAACCACATGCCTGGCCCAGCTTAATCACCGCGGTACAACGAATTGCCCACACATAGCAATACTCACCCCCTACTGGCAGACTGACGATTAATGCTCCAGGCCACAATTGTAAATTAGACTATGCTGTTATACTCTTAGTTCTTTCGGTAAAGTCATGTAGGTAAAATTAATAAAAATAAAACAATAAAAATCACGACGTTTGGGAGGCAACACAAGCTTCCGTCTTTAACACAAGCTTCCATCCTGAAGACGGAAGCTTGTGTTGCCTCCGAAACGTCGTGATTTTTATTGTTTTATTTTTATTAATTTTACCTACGTGACTTTACCGAAAGAACTAAGAGCATGAATCATTGCAGTCACGAAAGCTTCAAATCTAGAGACTATGCTGGTCTGTTGAGTTCTCCCCCTTGGTTAACCAAAGAAACTCTAGCGTTAAACTAAACAGGAGATGTATATTCTTGGTTCTTTCGGTAAAATCACGCAGAAGGGAAATAATAAAATAATAAAAATATGCAACTATCTTTTTTCTTCTTTTTTTATTTCCCTTCTACGTGACTGTATCGAAAGAACCAAGAATATGAATCACCGCAGTCACGAACGCTTTAAATCAAAATTTAGACATGTATTTTAAGATGCCCAATTTGTTAGTAGGAGTTGATGGGGCTAATCGTGAGAGTGTATTGACGGTGCCTAGGTATATGACAAAAGATGACGGAAAATTCATGATTGAAGGTGCCCAAAGCTGATGACATTTCGATGATGGTCCCTGGACAAATGAGTGAGGCTAATCCTGCCAATACACAAGTTTGTTGGTGTCTGAGTGGGTGACGTGAGTTCATTCCCAAACGTAAAGTTAGTGTCCCCTTCCAGGTTGTATGACTTCAGTCATTGACATCCCCAAACTCCAAGTTGATGCTGCCTGAGTTGGTGTCAATAATTAATGGTGACAAGGCATTGATGGTACCCAGATAGGTGACGTAAGACTGTAAGGACAATGATGATGATGATGATGATACTCCAGACACGAAGAGTTACTCGTTCCCGGATAGATGACAGTAACCAAATCAACCCAGACTCGGCAGTGTGGTCAGATGAGGTTGTGTGGTTGGGTAGGTGAGAACATTACTAATTAAGTAGGTAGGTGAGCCTGTAGGTGAGCGTCTGAGTAGGTGGGCGAGTGGTGAAAGTGAGTAGGTGGGTGAATGAGTGAGTCGGTGTGTGTTGGGGAGTAGTGTGTGTGTGAATGGATGAGTAGGTGTGTGGGTGAGTAGGTGTGGGTGTGTGGGTGAGTAGGTGTGGGTGTGTGGGTTAGTAGGTGTGGGTGTGTGGGTTAGTAGGTGTGGGTGTGTGGGTTAGTAGGTGTGGGTGTGTGGGTTAGTAGGTGTGGGTGGGTGGGTCGGGTGAGTACGTAGTTGAACGGGTGTGTGTGGGTGAGTAGGTGTGTGTGGTTGAGTAGTGTGTGTGGATGAGTAGTGTGTGTGTGAGTAGTGTGTGAATGGGGTGTGTGGGTGAGTAGGTGTGTGTGGGTTAGTAGTGTGTGTGTGTGAGTAGTGTGTGTGTGGGTTAGTAGTGTGTGTGGTGGTGAGTAGGTGTGTGTGGGTGAGTCGTGTGTGTGTGTGTGAGTAGTGTGTGTGTGTGAGTAGGTGTGTGTGTGGGTGGGTCAGCTAAGTACGTAGGTGAACGGGTGAGTGAACACTTCTGACTGGGCCTACGAGCCAAGCGCCTAAGGGTCACCCACCACCACCACCCCTCCTCTGCCCTCCATCTCACCGCGGTAGAACTTGAGCGCGAGTCTGTAGAGCTCAGCGACAGGGAAGCCCCAAGCCTCCTCAAGCGCGACGGCACCACCATCACCACCATCACCATCACCACCATCACCGCCGACTTCGAGTCCCTTCTGCTCGGCACCCTCCGGCGTCTCGGCCGTCCCCTCGCCGTCTCCAGCCGCCTCGGCTGCACCGGGCAACGCCGCTGCCGAGTCGGCGTCGTCGTGGTCGTGGTTGTGGTCGTGGGCTCGCGGGCCGGGCTCGCTCGGAGACAGCGCCATGCCGACCACGGCCACCTCCAGCTGAGACACGGCCGCGTCCGCCATGCAGCCGCCACGTCGGTACAGGGCACCTCACTTCCGGTTCGCCACTTCCGGGGGGGAGGGGGTAGGGAGGCGTGGGGGTGGGGAGGGGAGGGGGTGGGGAGGGGGTAGGGAGGGGTGGGCGTGGGGAGGGGTGGGGGTGGGGAGGGGTGGGGGTGGGGGTGGGTGGGGGTGGGCGTGGGGAGGGGTGGGGAGGGGCGTGGGGAGGGGCGTGGGGAGGGGCGTGGGGAGGGGTGGGGGTGGGGGTGGGGAGGGGTGGGGGTGGGGTGGGGAGGGGTGGGGGTGGGGGTGGGGAGGGGTGGGGGTGGGGGGTGGGGAGGGTGGGGGTGGGGGTGGGGAGGGGTGGGGGTGGGGGGTGGGGGAGGGGTGGGGGTGGGGGTGGGGGTGGGAGGGGTGGGGGTGGGGGTGGGGAGGGGTGGGGGTGGGGGTGGGGAGGGGTGGGGGTGGGGGCGTGGGGAGGGGTGGGGGGTGGGGGTGGGGAGGGGTGGGGGTGGGGAGGGGCGTGGGGAGGGGCGTGGGGAGGGGTGGGGGTGGGGGTGGGGAGGGGTGGGGAGGGGCGTGGGGAGGGGACGTGGGGAGGGGCGTGGGGAGGGGTGGGGGTGGGGGTGGGGAGGGGTGGGGGTGGGGGTGGGGAGGGGTGGGGGTGGGGGTGGGGAGGGGTGGGGGTGGGGGCGTGGGGAGGGGTGGGGGTGGGGGCGTGGGGAGGGGTGGGGGGTGGGGGTGGGGAGGGGGTGGGGGTGGGGAGGGGCGTGGGGAGGGGCGTGGGGAGGGGTGGGGGGGGGGTGGGGGGTGGGGAGGGGTGGGGTGGGGGTGGGGAGGGGTGGGGTGGGGTGGGGGAGGGGTGGGGGTGGGGAGGGGCGTGGGGAGAGGCGTGGGGAGGGGTGGGGGCGTGGGGAGGGGTGGGGGCGTGGGGAGGGAGGGGTGGGGCGTGGGGAGGGGAGGGGGTGGGGGTGGGGAGGGGTGGGGGTGGGGCGTGGGGAGGGGTGGGGGTGGGGGCGTGGGGAGGGTGGGGGTGGGGCGTGGGGAGGGGTGGGGGTGGGGGCGTGGGGAGGGGGGTGGGGGCGTGGGGAGGGGTGGGGGTGGGGGCGTGGGGAGAGGGTGGGGGTGGGCGGGCGTGGGGAGAGGTGTGGGGAGGGGCGGGCGTGGGGAGGGGCGTGGGGAGGGGCGTGGGGAGGGGTGGGGGCGTGGGGAGGGGTGGGGGTGGGGGCGTGGGGAGGGGCGTGGGGAGGGGTGGGGGTGGGGGCGTGGGAAGGGTGGGGCGTGGGGAGGGGTGGGGGCGTGGGGAGGGGTGGGGGTGGGGGGCGTGGGGAGGGGTGGGGGCGTGGGGAGGGGCGTGGGGAGGGGCGTGGGGAGGGGTGGGGCGTAGGGAGGGGCGTGGGTGGGGGCGTGGGGAGGGGTGGGGGTGGGGGCGTGGGGAGGGGTGGGGGTGGGGGCGTGGGGAGGGGTGGGGGTGGGGGCGTGGGGAGGGGCGTGGGTGGGGGCGTGGGGAGGGGTGGGGGTGGGGGCGTGGGGAGGGGTGGGGGGGGGCGTGGGGAGGGGTTGGGGTGGGCGTGGGGAGGGGTGGGGGTGGGCGTGGGGAGGGGCGTGGGGGTGGGTGCCTAATTAATATTCAAGAGGGATATCGAGGGGTTGGTTCGCGTGAGCGGTGTGTATGCAATAAGATGCACACACAACAACACGGTTCTTGATACACAGCAGTGACTTGCATCGCCCGACTTAAATGTCATCTTCCCTAATTAATATTCATGATGTGTCGACTTCCGGTTCGGCGTTGTCGTGGTAACCACGGCAGCCATCTTACTCAGGGACCAAAGTTGCACATTATTCTATAACGAGCTTAATCCTACACACAATTAAACAAACTCAACACAATTGTCAATTAAAGTACACCGTGGCTTTGAAATACAATATTAATGTGTGACGTTTAGGGGAGGGAGGGGGGCAATGGTTCATAGCACAATGATGCGCCTGTTGAGTGCAGTTCGCTTTCCCGTAGTAAGATGGCAGACCAATTTGACGAGCCTGTACAATGAAACACGTTGGTCAATAACACTTTTGTTACCTTAAAATTAAAAAATATATAATGAGCGACGTTTCGGGCAATGGCCCTTCACAGCATATAAAATTTGGGATGTTTTTGGTTTTTCGTGCTTGTGCACCGCTGCCAATGCAGCATCACAACAATAATTGCATCGTACAATCGATGTACACAAACAATTGAGAGACTTTAATAAATTAACCCGTAAAAACAAAGTTTTTCACTCTAAATCCTTTATATGCGTGGCGGCTAGAGTCCTCTCGTCCTCTGGCTTGAGATGGCTGCCACCTATGGGTCAGATGATTGTCTGCCAGCATTAAGCAATTGGTAATTAAATACTTAATTTGTTTTCCCTAAACAGTGTAAAATTTTGGAGAAAAAAAATTTCACGAAAATTAATTGTCTCGCACAACGAGTCTGTGTGCAAAATGTCAGCTCGATTGGATCACGGGAAGTGGGTTAAAAACGACCGAAAGATTTCCACGGTCGTAAGCAAGCAAGCACTCAAGCAAGCAAGCGAACTTAATATAAAGGATTTAAAAAGCAATATTTGTGCTGTGCCGTAAATTTCCTTTACATCAGGCGCCGTATAAACATCGCGTGCAATGTACGTGTAGAAATGTGCTGCCAAAAAGTTGCCATTAAACCTAAAGTACGGTACAAAATCAAGCAAATACTTAACAATATTCAACTTTTAAGTGGCACTGACGATGATTAAATTCGCCACTTGTTGCAAAGATGCACGGTTGGTTTTTAAATCCTTTATATTAAGTTCACTTGCTTGCTTGCGCGCTTACGACCGTGCAAATCTTTCGGTCGTTTTTTAACCCACTTCCCGTGATCCAATCGAGCTGACATTTTCCACACAGACTCGTTGTGCGTGACAATTAATGTTCGTGAAAAAATTTTTCCAAAATTTTACACTTTTTAGGAAAAAATAAATTATATTTAATTACCAATTGCTTAATGGTGGCAGACAATCATCCGACCCATAGGTGGCAGCCATCTCAAGCCAGAGGACGAGAGGACTCTAGCCGCCACGCATATAAAGGATTTAGAGTGAAAAACTTTGTTTTTACGGGTTAATTGTTTTTCCATCCGGAAGGCCACCCTGGTTAATATACTGCAAGTTGCCGTTTGGATTTGAACGCAGCATCTGGGCGGTGCAAGTTCAGCGATTTTTGTGATTGTAGCTTTCAAAGATTGCTGTGATTCATGCAAGCCTGTTGAAGCCAAAATCTAGCATGTTCTCAAGGGTCAATCCACACTGTTGAGGGCACCACTTGGGATTTGCTTAAACAGCTTCGCACGTGCCACCCGAGGCTTGGATGTTTCTGCACCTTACTATAAACGATTTTTAAAAGGAACGTCAAAGTCAACTTTCATTTGAGAACATTTAATGTGGATTAATGTTTTTTTACCCACCATTACACTGGCCAACAAAAAAAACATGTTTTTCTGGCCTGGACTTTTGCAGCTGTTTTAGACTAATTTCAGGGTGCTGATTCCAAATCTGATCTCAGATTTGCTCTATCACATCTAACTTTTATGCTATCGGCATACTCCCATTTTCATTGATTTTACCCGAAATTAACTCTGTCACTTATGATTGCAAGTTGTTGCGAGTCAGTGACTGCTTTAGTGTTAAAATATGGTGCTGTATTTTTAGGATAGTCTGTTTATAATATCATTTTATGTAGATATCCACATTTATTTAATATTTTTCTTCTGCAGTTTTTATTGAAAATGCAATATTTGATATCTCAAAAACCTGATGTGATAGACGAAAACTGATGCCAGATTTGGAATCAGCACCCCAAAATTACCTTCAAATCGTTGGAATACCTTATGTCAGAAAAAGTGTTGACCAGTGTTATTATCGATACATCCCTGTCACGCGGTATTTTTTTTTTACCCTTCAATTTTCTATTCGCTTCCACGTTTTTACTTTGTAATTTTACGGAACCCATGTCACTCTTGCAAATGGGACTATCGTGGACTCTTTAAAAGTCCTCATCTGGATAAACAGTTTCAGTTCAGTTTATTTTACCCTGTGAACTAAAAAGCTCTTGAATCGTGTTTTATCAACAAAAACATCGGTTCCCTGGCAATCATAGCATACGTAACAAGTCGCAAGAAATTTTGAATTAAAAATAAATACGTGGAGAAAAAAATTACAAAAAACAGCACATGTCGAGTATATGACCAAAAAATATTTAAAGTATGTAACTAAAGTGAACAAATACATTCGAAACGATGCAATCGTTTTTCGTGTCGACAGCTTTAGTTGATGGTAAAAAAAAAAACCCCCACAGCATTCAATCGCACAGCGTCGCTGCTGTAAGGAGAATTTCAGCCGCTGGTGTGCCTGCTCATTCGAAAGAGGCCGATCCTGGCTTTGACCTTTTTCACGCGTCTATTCAGTGACTTTTAAAAGGTCATGTTCCTGTCAAAGCTCACAGCCCCCCGGTATTTGGGGTTGAGCTCATATTTCACCCCGTGGGCCACAAAGGTGACACTGAGCGTCTCTTTGGCAGCCTAGTCAATTAGATGACTTGTAGCTTCAACAAACAAACAAAAAAGACGTTGATTTTTTGAGTCAAGATACTGGAGACTCAGCCGAGATTTCTGGGTTGTCTATTAACGGGTTATGCAAACAAAAAACATACTCTGATAATATATGCATTATCCTATTATCAGAGTATGTTTTTTGCTTGCATTCTGACCACAAGCATTGTGGTTATTGCAGACATGATTCCTTGAAAAATGTTTCAGTTTGGAGTTAACATCTTAACACCTGTTTTGTTTTGCCAGAAAAAGAGGAAAACCCCATTATCATATATATTTTTTACTGGCAAAGGAGGTCCCATAAATCCGTTTATTTTCAATAAAAGTTGTTTGAAAAACTGATAGGACTAATCAAAAACGCAAAAAATTTAAATTCAAATCCCGAACTGTAACCCAGATTGTGAGCAGTGTTGGAGCCGCGTCTGATACAGACGAATTCGTCCCAAAAACAGTGTAACTAGTCGTATAAATTAAGGCACGCACATGCTCAATGTATGTTGAACTTCTTTTGCACCATACGCAGGGCCGGATTATGGTTCTTGTAGGCCCTAAGCACTTGTCTTGTCGGCCTTTAGTGATAACTTTCTCCAGCTGATACTACTGCTGCTGCCCAGGTTACTACCGCCGCTGCCACTCGCTTGTTTCACGCAGACTTATTCAAGCTGATATCTTGGTTACATTTGTTATCATACAAGCAAAAAAATACATGGTCAACATTTTTTTTCGTAGGCCCCTTTAGTTTTCGGCCCCTGACCGTAGATAACCAACCGTGCTAATCCGAGGTTCCGACCGTGCTAGGAATATTTGGAATACATGTACACACCCACAGCAAGTTGATGCTTTATTTACACATTTAAATATATATATGCTGTCATGAAGATACATTTTAGAGGGACATTAGACAGTATAGCACTACAACTTTCTACAGAAGAAATTGACAATACAATAAAAATTACAGCGTTCCGAAAGGGCATTTAAAATTGATTTGTTTTGTTTTAAAAATACATACTCAATATTAGTTTTTTTATATATAATCTGTTTGCAAAACAAAAAAAAGATAACTCATTCTTTAGAGCGCTTCCTGGAGTATTATACTATAACGCACAGACCTCTCTAAGTGTTGAGAATTATCAACACCACCACCCTCAGAACACAAAGGATCGTACACACACACACATAACACACTCGCACAAATAACAATATTATTTATATAGCGCCTTTCACAGTAATTAACCTGCTATCCATCAGAGCACATGTTTCAGGTTCATGGTGTCATCTCTTTTCAATTCAGCACCGGTGTGCGGGTCTTTAAAAGACTGCTCTCTGCCAACTTATAACAGCAAATATTCATTGAGGTCCGTTGCAATCTTTTTGTTTGGATAAGCCCTACGATGTATTTTTGAGATGTTTGTGTTGTTGTTCAGCATGATGTCCAACGTTTCGCACCACATTCTGGGAGCTTCTTGATGAAGCTCCGAGCACTTCATGGCAAAACTAGAGATATTTTAAAGGTCACGACTGTCGAGTAAGTTTAGCCATATCCACACAAACCACCGAAGATGCGGTTAATGCACGTGTAAAATAAAATACTCCTGTGTGCGACGAACATAACATCACACTGCCCAAAATAAACTTATGGCAGCGTATCTGTAGTTGAACAACTCTCAAAGCAAGAAAATGGGCAAATCACCTGAGCAAATAGAGTTGTCCCACTTCATAGGCCACATAAAATAAGCAAACAGCCACCTACTGTTCATTGACTCAACTCGAGCTGAAATTTAGAAAACAGGTGCACAATCCGGGGGTCATCCTGGGCTCTGAGCTGACCTATTCTCACCACACATTTATCATCCGTCAGACTACCAATTTACATCTTCGCAAGATATGCCCTGCATTCGAAATTGCCTCTCACACCGCTGCTGAACCGATCATTCGTATCTTCGTTCATCTCCAGGCTTGATGACTGTAATGAAAAAGTGTAGTTTATAATACGCACAAGATCCACGGACGTAAATGACCGTTACTCTAATCCCCTCCTTATATGGCCATCCCAAGTTTTGTCATTCATTGAATCAAATGTTCAAAATATCACTACAACAGCTCTTAATCATACCCATGAACGTCATCACATTACCAACACCCGCCAGCTTATGTTCACTTCATTGGCTCCCCCCATCCCCCCCCATTCACTCTGAAATTAAATTTAGGATCACACTTAGTGTTTTAAATCTTGCACGGACTCTCCCTAGCTCATCCCTTTCCCCCTCTAATCTCTGCCTCCGCCACTGCCCGTGACCTTCGCTCATCTGGCCTGGAGTTTCTAACTACACCCAACAAGAAAATTACTACAGGCGGACGAGCATTTACATTTTCATCTCCCTCAAGTCTGCATTGGCCCCACTCCCACTTCATACCCGTCAGATTCCACTCCAAAGTGTAAATCCCGGTTAAAAACCATTTTATTCACCTCTGAATGTTTTGGTCGTGGAGAGTGTGCGTCTTTAAACGACTTAACGGGTAGTTGTTTGACTGCCACCCTCCTAAGGATTTTACCCCTGGCCTGCCTGAGGAGCTTGGTTCGCACTACAAGCAACTTTTTAGACACCTTTTAGACTCTCTCCCAGCCTAGTGCTTGTAATTTGCATGATGTACTTAATAAATCCTGTTCAGTGGTCTTTCTGTTTAGGATTTCTTTGCACCTTTTAACGTAAAACTTAAATATAGTATGGCGTTTTGAGATACAACAGTATGAATGACGCTATATAAAATTAGATTATTAATTATCATCGTTAAATAAAGGAGGATATGTATGTCTGAGGTGTTGAAGTGTTGTAGTGTTGTCGGTGTCTGATGTGCGAGTGTTCATGTCTGCAGTGTCATAGTGTGGCATGTGTATTGTGTTTTAGTGCGGTGCTGTCGTGTGGATGTCTGTGGTGGTGGTGATGTATGGCATCGTAATGTGGGTGGCCTGGTCATTTTGAAGTGTGGTGCTTTGTCATTTTATACGAGATGTGGTCAGTGAGTACCGGATGTGGCGTGGGTGCGGACTATTAGTGCAGTGTGCTGTATGTGCAGAAAGCAGTGGTGGATTGTGTGCGGTTTGTGTCAAACGCTAACCAGACGTGTGCCTTGGTGTGTGAAAGCTACGTGGATGTGTGTGGTGGCATGGATGTGCAATGCTGTGTTTGTGTGTCACTCTGTGGGGAGTGGTAGTGTAGCGGTTGGCGCGCTGTGCTACGAACCCAGCGACCCGAGTTCGATTCCCGCTCACGGCCAACACCAGTGACGATTATCTGAACCTGTTTTGGGCCTCTCCTAGGTCGACTCAGCCTTAAATTAGTACCTGGTGCAGTGTGTAAATCTCGCCACTGGGGAGACAAAGGCGGCCGGGCATGGTGCTGGCCACCCACCCCTTGTGTGCCGTGCTGGCCATCATAGTTGCTCACTAACGGCACTTGCCCCAACAGTCTGTTAAGGCTATACGGGGGGATATCTTTGTCTTTGTCGCTCTGTAGTTGTGTACGGTGTGGACATGTGTGTGTGTGACGTTACGAGTACGGTTGCGTGGGTGCGTGTGCGTGACAATGTCGTTGTTGTCGTTGTTGTACATGGCGACACGGGGCAGAACCGTGGTCACGGCCTCTCCCACCCTGCCTCGGTGTGGTTGGAGGAGAACGCGTGCAGGTTTCCCATCTGGCTCAGGCCACTCTGGATGTGCGCCACGTGGATCTCCACGTTGTTCTGAAAGCAACTGGAGCAGCACAAATCGCACAAATCTCCGTTAACGGCCGCCACCCCCCCCCCCCCCCGGTCACAGCAACGTAGACCAATTAGGCAAACGCGCGCCGATTCGCTCGCTGCCCGTGTCAATTTTAATCTCATAAGCAACAGCGCATCTGCTCAAAATCCCCCAGAATGCACCCGACCTCGACAGACCTCGGGTTGAGCCTGGATAGTGCCTGGCTAAGGTGGCCTGTACGGCCTGCTGAGGGGCTATGCTGTCAGCAGAGGGCAGTGCAAGCAGACCAACATCCACGCTCCCCCCAGCCTTCGCCAAGTGACACTGACCGACGTGGTCAAGTATTGTGAAATATCCCCCCTGACCTGCACAACGTGAGGAGGGTGGGGGGAAGGGGTGGGGAGGGCCCTCATCCAGGTGTGGATTTGACCAAAGGTCTGTAGATGTACATGCAAGAGCAGTCAACTTCAAGGCAACCGTTGCTATAAAGTAGACAACAAAAGTCAAGTCCCTGTCACTCCACGGTTAAGTGAGCGAGAATTCTCAACTATGGTGTTCGGCCAGACGCAGCGGTGAAATTTCAACAATAGCACGGGTGGATGCGCTGAATTGCAAGAATAACGGCAGGATGATTCGTCACACGAGCTCTAGATTTATATATCGCACCAACAAGCCGTGTAAGAACATTTAGAAAACATAACAGCCCAAATAACGCCTATGTTAAAGACCTTATGCTATGCGATTCTGTGTCGCAAGTCCGTTAATAATGAAAACAAGCACATTTGGTGTTTTCTCGCCATTCTTATATCACAAACACGCTATGTTCTATAGACTGATGTAGTCTTGCGGTGCAGGGTGATGTTGCAGATAACGTTCACATTCAGCAAATGTGGGACCGTGACGACGGGCACACACGTTGCCTACGCCAATTCAAATAACGTAACAGGATCTTTAACCTTCTTGGTTCTTTCGGTAAAGTCACGTAGAATGGAAATAATAAAATAATAATAAAACATAATAAAATAATTCTCACGACGTTTCGGCCACAACGCAAGCAGCCGTCCCTCAGGTGAAGAACAGGTCTGTCGGAAAGACCGCGTCTGAATGAGCTGTCTTTCCGAAGAAGAACAGGTCTGTCGGAAAGACAGCTCATTCAGACGCTGTCTTTCCGACAGACCTGTTCTTCACCGGAGGACGGCTGCTTGCGTTGTGGCCGAAACGTCGTGAGAATTATTTTATGTTTTATTTTTTTTATTTTATTATTTCCCTTCTACGTGACTTTACCGAAAGAACCAAGAAGATGAATCCCTGCAGTAACGAAAGCTTTAAATCGAAACTCTTTGTTGTTGTAATCTTCTTACCCGCAACCTACTGGACATCTGAACAAGAGCTTTATAGCTCATCGGATTCCCCCAGTAGAAATCATAATTCTGATTCTGGACAGCCAGACGAAACACAACAATGACAAATAAACTCTTGAAATCACGACTTGTCCCAGCCTAAGTTCACTACCTCCCGCACGTGCCCGAGAGTATCACCTGATGTTGGTAGGATCCAGCGAGCTGCGGATTTCGTCCAGCGAGTCAGTCAGAGACTTGAACTCAAACGAGTTGAGGTCACTCTCTGCCAGCCTCTGTGTGGGGGAGGGGACAGGCGGGAAGAAAAGCGATCAGACTGCTTTGCTCTGTAACCACATTTCGCCTTTCGCGTATAACTTGAATCAATAATGGGTTTAACAAGTAGGCTTTCGAGAGCAATATTATCTATAATAGGAGGATTTTTCTGGGTTAGATCGCGTAAATAGAAATGTGTCGTTAAACCCGCCACCACCCGACACAAGATTTGTCACGTAAACAAAACATGTCAATTACGCAAAGCACGCGCGCGCGCTTCCGCGCACCTTGATCTGCAGGAGAAGCGCCGACAGCCGTGCCACCAGCTCCCTGAGTCCCTCCGTGTCGTCCCCGGATGCCACGCGGTCCCCTGCTCCTCCCCCTCCCGTCGTAATCGTCGGCGTGGCACCGCCGCGTCCCACCCCCGACCTGCCGACATCTCTCACCATCTCCTGCGCCTCCTCCAGGCACTGGCGCCGCATCTCCGTCGGCTGGTCCATGGGCTGCAGGCCCTGCTGGGGGGCCAGCTGTACGAGCGCATGTGCAAACACAAAGAACACCACCCCCCTCCCCATTATGGAAATGTCACACATCGCGTCGAGCGACAAGCGACACATCCTGGAAATGCACCGGACCGCGAGACTAAATTTCCGCGGAGTTACAGCTGTGAGTTGCTGCACCTGGTAGCAGTACTGCTGCACGTTGAGCAGGATGTGATTGAGGTCCTTGTTGAGGTTCTCCAGGCCAAGCACGATGGTAGCGTACCGCTTCTGGAAGTCGATCCCAAATGGCTCCGAATACGACCGCTGCAACGCAACCGCACAACCGCTCAATCACGTGACCGCTCACAAACTCTTCACCGCGCAGTCACGAAACCTGACGCACGGTTGCACTCGAATAAACATTCGAGCGTGCATTCGCAACAACCACACGCTCATCGGTCAAACACAAATCCTTAACATCCACGCAACCCCGAATTCGCTCTACCGCATGATCACACGCGCACACAAACCCTCAGCTACACAACTGCTCCAACACACGATCACGTGATCGCTTGCACACAAACCATCCTCTAGTCTAAATAAAGACTCTGATCAACAACGCAACCGACTACGAGGCCTCATGCACAAACGACGTCACACACAGCGGTATGTCGTGTGGGGGGCGCCAGTGGTGAGTTGTTAACTACCTCGCCTGGTATGCAGGAGGTCGTGGGTTCGATCCGAACCCTGACACCTGCTGTATATTTGGAGTTTGCATGTTCTCCCTTGTGGTCATGGTAACGGATTTTTATCCGGGGCCTCCGGTTTTTCCTTCCACATTAGAACATGTATTTAGAGTATTTGGCTACTATAAATTTCCACTTGATAAGCCACTTGTTTGAGCTATCATTAGTGGCCAGCTCCCTTCTGAAAAACAGATATATAGCTCAGTGAACCTTACCTGGTAAAATAAAAAGTGTAGTTAAATAAATAAAAGTTTATAGTTTAGTGCAACGGTCTCTTACCAGCTTCTCACCCTCCGTGTTCATCTCCTTGAGCTGTTTGATGTAATCTTTCTTCGTCATCAGGATTTTGGACAGCCGCGTCTGCACAGCAGGGACGGAGGTAGGGACAGAGGGAGGGGGGTCACGACAGGAACAGGGCATGGTGCAATAATTCCAAACCATACATCTCCTTCTAGATTTGAAGTTTTCGTGACTGCAAAGATTCATACTCTTTGGTTTTTTCGGTAAAGTCACGTAGGTAAAAAATCGAAATAAATTAAATCACGACGTCTCTGGCGCAACACAAGCATCCTTCTTCAGGTGGGGACAACTTAGCGAAAGCACACCGCTTAAGAAGGACGCTTGTGTTGCGCCCGAAACGTCGTGATTTAATTTTTTAAAATGTTTTAACTACGTAACTTTACCGAAAAAAACAAAGAGCATACATCTCCTGCGCCCGTCCTTCTTGGGCGCCTTTTCCTTCCTTTGGGCTGCCACTCCGTCAATCATCTCAGCCATCACGTGTCCTGGCCAAGCCCAACTACTTTTCTTCCCAACCAATTTGATTTACCCAAAGTACACTTGTTGGCAAATAAATGCACTCCTCCTCCTCTTCCTGTTCCTCAGAGTGATGTGGTCCCGAGCGGTAGGCGCTTGTTATTACCGCAGGTGTAACAACCGTAGAGTATACGCCGCAAGCTGTAGAGTAGACAACACAGGTCACCTGACGTCACTCGAAAAAGAAGTGGGACATTGTGTGCTGGCGCGGTGGCCCAAAACTCGAAAAATTTACCCGCAAATTACTCAACTGGAACTGGGCAAAGCAACATTGTCCCTGACTGACTGTGAAACACAGCACCTTCGTGACAGACTTCCACTATAAGAATTTGGCAAAGCACACGTGTAATCAAATTATTATCATTTCCAAACAGGCATCTGGAGTAGTAAGCTGTGCTGCTGCTGTAGCTGCCGGTCGAGGTTATTGTTGTTGTGTGCCCAAATGGGCATCGTTAAGCATCGTCTCTCGCTCACGCGCCCGTGCGTGCGTGAACTCACGACTTGAACGAGAAAGTTGATGGGGAAGCCGCCGAGGATATTGCTGTCCGGCCCAGGTGCCCCGAGGCGAGATTTCCACTCTACTTGGCCCAGCAGCGGGTCCTGGGGGACACAAAGACAAATATCTCCTGTGTAGCCTTAACAGACTGTTGGGGCAAGTGCTGTTAGCGAGCACCTGTGAAAGCCGGCACGGCACACGAGGGGGGTGGGTGGCAAGCACCATGCCTGGCCGCCTTTGTCTCCCCAGTCACGATGTTTACCACACACCTCATTTTAGGCCGAGTCAACCGGTTCAGATAATTGTCACTGGTGTTGGCCGTGAGCGGGAATTGAACTTGGGTAGCCAGGGTTCGAAGAGCAGTGCGCATGCGTGCAACTGCATTGGAGTGCGTGCGTGCGTACGTGAACCTGTTTATACACACAAGCAGTGTAAAGGCGGCATCGTGGTTAGCTCACTGCTACGAACGCAACCTCTCCGTTCAACTCCCGGCACAGCTAACATATGTGGCAAATATTTGAAACAGTCCTGCAGCCTTCCAAAGGGTCTGCTCAGCCTTAAAATGAGCATCCAGTGTGGTCAATTAATATCAAGTGTAAGTGCCATGCTTGCCTCAGCACTTCTTAAGTCTGTTTGGCTGAGTGTGCATTTGCATGTGTGTGTGTGTGCGTGTGTGTGTGTGTGCATGTGTGTGTGTGTGCATGTGTGTGTGTGTGCATGTGTGTGTGTGCATGTGTGTGTGTGTGTGCATGTGTGTGTGTGTGCATGTGCGTGTGTGTGTGTGTGCATGTGTGTGTGCATGTGTGTGTGCATGTGTGCGTGTGTGCATTTGCATGTGTGTGTGTGTGCATTTGCATGTGTGTGTGTGTGTGCATGTGTGTGTGTGTGCATGTGTGTGCATGTGTGTGTGTGTGTGCATGTGTGTGTGCATGTGTGTGTGTGTGTGCATGCGACGCATTTGGAACAGTAGAGGGCACAGGTGGTGGTGCATCGGCCAGTCAGCTTAATCAGTCGACCCGTGGCACCTGGGTCTGCCCCGTGACCTCCTGCCAGCGGGCGTTCCACACTTCACGTGGCCTTAACGTGCACATAGCCTGGCACAAGCGCCGTGGTGACGTCACCGCCACTTAGTGGCGAATGGTGGTTGTTGTTATGCGACGAAAGTTCTGTTCCAGGTCTGATGTGGTCAACGATATCAGCACCGTGGTGAAGCTCCCCCCGAGCGCCGAGCCGGCCTTCATAGGTGCTTGCAAACAGCACTCGTCCCAATAATCTACGCAGGTTACGTGGGGCGGGGGAGGGAACTTTGTACTTGTGCGTGTAAACGTGCGTAAGCGCGGATCGTACTGCGAGCGGGGAGGCCAGCACCATGGAGCTGTAGTGCACGCGTGGCGGGCTGTTGAAGGTTTTCACGGGACGCTGCTTTTGCGCAAACGACGAGATGGGCATGCTGTCCTGTGGCTCGTTGCTCTGCGGGAGGGAGGAGGGTAAATGTTTAAAACAAAAAATAAACGACATGGTGAACGAAGCAAGGTGCCGAATAACCAATATTTATTTTGCTTCTTCTATATTGGGAAGAGGGAGGGAGGGGAGGCAGGTGCCTTCGCCGCTATGGTGCTGGTAGCGCAGCAGCAGGGGATCTGGTGATGGGTTTTTGAGGGTGATTGTTTGCTTGTTGGTGTCTATGAACACAGTAACACACAATGGGACTAATGTTACACGGGAAACCCGTGTTATATCTTTGATTAAAAAAGGGAGCACATAAGCAACAAAAAAAAATACAAACAAACGACATGATGAACTAAGTAAAGTGCCGAAAGACCGAGCATCTTTCTCGTCTGATCGTTTAAAAAAAAAAAATTTTTAAAGGAGGGAGGGAGGGAGCCGGGTGGCTTAGAAGTCAGAATGCCAAGCTGGCATTGCTCAGATATCTTGGGTTTGATTCGTGGCAGATGCGAATGATTAAAAACCAGGTTCAAGGTGCAGCAGAAGTGTTGATGGTCTCAGCTCGACGACACAAAAAAATACCATCCCAATTGAAGTTGGATCTGCAGCTTAATTTGGTTCAATTCCAGCTCGAATAATTATACATATCGGCTTGACTGTCGTGGGATCAACGTGTCACTCTAAGTGACAGAGCTGGTGGGAAAGTGCTGCCCCCTGCTGTGTTGAACAGAGGTCATTTGAAGGGATCTCAGAAGTAGCTTTGCGACATCTGCTTCAATGGACCGTTCTCTAACATGAAGGGTTGCGCGCTGGTCTGCGACTGCTCATCCGTCAGCCACCGATCTACCCACCCACCCCCCCCCCCCCCTGTACGTACGACAACTTCGATGTCGGGGATGGTGTGCGTGCCGAGGCCCGGGCGGTCGAAGGTGACGCGGTAGGTGGCTTTGATGGTGTCGACCGCGTCGATCTGCCCCGTGAAGAGCCCGTCGTGCTGGCCCCGCAGGCGCGCTGCTCACACGCAACAACTCAAACTATTAAACTATTTCTTATTTTACCAGGTAAAGGCCCCACTGAGCTATACAGCTCTTTTTCGTGGCCGTCTGGAACGCTCTTCCTTCCGATATTAGGAAGCCACTGGAAATATGCACTTTTAAATCATCTAGATTGAAAAGTAATTTCTGTAGAACTACTTTGTGTTAAGTTTGTTGTTCCCACGCACCTCTGATTAGCACGGTTGTGCAAAAGAATTTCTGCATAGATACCAAATACAAACATCCCCCATTTAGCCTGAAATACACTGTTGGGGTAAGTGCTGTTAGCGAGCACCTATGCAAGCCGGCACGGCACACGAGGGGGGTGGGTGGCCAGCACCACGCCCGACCGCCTTTGTCTCCCCAGTCGCAATGTTTTGCACAATGCACCGGGTACTCATTTAAAACTGAGTCGACCTAGAAGAGGCCCAGGACAAGTTTAAATATTCGACACTGTTATTGATCGTGATGCTGGAATCGAACTCAGCTCACTGGAGTTCGTAGCGCAGTGCACTAACCACTAAGCTACCGGTCCCCGTAGCACGTGCACCACACAAATGCCAGATTATCACGTCAGTTTTGAGTTGACCTAGCAGAGGACCCCATGGTTCGGTTCAGAGACCACTTGGCGCACAACATCAGAAGCAAATTGTTTTCTCTCAGTTACTATGACCCCGTCCCACATATACGGCTCCATTAAAATCGATTCTTACGATCACGACAGATGCATCAAATTGCACACACGCAAACACGCAATCATCCATTATTAATTCAAGCTACGCGCGAGGCGACGTGTCACCTGTGACTTTGGTGCCGATGACAAGCGGGAGCGGGATTTCCTCGGGCAGCTCCTTGAAGGCGCTCAGGTCGGTCACCTTCTGCTGCTGCAGCTGCCGGATCTTGTGCCTCTTCTGGAGGAGGGCCGTTCGCTCCTCTGCAAAGAAAGCCTCCGAACACCTGGCAGACACGGTCAAAGCACCCGGTCACAACCTTCGCCCCAGCGCACGTCGGCTCGGTCTCCGCTCCTGCCCCCCCCCCCAATTGTCTGGAACAACCTCCCTTCTCCCCTGGCCGTCGACTTCCCTGCCCCATGCAAGCTCCTTCCCTAATCTCTGCCTCTCATCTCACTCTACGCCCAGCGGCGTACGCTCCTACCCCTCCCCTCGCTCTCATCTCACTCCACTTCCCTCAACCATGTAATCTCCTACCTCTTCCCTCTCATTACACTCTCTCACCTCTCGCCTCGGACCGAAATCTCTCTAGAAAATAATTACGTCCACTATTCTTCATGCAGAATTTTGAGATGCGGTCGCATGTGCACCAGCCACGTACGAGTAGCGTGTGCGTGCTAGTCGCGTGTGCTAGCATGTGTGATAACCTCTTGTCTGTGTTTATGCTATTGTGCGCTAGGCCCATACATGCCAGCGCATGCAACAGGGTGCGAAGGCCGTGTACGTCCACATGCGAGTGTGCGGACTAACCGTGTGTGCAAGCTAACGTGTGCACATGCGAGTGTGCGCTAGCCGTGTCTACGAGCTCGTGTGTGCTAGCTGTGTGCGTTAACCGTGACTGAGCTAGCGTGCGTGCGAGCTAGCGTGCGCGCGAGCCAGCACGAGCTAGCGTGCACTAGGGGTGTGCACAAGCCGGCGTGCGCACGAAGGGGTATGCGCGAGCTAGCGTGTGTACGAGCTGGCGAGCGCTAGGGGTGTGCGCGTGAGCGTACCGCCGTGGCTTGCCCATGAGCCGCCGCACCTTCCCCCACTCGACGCGGGAGAGGCGTCTCGTCCGCAGCTGAGGGAACGACTCCTTGAGGCACACGCAGAAGTCATTGTCGCCCTCGAAGAGAGGCCTGCGCGGCGTCAAGGAGGAGCGCGAGAAAACGGCACACACACACACCATCCCTTGGACACAAGTCTTCACCAGCAACAACAGTAACTAATTATTTTTTTCTTTAAATCTAGTTTCGATTTTACCAGGTAAGGCCCACTGAGCTCAACAGCTCTTTTTCATAAGCAACCTGACAATCACAAATGATAGCTCAACAAAGTGGCTTATCACGTGGAAATGTATAGCAACCAAATACTTTAACCAGAGGACCCGGAGAAAAAACAACGCGACCACAGAGAGAACATGCAAACTCGAAATCTGGCGTCAGAGTTGGGATCGAACCCACGACCTCCTGTATACCAAGCGAGGTAGTTAACACCTCGCCAACGTGTCGCCCCGTCAAGAACGCAAGTGAGCAATTCAGTTTGTGGAAAAAAAATCATATTCTGAAGCCTAAAAAGGATAAAAATATATTCTATGGGTCTTTCGGTAAAGTCACGTAGATAGGTTCAAAGAAAAAAGTTTTTTGTTACTTTGTTATTTTCGTTCAACCTATCTACGTGACTTTACCGAAAGACCCATAGAATATGAATTCCTGCAGTCACGAAAGCTTTAAGTCAGGATAAAAAATATTTATAATAGTTGGCATTTTGGGTAATGTCCCATCTTCATATGCTATAATGAAAGGCCATTGCCCAAAATATCGCCTATTATATACTTTTCCTTTAAAGGCCACATTGTAATTCATGAATGTTGGAGGTTTTTTTTTGTGCTTGAGCACCGCTGTCAATGCAACAGCATCACCAAATAATTTGCTTATATACTTCATTAGCAATTCTGAGCCGGTGGAAAAAATCCTACAACGCCACAGCAGGGGTCAGTATCTCGATAAGCCAAATCACTGTCAACTTCCAGGAAGTGCTACTTAATTGGAAAATACTGCAACAATAACGGTTAAATGCGCTCACGTCACATTTTAAGGGAACCAAGAGGCCACTTGTGGCTATGCTGGGGAAATATTAGGATTGACCGTCTGCCCATCCACTTGAGGACACTGGTTTGGGCCAAAAACTACACATCCCATAAACCAATCGCGACAAAACTTGCCATGCATTCTACAGATGCAACGCCCAGAATCCATAACACAAGTCTTCAAGCAATAAGTCACTTTTTTATTTTACCAGGTAAGGCCCACTAAAATAGCTTTTCGGTACATTTGTCAATGCAACACTTGTGAGCATTTGTTAATTCTATGAAAAATAAGAATAGGTTTTACCCTTTCTGGCAATAAAACAGGTGTGTTAAGATGTTCAAACCCCAAATAGAAACCTCTTGCAAGAAATCAAGTCTGCATTAACCACACGTACTTGTAGCGAACATGCAAACAACGCAACTTTGTGTACCAGCATAATTAAAACATGTGAATGAATACGCATGCGCGTGGTGCATTAGCTCGTGCATTAATAAACACGTGAGCCTATGTGACTGCGCCCGTGCACGCGTTATTCGAACGAGTGCACGCCTGCAAGGGTGTGCGACGTGTGTGTGTCCAAGAGATAGTGCCACACTTACTTGTCTATGTTGGAGTAGAACCACTCGTAGATGCACCACTTGTGGGCTTTGGGCAGCTTGAGGAGGTTACGGAGACGGATGCCGACCTTCTGCGCGCTGCGTTTGTCTGGAGTGGTGAGACCCGCGGACAACTTCTGCAACAGAGCACAGGGGTGGGGTGGAGGGGAGTGCACAGAGTTTTGAAACTCCCTTCACCACTATCTCCATTACCACTGCCTAAGCATGGAAACACGTGGCAGGCTCATCGTAACTCCACGCGATGGACCTACTTTTCAGGGCAGAAATAGAGAGCCGTCGGACGGCTTTGAATGCCATGCAGTTGGATAATGTGTTTTAGAATGTTGTGCCTGGAAAACACCGAGAGACTGGAAAAAGTTGAAATACAGCCTTGTATATGTGTACGTTGGGCTTCTTTTGCACCGTACACAGCCAACCGTGCTAATCGAAGGTGTGGGGAAGGATAATAAAACTGAACACAAAAAGCATTCTAAAGAAATTAGTTTTCAAAAAAAAATTATAAGAGGAAAAATATATATTTTTTAGACAGAACGTTTTTAAATCTATTTTTACCTCCATGGTATCATCAAATCTCATAAACTATGCTCCATGCCTTCTCAAACCCACATTTAAATTACTTAAGTATCCAGGAAAGCCACACTGAGTGACAAGACTATTTCAGGAGGGTCCTGCTTACATTGGGTTTTTATTTTAAGATGTTTCTAGCCGATTAACGATGAGTGTGTTCATACGTGTAGCAGGAAACCAGAGCACCTGGAGAAAACCGACACGCACGAGAGGTGGGGGGGGGCAACGCTCTATCCTCGTACAGATGGAAACAGATGGCCATCAGTTCACTCGCCCACGGAAAGGGAGATTTCACAACAAGATTCGCGTGGTGATCTAAACTGATTTATATTTGTAGAGGGCCAACACCAAAAGAGATGACAGAATGGAACGATGCAGCTGACAGGGGATGTGCAAGGTATTGAGGAATGAGTGACAGCGATAGAGGGGTACTTAGGGATAACGAAGAGGGTAGGGGGAGGGACGGGAAGCAGGGGAGGGGTGAGGGGAGCGAAGAGGATGGATAAGAGAGATGAAGTGAGGTTCAGGAGGTGAACTGCTAAATATACAAGTGAAGGGTCCCTGTATATTTGGAGTTGCATGTTCTCCCTTTTGTCGTGTCTATATTTCTCCGAGTCCTCCGCTTTTTCCCTCCACATTTAGAATCAACGTGGTTTAGATTATTTGGTCACCATAAATTTCCACGTGATAAGCCACATCGTTGAGCTATCATTTGTGGCCAGGTCGCTTCTGAAAAAGGAGGGAGGCAGGGAGGAAGGGAGGGAGCCCTCACCTGTGGGATCATGACAACGCGCGCGTTCTTCCGCGGAGACTTTGTGCTCGGGAGGAAATCCTCATCTTCGCTGAAGTGCAGTCGCGTCTTCTTGCGTACCTTGGAGGGCTACCCGCACACACACACACACAAAGACCCCCCCGTGTGGACTTGAACACCATTTGGGGCAAGTGTTGTTTTCCATAATAGGTACTTGCGAACTAGCGAGCACCTATTACGGTTAATCTTTATAAACTCTACACCTGGTTCTTATTTAAGGACGAGTCGGGAATCGAACTCGTGTCGTTGGGTTAGTAGCATAATGGGCTAACCACTACAACACTACCGCTCCCCGTATGTTACGCAGAGATCCTCCCCGTATAGCCTGTTGCTGCAAGTGCTGTTAGCGAGCCGTACCTATGAAGGCTGGCACATGAGGGGGTGGTTGGCCAACACCACGCCCGGCCGCCTTTGTCTCCCCTGTGGCGATGTTTACACATCGCAACGGGTACTCATTTGAGGCTGAGTCGGCCTAAGGGAGGCCCAGGACCGGTTCAGATAATCGTCACCGGTGTTTTCCGTGAGCGGAATTCGAACCATTCACCTGCATTGCAAGCGAAGCCAACACAGAGGGACTCGTAACCGTGAAAGTTCACCGGTTATTCAGCATTGCACGAATGTCGTGTTCATGTTGTTTGAAAGTGGGACGACTCACGCTGTCTCGCTGCGCGGGGCCCTTGCGGGGGGGAGTTCGACGGCTCCATGGGCTTGATAGACCACCCTCTGTGCAAACACAAATACATAACAAAAACACCACAAGAAAAACTATATATAAAGACACAACTGCTGCCGCGAATCGCCACAAGATGATGGTGACGTCACCTGTGCTTGTGCCAGGCTAGGTGCACTTTGAGGCCACGTGAAAACTCGCAAGCTTTCATCTGACAGGTCACTGGACAGGGCCAAGTCTTATGGGTTAACCAACTTGCCTTGTGAGATGACTGGCAGATGCACCACCTGTTCTGCCCCACTGTGTCAACTTACACATACGCAAATACATGTGCACACATACATCTACATAAGGCAAAGATCCTCCTTTAGCCTACACAGCTTGTTAGAGCAAGTGCTGTTAAAAACACCTATGAAGGATGGCATGGTGCACGAGTTGGGTAGGGTAGCCAGCACCAGGCACAGACAGCTTTACCTCCCCAGAACCGATGTTAATACACCGCACTGGGTAATTATAAATTAAGGCCAAACCAACTTAAGGGAGGCCCAGGGTGCCGCGATGGCGAGATGTTAACTCTCTCGACTGGTATACAGGAAGTCGTGGATTCCATCTCGACCCTGACACCTGTGTGGATTTTTCTCCATGCCCCCCGGTTTTTCCCGCCACATTTTGAATCAAGATGATTTTAGAGGATATGGCTGCTGCTTTACATTTCCACGTGACAAGCCACTTCGTTGAGCTATCATTTGTGGTCAGGTCGCTTCTGAAAAAGAGCTACGTAGCTCATTGGGCCTTCCCTGGTATATATAAAAATAGTTTACGGTTCGGTTAGGACCTAGCCAGATAAATACCACCGATGGTAGTCGTGGTCAAGAATTAAACTACCGGATTCGTCACGCAGTCGCGATAACCACGACACTACCGCTCCCACACACACAAATGTAAAACAAATTTGCTTCCTTCTACTGTCTGATTTGTATCGTTTCTCATTTATTTTGTTCATGAAGAAGCATTCCCTCATTCACATAAACGTAGCATAATCATATCATTTACATGTGTTTTTTTAGAACTTGTAGACACAAGCTCTAAGTATATTCATACACAAAAACACTCCAACGCATACGTGCAGACACTAACCAAAAAACACACCCCGCCACAAACACTCCACACCCCTGCAGCTGCACACTTAACAAACGCAGTGACACATCCACAGAGCCACAACCGCACTTTTCACAAATCCAAAGCCACTCCAAACATGTAACACAGCCACTGACTTCCAATAATCCAGTCACGAGCAAACACTCCACAAATGCAAAGCAACAGCTCATTCCACAAACTTAAGGGATAGAGGAATGACACGGCAGAAGCTCTCGGTAATATTCGACAAAACCAAACCCACACGTTTCTTCCATAAACCACTCAATTCCACAACCCCCACTCAAACCACCAAACTGACCGGTACTCAAATCCTGACAAGACAATTCGACAAACAACATGTGCAGGAACTAACTCTCCCTTCCCACAACCATCTGTGCTGTTGAAATCCTGCACGGGTTTTTCAAGTCCAGTTTTATGACTGGCGAAGTTTTTCTTCTCCATTAAATAGATATGAACACCTTTCCTGTACAGCATCTTTAGACAGCAGTCAAATTTAGATGCTCTTAAAGTACACATTGTATTGTACAAATCCACAAGCACACACACGCTCAAGACAACACTATCCCCATTGTCAGTCACATGTCACTTATTACATGCAGCACAAACACACAAAGATCTGCCTATGTAGCCTTTAACAGACTTTTGGGGCAAGTGCTGTTAGCAAGCACCTATGAAGGCCAGCATAGCACACGAGGGGGTGGGTGGCCTTTGTCTCCCTCGTGGCAATGCTTACACACTGCGCCAGGTACTCATTTGAGGCTGAGTCGACCTAGGGGAGGAGCCCCAGAACCGGTTCAGATAATCGTCATTGGTGTTTGCCGTGAGCGGGAATCGAACTCGGGTCGCCGGGTTCGTAATGCAGTGTGCTAACCGCGAACACTCCCCACCTACCCGGGGCACAAACACACACATGACACACTCCAGACAAGACGGCACAGATTCCACAGATGCCCAGATCAGGTCCACTGGTTTGTGCTCAGTGAACCACAACAAAACAAAAATCTGAGCAGTGCACCATTCATCTCTTACATGTTATCATTATCTTGGGAGGGGCGTTTCTTATTTTGTTTTGCCCGCGTGGCGAGAGCCGTCAGGTTGAGCGTGCGTCTTACCTTTCAGGCTAACCAATGCTTCAGCCGAAGAGCCTGAAACAAGAAGAACCACGCGCATTTCTCCATTACCATGACACATGTTTACGCTTTACTGCCATCACGAGGAACCGAGGCAGCTGCTTCCTACTGTGAACATCGTACACACCCCCTGCAGCACTGAGCGAATATATAATTTACGAGGATTAGAAATAACTTTTTCTGGTTCTGATATTTGATTAACAATTCCTCTCCGGTGTATTTTTCGGGTTGTACCACGTGCTGTTTCCGTGCCTGACGTTTCACTCCATGTGATGGCAGCACAATCCGAAAACACAACCGCTGCAAGAATATAATAATTTATACTTGTAACATGCTGCAGAATGAGCCTGCAGCACGAGGAGGAACCACAGACAAGCAAGAAGGCAGCCAAGCAGTGAGCTGGTGCCATCAATTGCCCACGCTCTGCGATTCTCTATATATTAAATTTGTATTCAGCCAATTCATGTTTGTTATGCGTTGGAAGGGAAGCAGCGCACCCGGAAAAAAAAGCACATGCGAGGGGGAAACACTATCCCATCACACATGAAGATTCGTACACGTTTTACTGTACCGGCGTCTCCTCGACGCCCACTGAGAGTTTCACAACATCCGTGTGTGCTCCGCCAACCCTCGCTGCCTCCACAGTGCTGGATTACACGTGTGCACAGCGACCACTTTTTAACTGTGGTAGTCTGAGTACACAGAATTTGCCACCTTACAAGATAATGTGGGCTGCAAAAAAACACTGCTTTGAGAAAGAAACGTTTAGTAGTATGCTCAAGGAAAATAACAATTAGTGATAATTTCATAGATTTAAATAGAATGGTATGCTTTTCATACGGACATGTGAATCAAGCGCTTCGGAATCAAATCTTTTCAAATGTCTGCAAATTTACAAATTCGTAATATCAACATACATACCCGCACTGACCAGCATAGTAGATTACCACGGTTGGCTACGTACGGTGCGAAAGAAGCTTAACATACAAACCCGCACTGACCAGCGTGGCGGATTAGCACGGTTGGCTACGTACGGTGCGAAAGAAGCTTAACATACAACCCGCACTGACCAGCGTGGCGGATTAGCACGGTGGGCTACGTACGGTGCGAAGAAGCTTAACCATACAAAAAGAAGCTTAACATACAAACCCGCACTGACCAGCGTGGCGGATTAGCACGGTTGGCTACGTACGGTGCGAAAGAAGCTTAACATACAAACCCGCACTGACCAGCGTGGCGGATTAGCACGGTGGGCTACGTACGGTGCGAAAGAAGCTTAACATACTAACCCGCACTGACCAGCGTGGCGGATTAGCACGGTGGGCTACGTACGGTGCGAAAGAAGTTCAACCTACATCCATACCCGCACTGACCAGCAAAGTGAAGTATGATCAAATAACACTCATGACCCGCAGAGCGTGGAGAGGCCCTCATCCAACAGTAGAATAACAAAATGAGCTGTACACGAACGCGACTCATTTTGCTTTCATCCTATTTACCGTGTACATGTAGAACCCACATGGGTCTGTAAACCGTTTTCACTATTTAAATACTACCCCTGCCTTTCACCTGTATTATGCTTCTCCCTGAAATACTCTGTGTGCTAAAGGTCAAGTTATAAAACGCCTTGGCCTACCACAGCATTAAAAAACACCACATCTGTGGAACGGCAGCGTTAACGATACCAATAGTAAAATGTCTTACACCTCTGCTCGTCAATAAGAATCCTGTTACCAAGCCCTTATTGGTATTTGGAGAGATACGATTCATACATCTAAATTATAAATGTAATTCAAATGTATAAATCATGCACCGGGTGCTTTTAACAGCAGTGCCAGATACAAATTATAAAAAATTCATCACATCTGTCATTGACATTTTTACAGTAGAAGAGTATAAGGCAGGATAATAATCTGGGCAATAACCCTTGTCCAACATGGTTGATATTTTAAAAATAAATTGCATTTAATACGCACGGCTGCCCATGCCGCAAGTGAAAAATGAAAATCGTATATGATGTTCTACAAGAGCTATAAAGCTGAGAATGTGGAACAGATAGATGCCCAAAAACCAAAATGTATGAATCTGGGCCCTCAAATATTTTGATCCGGAAGTTGATTGGTTTCACTCAAACGGGAGGGTCAGTGTAAAATTCAAAGTTGCTTACGTCTCGTGCAACACCCTTATGAGCTACATCACGAATTAACAAAGTAATCTGCCTCCTGCAGTGACACTAACCCCAAGAGTAAGCAAACCCCACTGCCAGTTACTAAAATAATTGTATAACCCTTTGCCAATCCACTGCTGTATGAGGGCCTCCCCCACGTTATGGGATGAAGGGGAAATCCAGCAGCAGTTCAGATGTCACTGATGTTAGCCGTAGTCAGGAATCAAACGCAAGAGTTAGGATTCACGTTAGCTACTATAGTACTTAAATATGAATATGTGAATGTATAGTAGGATAATTAATAAATACATACAGGGCAGTTAGAAACATTCATGAAATTCAGAGCACATCAGCATTTTATTCAATAAGCAAGTCGTTTCGACTTCCGCAAGGTGATAATATTTATCAGTCTTAAAGTGACATTTCTGTTACTACTGTAACAGGTTTAGGAAATTACTCCGAGCCAGAGGTGGGGTTTCATTGCTGTAATTTAATTACTGAGGGCCAAACAGGAGAAATACTTTCGGCTGTTTACACACACTGTGATCCAATGCTGCAAATAATTAGGCCTCACCTTCATATGTGACTGAGCAAGACACAATTACACACACAATGAAAATAATTCCCCTCCAGTACCGTGGGACGAATGATATGAAGTCACGGGCGCCACAGATGAAATAATGCCATTGGCCGCATGATATTAAGTGGCAGATTGTGTGACATGAAGTTACGGGCCATGCGAAAATTGAGCCCCAACCACCACCGAGCTCTCAGCCGAACATGCAGACATCAAGACCGTAGGTCTCACAGTGGCCTACACCGCATAAGAGCGACACCAATACAACATGATACTGATGAGGATTATGAATCGCACCGGAGGGGATATGGGTTGTCCCTTTCCAGGCACGTACCCAGTGACTCCCCCCCTCCCTCCAGACTCAAGAACCGGTCAACTAAGAAGAGCACTGGGAGGTTGGAAACTCAAGGAGATTGACTCACGGGTGCCGTGCCCGGGATGAGAGTGACCCCTGGCTTCGCAGCTGCCGAGGGGGTGGTGAGTGAACCTCGGTCGTACGTCACTGGTGAGGGGGGGGGAGGAGGGTGAGCGTGCAAGTCGGAGGGCAGTGAGGAGCAGATGCGGTTTAGGTTCAAGAGTTTAGGGGCTCAGGGACACGGAGCTGCAGGCGGCCAGGTCATGAGTAACCTAGAAAACGAGCTATAAACTTGTAGGCGCCTATGACTAAATCACGCGGAACGCGTCCGACTTCAAGATATCAAGATATCAGCTCAGCAGGGTTGCTCTGATGCAGGGGTCGGGAACCTTTTTGACTGGGAGAGCCATAAAAGCCAAATATTTCTAAATATATTTCATTGAGAGCCATATAGTATTTTTAACGTATAATAAATAAATATGTCTTACTTTTAATGCGACTTCTGGTGCTGCATGGTTTTGCTGATGGCCTTGTCTGGTTCATACGTGGTGAGGTTGAGCTTCATGCAGGCGTGACCCGTGAAATTAATCTTCAAAACTAATTTCTGTTTACTTTAAAATGACACCGTAGTATTAAACAATATCACAAGTATTTTAAAATCAGTTCCAAACTGATTTTTTTAATTATTATTATTTTTTTCAACTCAAAATTGTCTGGGAGCCGTCACTGGAAGAGCCATATATGGCTCGCGAGCCATAGGTTCCCGACCGCTGCTCTGATGGGTGATCGCCGTGCATGCGAGAGATTATTACAGGCTGTGGGGGAAACATAGATGACCATCAATTGGTAGCGCAGTAAAACACTGTTGTTGGAAACAACCTCTAGAATGGCTCCCCAGAGCTCCCTCTATCGGAGGCCCTTCCACTAGCAGTGTGGCGTGAGCAATCAGTTGCAGGGCTGCACATTGACCATATCTCGACGCTTAACCGTCTTCACCCGACCCTACAGATCGACCTCGTGAAGTTAAAGTCGAGAGACACCAACACCTTGCCCGTCACCGCGTGGCGAGGCCATCATCCAGTGGTGGGGATTGACAAAAAATTAACCCGTAAAAACAAAGTTTTTCACTATAAATCCTTTATATGCGTGGCGGCTAGGGTCCTCTCGTTCTCTGGCTTGAGATGGCTGCCACCTATGGGTCAGATGATTGCCTGCCACCATTAAGCAATTGGTAATTAAATATTTAAAAAACATAATTCCTAAAAAGTGTAACATTTTGGAAAAAAAATTTCACGAAAATACATTGTCACGCACAACGAGTCTGTGTGCAAAATGTCAGCTCGATTGGATCACGGGAAGTGGGTTAAAAACGACCGAAAGATTTGCACGGTCCTAAGCAAGCAAGCAAGTGAACTTAATATAAAGGATTTAAAAACAAAACAGGGGAGGGGTGTTGTATATGTACACAAGGCCGTCGCACGCGAGCGAGAATTCTTACTTCGCGAGGAAGAAGAAGAAGAATAAGAAGGAAAAAACCCCAACCAAGGCAGATTTTAAAAAATCATCATATAACGCAACGCGAAATTAAAAAAACCTTCGGGCCGTGACGTCACGCCTCAGAGTGACTTTTAAGAAATTTATTTCGCCCATTTACAGGGAACCTCAAAACTCTTGCGCAGCAAAGCAGCCCTTGGCAAGCGCACCCCATATACCTCATCGCAGTCGGTTTGACTCCACGCCGATTCGTTTTACTAAAACAAATACAAAAAATGAGTTGCCCAGGGCTGAAAGCGATGGGGGGGTGGGGGGCGGACGTGACCGCAAAGGCCTAAAGGGGGCGACGCTGACGCCTCGCCTCACAACCCCCACTCATCAACATACACCATGAGCCTTGGTCAATCCACTGCTAGATGAAGGTCTCCACACCCACCTTCCCCCCAGCTCCCCATCCTCTCCGTCAAGACGACGGTGCCGACGACGAAACGTTGCGAGGCGGTGGTGAGAAGCGCCTCAAAAGGAGTGGGGGGGGGGGGGGCGCTACTAACTCGTGAGCGCGAGGGTGGTGAGGGTGGTGGTGAGGGTGGTGGTGAGGGTGGTGGTGAGGGTAGTGGTGAGGGTGGTGGTGAGTGGTGAGGGTGGTGAGGAGGGTGGTGAGGAGGGTGGTGAGCTCCACTCACTCTCGTCCAGAAGATGTTCGGCGGCCGCCGCCGCCATGTTGCTCCGGACGCACCGCTCTTTTTCAAAGAGCGCGCGGAACTCTGGGAGCCGCCGCCGGAAATTGACGGAAATTGACGAAGATAGCCGAGACGCCCGGGAGCGACGCAGCGATTGGTTGGTTGGGGGGGGGGGCGGGAGGGGTGGGGGTAGACACGCCCACTCATGCACATCCCTCCCCGCCCCCGAACGCCGAGCGAAGCCGTGATTGGTTGAAGATGTTGGAGGGGAGGGGTGGGGGGGAAGACAACGCCCACTCATGCACATTTCCCCCGCCCCCGAACGCCGAGCGAAGCCGTGATTGGTTGAAGATGTTGGGGGGGGGGGTGGGGGCGGAAGACAACGCCCACTCATGCACATCCCCCCCGCCCCCGAACACCGAGCGAAGCCGTGATTGGTTGAAAATGTTGGAGGGGAGGGGTGGGGGCGGAAGACAACGCCCACTCATGCACATCTCCCCCGCCCTCGAACACCGAGCGAAGCCGTGATTGGTTGAAGATGTTGGGGGGGAGGGGTGGGGGTAGACACGCCCACTCATGCAACGCACCCCCCCCGTCCCCGAACGCCGAGCGAAGCCGTGATTGGTTGAAAATGTTGGAGGGGAGGAGTGAGGGCGGAAGACAACGCCCACTCATGCAACGCCCCCCCCGCCCCCGAACACCGAGCGAAGCCGTGATTGGTTGAAAATGTTGGAGGGGAGGGGTGGGGGCGGAAGACAACGCCCACTCATGCAGATCTCCCCCGCCCCTGAACGCCGAGCGAAGCTGTGATTGGTTGAAGATGTTGGAGGGGAGGGGTGGGGGCGGAAGACAACGCCCACTCATGCAGATCTCCCCCGCCCCCGAACAACCGAGCGGAGCCGTGATTGGTTGAAAATGTTGGGGGGGAGGGGTGGGGGCGGAAGACAACGCCCACTCATGCATCCCCCCCCCCACCGAACGCCGAGCGAAGTCGTGATTGGTTGAGGATGCTGGGGGGGGGGGAGAGGTGTAAACACGCCCACTCATGCATCCCCCCCCCACCGAACGCCAATCAGGGCCACGATTGGTTGAGAATGTCGGGGGAGGGTGGGGGGGAAGGTAAACACGCCCACTCATCCAACTTCCCCCCCCCCCCAAACGCGGAGCGGGGCCGCGATTGGTTATTAAGGATGTTGGGGAGTAAACGCCCACCCACCCCTCCCCCCCAGCCTTGCACTTGATTACTCCTTTGGTGCAGGAGTCGGGAACCTTTTTGACTGGGAGAGCCATAAAAGCCAAATATTTCTAAATATATTTCATTGAGAGCCATATAGTATTTGTAACGTATAATAAATTAAATATGTCTTACTTTTAATGCGACTTCTGGTCACGGGACCCGTGACCCGTGCAATTTATCTTCAAAACTAATTTCTGTTTACTTTAAAATGACACAGTATTATTAAGCAATATTATAAGTTTTTTAAAATCAGTTCCAAACTGATTTTTTTTTCAACTCAAAATTGTCTGGGAGCCATATGCCGTCACCGGAAGAGCCATATATGGCTCGCGAGCCATAGGTTCCCGACCGCTGCCTTGGTGGATGATAATTATATAATTTATGCAAAACTTTCCGATGAACATTTTATTTGTATTGGCATATGAATCGTGAAGCACTATACTATTCGCCATGTTTAGCAATACAAACCCAACAATAATGTGAATGAAACATGGTATTTCTACATAAACCCCACAGACAGTGGTGCCACAAGCACATTTAATACATAACAACTCATTCGCCAATAACCCCGAATAGTAAAAGCAGATCAAAAGCAACGTTTCGAGCAACGGCCCTTCCTTCACAGTTCATTGCCTCGTCTCCTGTTAACCACGCCCCGCGACCAAACCGAAGGCTGTGATTGGTCGATACATTGGCCACGCCCAACTTTTAAACCAATGGCCTTGCCGAAGAGCGAATCGCCACCCCCCCCCCACCACCACCACGATCCCTAAACGCCTCGTGATTGGTTAAACACTTAACTCCGCCCCTTTAATGCCCCCCCCCTATTTTCCGTCGAAATCCCGCCTCCTTCACCCGCTATCCAACGAGCGCAATTGGTCGAGGCTTGAGCGGCCCCCCCCCCCGCCGCCGCCCCACCAGAAATCGACGGGGAAGGCGCTGATTGGCTGTTCCCCAGCCAAAGGTTCGTAGCGATTGGTTGATAAATTTACATCTTGGCCCGCCCATAATTGGCAACAAAGAAGGTGATTGGTTAAGAAGTGACTCCACCCCCCCCCACCACGCGCTTTATAAATCCAACTTCATTTGTAATGAAATCAAACCGTGGCCTTTCGAGTGACGTTTAAAGCAACGGCCCTTTTTCATGGCACCGACGTGACTTTACCGAAAGACCCAAAGAATATCGCTACACCTGTATTGGAAGATGTTCTTAGCTATACGGAGCCACCCAGCAACATCAACAAGTGAATGTAACACATTGTCCTGCGGAGGGAGCTGGTAGGAACGTCGGGTTGTTCGGTCAATGGCCTGCAGGGTCAACGGCGGCGTGGTGTATTCCGCAAATATGCCCGACTGTGAGGGCGGGCACAAGCCGGCGTGAGTAGGTTAAACGTTGAGTTTTATAAGGGCACCACGGGGTGACCAGCCCCTCCCCACCCAGCCCCACCCCTCCCACCCTCCCCACCCAGCCCCACCCCCCACTCAGCCCCACCCTCCCCACCCAGCCCACCCCCCACCCAGCCCCACCCTCTCCACCCAGCCCCTCCCCACCCCACCCAGCCCCTCCTTATCCAGCCCATCCCCACCCTCTCCACCCAGCCCCACCCCTCCCATTTTTGGATGCACGACGGACGGACACAATAATCCCCTGTGGGCTGGTGTAACCAAGAGGTTCCTACCAGTAAAACATTCTACTCGCCCCCACTCAACAACATTATCGACAGACCGCACAATCCTCATAAACACAACAAGCTTTTAGGAAGTTTATTGGGCCGTCAAACTGCCTTGAATGTTGTTGAAAACGAATTTCAAAGCACGATGACAAAGGTAGTGAAGAGCCATGTACAGACGTCAAATCTACAAACGGAAATCAACAGCGGTCTCTCCCGACGTGGCCTCCCGTGACATTATTCGGCATTTTAGGAGCGTTATCTCCATCTCTTGCATGCGACCCATGTTAATTTCAACACAGTGCTGCTTCCCCTAATGTAAAAAAAGTTACAATAAAATAAATGAACAGTAAAAAGAGTCGTCGCTGATTTTTCTTGTTTTGCTCGTGACGTTCACGCGAAGTTCAGCGATTCTACTGCAAGAAGACAAAACCGCGAACACAAATGCAGGTGGGGGTCCGAGACATCACCGAAGGCTAAGAGTCAAGGAGAAAAAAAACTCCCTTCCCAAACACTTTGCTTCGGACGTAACCACCTGTGAAGGCTGGTTGCATACTCATGCGACTTGTTGAGCGATGGACTCACCCGCCGGACCGCACAGGTTTCGTAACGATGAACGGTGGCAAAGATTTAATCTGTTGCCAGCTTCATAGTAATGTTTCTGCATCCAACAACTGACAGCCCCGACCTATTATGAGACGCTCGTTCTACCCACTCAAGCAGCCGGTGATGATACACACTCCCTTTGCTGCGTATCATTTGCACATTGCCAACTTTAGGCATTAGTTGGTTTTGGACAACCGCTTATTTTGACAATTAGGTAAAACCACAAAGCAAACTTCGCCCCCATACCGCGCCTGGCAGACTAAACCTGGCTGGGAAAACGGAGTAGCTTTACGAATAGCCTTGTGCGATGAGAAGGAAACGATGACCGATGTTTTTATGACCCACGCGATTTAAAAAAAAAAAAGGGAGAGAACGCAGTCACGTTCTACTCCGAAACGACAGGCGGAAGAAGTGGCCGGACGCACTTTACGGATTACGGTGCATTTTCCGTAAAAGTCTCATCGCCCAATTGCTCAAGTGTGAACGGCAGCAGCAGAGTTCATATGTGAGAGGCAGAGGTCGCAAACGGGTTTTGATTCCTTACCCGTACCCGGCCGCACCAGGGTTGCAAACGGGTACCCGTACCCGACCGGGTACGCGTAGCCGGGTATCGGGTAGGGTACGGGTATCGGGTACCCGGTTGCGACCTCTGGTGAGAGGGAGGGAAATTGCTGAAGGGGGGGGGGGGGGGGGTTCAATTTAAAAACGAGGGATGAACAAAACAAGCCATTCGCGAGCAAACCCATCGACGATACGAGTTACGCGAGTGCGAACCAACCTTAAGCGAGGCCAACAGGTGTGCAGCATTACACCTTTACATCACTGCTGCCTCCGTTAGCAGACGTTCGAGAGGGTCTCTGGCCTACTCTTCCACGCTGACCAGATGTATTGAAGATGCCCACATTTTAAACCCACTGCACACAACCTACCGAGATTTACTGTGATGGACACATTTATACTGCCGAGCGGATTAAGGCCAGGTTTTTTTTTTGTTTAAAATAAAACTCCACGATTGTTTTCAACTGTCGCGCCCGGAGATCACAACCAGCGGCCTCTGTATCGCAAGGCCCAGTGTGCTCACCATCACACCACGGCAACATCCCGAAGACGCGTGTAAAATAAACAACAAGGTGGTTCTTCACAAATATAATGGCTTCGACGGCACACAACGGCATTCACAAGTGTAAGCCGCTGTCGTTGGTTGGTCCGTGTGGGCCATGTGCACGTGTCCACACGTGTGCACTGGTGAAGAGCGGTGCGCGACTTCGTGCGAGCACAGTATGCATTAGTGAGAGGGGCAATGACTGTAGCAATGGCCACTAGTGTGTTGGATCACATTTGGGTTGAATGCGATGGCTAGGGGCGATATACCACTGGCCTTTTCGGCACGTGTACAATTCACCGCTGGATCAGGGCCTCCTCACGCCATGCGGGCCGGTGAGGGTTGTTTGACCGTACTTCACGTTGGTCTGTGGTGCGTTGGTAAATGTGTGGAACATAGACGTGGTCGTATAATAATACGGTACAATTGATTTCGATTGCACCATTCTCTGCCGTTCGCCACGTAGCCCTATGGGAACCTGCTTAGTGTCAACGACGGTCACCCATCTGGGCTCCTCGGCTGTCTTGATATAAAGGTGCCATCCACCCCATCTTTGACCATTGCGATATTATCAACCGCCTAGCCTCCGAAACCAATCTAAAACGGATTGTTCCATTTTACCACTCAGCCGTCCGCTTTGCCCTTGATGCCCGTTTTAGAAAAGAGCATTACAACCTCTATATTACCTCAAATTAGTCCCCCCCTGGACATCCGAATGCGAGATCACCACTGGGCCGTCTTCATCCTTAAAAGTCATTTCGAAATAAACCTGCCAAACATCTAAAAAGGACCTCCTAGCTCCACAAATTCCCAGCTGCAACCTCAGCAGTGCCTCCCCACCCCCCACCCCCCCCCCCCCCCGTTTCTACTAAAAATACCAGCTGTTAAAAGTGAGGTTGGGCGACACGTCCTTCCACGTTGCTGCCCCACGTTACCGGAACGCCCATGCGCCTCTCAAACTTCGGATCGGGCTCCCTCTGCTACCTCTCGATCCGTCCACCGTTGACAAATCATTCCGAGCTCAGAAAGCGCAGCAGCAAGATCAGCTCCACCCGTACCTGACCAGCTTGCTGCTACTTTTTGCGTTCTCAGGATTGACTGGCTGTTTAATCCCCTCGGTTGTGTTCGTTGCGCCTTGCGATTATCGCCTCTCTAACCATTAGTCACTTCGTCTTAAATTTTGGTGCAATATGCATGGTTATATTAATGTTGTTATTTTTTGGTTCTTGATGGATTTTATTTTCCCTGCACCTCCCGAAGCATTCTGTTCCGATGTTGCCTGTTCCTGCGTACGGATCACATTGATGTTGTTTCGTGCCGATGCAGCATGGATCTCCCGAGAAAACTAGCTGGGTTAACTGGCTGAACGGGATTTCCCATGGAACAATTAAACATCTCAACTCTGAGATCTGACGCATTAAGGGTAAAAAATAATATTTTCGAATATTTTTTTATTTAAAATTGTATTTATTTTTACAATCGTGACTTTGTCATACGTTTCCAGCTCACAATCGGCGGCAAGACATAACCCATCACAGGATTTCACCCAGTCTCGTGGTGAAGTGTCAATGAGTTTCTAAATGTTTGTGTGTGTTGATTAAAGGTTGCCAGACGGGGCAAGTCTTGCGTATATTCCTCTCTTCAACATAAAGAATCCTCACTGCAAGAAAAAAAAAACATTAAAAAAAGATTAGAGTCTACAATTCCAATCGTTAAAAGACCATCAGTGATGTACAACCTGTGAAGCTTAACACGTAGGCTTTCGCAACCAAAAAAAAACCTCTACCCTGTGAAGCCTCTCACGGATTTTGGGGCAAGTTCTGTTAGCGAGCACCTATGAAGGCTGGCACGGTACACGAGGGGGTGGGTGGCCAGCACCACGCCCGGTCGCCTTTGTCTCCCGAGTGATGATGTTTAACACATCGCACCAGGTACTCATTTGAGGCCGAGTCAACCGAAGGAAGGCCCAGGAACCGATTCAGAAAATCGTCAATGATGTTGGACGTGAGCGGAAATTCAACTCTGTTTAACGCGGGCATGTCCAAAGTCCGGCCCGCGGGGCAATTACGGTGTGTTATTTACGGCTCGCCAGCTCTGTCAGAATAAATACATCATAAAACTCATGGAAATTTAAGGTATTCTATACAGTTTGTTCAATGTTATCTGACTGAATGAAAGGCAGAATTGCGCTTTTAGAGTTGTTCCCGTCTGCCTGAGTGGCTTATATTTTGTTACATTGTCATTTGAAAAATAAAGGTAATTGTGACAATGAATTTTTTTTATAACAGTGTGTATTTCCACGTAACTTTTGTGGTTAAAACAATGTCAAAAGGAACTATTGGCCCCCGGGCATCTTCACTTTATCAAATGTGGCCCTCTTTGCAAAAAGTTTGGACACCCCTGGTTTAACGGGTTCGTAGCATAGCGCACTAACCACCGCACTACCGCACACAAGTACACACAAACACAAACATCGCTGGTAGAGGCTACATAGGCTGTTAGGGTCAGAGCTTTCAGCGAGAACACACACACAGGTACACAGATGTTTCTCACCTTGACCTCCTGGGGTTTGGTCCACTTGAGCGCCTGCCGGGGAGGCAGAGAGGGCGGCGAGGGGTGGTAGAAGACGCAGCCGGTCCGCTTGCAGCGAACCCCATAGCGGCACGGCTGCAAACGCGGCGCGGAGGTGGGGGGGGGGACAAAAACACGAAAATTCGTTGACAATTTTTACTTTCGTTGATAAAGAAACTCGCGTTCGTCAAAAACGTTGCGGACTTCAAGAGAAGACCAAAATATTGACGTTTTGGGCAATGAGTCTTCTTCACAGTGCTTAAGCAAATGCTATTGAGGAATGTGTTGAGTTTTTTTAACATCAATTCACCTTGAAACAATATAAATTAAGAGGTAATATGACTGCCTGAATACACTAATCCTAAAAAGTATCAAGGGAAAACATGCGATTGTGAACAATACAGAGTTGCAAACAACTTATTTCCTAGTAATGCAAACAATCTTTTACCAATGTTATCCAATCTACACGACCGGTGTCCATAAAGTCATTCGGGTGAAGAATCCATTCAGATCTCACGCACAGCAGTGCAAACCTCAATGTTAGACAACTGGCCCACGGAAGCGGACATCACAGAGCCACCTCTGATATCACCGCAAGTGACCTTCGGTCCACACAGCTGGGGGCGCAAGCTCATTCCTATCCACCCTACCGACACCGTAATGTTTGCCACGCGATAGCCAAATAAATATTTGTAATTCTCAAGGAGGCCAATTTCAGTCAAATTAAGTGCAGCGCCAAATTTAACGCCACATGATTTGCCTTTTGAGAGCGCTCTTCATCTCCCGAGCCATCCGGTCACATGCCATGTTATTCTTTGGCTTTTTGTTCCCATTTATTATTTTCCAGCGGTCGCTCCTGAACAGAGACATTCCTTCGGAATTCTTGTCGTGATTAGGACACCACCCCCCTCTATTGGGGGGATGACCAAAGGAAGAAGACATCTCACGAAACAATATCTCTTAACCCCTGAGGACAAAACGCTTGAAAAGAAATGAACATTAGCAGCGGGTTAAAGAAGTTGTTACCTTTGGGTGCTCGAAGGGACATTCCAGGTTCTTGCACTCGGGGAAGAAGCGGCATTGAGCGGAAGAAGAGACGACCGGGGCTGCCACTAACGAACAAAGACAAAAGATCCCCCGTTATAGCCTTAACAGGCTGTTGGGGCAAGTGCTGTTCGCGAGAACCGACGAAGGCCGGCACGGCATGCGAGGGGTGGGTGGCCAACATCATGCCCGACCAGCTTTGTCTCCCCAGTGTCGATGTTTACACACCACACCAGGTGCTCATTTGAGGCAGAGTCAACTTCGGGGAGGCCCAGGACCGCTTGAGATAATCATCATTGGTGATGGCCGTGAGCAGGAATCGAACTCGGGTCGCCGGGTTCGTAGCGCAAGCACGCTAACCGCTACACAATCGCTCCCAATTGAACACGCTTACAGGCACACACGTGCGTGGTCAGACGCGGGTCCTTATCCAACGACAACAATGACGCATTCATAATTAATTTATGTTTGAGGCCACGTAATGATCTGGCCAAGGTTGCGGCTGTGAAATAATACTGGCTGCGAAAACCAACGTGTTAAGTTAAAAACAAACCGTCATTTTAGTGCCAAGTTGGGCGAGTGTCACCACGGTATCTGTACTGTGGGGGACACACTTTTTAAGCTACGTGGATTGGTCAAGACACACCAATAGGTTATGGGATAGGCCCGTGTGCTATAAGTTAAAATGTAATACATCAATCACAATATACAGGATAGAAACTACGTAGTTATATGTGTGTGCGCGCACGCGCAAGCTTCAGAAATGAGCAAAGACTGACAAGGGTAGTGTCTCAATAACATGAGATTTGTCCAATCCTTGATCAATCCACAACAGGATAGAGACTCACCTCCCACTGCACGAGGGAATGGTGTGGGCAACACCACGGTCAGACACCAATGTGACCATTGAACATCATTGCACACGTACACGGCGCACGAGGGGGTGGGTTGGCCAGCACCACGCCCGGCCGCCTTTGTCTCTCCTAATGCCGATATTTACACATCGCACTAGGTACTCGTTTGAGACTGTGTCGACCTAGGGGACGCCCAAGACCGATTGAGATCATCGTCGCTGATGTCGGCCGTGAGAGGGAATCTAACTCGGCTCGTCGAGTTCAAAGTGCAGCGCGCTAAACGCTACACTGCCGCTCCCCACTACGCACACACAAAAACAAAGAACCCCCGCATAGCCTGAACAGACTTTTGGGGAAAGTGCCGTTTGCGAGCACCTATGAAGGCCGGCACGGCATACGAGGGGGTGGGTGGCCAACAAACACCACGCCCGGCCGCCTTTGTTGCATACAGTCATGCGTACGCACGACACCACCGCGTGCTCACTCGAGCCCGGCTCACCTGGCTTGGCAGGCTGCGCAGGGCGGCGTTTCTCCGTGTGCGTGAAGGGGCACTCCACCTTGCTGCACTTGCCGTCAAAGCGGCACACCGGGTGGATGTAAAGGCACCGATCGCCGAACTTGCAGTTGGGGAAACGTCCTGTGTGTGCGGAAACAAGAGCATTACCAAGACGTGGAAACAAACATTTTGAATGCGGGTTTCATATTCCGGGCAAATAGGCATTTGTGCGTCTAACAGATCGTTACTTTACCGGGCGAGGCCTACAGGGCTACAAAGCCCATTTTCAGAAGCGACCTGGCCACATATGATAGCTCAACGATGTGGCTTATCGCGTGGAAATTTATGGTGACCAAATAATCTAAACCACGTTGATTCGAAATGTGGAGGGGAGAAGCGGAGGACTCGGAGAAATATAGACACGACCAGCGGGAGAACGTGCAACTCCAAATATACAGGGACCCTCCACTTGTACATTAAGCAGTTCACCTTCTGAACCTCCTCCCATTCCTCTCTTAAAGTCTCACCTCATCTCTATTATCCATCCTCTTCGCTCCCCTCACCCCTCCACTGCTTCCCATCCCTCCCCGACCCTTTTCGTTATCCCTAAGTACCCCTCTATCGCTGTCACTCATTCCTCAATACCTCGCACATCCCCTGACAAATACTCCAAACGTAAGTTTCTAAATGTGGAGGGGAAAAAACGGATGACCCGGAGAAAAATCCACGCGACCACGGGGAGAACATGCAAACCTCCAAATATACAGCAGGCGTCAGGGTCGGCATCGAACCCACGGCCTCCTGTGTACCAGGCGAGGTAGCGAGCAACTCGCCAACGTGGGGCCCATCCAATGGCACAACCACCTCCCAACACTCTCCAGTTGCCAATTGTCTTCCTTTCTCAGCATCCGCGTCTCCGCTGAATGTGCACATGTACAGCAATTTTGTCTACCCACTGCTGGACGAAGGTCCCGGGGGGGGGGGGGGGGATTACGTGAGCATACTTCACCACGCTGGTCAGCGCGGAGATGGTAAAGGCGGCGAGCACAGACGTTGGAAGCGCAGTGCAGCGAAAAATATTTTTGCGAAACTGCCCTCTGCTGAAAGCACAGAGTACCAGTTAGTGCATGGTGGTCAACCATCCAAGCCAGCCCTATAAGGTGATTCGCTCACAGCGCACTTCTGCTTATATAGCCACGTTATCTCATCAAGGAGCAATAAACCATCAAGCGTACTCCGGTCATCCTCGCAGCAGCAGCGGCAGCAGCAGCAGCGGCTTTTGGCTAACCGTCGAACAAAGACGGTGGCCGCCGCATCGCGCGCTCTCAGAAGCGTTTCTGCGGCCGTCTGGAACACTCTTCCATCCGATATTAGGAAGTCACCGGAGATTTGCACTAATAAACCTGGATTGAAAAAACGTATTTCTTTAGAACTGCTTTTTGTGTTCAGTGTGTTTGTCCTTCCCCCCCGCACCTTCCAATTACCGCGGTTGGCTACGTACGTACGGTGCTAAAGAAGTTCAACGCACACGTGCATACACACACACACGAAGGCCAAGCAAAAGCCTTCTCAGCTCCACCCATCTCTCCACGTGAAAGACTTTTTGAAAAGGGGGGTAAGGTGGGGGGCAGGGCTGAGGGAGGGGGACGGCAACGCTTACTTGCAACACTGCGTCGGGTGGTGGAAGGGGCACGCTTCCCCGTTGCTGCAGCCGGGCCAGAAGCGGCAGCGCTCGCGCCCTTTCGCTTGCGCCTCGGGGACGTAGCCCTCGTCCGAGTCGTCTGGGTGCCGAGTTCGCACGTGGGGAGGAGAAACCGAGGGGAAATGCGGAGGTTTGCGGGGGGTGGTGGTGGGAGGAGGGAGAGGCGAGGAGACGCAGGGAGGCACGGGGGGAGACGATGAGACGTGGGGAGACGTCGGGAGTAGATAACGTCGAGACGCGGGGGGAGACGCAGAGAGGGGGGAGAGATGGAGACACGAGGAGACACAGCCACGGGGCAAGAGGACATGTGGGGGAGACACGGGTGAGAGACATTTTAATTTCAGCTCAGTGAAAGACGCTTCCTCCACAACACATTGTAAGCGGGCTCCTCCCAGCGCCGCCCATCAGCTGACGCCCACCCCATCAGCTGACGCCCAGCCCATCAGTGACGCCCACCTCATCAGCTGACGCCCACCCCATCAGTGACGCCCACCTCATCAGCTGACGCCCACCTCATCAGTGACGCCCACCCCATCAGTGACGCCCACCTCATCAGCTGACGCTCACCCCCATCAGTGACACCCACCTCATCAGCTGACGCCCACCCCATCAGCTGATGCCCACCCCCATCGGCTGACGGCCCTCCCACCCCCCGGGTCTTACCATCCGACTCTCCCAGCGACACGGCCACGGGCTTGAGCTTGGGGATCTGCATCAGCTTGCCGTCCTGCGCCTGCACAAACACGTGGGGCCTCCCGAGCGGCACCGACAGCTCCATCTCCTCCATGTCGACGACGCCGCCGCCCATGGCCTCCAACTCGGAGTAGCACGGCTCCATCTCCTCCACCTCGGCACCCGACGCCGCCAACGCCACGGCGGTCATCGTCACGTCATCGTCGTCCGCGTCGCCGGCAAATGAGGCCGCCCCCGCCGGAGGCGTCGCGACGCCGTCCAGCGTCACGATGAACTTGGGGCTCACGGGCCGGCGCGGCGGTTCGGGGTTTCTGCAAAAAGGGCGCGTGCGTGCGTGCGCAAGCACGAGCGTGAGCGTCGATGGCTCCTGCAGGGGTAGGCAAACCTGCAGCTCCAGAGCCGCATGCGGCTATTTGAAGACTGCTTCGTGACGTTATTCACAAGCATATTGCGGCTCCTCAAGTACCCAGTTTTTTTGTTTACAGAATAATAAAAATGGTCATGGACCCCTGGGCTAGAGTGGGGCGGTTGTGCACTGATACGAATCAGAAAACAAGAAAATGTCATGAGAATGCAGAGACCCTGTAACGCTTTCCAACAAGCGTTTGTCCCCGGAAAGATTTAATTGGCAAACAACTTTGAAAAGCGCATAACGAGACGGCGCCCCACGTGGAGGTATTTCTGATGAAGAGACCGCATGAGCAGAGGCTCCATCTAAGTGCACGGGTTTACCCGATTTCATACAACAGGTATGTAGATTCTAGATTTGAAGCTTTCGTGACTGCAAGGATTCATATTCTTAGGTTTTTTCGGTAAAGTCACGTAGGTAAAAAATTAAAATTAATAAAAGCTTGTGTTGCCTCCGAAACGTCGTGATTTTAATTTTATTTTTATTTTATTAATTTTAATTTTTTACCTACGTGACTTTACTGAAAAAACCTAAGAATAGGTATGTAGATCTCATTAGAATTCCTAGTGCACGAGCGTACGCCGCCTACTACCGGACGCAGATTAATTAACATGCCAACAGCGCTATGTTGTTAATGTTCCTTATTTATCTCTTATCCGGCTTCCAGAGGCTTTACTCTATGAAGTGCAGTGACATATTGGATCTAAAAACTGTTACACTAAAGTCCATTCATTGGGCGCCACCCATCGCTGCCCGTTTGGCCTCCTCCCTTTGGAGCGAGCCTGACCCCGATGAGCCCTTGGCAGAGGTCGCAACCGGGTAACCGATACCCGTACCATACCCGTACCCAGCTGGGTACGGGTACGGGTACCCGTTTGCGACCCTGGTGCGGCCGGGTACGGGTAGACCGTGAGTCACTGGTGAGTAACTGTTTGTCACTAATTTCCCAACGTCTTGTCTCTTCTCACAATTCAAGTTCCTAGAATCAACCCACCCGTGCCTGCAACATGGCTTCATCCCAGAGGTCGCAATCGGGTACCCGATACCTGTACCCTACCCGTACCCGGCCGAGTACGGGTAGGGTACAGGTACCCGTTTGCGACCCTGGTGCGGCCGGGTACGGGTACGGGTAAGGAATCAAAACCCGTTTGCGACCTCTGGCCCTTGGCGTGCCGTTACCGGTTCCGTATGAGCCGTGGCGGCGCGATGACGGCTGGCGGCGTGGCGCCCAGACGATGCGCCAGCGAGTTGCTGGTCGGAGCGGCGGGCATCACCGCGGTCGCCACTGCCGCCACTGCCGCCACCGTAACAGTCTCCCTGGGGGGGTCTCGCGTCTGGCCCCTCTCCTCGTCCGTCAGCACGAAGGAGCGCGTGTCGGCAAACACCACCACTGTACGCGCGCAGACATACACACACACGAGCGCAGACGTTTTAGTGACCGCTTCTGTCATCCACACGCACGGACGCACACACCAGAGATACACGCGAGTAAATGTCTTTTTCTTGTCTTCATTAAACTAAATTTTAACCACAATTAGCTAACAGTGCTAAGTTAGTGATACGAGTGCTGCTGGTGCTGGCGATCATTATTACACCGATGCTGCTGCTGGCACTGACAGATAATGATAGCAATGCTACGGCTTCATCTTCTTGGTTCTTTCGGTAACTGGTCTGTCGGAAAGACAGCGTCTGAATGACGCTGTCTTTCCGACAGACCTGTTATTCACCTGAGGACGGCTGCTTGCGTTGTGGCCGAAACGTCGTGAGAATTGTATCTTATTATGTTTTATTTTTATTCTTTTATTATTTCCCTTCTACGTGACTTTACCGAAAGAACCAAGAAGATGAATCCCTGCAGTCACGAAAGCTTTAAATCGAAAAATGCTACGGCTGCTACTACTGCTGATGACAACGGAACTGATGACGAACAAAAGGCAACACAACCAACGGCGCCAGGCGGAAGAAACTCTCCGCCACTCTTTAATCCAACTCTCGTATCCCTCCTCCTCATTCCTCCGCCGATTTGGCCGCGACCGCCACTCACCGGGCCGAGCGCTGCCGGCCTCGTGAGGCCTCGCGTCATTTCCAAGCGCCTCCACGTGCCGCGAGTCCACAAGCAGCGTCTGCACTTGCGGTTTTATCTGCGGCTGCGGCTGCGGTTGCGGCTGCGATTGCGGCTGAGGTTCCGGCTGAGGTTCTGGCTGAGGTTCCGGCTGAGGTTGCGGCTGCGGTTGCGGCTGCGGTTGCGGCTGAGGTCGCAGCTGGGGTTGCAGCTGAGGTTGCGTGCGTGTCTGCTTGGGGCGCCAGCTCTCCCGTTCCGGCTGAGCACCACCCTGACCCAATTCCAGGTTCCTCCTGATCATGGCCCGGCGTGGTTGTGGCACAGTGGAGCGCTTCGACTCTACTTCACGTGGTTCCACTTCCTGCGGTTCCATTGCCTGCTGCTGCTGGTGTAGCTGCTGCTGCTGCCGCCGCCGCTGCTGCTCCAACTGCCGCTGCTGCTGCTGCTGCTCCGCCTGCCGCTGCTGTTGTTCCGGCTGCCGCTGCTCCGAATGTGGCAGGAGGCCGTGCTTTGGCTCCAGAGGCCGTGCCGTGCCAGGCCGGGCCTCGGGCCAGCGGGTGACACTCTGGCGCGGACCGGACGAGGCCCTGTAGGTCAGCCGGCCCGCCTCGTCGGCCTGGACCGTCCCGGACCCGCGCGTCCATTTCCTGGGCTCCCACTCGCCCTCCCTGTCCTCCCGAGGGCGAGCCCGGGGGGCCACGGGGGCAGTCTGCCGCTGCTGGATGGCTGTGTGGGGGAAGAGCGGGGAACCCCCCCACGGGAGCCAGACAGAGGTGAGGGGAGGCGGTCGTAGCAACAGAGGGGCAGCAGCGACAAAGGACAGGAGCAGAGGACGTTAACACCCAGACTATAGTTTTTCGATCAACCCTGACATTGTGTTTGTATGCTGAACTTCTTTTGCCAACCGTGCTAATCGGAGGTCGCGGCCTAACCATGGATAAATAAACTATTTGTATTATTCCTGGAAACTCATGTAGGGTCTGCCTTCCTGGTCCTCATTCCTGTCTTGGGACATCATCTGCACGTACTCTTAGGTTTTTTTCGGTAAAGTCACGTAGGTAAAAAATAAAAGTTAATGAAAGTAATAATGGAAATAAAATAAAATAATAAATCACGACGTTTCGGAGGCAACACAAGTCTCCGTCATCAGGTGGGACCGTCACAGCTAAAATTACGGCATCAAGTGCACCACCCTGATGCAGAAATTCTAGCTGTGACGGTCCCACCTGATGACGGAGACTTGTGTTGCCTCCGAAACGTCGTGATTTATTATTTCTATTATTACTTCTATTAACTTTAGTTTTATTTTTTACCTACGTGACTTTACCGAACGAAAACCTAAGAGTATGAATCCTTGCAGTCACGAAAGCTTCAAATCTAGCATCATCTGCACGTCCACTCCACAGTCCTTCATATGTCCTAGCTCACCACCTCAAACCACCTCTTTTTTCCCTAGGCCCTGCCTCTCGGTCTCCGCTCCGATGCTCCCATCCTTCATCGCCTGTATTCTTCTTCTAGCAGAAGTTTTTTCTCTTCTTCACAACAGTGTCCCACCCTAACCAACGGAGTTGACTATCTCCCAGCCTGTCTGAGACGAGGGCACCACACCCTTCACTTCTCCCTCATTTACAGCACGCGAATAATCACTAACGAGTCTAATCACATCATAACAATATATAACCATAACAATATATTCATCTAGACATCATATTCCAGGGCAGCATAGCGTGCTTGCAGTGGCTACGGCAATTGTTCTCAACCATGAAACAGAGAGATCGCAAGTCCGTACCTCCAGTCAACAGGGCCTTAGTAAGTGCACGTGGTGGTAAGGTATTCGCTTCACGTTGAGTATCAGTGCGTTGTGTGCTAAGCATTCACGATCAATAGTCGGGGGTTCAGCGGGGCTGGGACTTGAATGGGATAGGACGGCAGGGGAAGCAGTGAGGATGGTGTGCGTTGCTTACGCTGCATGCGGCTCGTGGTGCGGGAGACCGACTCCTGCGCCTCGGAGATGGCCTTCATCAGCAGGCTCTTGTTCGCCTGCTTCGAGGGAGGCAGCGTTGGCCTGGTGGCAGCGACGGGCAGGCGGGAGGGTGGGGGGGGTGGAGTCAGCGGACGGCCGTGGGTGCGCGCGCACAAGAAGCGGACAGGAAGACGCATGAACACGGGGCACGCGGACGCGATGGCGCACGTCCAATTGCATTCCAGTACATCCCTTCCTTACGGCTTACCCGTGTACTCCCATGTGCCCCCCTGAAACCCCGAGATTCACCGCAGAACCCCGCATCTCCACGATGGCCCTACGCATATTCGTGCCTTCCCACGTTTGCCAGTACATTCCTGTACGTCCCCTAGTATTTTCCAACGCATCACCCCACGTCCCCGTTAGTTCCCTCACGTCCAATTGCATCGACATGCGTCCCGTCACTTCCCTGCGGACGCCCCTTCATCTCCACAATATCCCTGTGCATCCCAGTGCACTCCAGCGTATCCCTTAACATTCCTGCGTGCCCGCAAGGCTTCCAATGCATCCCTCACCTCCCCTCTCCCCTCCATATTCCCAAGAATGTGTCTCCATGGATCCTCCTACCCCCCCCCCCTCATCCCCAAGTGCCCCTCACTGCACGCACTTGCGCTCGGGTTTTGGAGGGAGCTGCACGCTGCTGGCAGGGCCGCCCCCGCGCCGCCAGACGTCCACCTCGTCCTCCTCCTCTTCCTCCCCCTCCTCCTCCCACTCTCCTCGGTCGTCGTCTTCGTCGTGGTCGTCGCCCTCCAGCGGGAAGACGCGCAGCACCGAGCTGGAGGCGCCCACACGCCGCCCACTGCGCCAGCCCTCGCCCTCCTGCACGCGACATTGTCGTCGTCGTCAGAAGCGCCCATTCGCTAGATCGCCCCACTCTCGCTCACTCACGCACTCTCTCACTCCCGTCTCTCTCTCTCTCTATCATCAATCACCTGTTCTCTCTCAATCGCCCGCTCTCCATAATAAAGGGGGTTATTTTGGGTAAGATCGCGTGAATATAAATGTGCCGTTAAACCCACCACCACCACCACCACCCCATACAGCCAATAAGTAATGTTTGTCACGTAAACAAAACGTGGCAATCAGTGAATACTTCAGCACATCGGTGTGTTGGAGAGCAAACCCACAACATTGATAATTTGAGTAGCATGACGTTTCGCTGGCGATTACAACGAGCCTCCCGCTAACTTTCACTCTCCTGCTCTCACTCTGCCTCGCCCGCTCTTGCTCTCGGTCTCTCTCTCTCTCTCCCTCGATCGCGTTCTCTCCCATCGTCTCTTCACCTGCTCGCTCGCAAACTCAAATCCCCAGCTCGCTTCCCCGTGTGCGCTGGGGGCCGTTTGTGTCTCTGACAAGTCGACAGTCAGGCCGTCCGAGAGATGGGGAGATTTTTCTACACTGCAATGTAGAGTTGATTTTAATTAGGGTGACGACATGAACGTCAGGGTCAGAACGATGAGGCACTGAAGAAGGCAAGGCTTCTGGTGCCCATTTCAGACAGGCGGAGAGAAAGTCTCGACTTGGACGGGTCGAACGCGTCACAAGAGAGGGGAAAATCTGCATACTCAACCGCAGAGCAAGGCCCAATGATGGCGATTTAGAACACTTTCAGGATTCTAACGTTCAGCGTTAATGGCCAGGGCTCACACAGGCAGTTTGGAGAGCAGTACAACCATTCCCAAGTTATTAAGGAACAGAAACCCTTCAGCAGAACAGTGTTTTCGGCTGAGTACTTGGCACGGTCCTTTCACATCTGCCAAATCCTGGAAATTTGCGTGACACCCTGTGACCTGTGACCCCCGCAACCTCACCTCCCGCGCGTGTCGCTCGCCCCCGCGCTGGTGGCCCCCGTCGTGGCTGCTCCGTGTCGAAACCACGGGAACGGGCCTCCTCCTGGGGGGCGATGGCACCGTATCCACGGCAACGGAACGCTTCTTGGGAGGCAAAGAATCCATCTCTAAGGCACCGGGCCTCTTCCTGACGGGCAATGGCAGGGTATCCAGGGCGACGGCGACTGGACGTTTCCTGAGAGTAGATGGGATAATATCCACGGCAACCGGACGACCCCTGGGAGGGGAAGGTACCGTCTCCACAGCAACAGGCCTCCTCCTGAGGGACAACAAGTCAGTCCCTATGGGAAGAGGTCTTTTCCTGGGGGGCGATGGGACTGTATCTACGGTGACCGAACGCCTCTTGGGTGGCGATGGAATCGTCTCCACGACGACCGGTCGCTTCCTAGAAGCGGCAGCAGCAGCGATGGGCGGGGACCCGGAGCCCATCACCACGGCGATCGGCCTCTTCCTGGGAGGCGAATCCACATTCCCCATGGAGACGGGCCGCTTCCTGGACGGGGAGGTTGAGGTCGTCACGGCAACGGGACGGTGGGGGGGCGGCGAGCGGGACCCCCCTGCGCCGCTGCTCAGGTCGTATGAGAGGTCGTCCAAGGTCGGGGTGATGTCGATGATGGGGTCAGAGGGCATGGGTAGGTCGGCGCTCGATGACAGGGAGTGCTTGAACGCGGTGCGTGAGGAGCGGTGCTCCCCACTGTGTCTGTCCGATGGGGGAACAAGTGGACACGCATGCATAGACGTGCATCGTCAGATGAAATGCAGGGCAAAGCTCCTTGTGAAACACCAATTAAAGCATCTGATAACAACAACAGAAAATACATCAGCTGAAGCGCCTCAGCATAGAGCACCAGATGAATTGAGAGAGATGATGGGCATATTCAATTTCGATTTAAAGCTTTCGTGACTGCAGGGATTCATCTTCTTGGTTCTTTTGGTAAAGTCACGTAGAAGGGAAGTAATAAAATAATAAAAATAAAACATTATGAAATAATATAATATATTGTGTTTTATTTTTATTCTTTTATTACTTCCCTTCTACGTGACTTTACCGAAAGAACCAAGAAGATGATGGGCAGAGTGAGCTATTAGATGAATAATGACGCAAAACTGCATTCCCTTGTACATTAAGGTAGTCTCCCTCCTTAACCTCCTTCCGTTCTTCTCTCAAAGCCTCACCTCTTCTCTATCGCCCATTCTCTTCATTTTCCCTCCCCTCGCCCCTCCACTCCTTCCCATCCCTCGCCTATAGCCCTTTCGTGATCCCCAAATAAACTCTATCCCTGTCACTCAATCCTTGTACGCCCCTGCGACATTAATAATGTTATTCTGTCGCCGTTTTGTAAGCGACTTGAAGGTGCTATATAAATACACCTCACGAGGCACCAGACAAAGCATTGAGCTTTGCACCACCGGCTGTCGCAGCAGTCCTGTCCCAGTCGGTGCCACCTGCTCACCGGCTACTGGAGGAGGAGGTGCGGTCGCGGCGTGCACTGACGCCGCTACCGCCACCACCCGTGGCGCTGCTGCCGGTGGAGCCCTTGGTGTCGCGTGGTGGCGCTGCCACCGCCGTCGGCACCCCCTCGTGGGCGGCACGACCAGCGGGCACGGTCGAGTGGGAGATGGAGTGGCTCGAGTCTTTCTTTTCGCGGCTCTCGGACACCGGGGCGTCCGCTCGCGTCTGAGCCTGGTCTGCGGGAGCCACACAGCGGACGGAACGTTGTTCGTTCGTTTATCTAGTAGAGCCTTAAAAATATTTGATTTCAAGAGAGACCTGCAATGCGCAGTTCAGCAACGTCATTTTTCGTGATAATGACGAAAGCAAGGGACAATTATACGCTGTATTAGCACGGGAAGACTGTGTCCGGCAGAGGCACTCACCCACAGTGATGGAACGCAGCTTGTCCAGGACGCCATGCAGCCTGCGATGGGGTGAGGGTATTGGGAGAAGCACACATGCAAGCACACACAAGTTGAAAACGCACACAAGTCAACATACATACATACAACATGCATGCGCACACAAGCATGCACACAAGTGACCATTGATACACATACATACGCATACACACAAATCAACACGCACCGATAATTATGATTATCATTATGAAATTTACTACTACTTTTTTATTTTCCCAGGTAAGGCCCAGAGCTTTATAGCTTCATCAGAAGCGACCTGGCCACAAATGATCGCTCAAAGAAGTGGCTTTTCACATGCAAATACATAACAGCCACTCATACCCTAAACACACGTTTTTAAACGTGGAGGGAAAACCCGGTGATTACTACGTTGACAACGGCAAAGATAACGGTGATGTTGACAACGGCAAAGTGGAATAACGCACACAGGTGTGCGCAGAGCAGCGCACAATGTCCGCGCATGCGCAAAGCGTACCACGCGGTGAACTTGCTGGTGTTGTCTCCCAGGAAGAGCATCAGATCGCGAGTCATCTGATCGCGGCTCTTCTTGTTGGCCACCATCACCATGATGTAGTCCGGCAATTCATTGTCTGAGCAGCACAACGCAAGGGGCTCAAAGTTCAGAACAGTGTAACAATTCGCCAGTGAAATATGAATGACAGTCAACTCCCAATTGCCTGGGGTAAAGGGGTGAAAAGGGTGGCCCGGATAAATCCGAAACAAAGGTGATGCAAAACACGTATGAAATTATGATAATTGGTGTTTTACCCTTTTATCTGGCAACAAAACTGTCACCTTTTTTACGAGGAGTCATGTTTGCATAGACCACAATACCTGCAGTCATAATGCAAACAAAAAACATAACTCTGATAATGTATGCACTGTCCTTGAAGTTGATTGGTCCACACCCTAGACAGCTTTTCTTAGAGCCTAGTCTCACATGGTGTTGGACCAGATTACGCCAAAAGGCGCACAACTCAAAGACAATGCACCATCAGAGTATGAGAGCTCGGGACAAGCATTTACACCATTGGTACCTCATTTGCCAGTAAAAAATAACAATTATCATATTTTTTTTACTGGCAAATGAGGTACCAATGACGCATGAAATTAGTCTATAAAACGTGTTTATTATTCGCCTACGTAGACAGAAGGCTTCATTTATTCTTAACAGGGTTTGCATGCCGATGTTTTCAGTCATGTGGGCACCTACTCAAGAACTCAATGATCGAGGGGCAGCCAATGATTAAACGAAGAAATTAATTTGTTTGTTTTTCAGATGACACTACCAATCCGCGCCCATCACCTCCCGTCCAGTGGCACACGTGGGAAGCGGTGAGACTTTTCCTCAACTACCTTCGTGTGATCCCATTAGTCGAGCAATGTCACCCGATAATCAGCAGAGTAATCAATTACTTAAATAATCAGATAACCCACCCCTGACAATATAAATCACAATAATTAACATGTTCATGTTCTTGGTTCTTTCGGTAAAGTCATGTAGAAGGGAAATAATAAAATAATAAAAATTCTCACATCTCGACTGCAACACAAACAATCATCATCAGGTGCTGTGGACTTCACACTTGATTGATGAGTGCTTGTGTTGCAGTCGAAACGTCGTGAGAATTTTTATTGTTTTTTTAGTTTTATTTTTTTATTATTTTATTATTTCCCTTCTACGTGCCTTTACCAAAATAACAAAGAATATGAATCCCTGCAATCACGAAAGCTTTAAATCAAAATGTATGTTCACGTAGCGTTTAGATCAATTATTACATGCAATTACAGATTGCAGCAAGGTGTTTTATGAAATGGTGCAAATGTGTTTGCGATTGAAGGTGTCTCTTACCAACATAAACCCCAAGCTCTGTGAGCTTGGTTTTAATAGCGGACTGAAAAAGAACACACCCACAAACACAGCACGATGAACAATTAATTACATGTTAAAACCCACACAGCAGATATTTGTATTCCTGTACCAATGATAACACGTGCAGTGGTGGCGAGATGTGAATTCCATAGCTAGGTATATTCGGGAGTGCGTAGGTTCTATCCCGGACCCTGACACCTATATATTTGGAGTTTGCATGCTCTCTCTGTGGTCGCGTACATTTTTCTTCGGGTCCTCTGGTTTTCTCCTCCGCATTTAGTATTTGGTTCTTGCTCTAAATTTCCACAAAAGCCACTTCGTTGAGCAATCATTAATGACCAGGTCGCTTCTGAAAGGAGCTACATAACTCTGTGGGCCTTACCTGCGAAAATAAAATATATAATAACACCCAGGGATTAATTTTAGCCGCGTGTGTCAGCACCCGACACATTGCATCCAGTATAATGTACCTCCCTCCCATGGCTACGACTACTAGTAATGTGCCTACTACAATCTATCAGCGACCCGCACAATAGTTCAGTGGGAAATTAATCCCGGATCGAACGCCTACATTTTAAGCGAGAGCTGCTATACTATATTCTTAGGTTTTTTCGTTGCTTCAGCCGCACCGAACCTCACAAAAATAATATCCAGGGGCCTACCTTGGCTCCTCCCACCCTCAACCAGTATATATACAAGGACTGTTTTCTTGGAATCTCTCTCACTTGATACAGCTATCGAGCCGTGACGGTTCCACCTGAAGACGGAAAGCTTGTGTTGCCTCCGAAACGTCGTGATTTTTATTTTATTTTACTTTCATTCATTTAATTTTTTTACCTACGTGACTTTACCGAAAAAACCTAAGAATATGAATCATTGCAGTCACGAAAGCTTCAAATCCAGCTGCTATACTGGCAATAGACTGTCCTGTCTGTATCACGTGTCATACACTACATACACAACATGCCAGATATACACTCTATATGCATATCTACAGCCCTTTTGTCAATGCATTGAGAGATGGGGGGGGGGCTCCTCAAGCCGTGCGGATCGTAGGGGGTTGTTGACCATACTTCACCGCGCTGGTCAGTACTGGTTGGTGAAGGATAATACACCATGCACGACACTGGCCATACAGCCTAACAATACCGGTACCATACTCCCCTTAAGCCGAGACGTAGGGCACAATATCAAACACAACCCCATTATCATTCCTACCCCCACGCCTTCTAAACACATACTTTTTAGGGGTTTCTGGTATTTAGGAACCTTTGGGTTTAGGGGTCCGTCTCTGGGCTTATGGGTTTATGAGACTCAGGATTGAGGGGTCAGAGGGTTCAGAGGTCTCGCGGTTTATGAACCTCAGAGTCTCTAGTTCTAGAAGTCTCGGGGTTTATAAACCTCAAAGTCCTGGGTTTAGAGGTCTCGGGGTTTATGAATCTCAGAGTCTCTAGTTCTAGAAGTCTCGGGGTTTATGAATCTCAGAGTCTGTAGGTTTAGAGGTCTCGGGGTTTATGAATCTCAGAGTCTCTAGTTCTAAAAGTCTCGGGGTTTATAAATCTCACAGTCTCTAGTTCTAAAAGTCTCGGGGTTTATAAATCTCAGAGTCTCTAGTTATAGAAGTCTCGGGGTTTATAAATCTCAGAGTCTCTAGTTCTAGAAGTCTCGGGGTTTATAAACCTCAGAGTCTGTAGGTTTAGAGGTCTCGGGGTTTATAAACCTCAGAGTCTGTAGGTTTAGAGGTCTCGGGGTTTATAAACCTCACAGTCTGTAGGTTTAGAGGTCTCGGGGTTTATAAACCTCACAATCTGTAGGTTTAGAGGTCTCGGGGTTTATAAACCTCACAGTCTGTAGGTTTAGAGGTCTCGGGGTTTATAAACCTCAGAGTCTGTAGGTTTAGAAGTCTCGGGGTTTATAAACCTCACAGTCTGTAGGTTTAGAGGTCTCGGGGTTTATAAACCTCAGAGTCTGTAGGTTTAGAGGTCTCGGGGTTTATAAACCTCACAGTCTGTAGGTTTAGAGGTCTCGGGGTTTATGAATCTCGCGGTTTCGGGGTAGCGAGGCCCCCGATCATCGCGGACTCCACGAAGCCTCATCCTAACCCGCTAGGCCGCACGGCGGCATGCTACGCGCGTCGCCGCCGCGAGCCGCTCTCCCCCAAAGCGCCGCTGCGTTGTGGCCCCGAGTTCCCTGGGCCCAGCACGGCTAGAGGAGAAGGGGAAGACAGAGAGAGGTGGAGGGGGGCAGAGGCCCTTGCGAGGAGTCGTTTACCCGAATCTTGCGGCTGATCTCCGTGCCGAGCTCCACTCCGACGTCCATGTCTGCTGCTCGTGTGGCGGATGCCCCCTTCGGTGACGCTGCCGCGTGACGTCATCGCGCTGGACGGGCCCTGCGCGATGACGTCACGCGCGTGAACTTACGCGATGACGTCACGAGCGTGAACTTACGCGATGACGTCACGAGCGTGAACTTACGCGATGACGTCACGCGCGTGAACTTACGCGATGACGTCACGCGCGTGAACTTGCGCGATGACGTCACGAGCGTGAACTTACGCGATGACGTCACGAACGTGAACTTGAGCGATGACGTCACGAGCGTGATCTTACGCGATGGTGTCACAGGGCGTGAACTTGCGCGATGACGTCACGAGCGTGAACTTACGCGATGCCGTCACGAACGTGAACTTGCGCGATGACGTCACGAGCGTGAACTTGCGCGATGACGTCACGCGCGTAAACTTACGCGATGACGTCATCTCCAAATGTTGAAGGCGGCGTGCCGGTGACGTCAGCGCGTTGGCCATGAAGATGATTGCACCGTATTTATTATTTATTTTGTTTATATACTGTGAGACATTTCTAACAAAATGTAATAACATCTAAAATATCATAGCCGTCAACCAGTACGGTTTACCCCGTGTTTTTTTTTTAACAGTACTCTCTTCATTGTTCAGCCAGCATTGGTATAAACATGGGCATTTTCGTTCTTTTGTCTATCATGTGTATCAGGCCTCCCCTCCCCCTCTCTGCCCCATGTGTTGAGCACTCCGTGCTGTCTTTGAGCCCCGCCCCCCTCCCTCCCGATACGTTTCCATTCATTGGCTACCACATTCTGATGAGCTCCCCCCCCCTCTCCTCCCCCCCCCTTCAACTTGCTTATAAGGGATTACATCTTGAATCATTGCCTCACTTGATGCAGCTAATTCGGCTGTGACGGTCCCACCTGATGACGGAGACTTGTGTTGCCTCCGAAACGTCGTGATTTTTGTTTTATTTTATTTTCATTAATTTTGATGTTTTACCTACGTGACTTTACCGAAAAACCTAAGAATATGAATATTACCCCGTATTCTTAACACCACCACCACCCGATTTGAGTCGTTTCAACCCCACACTTACGTCGCTGATGGCATTGTCCGTCCATTCTGGTATCCGTCGCCTTTCAGCCTTCGCCTCCACCACCACCTCCTGCTGTAAATCGCTCAGTGGCGGCTCCTGCAAAATCTCTCAGGGGGGGCAAATGTCTGGATGATTGATAAGGATAAGGTCCACCCATGCAATGGATAAATTAACAGCTTAAGCATGTAAAGGCAACTTCACTTCTTTAATATTAATGAAAAATAAAGTGACTCTTACAATACATCTTGTTTGTTTATATACTCACTATTAAAACAAACCACTCAAGTTTCTTTTATTAAATATTCCACTAGGTGGCGACAAATTATATTGTTGGATGAAACGTGCTTACGTATGATGACGTAAGCACGTATGATGACGTAAGCACGTTAGTGCGAGCCCTCCCGGAAGCCATAGAGAATGCATTGCAGCGCCCCCGTTCGAAAAAAAAACATCTTTCAATGTAAGTCTATGGGACCACTCGGGGCGATTCTCAGCTGGAGGGAAATCGCCCAAAAAGAGGCGGTACTCCACAGAACGTAGCATGACGCTGATTGGACTATATCCAGAGGCACAGTGACGGCTAGCGTGACTCTGTGGTTGAATGACATTGGTGGTGCGTTGCCCAATCGCCCTAATGAAGAAACCGCCCCTGAAATCGCTTTGATTTGCTTCGATTCGGTATTCGGTCGTCTCCACGTTTCAGGAACGCATCCCCGACGTAAACCGGGGTTATCACCGCATTAGCATAATCCTCTTGGTCACTCAATCCCGTGAGCAATTATTATTTCAATAGAATTAAAGAGCCTTGAGTATCCAAGCCACTCAAATTAATTGACCATCAACTCAGCCTCTTCGTCTTGTTGCATCAACCTTCTCACTCCACCGTGGCAGGGGGCAGCCCTCAGCAATGTGGAGGGAACCACTGTTTTATGGGGCAGTTCCACGGTAATTTGCAGTGAGGATGCCACACAAACCCGAGATGATGCCAAATCAGCAAACCAAGACGCCCATAGCCACACACCAGTCTGCTCGGTCTGATCCCAGACAATCTTAATAGCTGTATTTATGTATTATTTTATTATTGCCCTTCTACGTGACTTTACCGAAAGAACCAAGAAGATGAATCCCTGCAGTCACGAAAGCTTTAAATCGAAATTTAATCTTAATAGCTGTTGCCCATGTTTGCATCGCCACCTGTCTGGGTTTAACCCATGGAATTGGCTTCTATATGTTCCGGTGGAAGGAATGGATTTGTACCCAGATCTGTTTCCGGTCTCGTGTTGAACTTCGTGATAGAATACTGCTATTTTTAATGACTTATGAATACAGGGTTCTTCAAAAAAACGTTATACTTCTAAGAATTTCCATCAACACAAGAAATGTGCTGCCTCCACGCTCCGAAGACCACCTGGAGAATATTCCAGACACGTGTTGACAATGATGGCGACACAAGTGGAGACTCTTTGACTTTTTGACGTTATTAACATACATTTGTTATCACGTTACAGTGTATTATCAGTTATTTTTTCATTAAAAACGATAGTCCCATATGAGTACTATTTGGTTCTTTCGGTAAAGTCACGTAGGTATACAATAAAATAAATCACGACGATTTCGGGTGCAACACAAGCGTCCGTCATCAGGTGGGAAAGCATGGTCTGCTGCTGAGGCAAACTGTTTTAAAAGGTTAAAAGGTTAAAACAGTCTGATGACGGACGCTCGTGTTGCGCCTGAAACGTCGTGATTTAGTTTATTTTTCTACCTACGTGACTTTACCGAAAGAACCAAAGAGTATGGATTCCTGCAGCCATGAAAGCTTCAAATCAAAACTTTCCCATATAAGTGCTAACATGTTTTTGAAGCACTCTGTATATTTGTGGAAAAGGCTGGTCTTGTGGAAACCGTAATCCAAGTACCAGCGTCACCGATGGGCAGCAGAGGTGTATGGAAATGTTTTTTTTCCTTTATTTTATTTGACCAGGTGCAGGCAATATCTCAAGATACCAGGATGCGTCTCATTTTCCACGGAGTGACCTGGGGCATTATTCTGCCAGTCGAGGGGGTAATGATTACAATTCACGATGTACAATCTAAATTGTGTCATTCGTTTCGAATTTGGAACATTTTTCTGACTCCGACTTTGGCCTGCTTCTTGCGAATGATGTCACGGGATCTTTGACGTCCAACTCGTGAAAGCAAACGTGTGTGTATTATCGTCATGGTTGACACGCACAGTAATGATCAGGGTGGCCGCCGGATTAGAACCGAGAGCCTCTGCAACAGGGGTGGTCAACCTCTAACAGACCGACAGCCAAAAAAGGTACCCATGAGTTCTGCAAAGAATCAAGTGCACATATAAATATGTATATAGCGTTTTACTGGTAGGAACCTCTTGGTTACACCAGCCCACAGGGGATTGTGCCCGTCCGTCGTGCAGGGAGGGGCTGGGTGGAGAGGGAGGGGCTGGGTGGGGAGGGGAGGGGCTGGGTGGGGAGGGGAGGGTGGGGAGGGGCTGGGTGGGGAGAGTGGGGCTGGGTGGGGAGGGGCTGGTCACCCCGTGGTGCCCTTATAAAACCCAACGTTTAACCTACTCACGCCGGCTTGTGCCCGCCCTCACAGTCGGGCGTATTTGCGGAATACACCACGCCGCCGTTGACACTGGACATTGACCGAGCAACCCAACGTTCCTACCAGCTCCCTCCGCAGGAATGTGTTTTGCACAGCACGGGAGACATTCATCATTATTTTGTATTTTGCCACGATTGTGTTCGTAGTGCTGCGTTCGGCGTGATGCCCCCTTCCGTAGAGCCGCGTGCGGTGGATTAAAGAGCCGCATTGGAGCTCGGGAGACGCCGGCTGGTCACCGCTGCAGTCGAATAGGGCGGGCAACGTTGACGGTAACAAAGCCAAAGATCCCCCGCATAGCCTTAACAGGCTGTTTGGGCAAGTGCTGTTAGCGAGTAGCACCTATGAAGGCCGGCACGGCACACGAGGGGGTGGGTGGACAGCACCACGCCCGGCCGCCTTTGTCTCCCGAGTGGCGATGTTTACACACTGCACCAGGTACTCATTTGAGGTCGAGTCGACCTAGTGGAGGCCCAGGACAGGTTCAGATATTCGTAATCGATGTTGGTCGTAAGCGGGAATCGAACTCGGCTCGCTGGGTTCGTAGCTTAGCGCTAACCACTACACTACCGCTACACAACACACACACAACGCACACACAGAGTGAGTGACAACACAACACGCTCCGAGTTTGGCTTTTGCCGTGTCGTCGAAGAAGCGTCTGTTTAATTGTCCAACCTATGGTGATGATCAACAACACTCGCACGAATCACGTGACAGGCTACACGCCGAGTGGTGAGTTTACACGAGTCGGTCACGGTGCACACGTGGTACAGAGCACGTGGTATAGCGCACGTGGTACAGAGCACGTGGTACAGCGCACGTGGTACAAAGCACGTGGTATAGCGCACGTGGTACAGAGCACGTGGTATAGCGCACGTGGTACAGAGCACGTGGTATAGCGCGCGCACGCACGCACGCACGCACGCCAAAACGTGACACCATTGAAAACGACCGCATCTCTTACACAACACACGACCACCACGACCACCACCGGCCCCTATCCTCCTACCGCCCTCACGAATCAATCGCGATAATTACAGCCGAAAATAATGATGACCGCCGCAGTGCTGTGCGTTGTGTGTAATCTCGGGTATTTGCAGTTCGGGGCCGTTCATAAATGACGTCACGCGATTTTGGACGATTTTTCACCCCCCCCCCCCCCTTTGTCATACGGCGTCACAAAAAGTCAGACCCCCCCCTCAAATATGACGTCACAAAGCTCTGCCCCCCCCCCCAAAAAAAAACATAAAACATGCTTTAAATCGCTTTAAACAATTGTCATTGTGGTGCGTATTTAACGTGGCGCTTCACTCTGATGTTGTAGGAGAAAACTTTTATTAAAAAGTCTTTAATTAAGTAGAACGTGTTGTCTATATTTATTTAAAGTTGCGCATTTTGATGTGACGTCACATTTCTCACCCTCCCCTCGTCACACATCGTCACGAATGTCTGACACCCCCCCACCCTCCTAGGTGCGTGACGTCATTTATGGACGGCCCCTTATTATGATTGTTGTGTCGTTCGGTGGCGCGAATTTCAAAATCAATTTACGTAGCAGCCAATGGCCGTGAACGAGTCGCCCAAGTGCCCACCTCGTCGTACTCAAGATTGCAAATGTTGTGGGTTTCGATTTAAAGCTTTCGTGACTGCAGGGATTCATCTTCTTGGTTCTTTCGGTAAAGTCACGTGGAAGGGAAATAATAAAATAATAAAAATATAAAACATAATAAAAATATAAAACATAATAAAATACAATTCTCACGACGTTTCGGCCACAACGCAAGCAGCCGTCCTCAGGTGAAGAACAGGGCTGTCGGAAAGACAGCGTCTGACAGACCTGTTCTTCACCTGAGGACGGCTGCTTACGTTGTGACCGAAACGTCGTGAGAATTGTATTTTATTATGTTTTATTTTTATTTTATTATTTCCCTTCTACGTGACTTTACCGAAATAACCAAGAAGATGTTGTGGATTTGCTCTCCAGCACAGCACACCAACCGGTGTGCTGTACTCGCAACGAATTGGCCACGTTCTATTCACGTGACACACACACATTGCCAATTGGCCGTGTCGGGTGGTGGCGGTGTTTAACGACACATTTATACAATTACGCGATCTAACCCCTACCCCCCCAAAAAAAAAATCTATATTACGGATGCACGCGCTGTAAAACCAGACCAGCATTAACGCCAGGGTAGGGAACGTCCTTCAATTTTGTACATCACGCCGATTTTACTTGATCTGCCAGACGGCGGTTAAAGGTTTGAAATCGAGCGCGCGACGTGAGTGCAGAGGACAGCCCCGGTGTCGATTCATACATCTTGCGCCGACCTACCACACACGTGCCCCGAACTGACAAGAACGTGAGGGTTGTGTTAACAAGGTTCACATTGTTTGTACAATCGAGACGTTATTACATACACAAAGCCAAACGTCAAACCGTCCCTCCCGCGCTTGCCAGTGTTGCTCATCTCCATTAAAGGCTCTGCGAAACCGGTGGGGAAAATTCCACATTCTCGTGAGAGATGCCAGTTTTTTTCTCTTCTATTCTTAGGTGTTTTCGGTAAAGTCACGTAGGTAAAACATTAAAATTAATGACGGAGACTTGTGTTGCCTCCGAAACGTCGTGATTTTTATTTTATTTTACTTTTATTAATTTTTATGTTTTACCTACGTGACTTTACCGAAAACACCTAAGAATATGAATCCTTGCAGTCACGAAAGCTTCAAATCTAGAATTTTTCTCTTCTTTCCCCCCCCCATGGAACAACCAACACAGAGAGAGAGGAGTTCTCACAAAGCAGTACTCGTTTTTATACACACACGAGAGAAGATGAGCTCCCCCCGAGTTAAATCCTAAGTGGAGTGATGTGATTTAAAGCTTTCGTGACTGCAGGGATTCATATTCTTGGTTTTCGGTAAAGTCACGTAGAAGAGAAATCATCATCAAAATTAGAAAATTTTCTTGCTGTGGATTTCACACCTGATGATGATTGCTTGTGTTGGAGTCGAAACGTCGTGAGAATGTATTGTTTTATATTTATATTATTATTTCCCTTCTACGTGACTTTACCGAAAGAACCAAGAATATGGAGTGATCAGCTCACACAAACGGCACTATCGAACTATTGAACAACATAATCGGCAATTGTTTAAACACCTCTCCACCCGCCCCTGCCAAACAGACACTCACATGCAGATCACGATATATCTACCCGGGCTATTTCAAGGATAAACGACATCCATAATCAACGTTTTGGGTTTAGATCGCGTTATTTATAAATGTGTCGTAACCCTCCACCACCCGACACGGCCAATCAGTAAAAAAGTGTCACGTTGACAAAAGACAATAGTTCACTGCTTTAGCCCACCGGTGTGTTGAAGCCACAACATTTACAATTTGAGTAGTGCGACGTTTCGCTGGTAATTGCATCCAGCATCATCGGGCGAATTGGATGCAATTACCAGCGAAACGTTGTACTTAAATTGTAAATGTTGTGGCTTCAACACACCGGTGGGCTAAAGCAGTGAACTATTTGTCTTTTTTTTGTCTTTTGTCAACATGACACATTTTTACTGATTGGCCGTGTCGGGTGGTGGAGGGTTACGACACATTTATAAATAACGCGATCTAAACCCAAAAACGTTGATTATGAATAACATTGGTCGCGAAAGCCTCACATGTGTTAAACGACATCGTCTCATATTTAATAATAATCGTGGCAATGCGATTAATAACGCGCGCAATTTCTCACGGACACAAACGACCGTGGCTGGAGCGTCACGGCTGAGTGTCGCTCTAAAGCCGGGGTAGAGCAGGCTGGGGGGCCTTTTAGAAAGACGTGGGGGGGGGGGCATTGAAGTACCTCCTAAACGTCGGTGTAGACTGAAGGCTGCAGATATAAAATGTGCAGCGGTGGGGGGGGGGGGGGGCACTACCCGTCGTGGTAGGGACCACGGCCCTGACTGCTAGGTGCAGAGAATGTTGTGAGTGACCGTCCGAGTAGGAATACTGCTGTTTGATTTGACCAGGTAAGGACCCCACATGGAGCTATAGAGCTTTTTTTCTTTCAGAAGCGACCAGGCCACCGCAAATGATTTCTCAACAAGGTGGCTCACCGTGCGGAAATGTATTTCGCAGCCAAATACTCCGAACGCGTGTTGGTCGATTCTCAATGTGAATATTCACACGACCGCGGGGAGAGAGAGACACGCAAACTCCAAATATACCGGCGTCTGGGGGTCGGGATCGAACCCACGCTCTCCGGGGTACACGAGGCGAGGTAGTTACCATCCTGCCACCGCCGCTGTGGAGGGGTTCTAACGTGAGCCGTGGGTGTAGGGTGACAAGTGCGGAGAGAGAAATTGGTGCGGTCACGAAGGTCGGGGGCGATGCCCAGCGGTGATGGTGCCGCTCCCTTGGTGCAGACTCACAGCACCGCGACTCCCGTCTTGCCGTGTTAAGCAAACCCGATTTTTTTTTTAACGCCAAAACTTTTGGCGCAATCGAAAATTGTTTCGGTAACGCGGCATCGGGGATCAAACAAAACGGATCGGTTTTTTTCTCCGCCCCCCACCCCACCCCCCCCCCCCCAATCAACTCTCGCTCTTCACAAACTTCGGGCAACATTCACAGCGGTGCCTCCCGACAGCGGCCGCGTTCGGCGATAGGTGCATGCGCGGGGGAGTGGGGGGGGGTTATTTTTAAATCCTTTATATTAAGTTCACTTGCTTGCTTGCTTGCGCGCTTACGACCGTGCAAATCTTTCGGTCGTTTTTTAACCCACTTCCCGTGATCCAATCGAGCTGACATTTTGCACACAGACTCGTTGTGCGAGACAATTAATGTTCGTGAAATTATTTTTCCAAAATTTTACACTGTTTAGGGAAAACAAATTAAATATTTAATTACCAATTGCTTAATACTGGCAGACAATCATCTGACCCATAGGTGGCAGCCATCTCAAGCCAGAGGACGAGAGGACGAGCAGCCACGCATATAAAGGATTTATAGTGAAAAACTTTGTTTTTACTGGTTATACTTATTAAATCCTTTATATTAAGTTCACTTGCTTGCGCGCTTACGACCGTGCAAATCTTTCGGTCGTTTTTTAACCCACTTCCCGTGATCCAATCGAGCTGACATTTTGCACACAGACTCGTTGTGCGTGACAATTTATTTTCCAAAATGTTCAACATTTTAGGAAAACTATTTTTTTATTTAATTACCAATTGCTTAATGGTGGCAGGCAATCATCTGACCCATATGTGGCAGCCATCTCAAGCCAGAGGACGAGAGGACTCTAGCCGCCACACATATAAAGGATTGTGAAAAACTTTGTTTTTACGGGGAGTGTGGGGGGGGGGGTCTTTTTGTTGTTGTTGTCGCAAGGAACTGGTAACGTCCGGTTGTAAGGTTTCGTAGTTTGATCACACAGACTCGCAGCGATTACATTGGGGAAAACCGTCATCCAGACACCGGCGCGCCAACGCCACCCACGCGCACTTCTCTCTTCCCGAGACGCAAGGTTCAATCCCTCCGGCTGCCATGCCCCTCGTCGCCACGTGGGTTTCATCTTCTTCTGTTCGCGGGCAGAAGCAGATATGATCGTATCCACGTGTTGCATTAGATTATACGACCTTGCATTCTGTTTGGTGCATCTTTTACATTGGCACTGCGCATTTGTGGGTTGTGTGCGCTTAACAACACTTAGGTTTAACTGCCGTGCAATTTTAACTCGTCTGTCCCGTTATTTTGATTTAGTTTTTGCACGTTCGGCTTTTGGTGGAGCGGTGGCGCAGCGGTTAGAGCACTGCGACCATGTGGTCTGACATGCAAAGACAAAGATCCTCCCTGTATAGCCTTAAGACTGTTGGGGCAAGTGCTGTTAGCGAGCACCTATGAAGGCCATAACGTCACACGAGGGGGTGGGTGACCAGCACCACGCCCAGCCGCCTTTGTCTCCCCAGTGGAGACGTTTTTACGCACCGCACCGGGTACTCGCTTGAGGCCGAGTCAATCTGGCCTGACGTGCACCCATACACACGTGGAGGGGCGGTGCAGTGAGGTCATTCTATCACAGCAACAAGGATTCCAATTCCCAACTTGGGTGCCTTTCTGCCGTGGAGTTTGCATTTTATTCCCCTATTCTGCACGAGTTTTCTCCGGCTTCCCCGGTTTCCTCCCATAAGACGAAAATAAACACAACGTGTGACTGGCATTGGCCAAAAAAACATCCCAATGCTGAAACATCACCCCCGCAAATGACTCAAGAAGTGGGGTCACACACACAGCAAAGATCGCCCCCACAATTTTTATGCGTAAAATAATCACACAAATTGGTATTTTTCAAAGTATCGTGATGTAATTTAGGCGATTATATTTTTGATTAACCATGGCAAATTGAAACACAACACATAAATTGTTCAGCTCATGCTATACCTATAGCTGTAAGTAATAACATTTGACAATGCGCGCTCTAACGAGTCCAGTTTCATCACGAATGCTAACTATGGAGGCATGTGCTCCATATGCATTGGCTACTTCTGCTGTACTTAAAACCCAACTCCTGGCATTATCATTTCCCACATTTACATCGATTCCGAGATCATTTTATTCGGGGGGTTCATTTTCTATGTCAATAAATGGCCAAGGGATGGAACATTTCGGGGAGATGGAGCTATGGAAGAAATGAGCACGTGTGTGTGGGGGTGGGGGGTGACAGTGGCCTGGTGCAGGCCTTCATCTAGCAGTGGATTGGCCACAGCTGATGTTGATGAAGCTGATGAAAAGCATTCATAAAAACGGACAAATCTTAACTCAACCGACGAACGTGAAGAAGTAACAATCGCCGATTATTACTTATTGTAAAACGAGTGTATCGGCAATGTCCCGTACCTGCCCTTTGCAATCCGATTACGACAACGCGTTACTACTCGCAGCGCATTACAGTCAACACATTGATCACCCACGAAACGTTTGCGTGCATTATACCCAACCGTTTCAATCCATTCTAGATTTGAAGGTTTCGTGACTGCAAGGATTCACACTCTTAGGTTTTTTTCGGTAAAGTCACGTGGGTGAAAAAATAAATTTAAAAATGACTAAAAGTTATAATAGAAATAAAATAAAATAAATTATTAAAAGTAATAGAAATAAAATAAACTAATAAAAGATATTTTATTTCTATTATTATAAAAAAATTATTTTTTCTATTATTGCTTTTATTAATTTTTATTTTTTACCTACGTGATTTTACCGAAAAAACCCTAAGAGTATATACGTTTCAATCCATTTATCCGACACGTGACTGTGAGCAACGACCGCATTTTCTCCTTGCCGTGTTGGTCCCCCCCCTACCCACTGGCTGACAAGTGACGATGACGATTTGTTGTTGTTGTTATTGTTGTTAGTTGTTGTCACGCCCGAGAAAGTGAAGAACAGCGAGCGAGCTAACTACGCGAGAGTCTCTACGCCGCCCCACGAAAAAACCGCCGAACATACAAACACGCACACGTGTAGATAACAATAATATATATTACACATTTAGAATAGATAGCCGTAATAACTTAACACTGCTCCGTATAGTAGTAGTAGTAATGACAAGATAATCTAGTCGGAAGCCGTTTTGCTTTGCGGGGTGGGTTGTTAAGACGAACGCACTTTTCTTTGTACATTCCGGGCTTAGTTTCAGCCGGGTATTGCGTGGAGTCAGCGACCCGGCACACCACGTCCAGTACACATACATCCCGTATACATATGTGTGTTTCTCTGTATATGCTGCCAGCCATGGCCCCGGGCTATCACCGTGCCAGGTGCCACCCTACTCTGGTCTACCAGCGACCCGGCAAACGTCAGAGGTCGCAAACAGGTTTTGATTCCTTACCCGTACCCGTACCCGGCCGCACCAGGGTCGCAAATGGGTACCCGTACCCGGCTGGGTACGGGTAGCCGTTCCCTACCCGTACCCGTACCCTACCCGAAATGAGTGACAAACGGTTACTCACCAGTGACTCACGGCCTACCCGTACCTGTACCCGGCCACACCAGGGTCGCAAACGGGTACCCGTACCTGGCCGGCTACGGGGTACCCGGTTGCGACCTCTGGCAAACGTTCAGTGAAAAATCAAAGCCCCCCCCGGATCGTTCGTTGCGATTGTTCGTTGCGAAGAACGGAGAAACCTTGGCCACGTGCTCGCAAACGCTCGCAATGTTGCACCGGGCGCGCGCAGACACTGGCGTCTCGTGCTCGCACAAGGCGGCACAGGTGGTACGCGGGTGGCGCGGGTGGCACGGGAGGGACGGGTGGCTTGTCGTGGAAGCCACGGGCGTGTAAAGTGGCGAGGACGCCGGCATGCTCGTCGACAACGCCGCGTGCAGGCGAGGCGGGGTCACAGCTGTGCCGTGTCGGCCTCAAGGAATCGAGGCCAGAGAAGAGACGGGGGGGGGGGGGGGGGGAGACCCTAACTCCTCAACCCCGAGGACCCTACCCATCTGCACCGTTAAACTTGCAGCTTAACCCCAGCCCGACAGGGTACGGTGCCAACCTTGGGCCGAGAGCGTCAGCAAGGCCACCGCGGTTCTGGGAGGCTCAACCGGGGAATCCGGTGAGCGGGCAGCCCCAAAGCCTAACCAGTCCAGAGTTTAACCCCATCCCAAGCAGCGTAAAAGCCTCTCATTAATTTAATTTTTATGGCGCATTCACAAGTGCTGTAATCTTACCACACCAACCAAACTAGCCTTATTAGTTTAACCGTTCCAAATTAAAACCCAATATTTGGCCAAACTCCGATGATAGAGCCACCCGCAACCCCCGACCATGAGAACTCTTGACGCCAATGGGTCAGCGACATCGACCACGGGTAACGGAAACCCGCACCCCACCACTGCCACCAATTGTTTGAGTTTCATGTTTTAGTGTATTTTGATGAGCAAGGTGAGACCGGCGAACAGTCTCTCATATTTCGATTTAAAGCTTTCGTGACTGCAGGGATTCATATCCTTGGTTCTTTCGGTAAAGTCACGTAGAAGGGAAGCAATAAAATAATAAAAATACAAACAATAAAATTCTCACACGACGTTTCGACTGCAACACAAGCAATCGTCATCAGGTGTGGATTTGATTATTGTTTCCCGTTTCTATGTGACTTTACCGAAATAACCAAGAATATATCTCTCATATTGCGCGATGTGACCCGAACGTTCCCCCTACGCAGGCGGAGCGAGGCAGGAAGGGGCCGAATCCGACGTTCTCGCTCGAGGACGGCGATCACAAGCGGAGGCAGACACGGTGCCGCTGCCACGCCAGCCCGGCCTCCGCAGACGCTCCCGCTCAAAAACCCAGCTGGCTATCTCCCACCCCATCTCTCATGCGGAGAAAATAATAATCACGGCTTTAGCCGTTCCCCCCCCCCCCCGATACGATTTGGCGTTGTACCGGCGTGTTGTTTGGCAAGAGTAATTCGTTCTACGAAAGATGCCCCCCCTAGCACGTGGAGCGAGATGTCAGTCAATTACACAAGTGACAGTTGACCTCTAATCTCCCAAAGACTGAGATTACATGGCGGCTTAAACGCACAAATTCAACGGGCGCCACGGTGACGGATCGTGCCGGACTGGCCATACGTGGTGCTGGGGTCCGCTTCTTCAGGAACTGAACATCGGCAGGACGTTTCCCGGCGGGTGGAGCGAAACCTCAAGACGTCATGGCGAACGCCGCGCGGTACAAACGGGGAAAACCCGCACGGAAGGGCACGAAGCGCAACCGCGAAAAACCTACGGGGGCCGTGTTTACCGCTCTCGTAAAAATGTTTAATTACCATTTTTATTTAACCCGCTGCCGCCATCGCCCACTACTCCACGACCTTTTCTCAAGACCGCGGGTTCGCGCGACTTTTAACGCTATCCTAACCCGGCACGGCGAACCGCAGGACACCCTCCCATCCAAACGAAGCCTCCACCCCCCTGCCCCCATAACATGGAACCAAGCCAGCCGGCGGTATAAACACAACAGCGCAACCAGAGCCGTGCCTGTCCATCGCTGTACACGGGGGGCCCATCCAGACCGGACTGGCACGGCAGCGGAGCAGAGGGGGGTCAAGGCGGGCGAGGGAGGGGTGGTGACCAGAAGCGCGAGTGGTACGGCCCACAATGAATGGTAGCGGGGAAAGGTCTTCTGGATAATGGGGGGGGGGGGGCGGGGGGATAACAAGTCGCTCGAGCCTAACTTACTTCACGCAATGAAACCCCTAAAATTAGATCTCACAATGCCAAGAAATCCGTAACGACAATAGTTTTATCTGTGGGGCGTACCCGGGAGGGGGGGGGGGAATCGATGTCGGGGTGCGCCATCAATTAGAGGTGTGAAGGAGGGGCGAGTGACATGGAGGGGGGGAGGGCGATTGTGAAACGTTTGTGCCAACTCATGAAAGCAGAAAGTCGACCAAAACGATCTGACAAAAAGTCGCTCGGGTGTCGCGAGATCGACCTTTCGCAAGTCGTCAAAAAATATGATGAGATCATTTACCGAGCGTTAAACGCAATAACAAATAACTTCGCATCACCGTCAAGTGGCTTTGACGAAATCTCGTGGCGAGGGAGTTGCTCAAATCTCGTGACAAAATCTCTTGTGTTGGCAACACCGTCGTGAAGGCAGTTTAACATCCGACCATCCCGTGGTGTTATTCAGTAACAGATGATACGGGTTGCCATCGCTCCCGCAGCTCTGAATGTACAAATACTGCAGTCCATGGAGCCCAGAGTAGAATTGGTACCGCGTAAGGTAGGGGGGGGGGGAGAAAGAACTTTAGGAATAGGAATGCATTTACATGGCTAACGAGTCAATTGTTCGACAGCTCAAACGTGTCAAAAGGTTATCACACAATTCACTGTCATTGGCCACATAAATAAATTGGAAGCAGTAATCTCTGCTCACGGGGAATACTCTCACAGCATGCCCACGACATCCGGCCTCTCGGCTTCGCTCAACACCTCCTGGGACGCGCGTGGTCATCGGCGTTACCCCGACGATCGGAATCGGTCTGTGCAGGGCGGTGGGGGGGGGGTGAGGGGTGGGTGGGGGGCAGGGGGGGGAGGGTCGTGTGGTTGGGGATGAGGCAGCGACGGGAAGGAAAGTGACGGGCTGGAGAGACTCTTTGGTTCTTTCGGTAAAGTCACGTATAAAGATAAAACTAATAAATGAAATAATAGCATACGACGTTTCGATTGCAACACAAGCAATCATCATCAGGTATAAATGAAATAGCAACAAAAATCTAACCAGAAAACTATAGACAGACATTTAAGCAGACAGATGTCACCAAGATATATATGTCTGTCTATAGTTTTCTGGTTAGATTTTTGTTGCTATTTCATTTATACCTGATGATGATTGCTTGTGTTGCAATCGAAACGTCGTATGCTATTATTTAATTTATTATTTTATCTTTATACGTGACTTTACCGAAAGAACCAAAGAGTAATTCCTGCAGTCACGAAAGCTCCAAAATTAAGATTGGGCTGGAGAAACCCACGGGGGAGACACCACCACCACCGTAGTAGTAGTGGTGGTCATAATAATAATAAGAACGATGATGAGGGCAATGGTAACGACGGGACGACGCGACGGGGTTTGGGGAAGTTGGGGAAAGACCCCGGGACTCTCTGCTGCCTCCGTGTCTACTCCGCCTTGCGCTTGGCACCGGGGATCTTGGCCTGGACCCTGATGGGGGTGAGAGCAGCACAGAGCAATTCGAAGTGAGCGCCAACAACCCAGTTACGAGTGAAGCTTCGTGCGAGCCACTGAGTCTCCGAGAGAGCCTTGCGTATCTACCTGGCACACCACATCGAGCATACCTCTCCGCTATGGATGTGGCTACTTAGTCCCATGCCACCCGTATTCCAGTCAACCAGCGACCCGGAAAAATCGGTGAGAAATTTAAGCCCAGATCTCTGACCGTCATGCCAGCAGGACTTCGCAAACACCACAGTGGGCAGGTCGTGTACGGTGACGCAACGTGTGGGTCCTCCGACCTCTTCAAAGACATCTGGCCAGCGTGGAAGAGTAGGCCAAATACCCTCTCTCTAAAGGAAGGTATTCCGCCGGCGGTGGAGCGAGCAAGCATATTGCAGGGCCGTGCAATATCACGATCCGTTTCCAACGTCGCGTAAAATTTCACGTCACAGTGCGGGGGTGCGAGAGAGTTTTTTTTTTAAAGTGTTTTGTGGCCGTTGGCTTACTTGGCGATGACGCCGTTGAGATTGCTGCGAGCCAGGGCCAGGTAGTGATCGATCTGTGTCTGCGGGGAGTGGGGGCGGCAAGGCAGGGAACATGGAACGCGCGGCAGTGAGCGTTCAGCCATTCGGTGTCGGCGTCTTCCTCCTGCACAGCTCCACTGAGAGATCTGTGTGTGTGTGCGCGCGTGTGGCTAAAGCACAGCAAATTGGCACAGTAGGGGGCACAGGTGGTGCATCAGCCAGTCATCTCGGTCATCTCAGTCAGTCGACCCGTGGCACCTGCTGGGTCTGCCCCGTGACTCCTGCCAGCGGGCGTTCGACACTTCACGTGGCCTCAAGGAGCACATGGCCTGGCACAAGCGTCGTGGTGACGTCACTGCCACTTAGTGACGAATGGCGGTTGTTGTGTTGTTGTTGTATATATTTCATTGTAGGGGAGCGGTTGTGCAATGGTGAGCACGCTGCACTACGATTCCCGCTCACGGTCAACACCAGTGACGCTTACGTGCACCGGTCCTGGGCCTCCCCTAGGTCGACTCAGCCTCAAATTAGTACCTGGTGAGGTGTGTAAACCTCGTCACTGGGGAGACAAAGGCGGTCGGGCGTGGTGCTGGCCACCCACCCCCTCGTGTGCCGTTGCGGCCTTCATAGGTGCTCGCTAACAGCACTTGCCCCAACAGTCTGTTAAGGCTACACGGGGGGATCTTTGATCTTTGATATTTCATTGTAGGGGAGCAGTTGTGTAGCGGTGAGCACGCTGCTCTACGATTCCCGCTCACGGTCTACACCAGTGACGCTTACGTGCACCGGTCCTGGGCCTCCCCTAGGTCGACTCAGCCTCAAATTAGTACCTGGTGAGGTGTGTAAACCTCGTCACTGGGGAGACAAAGGCGGTCGGGCGTGGTGTTGGCCACCCACCCGCGCGAGTGCAGTGCCGGCGTTCAAAGGTGCTCGCTAACAGCACTTGCCCTGACAGCCTGTTAAGGCTACACGGGGGGATCTGTGTGTGCGTGCGTGCGTGCGTCACCTGATACTTCTCGTAAACGACGGGAGCTGTGAACAGGGTCAGGACACCTGCAGCGACACAAGGGGGAGTAAGGGAAGCAAATAAACATTTGAACATCCACACGAAACGACAACAGGTGGCTCAAATGACTCGTCACGTGTGTGTCTTCACAAATAAAAATAACTACTCTTTTTTTTTTAGCAGCAGGCAAGTCCCACTGAGCTACACTTGTCAGAAGCAACCTGCTCACAAGTGATAACTCCACAAAGTGGCTTATCACGCGGAAATATGTACCAGCCAAAAAGCGTGATGTTGATTCTAAATGTTGAGGGAAAATCCGGAGGACCCAGAGAGAGACAGGCAAACGCCAAATACACAGCAGCAGGCGTCAGGGTCGGGATCGAACCCACGACCTCCTGTATACCGGGCGAGAGAGTTAACATCTCCTAGCCACCGCGGCGGCCAATGAGCGCTGAGCTAGCAACATTTACGTCTCAGACGCTCAGCAGGTTATTCGCCCGGCTAATGCTCGACCACGGTGTATACAGCAGGTGCCATAGCCTGCGGGGGCTACGTTGTGGGCGGTGCAGAAAAATCCGCCGTTGTGCAATGCTATGGCTCCCAGCCCTCATCACCGATCCACACCGAGACCAGCGTGGTGACGTACGGGTAAAGGAGGATCCGCAAGACCCGCACGGCGTTGGGGAGGACCTTCAATCAGCAGTGGAATAGCGACGGCTTCACGTGTACAGGTGAAACAACGCGGCAGTTACAGAGGCGGCAAGAGAAATGCCGAACCCCGATAGCAATTAACAATATCCTGCTGCTAAGTTTGTCCACATACCCAAGCTGTTACATTCCAAACATTTTTTGGTTTTATGTTCAATCGTAAACCTCGTAAATCCACTGCTGTGTCGGTCACGGGGGTCGTTCGACCATACTTCACCACGCTGGTCAGTGTGGGTTGGTGGAGGAGGCAAGGCAGGACCGGTTTCGGATATCACCCTTAAGCCTCCAATGTTAGCCGTGGCCGGTGATCGAAAGCAACTCTGGTCATCCTCTCAGCGGCTTCTGGCTGACCATCGAACAAAGACGGTCACTGCGTCTCGCGCTTTCAGATGCGCTTCTGTGGCCGTCTGGAACGCTCTTCCTTCCGATATTAGGAAGCCACTGGAGCTACCCACTTTTACATCTAAATTGAAAACTCATATTACTACAACGGGCTTTTTTGTGTTTCGTTTGCCGTCCTTCCCCCGATTAGCACGGTTGGCTAGGTACGGTGCAAAAGAAGTTCAACATACATACACAACAAAAACCAAGGATGCCGCACTCACCTAACAAAACGACATTTTAAAAGATTCACATTAAATCGGCAGCAACCTAGCACAGCCAATGGCTATAAATGCCACGGCACTTACTTAAAATAGACCATCTGCTTTGGCTAAATTAAGGTGCGATGGGGCGAGATATCATTACGGGAGGGCGCGCCCGTGCGATATTTCAAAGTGCACGGAGGGAGATGCTCTGTTTACACTCCGCACACGGTCGGGCCTGGAGGCTGTCGGGCCTGCAGACTTGTTGCGTGCCCTTCCAGCGGTAGAGCGAGCGGTTCACAGGTCAACTCCTTGCTAGGGGTTGGCTCAGCCCATCGTCCCCCGTGGGATCGATTAAAATGAGCACGACTTTGCGGGGGGAATGGGGGTGACTGCTCTTCCAGGACTGGCCACTGTGGAAGAATAGGCCAAGTATCCTCGAGCGAGCTTCTCTTGAGAGCTTCTCTCGAGCTCCCTCTCTAGAGCGGCGTAGCGAAAACTATTGTTGCAATGTACTTCTATGCCCCCACGTCCATGCTCTCAAGCTCCAGCTCACCGTTACACCACCCTGGCTCGAGTTGATGTTGGGGCACTACGGTGGCTAGGAGATGTTCACTACCTCTCCTGGTGTACAGGAGGTCGTGGATTCGATTCCGACCCTGACGCCTGCTGTATATTTAGCGTTTAGTGTATTTGGCTGCTGCTTTACATTTCCACATGATAAGCCACTTCGTTGAGCTATCATTTGTGATAGCCAGGTCGCTTCTGAAAAAGAGCCGCATAGCTCAGTGGGGCCTTACCTGGTGAAATAAAAACAATTGCTAAGTTCATAGTTTAATAGAATATTGGACAGACTGCGAGAGAAAACGTCCCACGGCGAGATGGCAATCGTACCGAGGATGAGGAGGGTGAGGCCGTTGAAGATCGCTCCGATGTAAGTGAGAAGCCACATGAGAACAGCGAACTGCACGCACGCGCACACACACACACACAGTCAACGATCCCCATTTAGCCTCGGACTGTTTGGGGCAAATGCTGTTTGCGAGCACCTATTAAGGCAGGTACGATGCGCCACGCCCAGCCACCTTTGTTCCCCCAGCGCTGATGATTTACACACCACTTAAGGAAGTCGTTCAAGGCCGAGGCCTGATGAAGCTGGTTGTAATTACTGCCGAAATGTCGTACTCAGATTGTAAATGTTGTGGCCTGGCTCTCCAACACACCGGTTAGTGCTCTACTAGTGACGAATTGGCCACGTTCTGTTTATGTGGCAACCCTTACTAGTTGGCTGTGTCGGGTGCTGGCGGGTTTAATGACACATTTATATATTTCAACAACAACTACAGCCGCCATTCGCCACTAAGCGGTGTTGACATCACCAGGGCTGTTTGTGCCAGGCCAGGTGCACTCCGAGTCCACGTGAAGTGCCAAAGGATCGCTGGCAGTAGGTCACGGGACAGATCCTGGCGCGATGGGTTGACTGACCGAGATGACTGGTGGATAAACCACCTGTGCTCCCCACTGTGCCACCTCACAGCGGTTTATCCGCCCGGCGCTACGCTCGTTGTTGTGAATGTCGCCGATCTGCCCTCCGCTGTTGTTGGAAGGCGACTGTCTCCAACTGCCCAGCAGCGTCCTTCACAAGCCTCCTCCACAACTCCAAATCCTCCCATACTGCATCAGCTCCATCGCTTCTCTAACACATGCATTTTGCCATTTAGCCCCCTCTATCCGGCCAAGCAGAAGCTGTCTGGCATGGATATGCGAGCTACATGACCCAGCCAAGATATTAAATAGTGTAGGGGCCAGATGACATAACGATGGCACCCCAAGCACCACAAGCAACCACAACAACATCCGTCATTCGCCACTAAGTGTTGTTGACGTCACCACAGCCGTTGTGCCAGGCTATGTGTGCCGTGCAGTGCCATGCCGTGCCGTGCCATACGGTGTGTTAAGCAGTCCGGTGTGACGTGTGGTGTGACGTGTGGTGTAGTGTGACGTGTGGACTAGTGTGACGTGTGGTGCGGCGTGTGGTGTGACGTGTGGACTAGTGTGGCGTGTAGTGAGGTGTGACGTGTGGTGTAGTGTGACGTGTGGACTCGTGTGACGTGTGGTGCGGCGTGTGGACTAGTGTGGCGTGTAGTGAGGTGTGACGTGTGGTGTAATCTGACGTGTGGACTAGTGCGGCGTGTAGTGAGGTGTGACGTGTGGTGTGACGTGTGGACTAGTGTGGCGTGTAGTGAGGTGTGACGTGTGGTGTAGTGTGACGTGTGGTGTAGTGTGACGTGTGGACTAGTGTGACGTGTGGTGCGGCGTGTGGTGTGACGTGTGATGTGACGTGGGGACTAGTGTGGCGTGTAGTGAGGTGTGACGTGTGGTGTAGTGTGACGTGTGGACTAGTGCGGCGTGTGGTGCGGCGTGTGGTGTGACGTGTGGACTAGTGTGGCGTGTAGTGAGGTGTGACGTGTGGTGTAGTGTGACGTGTGGACTAGTGTGACGTGTGGTGTAGTGTGACGTGTGGACTAGTGTGACGTGTGGACTAGTGTGACGTGTGGTGTAGTGTGACGTGTGGACTAGTATGACGTGTGGTGTAGTGTGACGTGTGGTGCGGTGTGACGTGTGGACTAGTGTGGCGTGTAGTGAGATGTGACGTGTGGTGTAGTGTGACGTGTGGACTAGTGTGGCGTGTAGTGAGGTGTGACGTGTGGTGTAGTGTGACGTGTGGTGTAGTGTGACGTGCGGTGTGACGTGTGGACTAGTGTGGCGTGTAGTGAGGTGTGACGTGTGGTGTAGTGTGACGTGTGGACTAGTGTGGCGTGTGGTGCGGCGTGTGGTGTGACGTGTGGTGTGACGTGTGAACTAGTGTGACGTGTGGTGTAGTGTGACGTGTAGTGAGGTGTGACGTGTGGTGTAGTGTGACGTGTGGACTAGTGTGACGTGTGGTGCGGTGTGGCACCTTGAGCGAGTCGACGAGGTCCTCCACCAGGAAGAGGCGCCGGAGCTCCCGCACGACCGCGTTGAAGCGCGCCAGAGCGACGTCCAGGTGCGTCTCTACGGTGGCCTGCGACACGCCCAGGTCGCACTCCAGACACGCCCTGCACGCACAGCAAAGACAAAGGTCCCCCGTGTAGCCTTAGCGGACTGTTGGGGCAAGCGCTGTTAGCGAGCAGCTATGAAGGCCGGCACGGCACATGAGGTGGTGGGTAGCCAACACCACGCCCGGCCGCTTTTGTCTCCCTAAGCGGCGATGTTTACGCATCACACCAGGTACTCATTCGAGGCGTAGTCGACCTAGGAGAGGCCCAGGACCGGTTCAAATAATCATCACCGGCATCAAACTCGGGTCGCCGGGTTCGTACTGCAGCGCGCTAGCCGCTACACTACCACTCCCCCCACACACACACACAGGTAGGCAGCCCTGCACACACACTCACGTCCACAGACAAAGTTCCCTTGTATATTTCGATTTAAAGCTTTCGTGACTGCAGGGATTCATCTTCTTGGTTCCCTTTATTAATGATACCCCTATCACCTCCCTTTGATGCTGCTAATCCTGCATAATGCACGGGCATAATATGACTTTAAACCCCCCCACCCACCTCCTACGCATTTCACAAGTAGTACTAACCCCAATCTGCATTTCCCATAAATATGCTAAATTCCTCTTGATATGTAAATTATTTTGTCAAGGCGCTCTTCCACCCTCCAACCCAGCTTAAATAGACGCTCCAAGCCTGGGGTTGTTTCATTCAGACGCTGTCTTCTCGACAGACCTATTCTTCACCCGAGGACGGCTGCTTGCGTTGTGGCCGAAACGTGGTGAGAATTATGTTTATTAAGTTTTATTTTTATTATTTTATTATTATTTCCATTCTACGTGACTTTACCGAAAGAACCAAGGAGATGATTCCCTGGCATAGCCCGTTGGGGGGAAAGTTCTTGTTAGCGAGCAGCTCTTGGACCGACCCTCACTCCTGTGCGTCACGCCGCCTCCAGCGCTCACCGGAAGGGGTGGCCGCTGTCGCTCTTCTGCACGGCCTGCAGCACCGACTTGTAGACGCGGAAGCTGACGGTGACGGAGAGCACGGCGAGGCACACGTAGCACGCGACGCTCACGACGCTGAACTGCGTGAGCGCCAGCAGCAGCGCCGTGGTGGCGCCGAACACGCCGGCCGAGCTGCGCACGTCGCGCCAGTACACGAGCTCCACGGCTGTGCGGCGGGAAGAGCACGCAGGGAGAGGGGAGGGGAGGGGAGGGGGGGGAGAGGAGGGGGGGAGAGGGGGGGGGGAGAGGAGGGGGGGGAGAGGAGGGGGAGGGGGGGGGGAGAGGAGGGGGGGGAGAGGAGGGGGGGTGGGGGAGGAGAGGGGGGAGAGGAGGGGGGGGGAGAGGAGGGGGGGGAGAGGGGGGGGGGAGAGGAGGGGGGGAGAGGAGGGGGGGAGAGGAGGGGGGGGAGAGGAGGGGGGGGGGGAGAGGAGGGGGGGAGAGGGGGGGGGGGGAGAGGGGGGGAGGAGAGGAGAGGGGGGGAGAGGGGGGGGAGGAGAGGAGAGGGGGGAGAGGAGGGGGGGAGAGGAGGGGGGGAGAGGAGGGGGGGAGAGGAGGGGGGGAGAGGAGGGGGGGGAGAGGAGGGGGGGGGAGAGGAGGGGGGGGAGAGGAGGGGGGGAGAGGAGGGGGGGAGAGGAGGGGGGGAGAGGAGGGGGGGAGAGGAGGGGGGGGAGAGGAGGGGGGGGAGAGGAGGGGGGGGAGAGGGGGGGGGGAGAGGAGAGGGGGGGAGAGGGGGGGGGGAGAGGAGGGGGGGAGAGGAGGGGGGGGAGAGGAGGGGGGGGAGAGGAGGGGAGAGAGAGGGGGGGGAGAGGGGGGGGAGGAGGGGGGGAGAGGAGGGGGGGGAGAGGAGGGGGGGGAGAGGAGGGGGGGGAGAGGAGGGGGGGAGAGGAGGGGGGGGAGAGGAGGGGGGGGAGAGGGGGGGAGAGGGGGGGGGAGAGGAGAGGGGAGAGGAGAGGGGGGGAGAGGAGGGGGGGGAGAGGAGGGGGGGGAGAGGAGGGGAGAGGGGAGGAGGGGAAGAGAGGAGGGGGGGGAGAGGAGAGGGGGGGAGAGGAGGGGGGGGAGAGGAGGGGGGGGAGAGGGGGGGGGGAGAGGGGGGGAGGAGAGGAGAGGGGGGGAGAGGGGGGGGGAGAGGAGGGGGGGAGAGGAGGGGGGGAGAGGAGGGGGGGGGAGAGGAGGGGGGGGAGAGGAAGGGGGGGAGAGGAGGGGGGGGGAGAGGAGAGGGGGGAGAGGGGGGGGGAGAGGGGGGGAGAGGAGGGGGGGAGAGGAGGGGGGGGAGAGGGGGGAAGAGGAGGGGGGGAGAGGAGGGGGGGGGAGAGGAGGGGGGGGAGAGGAGGGGGGGGGAAGAGGGGGGGAGAGGAGGGGGGGGGCGGGAGAGGAGGGGGGGGGGGGTGGAGGGGGGAGAGAGAGAGAGGAGGGGGGGACATCGGTGGAGATGACATCAATGTCAGTGACAGTGCCAATGTCATCGCCTGCAACAAAAAGTTTTGCAATGACAGATAGTGTCATGGGACGCGTGCCCGCGGTGCGATCGTTAGCACAATGGACCCTGCAGCAACCCAGCGATCGCCGGCTCCATTCTATCTCCAGGTTGAGGCAGTGTTTAAACAACGGCGCAAGTTCCTTCAATCCCCACACTGCTGCCGCCTCTTGTCCAGCCAGCGGTCTATGAAGATGGGTACAGCGCAGGTCGCGTGCGGTTCTTGCGGACCGTGCGTAGCCAACCGTGCTAATTGGAGGTGCGGGGCAAGGAAAACAAACTCAAGAAATGAGATTGTCAATCAAGGTGATGATTTAAATGTGCATAGCTTCCAGTGGCTTCCTAATATGGCAAGTAAGAGACCTATAGAGACCCACATATCCAGAAACTCGTATAGAACCAGAGACACACAGAGACCCACAGAGACCCACAGAGACCCACAGAGACCCACAGAGACCCACAGAGACCCACAGAGACCCACAGAGACCCACAGAGACCGATACCCACATGTATGTACGTTTATAACTTCTTTCCCATCGTGCTAATCGGAGGCGCGGGGGGGAAAGACAACAAACTAGACACAAAAAATAAATAGTTTTCAATCTAAACGATTTAAAAGTGCATATCTCCCAGCGGCTTCCTAACATGGGAAGGAAGAGCGTTCCAGACGGCCGCGGAAGCACATCTGAAAGCGCCGCGCGATGGCGGTCGGCCGTCTTTGTTCGACGGCTCCTTCAGCGGAAGGGGAGGGAGGAACGGCAAAAAACTTGGCGCAGTCTCTCCCGAAGGCCTCTCACGGTGGCGAGCGACAGACCTCGACGTTTGTCATTCAGCTCCCGAACACGTTTCCACAGCACGCGAGAACGGAATTGCACCAGCGACGTTGCCGCCACGGTGTCGACACCTCCGGGCGCATGACCCACATTAAGCGCTCGTTCATGCCCACGATTAAAACGCATCCCAATTTCGAAGGGAAATAATAAAATAATAAAAATAATAAACAATTAATTTCTCACGAAGTTTCGACTGCAACACAAGCAATCGTCATCAGGTGTGAAATCAACAGCAAGTTTTTTCTAATTTTCTTGCTGTGGATTGCACACCTGATGATAATTGCTTGTGTTGCAGTCGAAACGTCGTGAGAATTTTATTTTGTATATTTTTATTCTTTTATTATTTCCCTTCTTACGTGACTTTACCGAAAGAACCAAGAATGTAAAACTAAAACTGTGAAACTACTTTTGTATTTGACCAGGTAAGTCCCAGAAACGACCTGGTCACGGATGATAGCTCAACGAAGTGGCTTGTCGCGTGGAAATACAACGGGGACCTCTTTAGTCTTTGTGCACCTGTGTGCGCACGCATACACGCGTGTGTGCACACAGTTGCCCGGCCTGGTATGGCATGCCTGAACACGACGCTGGCGTCTCCCAGGAGTGTCACAAAGTCAGCGGAACATTCCCGTCCGTCAAGCGGGGAAAGGTTGAAGCCGCACGCGGCGGCACAACGTTCGCTACGCGTATGCATCGTTGAACTTCTTTCGCACCGTACGTAGCCAACCGTGCTAATCGGAGGTGCGAGTCTGAGACCAATCCACAGCGGGCAGATTTGCCATGTGCTGTGGTGGTGAGATGTTAACTGCCTCGCCTGGTGTACATGAGGTCGTGGGTTCGATCCCGAGCCTGACGCCTGCTGCTGTATATATTTGGAGTTTGCGTGTTCTCTCTCTCACCATGGTCATTCGATTTTTCTCCGGATCCTCCGGTTTTTCCCTCCGCATTTAGAATCAACATGCGTTTAGAGCATTCGGCTGCTATAAATGTACACATGATGACAAGCCACATCGTTGAAGAGGAGCATCGGCGCTCCGTTGTATATTGATACGTAACACAGCACACACACCGCGCTGTGCATTCATACTGGAAACCGGGAGCAGGTGGAGCGGTGTGGTGGTTTGCGCACGTTGACGACGGACCCGGAGAACAGAGGTCGATTTCCATGCAAGGCTAACATCAGTGGCGAGTGATACCCAAACCGGTCCTGGACCTCTGCAATCCATCGGCGGGGATTGATGTGGGGCAAACAATCGACTTTCTACACTCCGACAAAGTCAAACCATCATTTTATTTTAACGACGATGATGGGGCGGGGGGATTGTAAAAGCGATGGAGATCGTTAGGATAGAGGTTCTATATTTGTTACGAATTTCTATTCGCTGAACTTTGTTTTACTGATAACCGCTACACCACTGTACTACAAAGATCCCCCGCCGTATAGCCATAACGGATTGTAGGTGCAAGTGCTGTTCGCGAGCACCTATGCAGGACGGCACGGCACACGAGGGGGGTGACCAGCACCACGCCCGTATACACAAGTCACGACACGCATTCACATATGCAACAACAACAACCGCCATTCGCCACTAAGTGGTGGTGACGTCACCACGACACTTGTGCCAGGCCATGTGCACCTTGAGGCCACGTGAAGTGTCGAACGCCCGCTGGCAGGAGGTCACGGGGCAGACCCAGGTGCCACGGGTCGACTGACTGAGATGACTGGCTGATGCACCACCTGTGCCCCCTACTGTGCCAACTTGCTTTGCTTTAGCCACCCGGCGCCTTGCTTTAGCCAACCGGCGCTCCGCTCGTTGTTGTGAGCGTTGCTCCTCCGCCCTCCGTTGTTGTTGGAGGGCGACTGCCTCCAACTGCCCAGTAGCGTCCTTCACGAGCCTCCTCCACAGAGGCCGATCTTGACACCGCTGGTACCAGTCATCGGCAAGTCCACTCAGCTCCACGTCCTCCTGTACCTCATCACTCCATCTCTTCAGCCCGTGCCGCGCCCGTTTAGCCCCCTCGATCCGGCCGAACAAAAGCTGTTTAGGCATGCGGTGGCTGGGCATGCGGACTACATATGCACACGCACGCACACATACAATGCCATGTTTATCTTTGCCATTGTTCTTTTTTTGTCATTTTTGGGGACCCAGGTCGCTCTCGCAAATGAGACTCCTACCCCCTCCCCTGGTCTCTTTGAATTCTCACCCTGTGGCTTTAACAAAATAAACTTGAAGCTTAGGCCGACACCCCCACCCCCCCCTACCTCGACGAGTGAAACAAGGACATTGCAGAGCGGCGGAATATTTAACAAAACACCCTGAACATTGGCACATCTTCCTCCCAGAGACCTTTCCACAGGGCAGATGGTTCACTCACGAGCTGCTGATCACGCCTGGGAGCCCAGTGCAAACAGGATAATCATGTACCACGTCACATCACGTCTGCAGACAAAGACAAAGACCCCCCCACCACCCGCATAGCCTTTAACAGACTGTTGGGGCAAGTGCTGTTAGCGAGCAACTATGAAGGCCGACACGGCACACGAGGGGGTGGGTAGCAAGCACCACGCGGGGCCACCTTTGTCTCCCCAGTGGCGATGTTTACACACCGCACCGGGTACTCTTTTGAGGCTGAGTCGACCTAGAGGAGGCCTAGGGCCGGTTCAGATAATCGTCACTGGTGTTGGCCGTGAGTAGGAATCAAACCAGAGTCGCCGGCTCCGTACAGCGCAGCGCGCTAACCGCTACACTAACGCTCCATCTGCATACAACAACAACCGCCATGGTGGGTGATGTCTCAACAGCACTTGTGCCAGGCTATGTGCACTTTAAGGCCACGTGCAGTGTCGAACACCCACTTGCAGGAGGTCACGGGACAGACCCAGATGGCTGGCAGATGCACCAGCTGTGCCCCCCAACTGTGCCAACTTGCAATGTTTTAGCCACTCGTAGTTCCGCTCGTTGTTGTGAGCGTCGCTCCTCTGCCCTCCGTTGTTGCTGGAGGGCATACCACGTGCATACACAGGCACAAGCCTGCACAAGCACAGGCATTCACATTTCTTCACGAGAACACTTTACCCATTGTTATCTTTTTACAGCCATTTGTCAACCAATAAATGGACGAGGGCCTCCCCCCCCCCCCCCAGGCTGTGTCAGACACGGGGGTTGTTTGACCATACCTCACCCCGCTGGTCAAGGAATGCCGGGGGGCGGGTGGGGGGGGCAAGACAGGCTCGAGGTAGCCATGGTCGGGAATTGAACTCAGGTGGCCGGGTTCAGAAACCTGGGGATTGAGAAAGGAAGCCATGAAGGTTTTCACGTGTGGGTAATGGAGTGCAATAGGGAAATCAGATGGATGGAGAGAATGAGACATGGGGAGGTCCTCGAGCAATTGGCTAAACTAAACAAAGTTTGCACTGGTAGGAACCTCCTGGTTCCACCAGCCCACAGGGGATTATGGTGTCCGTTCGTCGTGCAGTAAGGGGCTGGGTGGGGAGGGAGGGGCTGGGTGGGGAGGGGCTGGTCACCCCGTGGTGCCCTTATAAAACTCAACGTTTAACCTACTCACGCCGGCTTGTGCCCGCCCTCACAGTCGGGCATATTTGCGGAACACACCACGCCGCCGTTGACCCTGGCCATTGACCGAGCAACCCAACGTTCCTACCAGCTCCCTCCGCAGCAATGTGTTTTTTTATTTTACCAAGTAAGGCCCAATGAGCTATGCGGCTCTTTTTAAGATGCCACCTGGCCACAAATGATAGCTCAACGAAATGAATTATCACGTAGAAATGTACAGCAGCCGTACACTCTAAATGCACGATGTTGTTGATTATATATAAATGTGGAGGGAAAACCTGGAGAACCAGGAGAAAACCCCACGTGATCACACAGAGATAGAGACACGCAAACTCAAAATATACAGCAGGCATCATGGTCGGGGACGATCCCACGGCCTCCTGTATACCAGGCGAGGTAGTTAACATCTCGCCATCGCGACGCAACCAAAACAAATACAGAATATAACCAAACGCTCCATCACTTGACCCCGACAGACCAACACGAGTCCCGATCTCGCCTCAAGAGTCATCGTCCAAACCTCGGCACAAGATCCCAAAATAACCCGTTCAAGTTGTACGATTTAAAGTCCGGCCTCTGATTTCCTGCGAGATTTGGGGATTCCCAGGAGTTTCGTTGGCGTGGGAATGTACCCCGACGCGCACTTCACACTCACAGCTGCTTCGCGAGAAACAGCGTTGGTGCACAATGTGCGTGTGTGTGTGCACGATGCATGTGTGTGTGTGTGCACGATGTATGTGTGTGTGCGGAGCGTTAGCACACAGCACGCCGAACCCGGCGACCCGAGTTCGATTCCCTCTCACCTCACTCTACTCCCCTCCACGCACTCTCCTGCCTCTCCCCTCTCATCTCACTCTACTCCCCTCCACGCACTCTCCTGCCTCTCCCCTCTCATCCCACTCTACTCCCCTCCACGCACTCTCCTGCCTCTCCCCTCTCACCTCACTCTACTCCCCTCCACGCACTCTCCTACCTCTTCCCTCTCATCCCACTCTACTCCCCTCCACGCACTCTCCTGCCTCTCCCCTATCATCTCACTCTACTCCCCTCCACGCACACTCCTACCTCTCCCCTCTCATCTCACTCTACTCCCCTCCACGCACTCTCCTGCCTCTCATCTCACTCTACTCCTCTCCACGCACTCTCCTGCCTCTCCCCTCTCATCTCACTCTACTCCCCTCCACGCACACTCCTACCTCTGCCCTCTCATCTCACTCTACTCCCCTCCACGCACTCTCCTGCCTCTCCCCTCTCACATCACTCTACTCCCCTCCACGCACTCTCCTGCCTCTCCCCTCTCACCTCACTCTACTCCCCTCCACGCACTCTCCTACCTCGCCCCTCCCATCTCACTCTACTCCCCTCCACGCACTCTCCTACCTCTTCCCTCTCATCCCACTCTACTCCCCTCCACGCACTCTCCTGCCTCTCCCCTATCATCTCACTCTACTCCCCTCCACGCACACTCCTACCTCTCCCCTCTCATCTCACTCTACTCCCCTCCACGCACTCTCCTGCCTCTCATCTCACTCTACTCCTCTCCACGCACTCTCCTACCTCTCCCATCTCATCTCACTCTACTAACCTCCACGCACTCTCCTGCCTCTCATCTCACTCTACTCCTCTCCACGCACTCTCCTGCCTCTCCCCTCTCATCCCACTCTACTCCCCTCCACGCACTCTCCTACCTCTCCCCTCTCATCCCACTCTACTCCCCTCCACGCACTCTCCTGCCTCTCCCCTCTCATCCCACTCTACTCCCCTCCACGCACTCTCCTGCCTCTCCCCTCTCATCCCACTCTCCTCCCCTCCACGCACTCTCCTGCATCTCCCCTCTCATCTCACTCTACTCCCCTCCACGCACTCTCCTGCCTCTCCGCTCTCATCTCACTCTACTCCCCTCCGCGCACTCTCCTGCCTCTCCCCTCTCATCTCACTCATTCCCCTCCACGCACTCTCCTGCCTCTCCCCTCTCACCTCACTCTACTCCCCTCCACGCACTCTCCTACCTCTCCCCTCCCATCTCACTCTACTCCCCTCCACGCACTCTCCTACCTCTCCCCTCTCATCCCACTCTACTCCCCTCCACGCACTCTCCTACCTCTCCCATCTCATCTCACTCTACTAACCTCCACGCACTCTCCTGCCTCTCTCATCTCATCTCACTCTACTCCCCTCCACGCACTCTCCTGCCTCTCATCTCACTCTACTCCTCTCCACGCACTCTCCTGCCTCTCCCCTCTCATCTCACTCTACTCCCCTCCACGCACTCTCTACTACACAGACTATAATGCCCTCTGTCAAAATCCTCAAGTCAACCTTCACTCAATGTGGGAGGTCATTCTCTCTCCCGCTAAGCCACATGGCCATTCAATGATTTATAAACCCAGCGTTGGTGGCGCAGTGTTTAGCGCAGTGCTCTGTGAACCCGGCGGACCGAGTTCGATACCCGGCCACGGCCACCAACATCAGCGGATCTGAAACCGGTCCAGAGGTCACCAACAACCCGTGGTAAAGTATGGTCAAACAACCCCGACGATCAACACAACCAGGAGAGAGTGGATTTACAAAGGGCTGTACATCATACTGTGTGTGTGCGCATGAGTGAGTATGAGTGAGTATGCTCATGCACCGCGCGTAGGAATGCGCGTAGTAGCAGCAGTGCTTGCACGCGTTGGTCGTGTTGTGTGTCGACACCACTTTAGATAGTGTTCGAGTGGCGAGTGGTGGTGCAGTGGTTAGGCACCGAGCGACGAGCCCGACGTTCCGGCCTCGCTTCCCGCGCAAGGCCGGCCTCCGATGAGCACGGTTGGCTACGTACGGTGCGAAATAAGTTAAACGTACATACATACAACAGCGGTGACGATTCCCTGAACCAACCCTGGGCCTCGCCTAGGTAAACTCAGCCTAAAACGAGTACCTGGTGCGGTGTGTACACATCAACACTGGGAAGACAAAGGTGGCCGTGTATGGCGCTGGCCAAAAAGTAAATTTCAGAAGAAGAAAAAAATACCCTGGGATATTTCACATCTCTCTCCACTCCCTTTAAAGTTGTGCTGCGCCGGCCTTAATAGGTGCTCGCAGATACCATTTTGCGCCAACACTCTGTCAAAGGCTACAATGGGGGGGGGGGGGTTTGCCTTTGTAGCAGAGGTCGCAACCGGGTACCCGATACCCGTACCCTACCCGATACCCGGCTACCCGTACTTGGCCGGGTACGGGTACCCGTTTGCGACCCTGGTGCGGCCGGGTACGGGTAGGCCGTGAGTCACTGGCGAGTCACCGTTTGTCACTCATTTCCCAACGTCTTGTCTCTTCTCACAATTCAAGTTCCTAGAATCAACTCACCCGCGCCTGCAACATGACTTCATCCCAGAGGTCGCAATCAGGTACCCGATACCCGTACCCTACCCGTACCCGGCCGGGTACGGGTAGGGTACGGGTACGGCCGGGTTCGGGTACCCATTTGCGACCCTGGTGCGGCCGGGTACGGGTACGGGTAAGGAATCAAAACCCGTTTGCGACCTCTGCTTCGTAGTATATTCGCGGTGGGAGTGTGGAGGGTGCGCGCGTGTGCGCGCTAAGTGCGCGTGTTTGCATGAGAGAGTCTGCACAAGGGCGCGAGTGTGCTCGTGTAAGCACGTGTCGTGTGTAGCTGGTTCATGGTTATGACTGTGTGTGCGTGTGTGTGTGCGTGTGTGTGCGTGTGTGTGTGCGTGTGTGTCCGTGGGTGGTGTGTGTGTGTGTCCGTGGGTGGTGTGTGTGTGTGTCCGTGGGTGGTGTGTGGTGGTGTGTGCGTGTGTGTCCGTGGGTGGTGTGTGTGTGCGTGTGTGTCCGTGGGTGGTGTGTGCGTGTGTGTGTCCGTGGGTGGTGTGTGTGTGTGTGTCCGTGGGTGGTGTGTGTGTCCGTGGGTGGTGTGTGGTGGTGTGCATGGGAAGCGGTCGTGTAGGGCTACCAGCCCGACGACCCGAGTTTGATTCCCGCTCACGGTCAATACAAGTGACAATTATCTGAACCGGTCATGGGCCTCCCCTAGGTCGACTCAGCCTCAAATGAACATCGCCAGTGGGGGAGACAAAGGCGGTCGGGCGTGGTGCTGGCCACCCACCCCCTCGTGTGTTGTGCCCGCCTTAATAGGCGCTCGCTAACAGCACCTGCCCCAAATGTCTGTTTAGACCCTACAGGGGATCTTTGTCTTAGTAACTATGTATATGCGTAAAATGTATGTCTTGTATGAACAGGTGTGTTGTGTGTGTTGTGTGCGCTGACCATAACCACCACCCCCCATCATGGGTGCGCTGTGCTAGCCTTCACAGGTGCTCACAGATTATAAAGCGCGCGTGTGTAATTACGTGTGTGTGAGTAATGGTTGGGTATATGGGTGAAAGGGCGAATGAAGCGAGTGGTGAAAGTGGGATGTGTGTCTGTGTGTGTGTCTGACTAGGGGGCAGAAGCTGGGGAGCGGTAGTGTAGTGGTCAGAGCGCTGCACTACGAACCCGGCATCTCGAGTTAGATTCCCGCTCACGGCCAACACCAGTGACGATTATCTGAACCGGTCCTGGGCCTCCCCTAGGTAGACTCGGCCTCAAATGAGTACCTGGTGCGGCGTGTAGTAAACATCGGCACTGGAGAGACAAAGGCGGCCGGGCGTGGTTCTGGCCACCCACCCCCCTCGTGTGCAGTGCTCGCAAACAGCACTTGTCCCAAAAGTCTGTTAAAGGCTATACGGGGGATCTTTGTCTTGATCTGGCTATGCTGAGGTTAGCAGCTCAGAGTGAGTGTGTGTGGGCGGTGCAAGTGATAATTGTAATCCAGCATGAGTACGTCTGGCCAACAACCAAACCGCCCACAATGCTCCCAATCTCATCAGATCTTGGAAGCTAAGCAGGTTGAGAGCCTGCTCAGTGTGATTGGATGGGTGACAGTCAAACAGTTGTCAACAAGGGCCGCTGCTGAGAGCCACGTTGTGTGGTTGTAATGGTTAGCGCTACGAGAAGCGCCGACCCGAGTTCGATCCCCGATCCTGGGACTCCCCTAGGCCGACTCGGCCTCAAATAAGTGCCCGGTGTGTAAACATCGCCTGGTGCTGGCCGGCCACCCACCCACCCTGCCGGTGTGCCGTGCCAGCCTTGATAGGTGCTCGCTAACAGCACCTGCCCCCTACCGTTTGTTTAGGCTGTACGGGGGATCTTTGTCTTTGTGAGCGAGTACGTATAGGTGTGTAACGGTGTTGTCTTGTACGGACAGGTGTTGTGTGTTGTGGCGTGATTGCATCGGGTGCTTGAACATGCGTGTGGGTGCGTGAATATGGCACGTTGGGCGATGTCGGTTTGAAACGAAATAAGTAATATTTAAGAATACTTTTTTTTAAACACACTTTTAAATGTACCGTACAGAACTCCACGACTCCAGGAAGTGGCCCCGAGGCTTGCCATAACGTAAGGGACTGTGGCCAATTACAGCCAACGTGGACAATTAGACCAAAGCCGAAACATAACACGTAAAAAATAATGTTTAAAAATATAGTTGTTATGATAGAATATAGTATTGTCATCAGTATGACATAAGTATACCAAAGTTGCAGTCGATACCACACTGGAAAGTGGGTTAAAATTGAGTTTCAAGATTTGAGGATACAACGACAGAGTGAGTTAAATGAAAGCGTGTAATAAAAATAAATACTTCGGTGGTGGACGGGCTGCGGTCACGTTCGCACCTTAAGCCTAGAATCTGAGTTTTGTATTCATTAAACCAGGCTTTAATTCCCCGAAATCGGGTTTAATTGTATTAAAGAAAAAACCCGATGCCTGCCGCTGGAAAAATCGGGTTTTTTCCACCCATGTGTCTTATCAACAAAAGTGCCCCCACACCTCTGAAATTTGGTGAAGAATGCTGCTGTTAAATATCCCCGGCGGGTCAAAGCAATGTCCAGGCTCCAATGAGCATTGGGCTCAAATTCCACTGCTCACAGCCCTGAGCCATAGGTAGAAATTCCACATTCCTATGGCGAGGGGGGAGAGTATTATTATCAAAAGACAACCACTGATAACTTCCCCTGCCTAGTGGTACTGTACTCACGTTATCGACCCCCGCAGGGATGATGGGCTGAGTGAAAGCTCCCCATCCGCCCCCCCGATGTTGCCGTCTCCTGGCCACCTCGCAGCCCACAAAACATCAACCCCACAACACCTTCCATCCCCAAGCAGTGCGATTTCAACGCCAATGATGCTCGGAGAGCTGAGTGGAGTTCAAAAGAATTCCAAAATAACCACCGCCTTGTTGTGAAAGACCCCACGCAGAAGATCCCTGGCGTTTGATTTTCCACGAAGCTCATGGTCCACCCTAAACCGCATCCACCGCACGAACCATATAGCAGTGGATGAGGATGATACCTGACGTACAAGTGCGAAAATTAAGAACTCTCCAGTAGCAGCGGTGTGCGACTGGCCATCCAGAACATGACGTATAACGACGCAATGCCCTTGATCCTCAAATTCGAAGGAGACATCACAACCATGATACTGCTCCGGACGCGGTTGTCTGGCCTGACCGCCTGAATGTGAAATTAGTCGTTGCTCTGCATCTACATCAGCCGTACGAAAGAAGCAGCAGACAGTCGTACTGGCAGTGTAAATTCAGTATCTCTTATCGACCGGGGGGTGGTGGGGGGGGGACACATTTATCGACTCCGGGGGGATGAGAAATGGAAAGTGCAGTCCCAGGGACAGAGCGAGAGCTGGGAATCTCCGGCTACTTAGCCGATTCGATGCGAAGCAATTGATTACACGACTCAAATCGGATATTTGGTGCAGACAAAAAGCGACCTCGCCCCTGTTCCCAAGCGTGCCGCTGGACGGGAGGTGACGGGAGGAAGCTCGGTGACGTCACCCGCACGCACCGTGATGATGATGAGAGAGACACGCAACTCAAAATATACAGCAGCAGGCATCAGGGTCGGGGTTGAACCCACGACCTCCTGTACACTAGGAAAGGTAGTTAACATCTCGCCACTGCGGTACCAGTTTTCTGGTGGTACAAGGCCCAAACCCAGTACCTCCCTATCTCGTAAACCGCTCACATCACATTCTTATTCTAATGTTTTTTCGGTAAAGTCACGTAGGTAAAAACATTAAAATTAATAAAAGTGAAATAAAATAAAAATCACGACGTTTCGGAGGCAACACAAGCTTCCGTCTTCAGGTGGAACCGTCACAGCCACGACAGCTGTATCAAGTAAATGAGAGATTGCAGGAGCTACCACTCCGTTTATATAATGGTTGGAGAGGGGGGGAAGGGCCAAGTACAGCACACTTTTTATTCATATCATCACCTCCACCACATCACTGCCCCACGTAACCTCCTCCCTCCCCTTGCCTCAATTTCAAATGATATACAATCGATGTATCAATACCACGTAAATACACAATCCACTTGCAACTCCAGGACCAGACAGGCGGATTGACGACCCAGAAGACGATTTATTAGGTTCAGCGATGGGAGATCGCATGTTTAGTCCTTGTAATCGTGCAATTTATAACGTACCGCAGTATATCGTGGACACTAATGAGAGTGACTCTGCGGAGGCGTGGAGCAAATATGAAATTTATGATGAGCCAGCCCCTAAGAGTGAAACCAATCAACCTCAGAACGATAATATTTAAGGGCGCAAAATTGTTATAATTATCAGCCGTAGACTCGACTATCATCGTGTCAAATGTCAGCTACCTCGCCCTTCTAGAACATCACTAGAATGTGCATCAGGCTGTCGTGATCTGCCTGTCTGTATCGTATGTACGAGACAATATTAAGCACTGCATATGCTCGTAAAAAACTACACAACACTGCGCGTACGTTTATGTACAAACACACAAAACCTATACGTAACCATGGCAACACATCGCCAGGTGAACACACAACACTAACGTCATAAGAACCACAAGTATCCGCACGATAACACGCAATCAGATGACGTAGCACATCACGCAATATTCCAAAGCGTACAGAAACACAAAGATGATCACGTAATACACAACACACTCAAGATACTACTGGGAGGAACCACCTGCTTCCATCAGCCCACAGGGGATTATTGTGTCCGTCCGTCGTGCATACAAAAATGGGAGGGGTGGGGCTGGGGGGAGAGGGGAGGGTGGAGAGGGACTGGGTGGAAAGGGTGGGGAGGGGCTGGGTGGGGAGGGGCTGGGTGGGGGGTGGGAGGGGTGGGTGGGGAGGGGCTGGTCACCCCGTGGTGCCCTTATAAAACTCAACGTTTAACCTACTCACGCCGGCTTGTGCCCGCCCTCTCAGTCGGCCAAATTTGCGGAATACACCACGCCGCCGTTGACCCTGGACATTGACCGAGCAACCCAACGTTCCTACCAGCTCCCTCCGCAGGAATGTGTTACACAACGCTATGCACAAACACACACGCCACGCGCGCACAGACTGCATGTCGGAGACAATGCCATACACATTACACACACACCCCACACATTACACATACACCACACACTACACACTACACACACCCCACACACACACCACACACACCCCACACACACCCCACACACCCCCCACACATCCCCCACACACACACCCCACACACACCAAACACACCACACACAGACCCCACACATTACATACACACACTCCACACACAGACCCCACACATTACATGCACACACTCCACACACACTACACACACTCCACACACACTACACACACCCCACACACACTACACACACACACCCCACACTGCACACACACCACACACACCCCACACATTACACACACACTACACACACACCCCACACACCCCCCACACACACACCCCACACACACACCACACACATTACACACACACGCGGCTGTCAACCCATACGGCGTACAGCCATTTCAATACGAGCACAACAAATATATTTTGTCTATTTGTTTGTGTTTCTCCCTTGTGATGGGAACTTTGTAGGATGAACGTTGAGATGTATAAGGGGCCACGGGGGGTGACCAATAGGGTCTGAGTTTGTCTGTAACAAGGTTGGGGGCACTGATAAGGGGATGCCAGGTACGCACACATAGCTCCAGGTGATAATGTAACACAATCGGATGATTCTTCTTCTTGGTTCTTTCGGTAAAGTCACGTAGAAGGGAAGTAATAAAATAATAAAAATAAAACATAATACAATTATTCTCACGACGTTTCGGCCACAACGCAAGCAGCCGTCCTCAGGCGAAAACCAGGTCCGTCGAGGCGACAGAGTCTGACTCTGAATAATTTTATTATGTTTAATTTTTATTATTTTATTACTTCCCTTCTACGTGACTTTACCGAAAGAACCAAGAAGATGAATCCCTGCAGTCACGAAAGCTTTAAATCAAAAATCGGATGATTACCACGACGCCAACACAGAAGGACCCACACGACTGCACTCATCGATTTGCACGCCACAAGGCACAAAAGATGATATCACCCACAACTTCAAACCCAGAATATATATCATGCACACAAAGCAAAGGAGAATATGGTATATAAAATTATTGTGCAAAAAACTAATCTGGATGACATACACACACAATTGCAAACACATAAACTGGTAACAATGGAAAGGCACAGGCCAAAAGAAAACATGACGTCACACATTTTTACAATCGGTCCCAAATAATTAACATAATCAATACACACGCCACACACAATACACGAGGATGATATCAACAGTCCACAGCTTATAGATACGAAAAACACAACCCTAAATACACAACACACGCACTGTAAAAACATTACGTGACAGCTCCGGCTGATACATAAAACACACAACAGCAGCGTGATAACATTTCACACACAAAGAAACATTCAGACACAAACCCGTCCTGCAGACAGACATACACAACCCATGCTGCACACAGACACACACACAGACACACACACCCCATGCCACAGACACACACACACCCCATGCCGCACCCACAGACATACACACACCCCATGCCGCACCCACAGACACACACACACCCCCTGCTACACACACAGACACACACACACCCCATGCTGCACACACAGACACACACACACACCCCATGCTACACACACAGACACACACACACACACCCCATGCTACACACACAGACACACACACGCCCCATGCCGCACCCACATACAGACACACACTCACCATGCCGCCCCCACAGACACACACAAAGACACACACACACACACCCCCATGCGACACACACACACCCCATGCTGCACACACAGACACACACACCCTATGCCGCACACACAGACACACGCAACCCATATGACACTAACACAACCCATATGACACTAACACAACCAAATCAAACACACAACGCAGGCAACACGACATCACAAAAGCACACAACGCAAAGCAACCTGCAGAAGAACGAACGCCCCAAGCTCTTTACGCACACAAACACACACACCGACCTGACGATACACACGTGAACACGTAGACACACACACACGTGACGAGGCATAAACATATTTATATCAATCCCACACAACCATCAACATCACAACCATCAACATCACACACAGGAATTTGCATACAACGCCCCACGCTTCGTGCACACAAATACAAACATAGAAAGACAAAGATCCCCCCAATAGCCTGCACAGACTGTTTGGGGCAAGTGCTGTTAGCGAGTAGCAGCGCCTTTGAAGGGCGGCAACCGTGGGGTGGCCAACACCACGCCCGGCCGCCTTTGTTTCCCCCAGTGGCGATGCTTTTACGCACAGCACCAGGTTCTCGTTTGAGGCCGAGTCGACCTAGGGGAGGCCCGGCCGTGGGCGCTACAATTTGCAAACACACCATGCTGGTGGCATACACACAAATACAAACCCCCCTTAGACACACACACACACTATGACGAGAGACAATCTAAATCACACACACACACACCGACACACACACACCGACACACACAATAGCATTGTTAACAACAAAACAATGGACCGTACCAGACCACAGCGATCTGCCAATATCGAAACAAAGACGAAGATCGCCCCCGTTACGGCCCTGGTTTTTTTTGACAGATTGTAAAAACCTTATACGCGTCGGAGCTAACACAAACACAGACGCCAACAACAACAACAATAATCACGGAACGATTTAAAGGAATCATCTGGTGACGGCGATTATGCCGCTGCTGCTGCTGCATTGTCAGTTGTGTACCAGCACAGACAACAACAACAACTCAACGGGTTAGTCAAGCACAACATCGGTTGCCTTAAAAGGAGAAAACAAGATTTAAAAAAACAGGCGACGTTTTGGGCAAATCACCTTCGTCACGGCACAAACACCAACACAGAGAAAAGCATATGTGCCGTGGAGGGCTGTCGCCCGAAACGTCGCCTCCTTAATATTTTATTTTTTTCTCTCCTTTAAAGGTCACGGGTGTTATCGCTCGCTGAACCATCACGACGACGACGATGATGTTGTTGGTGGTGGCATTGAAAGGCAACAACGACGATGATGTTGGTGGTGGTGGCATTGAAAGACAACAACAATAACAACGATGTTGGTGGTGGTGGTGGCATTGAAAGACAACGATGTTGGTGGTGGCATTGAAAGACAACAACAATAACAACGACGACGATGATGTTGGTGGTGGTGGTGGCATTGAAAGACAACAACAACAACGTACCACGGCCCTTCAATCCACACCACTGCTTCTTCTCCATTGTGGCTCGGGTGACCAGACGATGGAAAAACAAAAAAAAACGAGAACCGAGTAGCGCCCTAATAAAGGCTTTGCCCAACCAGCAGACAAAAGGCGTTGCTATTATATATTATATATGTGCGTGCGTGAAAGTCACAAGCGTCTGCAGCTGTTAGGAGCAGCAGCAGCAGCGGGCAGGCAGCAGTGGGCAGGCGAAGCTGGAACAGCGCGACAGAGCGAGAGAAGCCGATGATGCTGCTGCTGCTGATGATGCTGATGCTGCTGCTGATGATGCTGATGATGATGCTGATGATGATGCTGTGAATGTGAATGTGCGGCCGAACAGTTCGTGTGTGTCGTCGCACGCCACCGCCGCTGGCTTCACGCTGCTAATGACGCCAGAAAAACGTGGGGGGGGAGTGGGATGGAGAGTGTGGGCGGAGGGAGGAGAGAGAGAGAGCGTTGGAGCGTTTAAAGCAGAGGAAGAACGGTGGTGGGGAGGCAGGGCTGGCCCAGCAAGGGAGAGCTGGGAAGGTGGGGGGGGGGAGAAGTGGGAGGGGAGAGAAGAGACGTGAGAGGGAGGGGAGGGAGAATGAGTGGTTGAATTGTGAGAGGGGTGGTTGGGAGGGGTGGGAGAGAGGGTGGGTGGGTGAGAGAGAGGGTGTAGGTGGGGGTGAGAGAGAGGGTGGTGGGTGGGTGAGAGAGAGGGTGGGTGGGGTGGGTGAGAGAGAGGGTGGGTGGGTGGGTGAGAGAGAGGGTGGGTGGGTGGGTGGGTGAGAGAGAGGGTGGGTGGGTGAGAGAGAGGGTGGGTGGTGGGTGAGAGAGAGGGTGGGTGGGTGGGTGAGAGAGAGGGTGGGTGGGTGGGTGAGAGAGAGGGTGGTGGTGGGTGAGAGAGAGGGTGGGTGAGAGAGAGGGTGGGTGGGTGGGTGAGAGAGAGGGTGGGTGGTGGGTGAGAGAGGGTGGGTGAGAGAGAGGGTGGGTGGGTGGGGGAGAGAGAGAGGGTGGGTGGGTGAAGAGAGGGGGGTGGGTGGTGGGTGAGAGAGGGTGGGTGGGTGGGTGAGAGAGAGGGTGGGTGGGTGGGTGGGTGAGAGAGAGGGTGGGTGGGTGGGTGGGTGAGAGAGGGTGGTGGGTGGGTGAGAGAGAGGGTGGGTGGTGGGTGAGAGAGATGAGGGTGGGTGGGTGGGTGAGAGAGAGGGTGGGTGGGTGGGTGAGAGAGAGGGTGGGGGGTGGGTGGGTGATGAGAGAGGGGTGGGTGGGTGGGTGAGAGAGAGGGTGGGTGGGTGGGTGGGTGAGAGAGAGGGTGGGTGGGTGAGAGAGAGGGTGGGTGGGTGAGAGAGAGGGTGGGTGGGTGAGAGAGAGGGTGGGTGGGTGGGTGAGGAAAGAGGGTGGGTGGGTGAGAGAGAGGGTGGGTGGGTGGATGAGAGAGCGGGTGGGTGAGTGAGAGAGAGGGGTAGAGAGGGTGGGTGAGAGGGAGGGTGGGTGGGTGGGTGAGAGGGTGGGTGATAGAGAGGGTTGGTGAGAAATCGGGTGGGTGGGGTGGGTGAGAGAGAGGGTGGGTGGGTGGGTGAGAGAGAGGGTGGGTGGGGTGGGTGAGGAGAGAGGGTGGGTGGGTGGGTGAGAGAGAGGGTGGGTGGGTGGGTGAGAGAGAGGGTGGGTGGGAGGGTGGGTGAGAGAGAGGGTGGTGGGTGGGAGGGTGGTGGAGAGAGAGGGTGGGTGAGAGAGAGGGGTGGGTGAGAGGGTGGGTGGGTGGGTGAGAGGGTGGGTGGGTGGGTGAGGTGAGAGAGAGGGTTGGTGAGAGATAGGGTGGGTGGGGTGAAAGAGAGGGTGGGTGGGTGAGAGAAAGGGTGGGTGAGAGAGAGGGTGGGTGGGTGGGTGAGAGAGAGGGTGGGTGGGTGGGTGAGAGAGAGGGTGGTGTGGGTGGGTGAGAGAGAGGGTGGGTGGGTGGGTGGGTGAGAGAGAGGGTGGGTGGGTGGGTGGGTGAGAGAAAGGGTGGGTGGGTGGGTGAGAGAGAGGGTGGGTGGGTGGGTGAGAGAGAGGGTGGGTGGGTGGGTGGGTGAGAGAGAGGGGGGGTGGGTGGGTGAGAGAGAGGGTGGGTGGGTGAGAGAGAGGGTGGGTGGGTGAGAGAGAGGGTGGGTGGGTGGTGAGAAAGAGGGTGGGTGGGTGAGAAAGAGGGTGGGTGGGTGAGAGAGAGGGTGGGTGGGTTGGGTGAGAGAGAGGGTGGGTGAGTGAGAGAGAGGGTAGAGAGGGTGGGTGAGAGGGAGGGTGGGTGGGTGGGTGAGAGGGTGGGTGATAGAGAGGGTTGGTGAGAAATAGGGTGGGTGGGTGGGTGAGAGAGAGGGTGGGTGGGTGGGTGAGAGAGAGGGTGGGTGGGAGGGTGGGTGAGAGAGAGGGTGGGTGGGTGGGAGGGTGGGTGAGAGAGAGGGTGGGTGGGTGGGAGGGTGGGTGAGAGAGAGGGTGGGTGAGAGGGTGGGTGGGTGGGTGAGAGGGTGGGTGGGTGGGTGAGAGAGAGGGTTGGTGAGAGATAGGGTGGGTGGGTGAAAGAGAGGGTGGGTGGGTGAGAGAAAGGGTGGGTGAGAGAGAGGGTGGGTGGGTGGGTGGGTGAGAGAGAGGGTGGGTGGGTGGGTGGGTGAGAGAGAGGGTGGGTGGGTGAGAGAGAGGGTGGGTGGGTGGGTGAGAGAGAGGGTGGGTGGGTGGGTGGGTGAAAGAGAGGGTGGGTGAGTGAGAGGGTGGGTGAGTGAGAGGGTGGGTGGGTGAGAGAGAGGGTGGGTGAGAGAGAGGGTGGGTGAGTGAGAGAGAGGGTGGGTGAGTGAGAGGGTGGGTGAGAGGGTGGGTGGGTGGGTGAGTGAGAGGGTGGGTGAGAGAAAAGGTGGGTGGGTGAGTGAGAGAGGGGGATGGTGAGAGAGAGGGTGGGTGGGTGGGTGGATGGGTGAGAGAGAGGGTGGGTGGGTGGGTGAGTGACGTGAGTGAGAGGGTGGGTGGGTGGTTGGGTGAGAGAGAGGGTGGGTGAGAGAGAGGGTGAGTGAGTGAGAGGGTGGGTGAGTGAGTGAGAGGGTGGGTGGGTGGGTGAGAGAGAGGGTGGGTGAGAGAGAGGGTGGAGTGAGTGAGAGGGTGGGTGAGTGAGTGAGAGGGTGGGTGGGTGAGTGAGTGAGAGGGTGGGTGGGTGAGAGAGAAAGTGGGTGGGTGAGTGAGAGAGGGGGATGGGTGAGAGAGAGAGGGTGAGTGAGAGGGTGGGTGAGTGAGAGGGTGGGTGAGTGAGTGAGAGGGTGGGTGGGTGGGTGAGAGAAAGGGTGGGTGAGTGAGAGGGTGGGTGAGAGGGTGGGTGGGTGAGTGAGAGGGTGGGTGAGTGAGAGGGTGGGTGAGAGGGTGGGTGGGTGAGTGAGAGGGTGGGTGAGTGAGAGGATGGGTGAGAGGGTGGGTGGGTGAGTGAGAGGGTGGGTGAGTGAGAGGGTGGGTGAGAGAGAGGGTGGGTGAGTGAGAGGGTGGGTCAGAGAGAGGGTGGGTGAGTGAGAGGGTGGGTGAGAGAGAGGGTGGGTGAGTGAGAGGGTGGGTGAGTGAGAGGGTGGGTGGGTGAGTGAGAGGTTGAGTGATGGCTATGTGGATGGTGGGTAGCTGTTAGAGACGAAAGGGATGCATGGAGGGTGAGGGAGCAGAATGCTGAGTGGGAATCTGGGCTGCAAGGCGAAAGGGGAGACATGGCTTATGGACTTGGACCAAATCAGCAGGTATGCGCCCGATCTCATCAGATCTCTCAAGCTCAGCCGGGCTGTGCCTGGATAGACAGACAGACGGGTGGGTGGGTGGGTGACCACCAAGCGTTGTCAGTGGCGTCTGTGGCAATACATTGTGGGCGGCAGAGGGCAGCGCAGAAACAATCCACTGTTGTACTGCACTCCTCATCGCGCTGCGGTGGCTATGCACGTGGCCTGTCTGCAATCCAGCAATGTGGAGGTAGCAGCGAGGGCTTGCTGGGTTACACACAAATGCTGCGAAACGGGCATCGCCAGGTGCAATAACACCCTGCCTGGCTTGCCGCGTAGCGGAACAGAAAAAGTGTGGACTGATTTTCCCTCCATCTGTACGGGATCGTGTTGTCTCCCCTCGAATGCGTGGGGGTTTCTCCGGGTGATCCATCCCCCCCCCCCCCAAGTGGAAACACTCAATTCATTAGACGAAAACATCTTAATACATAGAGGACCACAGAGCTTTGGGGTGGTAGGGGTTGATTTGGCACCGGCTCCTCCTCCCAGCACCTCTGGGTCTTTCTCTCTCTCTCTCTTCGAGGGCGGTGCTTTAGTATTTCAAATTGAACGTTGTTTCGATTATCATTATTAGTATTTACAACAACAAAATTGCGGTTTGGTTTATTGCGTGGGGTGAAAGTTCGGTGGCCCGGATGGGAGAGATGCAGTAACGAAATCTATATGGTGCGAGGCTTAGGAAGGGAGACATTAGGAAGCAATGTGTGAGGGTGGGAGGAAAACTGTCTGGTACTGGTAGTAACCTCCTGGTTACACCAGCCCACAGGGGATTATTGTGTCCGTCCGTCGTGCATCCAAAAATGGGAGGGGTGGGGCTGGGTGGAGAGGGGAGGGTGGGGAGGGGCTGGGTGGGGAGGGGAGGGGTGGGTGGGGAGGGGAGGGTGGGGAGGGGCTGGGTGGGGAGGGTGGGGAGGGGCTGGGTGGGGAGGGAGGGTGGGGAGGGGCTGGTGGGGAGGGGAGGGGTGGGTGGGGAGGGAGGGGCTGGGGAGGGGGTGGGAGGGGTGGGGCTGGGTGGGGAGGGGCTGGTCACCCCGTGGTGCCCTTATAAAACTCAACGTTTAACCTACTCACGCCGGCTTGTGCCCGCCCTCACAGTCGGGCATATTTGCGGAATACACCACGCCGCCGTTGACCCTGCAGGCCATTGACCGAGCAACCCGACGTTCCTACCAGCTCCCTCCGCAGGAATGTGTTTAAATCAGAGGAGGCTTTTACGTTTGTGGTAGATGTATAACGCTCAGTAAGAGAGTGGTGGCGCGGCGGTGAGCGTACTGCGCTATGAGAACCAGACAAAGCAGAGTTCGATTCCCAGCCAGTGACATCTGAAGCGATTCTGGGCACGGACCAGCGCGGTGAAGTATGGCTCAAAACAAACATTCCCATGACCCGCACGGCGTAGCGAGACCTTTATCCAGCAGTGGACAAAGGGCTGTACGTGCACATTATAAAACACTGGCCAAAACATCCCATTGCAGGGCCCTCCTCCTCCTCCTGCGCAAAGAATGTTGAAACTCAGCCAGACTTTTCTGGACAATAATTACGGGGAGTAGTGGCGTAGCGGCTGGCTTCACTGTGCCGTGAAACCAATTGAGCCGAGTTCGGTTACAATCCAAGACCCGCATTATTAGCACCAGTAGGCAGGGTATGAGGGAAGGGAAATGATGTATGTAGGGAAATTAATATGGGTGTAAGGGTTTAGAGGGAGCGATGCAGAGAGGGGAGGGGTTGTAAGAGGAGGGGAGACATGGTGGGAGGGAGGCAGGGAGGGAATATTGGAGGGATGTCGTGAGATGGAGGAGGGGAGAGAGACACTGGTACAGGGATAGAGAGGGTGGTAGACAGAGTGCGGTACAATGCTGAACTGAAAATCATTAAATATGAATTGGGAGGAATGCAGGCAGGATGGGAGGCAGGGAGACGAGAGGGAGGGGGGTATGGGAGGGATCTCGGGAGATGGGGGGGGGGGGGGGCTGATACAAGGTGTGGTGCAATGTCAATGGAAGAGAGTGGGATGCAATGTGGATTGGAGGGATGGGGCACGATGGGAGGGATGGAGGGAGATGGGGGGGTGAGATGCTGATACAGGGTGTGGTACAATGTCAATGGAAGGGAGTGGGATGCAATGTGGATTGGAGGGATGGGGCACAATGGGAGGGATGGAGGGAGATGGGGGGGGGTGAGATGCTGATACAGGGTGTGGTACAATGTCAATGGAAGGGAGTGGGATGCAATGTGGATTGGAGGGATGGGGCACAATGGGAGGGATGGAGGGAGATGGGGGGGGAGAGATGCTGATACAGGGTGTGGTACAATGTCAATGGAAGAGAGTGGGATGCAATGTGGATTGGAGGGATGGGGCACGATGGGAGGGATGGAGGGAGATTCGTGGGAGACGCGGGAAAGAATGGGAGGGTCTAGAACAGGGAGCAGCAAACGAAATAACAAGAAGAGCCATTTTTGTTTTGTTTAAAATTCTGCAATAAACGCAAGATTTCGAGCGCCGCATGCGATGCCCTTAAACAGCCACCGCATGCGGCTCCTGGGCAGCAGGTTGACGACCCCCCACCCCCCCCCCCCTGGTCCAGGAGGATCGAGGCAGCGATGCAGAGAGAGAGAGAGTGTGTGTCAGGGTGTGGCACAACGAAAATGGGAAGAGGTGGGCTGCAATATGGAAATGAAGGATGCGGGATAGGTGGGGAGGTATGGACCTTGTGGTGGGGAGGGATGATGCAGGGAGCGGGTGAGGCGCAGGGCGTGGTGGTGGTGGTGGTGTGAATGGGTGGGGGGTGGGGTGCAATTTGAATTGGAGTGGTGCTGGCAGGATGGGATGGATGGAGGAGGGGAGGCTTGCAGGGTGCATGGTGGGGGGGAGGCATTGCAACGACGGCCTTCAATGCACCAGAAGAGGGTGCCGCTGTCTGCTTTGCACACTGCGGGTGACCCGCCCTTCACAATAAAAGCCAACTTCGGTCCACCTCCGTAAGAGTCCCTTGGGCAGCCCCAATTGACAACGGTTCCATTCGAAAATCTTAATGTATTCTTCGATCGAATTTGAAGTCCACGCGTGTCCGCTCTGCACGTCTGCCCCGCCTGTCTCTCTGCCTTTGTTCATTAAGCCTCGGATAGGCCGATATGAACCGGTGCCAATGCCTGCAAACTAAAGTATCAACTCTGGCTCTTCGTGCACACGGACAATAAACATGTCAACAACATACAATATCTGCACAGTCGAGCAAATGGGCCAGTGATCATCACCGTCGGTGGCCCTCCGTCAATGTTGTCAATTCCACGTTACCATGCTGTGGGCGGGGCAAGTATATCCATTGGGCAAACACAAATGTCGAGTGGTACTGCATATTTACGACTAAATTGAGCCGAGAATGTCTGTGTGTCCCGCGCGTGACGTCACTTCACAGCGGCCAGACCCCCTAATTAATAATCATGAGCAGGTGACGTCACTCCATGTCGAACAGCCCCCCTCATTAATAATCATGAAGAGGTGACGTCTTCCAAATGGACACCCCCCCATTAATAATAATTAGTGGCTGACGTCACTCCACATTGGGGGGGTGGCGAGGCGCCTCCTCCTCCCTCCTCGGCGTCAACTCCCAACCCTCACGACACGTGGTCTCCGTAACGCTGTTGAGACATCAAGTAAAAAGGACGTCACGATCAACAAGCGATTATAACCTTAAAATGAAATAGGTCTGTGTCACCGCGGCCTTACAAATTGCACACGAATTGATGCAATGAATATATCACGTGGCGGTCTGCCTTTCGCTTGCAAGTTTCAGATTTACGGCAATACACCCATCCTTGGACGGGCAAGAGGCGAGTGTACAATATTAATGTGGGCCTGTCTCCCCGACAGACCTGGTCTTCACCTGAGGACGGTTGCTTGCGTTGTGGCCGAAACGTCGTGAGAATTATTTAATAGTTTTATTTTTATTATTTGATTACTTCCCTTCTACGTGACTTTACCGAAAGAACCAAGAAGATGAATCCCTGCAGTCACGAAAGCTTTAAATCAAAATATAACAGACGCTGTCTCCCCGACAGACCTGGTCTTCACCTGAGGACGGCTGCTTGCGTTGTGGCCGAAACGTCGTGAGAATATTTTATAGTTTTATTTTTATTATTTGATTACTTCCCTTCTACGTGACTTTACCGAAAGAACCAAGAAGATGTGAGCCTTCTCTCAACCGCCTCGGGCTGCAATGCTCGCGCACACGAGCACCTGGTACCAGCGTGTGAAGAGCAGCGCTGGGAGAGACAAAGGCGGCTGGGCATGCATGCGGATGGAGTTCTGCCCGCTCCATCCGCCTCGTGCTTGTGGAGGCATCCTTAATAGGTGCTCACCACCCACAAGTGTACCCGTTTGACGCAAGGCCGTAGCCATGGAGTCAACATTGGGAGGGAATAAAATCTTTCAGAAAAAAAATCTAAATTTTAAAACGAATTTCCTGCCTAAAATATAAAAAAAATCCACTAACACAGGATGCACTTTTTATTTATGTTTTACAATAATGTCTAATAGTGTATTGTATTACACTGCTCTGTTTTTTTCTTTTTTACATTTTCTCGTTTCATTGTATGTAATGGCAACAGATTAGGGATTCATAAAGTACAACCATAACCACAAGCATATAAACAGAAATCTATTTTATAGCAATATATTGGGGGGGGGGGACATTTTGAACATATTTGAATATTGGGGTCTCCCTCAATATATTATAATTACGGCACTTTTGTCTCCGCATATATTGCGTCAATGCAACACGATACAGCCCACTTGATGGGCAACATTTTGCCTAAAGTTGAATGGGTTTAGTTCACGTTGTAACCCCCCCCCCCCCCCGCTACCTGAACCACTAAATACGCTCTCACGCGCCCCACGTGTTCAGCTCCATCAGCCTGTCCAAGGTGCGTTACCTACCACTCACTCTCCCGCACAGCACCCCCAACGAGACTGTACTGTCTGTGTGGGTGTCTGTGTCCACGTGTGTGTGTGTGTGTACAACGAGCAGAGCGCCGGGTGGCTAAAGCACAGCAAGTTGGCACAGTAGGTGGCACAGGTGGTGCATCAGCCAGTCATCTCGGTCATCTCGGTCAGTCGACCCGTGGCACCTGCTGGGTCTGCCCCGTGACCTCCTGCCAGCGGGCGTTCGACACTTCACGTGGCCTCAAGGTGCACATGGCCTGGCACAAGCGTCGTGGTGACGTCACCGCCACTTAGTGGCGAATGGTTGTTGTTGTGTGTACGTGTGGCTATGGTTGAGTGTCCGCCTGTGGTGTATGCCCATTACGGTGTCGCATCTGCGTGGGTGTTTGCGTCACCTTGTTTCCAGCGCCAATCTACTCGGACACAAACATACCACCAGTAAGCGAACACCACCACGGATGTATGTGTCTGATTAGCAATGTGTTTCTTGGTTTACGTACATACACTTCTGTGATTGTCTGCATGATGAATGTGTGTCTGCATGTCTCTGCATGCATCATTTGCCTTGTGCGTTGCGTCTGTCTTTGTCTGCGTGATGCATCTGTGTCTGCATGCGTCTGTACGTCTGTACGTCTGTCTGCATGTATTTGTGTGGCTATGTATGTGCATGTATCAGTGTGGCTATGTATGTCTGTCATGCATGATGTATGTCTGTCATGCATGATGTACCTATGTTTGTGTGTCCGCACGCGCCTCAACTGTCTGTCTGCGCTACGAACCTGGCGACCCGAGTTCGATTCCCACACACGGCCAACACCAGTGTGACGATTATCTGAACCGGTCGTGGGCCTCCCCTAGATCGACTCGGCCTCAAATGAGAACCTGGTGCTGTGCGTAAAAACATCGCCACTGGGGAGACAAAGGCGGCCGGGCGTGGTGCTGGCCACCCACCCTCTCGTGTGCCGTTCTGGCCTTCATAGGTGCTCGCTAACACCACTTGCCCCAACAGTCTATTGAGGCTATACGGTTTTTTTTGTCTTTGTGTGTGCATGCTCTGTGTATCTGCATGCATCTGTATGCCTGTCTGCATGTATCAGTGTGGCTGTGTATGCCTGTCTGCATGTATCTGTGTGGTTGTGCTAGTCTGCATGTCTGCATGTATCAGTGTGGCTGTGTATGCCTGTCTGCATGTATCAGTGTGGCTGTGTATGCCTGTCTGCATGTATCAGTGTGGCTGTGTATGCCTGTCTGCATGTATCAGTATGGCTGTGTATGCCTGTCTGCATGTATCTGTGTGGTTGTGCTAGTCTGCATGTCTGCATGTATCAGTGTGGCTGTGTATGCCTGTCTGCATGTATCAGTGTGGCTGTGTATGCCTGTCTGCATGTATCTGTGTGGTTGTGCTAGTCTGCATGTCTGCATGTATCAGTGTGGCTGTGTATGCCTGTCTGCATGTATCTGTGTGGTTGTGCTAGTCTGCATGTCTGCATGTATCAGTGTGGCTGGTATGCCTGTCTGCATGCATGCGAGATGTAACCAAGGCTCACGTGTCCCGCATGCACGTCAACCGTCTGTCTGCATGTGTCCGTGTTGTTCGCTCTCTGTGTATCTGCACGCGTCTGCGTGCCTGTCTGAGTCTGTGTGGTGGCCGTGGCTGCTGGTGTGACTCGGGGTCTCTGCACAAGCCGCCGTGCTACAGCTGTAACGCATTGAAAATCACAAACCGTACCCACAGTGGCGCAATTAATAACGATGCTATTTATATCTCTCGGTCCCTGCACGACACACTGGCTGTGCCAGCAACAAAAAAGGCAAGAGTATGGATTGCGCGGACTGCAGGGTAAAACTGGGCAGGGCAGGGAAATGCGGCACGGTAGGGGAAGCAAGGAGCAGGGAAGAGAAGGGGCAAGAGAGGCAAAGGGGGCACGCCGAGACAAGAGTTAGGGGCGGGCAGCCGCGTGGGTTTTCGCGGTTGTGCTGTTCCGGTATCTCCGATGTGGGGGGGAGCGTACCGTCGCTTGGCTTCTGGCACGACGCCGTCCGACGTTTCGCTCCACGTGCTGGGAGATTTAATCGGCAAAGAATTCGACCGTTTAGGGATGCATCGAAATCCAGCTCCCAGCACGCGGAGCGAAACGCCGGACATCGCGCAAAAACGACACGTGCGGCACGAGCCCGACCACAGCACACCGGGGGCAAGGGCGGGTAGGGGTGGCCGGGCCAGGATAGGCAGAGAAGGGTGGAGAGGGTGGACAGGGTGGAGAGGGTGGACAGGGCAGGTAGAGAGGGTGGACAGGGTGGAGAGGGTGGGCATGGCAGGGTGGACAGGGTGGAGAGGGTGGACAGGGCAGGTAGAGAGGGTGGACAGGGTGGAGAGGGTGGGCAGGGCAGAATGGAGAAGGTGGACAGGGCAGGGTAGAGAGGGTGGACAGGGCAGGTAGAGAGGGTGGACAGGGCAGGTAGAGAGGATGGACAGGGTGGAGAGGGTGGGCAGGGCAGAATGGAGAAGGTGGACAGGGCAGGGTAGAGAGGGTGGACAGGGTGGAGAGGGTGGGCAGGGCAGAATGGAGAAGGTGGACAGGGCAAGGTAGAGAGGGTGGACAGGGCAGGTAGAGAGGGTGGACAGGGCAGGTAGAGAGGGTGGACAGGGTGGAGAAGGTGGGCAAGGCAGAGTGGAGGGGGTGGACAGGGCAGGGTGGAGAGGGTGGGCAGGGCAGGGCGAAGCAGGGGAGGGTACATCCAGTCAACTTAACAACAAACAGAGGTCTGCATTGCATGTTCGAACGCTCTCAGACTCATCCAGACCACCATCTCAAAAAGAACTGAATGCGTTTTATCGTTCAGAACCACCAACTCAGAGGGTTGAGAAAATGTGGCCGTCCCAGTAACGGGCAGCGATGAAACAGAGATGACAACTGCGGACCGGTTTCATCATCGTGAGGACGCATCAGTAAGCGCGGTGCAGTCAATGCTCGCCGCTTCCATCTGCCTCTGGGAACCTTTGCCCCCCTTTGATCTTGGATACGAGATAAGACTTCGAGGCTCCAGGGACATCCTCTCAGCTTTCGTTGGTGACCTTGGCCTGGAAGGATGTTGCCTCGTTCCGAAGCCGTCGAGGACCTGGATCGCAATCCAAACTCGGTCCCGCGAACTTTTATTTTTAAATTTTCGTAGCGCGAATGTTTATACCAGCAATTCTAAATGCTGACCGATTCCTAATTTTTTTTTAAAATAAACAATTTATGCCGTGGTTTTGCGAACCACTTCTGGCACTTTCAGCAAAATGTTGAGAAACTCTTATCAGACCGAAACGGTGAGTGCAAGCTGGAAATAGGCAATACTAAATAGGGGGTAAGGTCAGGGCAGCATAGATTTGGGCAGAGCGGTGCATGGTCGCCTCGGACAGGGGCAGGCAGACCCAAGCAGGGCAGGCAAGAACGCCACTGAAAAACAGCCACGTGAACTGATGATCTATGCTAACTGATGATCCAGATTAACTGCTGATCCAGCACTCAGTGATTCAGTCCAGTTTGCCTTTTCATTTGATGTTTCTACCACCCATCGGCGGAGTTTGACTTCGATATTTTTTGGGGGGGAGGGTGAGACACATGGGTTCGCTTGGTCCCTCTCGCTATGAATCGCGGGTGCAGTTAATGAATAATTATTTTTACTAAGATATTAATAGTAACTACTGAAAATAAATTAATAAATGGGTCCAGTTTAGGAGTGGTGTCGCCCCGCCCTCCCCACCGCATGCCCCCGCTGCAACCCCCGCCCATGCTCCTACCCATGGATATTTACCCTTGAACTTCACTCATTCATACCTCCACCGCCTTACCAGACTGAACGATTGGTCTCATCCACACGGTGTTCAACCACCACCAAACACCCGCAGGTCACAGCACTTCTCACTGCCGCGCTCATTCCCTCGTTCTGCTCAACATTTTGGAATCCCGCTCCCCATCTCTGCACCCCCCCAGCAACGAGAAACCTTTTCATCTTCTTGGTTCTTTCGGTAAAGTCACGTAGAAGGGAAGTAATAAAATAATAAAATAAAACATAATAAAATAATTCTCACGACGTTCGGCCACAACGCAAGCAGCCGCGTTGTGGCCGAAACGTCGTGAGAATTATTTTATTATGTTTTATTTTATTATGTATTATTTCCCTTCGACATGACTTTACCAAAAGAACCAAGAAGATGAATCCCTGCAGTCACGAAAGCTTTAAATCGAAAGAGAAACCTTTTCTTAATTAAAGCAACGGTGCCGTTTGTTACTGGCCGCGTGGCACTTGGGGGACCTGTGCTCAGCCAGCTACGAAAGAAAACTGCCCCCTGGCACCCCGCACCCCCCCCCTGCCACCCCCCCATGCCACCCCCCCCC